>NW_024466389.1:8512500-9137500 GCF_017591425.1 Ochotona curzoniae
CGGCCGCGTCTGTCCTTTAGCCTGTTGCCGTGTCCTCCACGTTTCCAAGCAAAGCAGGTGCGGGAGCCTGTTTTCCTGCCAAGGACTGCTTGGGTATCTGTGATGTCATCCGTAGGAGATGCAGAATGACCCATGGACAGACGACCTGACTGCAGATTCGCATACTTCTGTCCCCCTGTGGTTGCCGAGCAGGGCCAGACCAAACGATCCCACGGGCCGGGCAGTCTCCACTCCCAATCTGGAGGCTGGAGCAGAGTCAGAACCTTTGGTTTCTTATTTAGTGTGACTCCTTAGGAGGAGAAGTCGGGCGGCATGGGCCATCTGGCTGCCTCGCTGGGGTGAGCCTGGAGCCCTCTCCTCCTCCTCTCTGGGCCCGCCTTTGAGCCTCGTGCCAATAAGACAATCCAAGGCGACTGAGACATGGAGTGTGCACACGTGTAATTTTGCAGTGCAAGAGTTTATCAGTCCTGAATGTATATTTAGTGACAGGCTTGGCAAACTTTTCATCTAATTATACTCATTAACATTTAAATGAATAATCATTACTATATCTGGGCAAGCTGTGCTAAATATTTTATTAGAGGTCTTAATTACAGTAGACTTCCAGTCTTGGCTGTAAAATTCTCACACCCCTCCAATTAAAGGGACAGTGCCAGGGCCATGGTTGCTGGGGGGAGGGGACAGCAGTGGCTGTGGGTTCCACTGCTGAGCGGCACCCCAGGTCCAGCAGCTGACAGAGGACGAAGGGGAGAAACTTGTGTTTTTGCTATCACGTCTCTGTCGGCCACCAACACAGGGCCTCCCTGGGAAGGTGACGGGATCACCAAAATTACACAAGGAAGCCCGTTCCCACCTTGCTTCCGGTGCCAGCTCAGGCAGCAGCTGCAAGGCACTCGTAGCAGAAGGTGGGGTCTGTCACTCCAGCATGGCTCTCAGAGCAGCTTTGGACATGCAGCTGAGCCGCCGCAGCCCGGCAGCTGGCCCTCCTTGGGATCAGCTGGCTTCACACCTTCCAAGTCTCGCCAACTAACTACCGAGTTCATCTTCACCACTTATGTAAGATGAGGTTGGTGGGGTTTTATTGTACCCATTACCTAGAGCTAAATACTGAGGCGCTAAGAGGTCACAGGGTGTGGCACTCAGCCAGAACCTGGATCCTGAGTGTCCTGCTGTGACCCACCCATCATGCCCCTCCTCCCACACTACCCTCCCACTCACACACACACACACGCATAGCCTTACACACACACAACCCTCCCACATGCACGCACGCACACACATCCTTACACACATACAACCTCCCAACACACATCTCACACACTCATCCCCTCCCTCATACACACATCTGCTCCCACACACACCCTCCCTCACATCCCCTCCCCCACACACCCACACACACCCTCCCTCACATCCCCTCCCACACACAGACCCTCCCCCACACACCCTCCCTCACACACCCACACACACCCATACACACCCACCCTCACACACCCACACACTCCCACACACACCCCCTCCCTCACACACCCTCCCCCACACGCACTCCCACACACACCCTCCCCCACACAGACCCTCCCTCACACACCCACTCACACCCATACACACCCTCCCTCACACACTCCCACACACACACTCTCCCCCACACACAATCCTCCCACACACACCCCTGGAGCTCAGGGAGTGTGACCAGGGCCCGCACTCCTCACCGCAGCCCCCACACATGTCCTCAGCCAGTGTCCACCAGCTGTGCTACACCAGGCTCTGCCCAGCAGAAATGCCAACAGCAGGAGCTCAGCGCTAGACCCTCCCCACCTGAGCCCTGCCTCGCCTCCTGCCACCTGCTCCAGTGTCTCCTCTCTGTGTGCCCAAGTTTCTATCGTGGTGAACTTGGGAGAGACCGCAGCTGCCTCTGGGCTGCTTTGAAGAAGCCCTCAGTGGAGGCATCAGCAGGCAGGACCCATCCTTGACCCCTGAACAGCAGCCTCTGAGTTGTCCCATTGTCCTGCTCGGCGTCCTTACTGGCGCCGGGGAAGCTCGTGACTGCCCCATGACCAACCTCCATCCTGAAGTCTAAGCGAGTGGCCCATGCAGCACCCAGCTGGACTTTAATGCAGCACCAACACCAGAGCCCAAGGGTTTGCACTGGGGGTGGCTGTACACCCTGCCCCCTCGTCCCCTTGGGCTGAGCACGATAACTCTGTGTCCCCTGCACCTTGGACCTGCTGCTCAGGGCGCTGCACACAGGCCAGACCAGGCCCAGGCAGGAGTGCTGCTAACACAGCTCGTTGCAGAAGTTCGCATCTGGGCTAACTCTCACAGAACAACCCCAGCTGTGTGACTGTCCCCTGGAGCAGAGACCAGAACCATGCACGCTCGAGTCCCGGTGGCCTTCCAGAGCCCCGCTCCTCTCACTGGCTGCTGGTAGCCCTGGGTGTGCTGCCTTACAGAGGCGTCCCCAGTGCTGTCTGTGGTTCCAGCGGCTCTCTCGGCCTCACTGGGCCACGTTCACCGCCATGTGCAGGAGCCAGGGTCGGGGAGAGGTGGCCGCTCCTGCTGGTGTCCACTTTGGCACTTTTCCATGCAGAGCTGCCGTGTGTACTCAAGCACAGGTGGGCACCTAGGTGCATGCTCATCAGGGGCACACTTGAGCTTGGTCCAAAAAAGCTTTGAAACCCTTACATGTCAAGGGTTTTCCAAGAGCCCATGAAATGCACGTTATGGAAAGGCTAGGAATAGAGGCCGGCGTTGGCGCACACATATGTCGCTGCTTGGCATCTCACATCCCAGTGCTTCATTTGAGCCCCCAGCTCCTCCGCTTCCCACCCGGCTTCCTGCTAACATACGCCCTAGGACAGGGGGTGGTTCCAGTATTTGAGTTTCTGCCACTCAGCCCAGGAGTCCTGGATAGAGTTCAGGTGCCTGGTTTTGACCTGGCCCAGCATCAGCTGCTACAAGCATTTAGGGAATGAACCAGCAGGTGCAAGGTCCCTCCCTTACTCTACCTTTCCAGTAAAATGAAAACAAACAGTGTTTAAAAGCATTGTGGGGATTTCAAAATTATTTTTGTACCCAAATTAAGTTATCCTTGATTTCCATTTTTTGCAAACTTTGGACGCCGCCCTCGCGTGCCCCCAGAGTAGGAGCTCTTTGTCTTTCTGGAAGGATGTGAGGCCGGGAGGATGTAACTGATAGCAGAGCTGGGTGCTCCGGTGCCAGCGCCTGCCACACACATGACCCTTATTCTCTGCAGACATTCACTTGGCCTGGGAAGATGGCAGCCACCTGCTGGGTCTGTATGCCAGGAGGTGGGCACGGTGAGGCAGTGCCCACATCACTGGGCACCCAGGATGGCTTCCACGCTAGGAGAGGGTGTGTGCATTCCAAAGCCCACACAGCAGGCAGATTTGCATTCTGGTGTCCTGCCTGCCTGACCATCCCTGTCACGTGCCTCCCACTTCTCCTTTCCCGGGACCGAGCCCACGTGACAATGGCCTTATACACCAACATGAACTTTTAAAAATAGTTTTCATTGTGTGGCCGATGCTACGATTTCCAGAAATCCCTGCCGCCGCCGCCCCCTCGCTGTCTGGGGAATGTCGCTGTTCCGGGCCGTGCGCCGCCGCTATTTTCAGTGGTGATTCGGAGGAAGGAAGACTTTTCCTACACTCTCCTTCAGAGCCTGCAAAACACGTACACACACACACACACGCCAGCCTCACATTTCCCTCCTGCTGGTGCACAGGGAGGAGCAGGAAGCCGGGCTTGGCCAGGCTCGGGGACAAGCTCTGAACCCCAAGAATGACCGACATGACAGACAGGTGCCTACACCCAGGGACCAGGAGCGGCCCCCAAGGCCTCTTCCGCTCCCTGCCCCTGCACGGTGCTCTGTTTATAACACACACACACACACACCAGCCTCACCTCTTTCTTACTGTAGATTCTTGGGAGTCCTGCCAGCGAGCACATGTGGCTGAGGCCAAGGTGCTCCAGGCGGCTGGCTGCTGGGTTCTGGTCCAGCATCCCCTCCTGGCCCGAGCACTGCTGCCACCTCCCAGCACCTGCTCCAGCAGACTCAACGCCCACCCTGCTGTGCTGCTGACCCCTCTCAAGGCTCTAGAAGCCTGCTCCACTCTGGTGGTCACAGTCAGGTGCACTGCCGAGTCTTGCCTTTGGAATGCTCACAGCAGCAGATGAAAAAGCAAAGAGTACAGAGAGGTGAAGGAACCTACCAAGGGCACACAGCTAGGGAATGGTGGAGCCAGGCTTTCAGTCCGTCAGGTACAGGCTCCACAGCCTCTCCTCCAGCACCGAGGGGCACTTGCTCAGCTTGGCCGTCTGTGCCCAGCTCGGACCCATGGGTGCGCTGAACAATCCAGGGAAGCGTCAGAAGTTAGAGTTCTCTGACAAGGAGGTATAAGGGAGCCATGCGTGTCCCTAGTGTAGTGACCATGGGCCCCTAAGCTAGAATGTGAGTGTTTGGGGCTTGCCTGCAGTACCCAAGGCGCCTGCAGGCTGTGCCTGAGGCCTGCTCCTGCACTTGGCTTCTGTGGCGCAAGCCTTGCTCCCAGGAGGTTTCCAGGCAGGCCTGGGAGGCTGATGGGAGGCTGCCATGGGTCTGAATTGTAGCTGCTGCTGCTGCAGGTTGCTGTGGCGTGGCACTGTGGGCACCATGTGGCACACTGGCAGAAACCATGGGCGTAGAAGTTCAGGCAGGAGCTGCAGTAGATTCTGAGTTCAGGAGGGGCATGAGCAAGTGCAGTGGGACCCAAAAAAAGTCAGGAGCAAAGACCCCAGAGGTCCAGGGATAAGATGTCACCCTCTGCTGATGGACCCATAGGGTCCACATGCAGACAGTACCGGTGACCTTGGGAAGGCCCAGAGTGCAGAGATCAGCATGGTCCCAGGGAGGATGGGAAGCAATGATAGGCTCCATGCTGTCTCACATCTCTGCTCCCAAGGGCAAGAGAGGCCTGGAATGAGCGCTGGACAGAGGAAGGGGGTCCCGGGAGCACCTGCTTGTTAAAAGATGCTGGTCCCCAGGTTTTTGAAAGGGCTGTGGAGAGCAGGTGTACCTTGCAAGCTCACACTGTCCCATGTGGTTGCTGCAAAGAGGGTGAGGCCTCCGTGGGCAAAGGAAGGGAGGGGACAGCCACAGTGGCCTGGCTGAGACAGGGGAGCCCTATGGGAACAGGGTCTCCCACACCCCAACGTTCCTCCTCACTTGCTTGGGGGTCCTACAATGTCTGGGGGCTGTCCCCACCCAGGCTCCCCACCGCAGCAGGAAAGCTTGGGCCCCTTGAGTCTTCCTAGGTCCCGCCTGATCGTGTCCGCAGTTCCAGAGCCCCCTGTCCCAGTGGGCAGGGTGCCATCGGAGGCACAGGGGACATTAGCGTGTGCTGACTTGCTCCTGGGCCGAAGGCTCCCTGTCCCACAGCACAGGCTGTGATCACTGTGAGTCAGCTGGTCCTTCACGAGTGCCTGAGCACCTGCTATGTGCTGGGCACTCTTCCAGCCGCAGGGGACACGACAGAGAGGGAGGGACGGAAAAGGCTGCTCAGAATGGACATAAAACACGTCAGCAAAAGTAGGACACTCTCCTTGACCTTTGACCCAATCGAGGGACATAAAATCTGTTTTCTTGCCTGGAACTTGAAGATCAGAATTGGTTTGCCACCTGTCAGTGGGACGCATGAGCTGTTTCGCCGCCAGCTGAGAGAACTGCGTCTCTCTGCTTTGGCCTTGCTTCCAGAATGCGACGATGACGGGCATGGACACGGACGAGGCTCACCCTTGTCACTCTCAACATGGCAGCTCTGAGTCATTCCACTGTCCAAGGCATCAACCCAGAGTCCCTGTTTAGTTCTGTCTGCCACGACCCCAGGCCTTGGACAAGAGGGCCTTCTTCCAGGTGCTGGTCTCTCCTGCCCAAGGCAGGGAGTTGGCAAGATCACACTGACCCGCTATCTGGGGAGCTGGGGGAACCCCAGGAAAGTCGTGGGTTTCAGTGTCTGACACTGGGTGCCAGTGCCACATATGGGGCCTGCCCCTCACTGGGCATATGGACAGGAAAAAGAAGGGGAACCAGCCTTGGGGGGCAGAGCACCCCAGGCTAGCCTCGTCAGGGATCCTGACCCTGGTGGTGCCATGAGGTGCTCAGAAGGCCTCAGGAAGAAGCTGTGACTCCTAGAAGGTATCTGTGCCCATCACACTGGCAGGTGCAGTGGAACAAGCCCCTCTCGCTGCTAGGTGGCATGGGAAACAGTATTTTCAGTGACACACATGGGATTGGAGTTCTCTTGGTGAACAGTGGGTGATGGAGTCAGATGTTAGCTACATATCAGGGACTCGTCTCCTCCATCCTCCATCCTACTCCCTGGGTACCAGCTCATCTGTGTTAGCAGGCGAGGAGTCTGGCACACGGTAGGTGCAGCTGTAGTCCTCTGCTTAGGTAGAGGGTCCAGCCCTTTCTCACAGGGAACCCCCAGTCCGATGGGGGAGGCGGCCAGCATACTGCCCACAGATAAGTAGACCTAAGGCACAAGGATGGAGCGTCCCCAGAGGCCAGCAAGAGACTGACCATCCTGCCCCCAAGGCCTGTGTGTGAAAGGACAGCCCCAGAAATGCCAGGTGCAGAGTGGATGCCCTGCCCAGAGTCCCTAGGTAACCAGAACAAAAGCTGGATTTGGGGTTTAGCCACATCTTAGCAAGAAATCAGAGCCTAAAGTGCAGGCACGGACTCCCTGACCAGCTGATAGGCTGAGACATAAACTCCTTAGGGAATCCATGCCATGTGTGCCATGGGAGGGCCTGTCCAGGGCTCCCTGGGAAGCCATAGCACCTGCTGTGGATTCACTGCTCACACCCCACAGGGCTGCCCATCCCCTGCCCACTCTGGTCTGCCAACAGCCGGGGCCCCCAACTCCTCTACAAAACAGGTGACAACAACCACACAGTTGCCTCTCCCAGATGTGTGAGCAGGTGCATCTGGAAGTTCCCACACCTCAGCCGCGGGGCTCCGCCTCTTCGGAAGGCTGCCTGCTACCTGCTGCCTGCTGCCTGCTGCCTGCAGGAGACAGCACCTGGCTCCTGCCGAGGCTGCTAGGACCCACCATAGCTGCCCCATGTTGGGGTGAGGGGTCTCCGCCCCCACTGTGTGGCCAAGCCTCTTCGCATGAACTCTGCTGTCCCCTCCTTTGAAGGTTCTGGCCCAGCAGGCCTGGAATTCGGTCCCAGTAGCCTGAGCCACTGCTACACAGGTCCAGCTGCAAGAGCAGAAACTCTAGAAGCTGCCCAGGCCTCCCCGGCTCTCAGCAGGTGCTGCTCTAGCCCCCACTAAGCCCCTTCCACCCTGTTCTTCCCCAGGAAGCAGTGCATTGGCTTGGGCTGGGCACCTTGGTCCTTGGCTGGCTGTGCCAGCTGGCCCCAGCCTATTGGCAGAGCCGGGCCGAGGCTGTGGGCATGGTGCTCCGTGGGCCCTGGGCCCTGGGAGCCCTTGCATGTGGTGGGCCTCACTGGAGCATCACGTGAGGTCAGGGCTGTGTGATAGAGGCAGCTGTGGGACTTCTTGGGGTGGCCTACAATCGTAGGAGGTGCCCTGCCCGCTGCCCCGCCTCCACGGTCACCCTCGGGTATCCCTCCCACTGCACCTTCCAGAAGTAGCTCTTGGAGGAAGCAGGGCAGCCCGTGGGGATGGGAGACCCTGGAAGAAGCAGGGGCCCTGCACATTTGCAAGGGGCCCCTTAGGAGCAGACAGTGTGTGTCTCTGTGTATGTTTTGGATGTTCACTCCTGCATCAAGAGAGAACTCGTGGCCCCAAATCAGGTGCCCAGCCTGTGGCTCGCAGCGTGTCCCTGGGGTTATACCCAGCCACTATGAGCAGTGTGCAAACACTGCGTCCTCTCAGAAAGAGCCCCTTTTCCTGTACCCAATACCCCTTGTCCACCACAGGGCACTGTAGCGCCCATGTCCCCTGGGTGCCCAGGCCTGAACACACACCAGGTAAGCCCTGGCTTCCCTGCTGTGGACGTGTCTGTGAGGAATCCACGGAGTGTGCAGCCGTGTCACTAAGGGACGGGTCCACACTGCAGCCATGTGGATGCCTTCACACTGACTGTGCAGCAGCACCTCTGTGGGATGCTAGCCCGTGATACGACCATGGCCCTGGAGTAGGGGATGCTAGCCTATGATATGACCATGGCCCTGGAGTGGGGGATGCTAGCCCGTGATACGACCATGGCCCTGGAGTCAGGGATGCCAGCCCATGATAGGACCATGGCCCTGGAGTGGGGGATGCCAGTCCGTGATACGACCATGGCCCTGGAGTGGGGGATCTAGCTTGTGATATGACCATGGCCCCGGAGTGGGGGATGCTAGCCCGTGATACGACCATTACCCTGGAGTCAGGGATGCCAGCCCATGATAGGACCATGGCCCTGGAGTGGCCATCCACAGTCACTCCATGTCAGGCCTTGCTCACGTGGGCCAGGCCTGGTGACTGGATGATTGTGTCCTAAGGGCGTCATGGCTTCAGCTCTGGGACACCAGCGTCCTGCTTCCCATGGAGGCCGCGCAGCGTGAGTGGGCTGCAGTACGCCCTACCCCCACCAGCACTGTGCTCAGCTGCCGTCCTGCTGTGTGTGTGTGTGTGTGTGTGATGGGGTGTCAGTGGTGGCGCTCTGGATGGCGCTACTGTCCAACGAGCCTGAGCACTTTTTCTTGTGCTTCTGGCCATTTCTGGGAGAAACGTCTTATTTTGCCCATTTTTCAAATGTGTCTATTGTGTCGCTCAGTGCTAATCATGGCTCACCTGTCCTAGACGTCCCTCTGCCCTATGGGTTGTCTTTTGCCTTTAAAAAAAAAGAAGTTTATTTGAAAGGCAGAGTGCCAGATAAGGAACCTCCCATCTGCTGGGTCACTCCCCAAATGGCTGCAACAGCCAGGGCTGCGCCCAGCCAAAGCCAGGAGCCAGGGGCTCCGCTGGGGTCTCCCACATGGGTGGCAGGGACCCGAGGCCTCAGGCCATCACCCATGGCTTGCCAGGCACCTTAGCAGGAGAGCTGGATGGGGAGTGGACACCACACTGGATCCCAGATTAACCAGCCACACCTCAAAGCCCACCCCCTCTCCTTCCTCCTTGGTGTGGTAAGTTTAGAAGCACAAAGCTTTTCATTTCTATGGAGTCCGCTCTGGCTGTTTTTTTCTTGTTGCTAATCCCTGAAGGGCTCACCTGGCTGTTGGCTTCTAATCAAACCCACACACACTCCCCGAAGAAGACAGGACCTGGGGCTGGGTCCAGCCAGGTTAGTGGAGTCAGGTGGCCTGGTCCGGGGTATTCTTTTCCACCGGGTGTCCAGGGGGAGGGGAGGTGGGGCTTGAGGAGCTCAGCGGGCCTCACCCCATTGATGCCCCAGCTCCCACAAAGACCCAGACTGGTCACTCGAGATGGGGAGGAAGGGCCTGGACTACGAGGGTGGAGAGCACCTGGGTGACCACGTCTGGGTTTCTCACCTGTGACATTAGCCCCTTGGCAGCGTCCGCACTTGGAGAACTGACAGCTCTGTCTTCCGTCCGCAGCCATGAAAGCCGACCGGAAGCGCTTGAAGGGCGAGAAGACGGACCTGCTGAGCCAGATGCAGCAGCTGTACGCCACGCTGGAGAGCCGCGAGGAGCAGCTGCGCGACTTCATCCGCAACTACGAGCAGCATCGCAAGGTGACGCCCCCGCCTGCCCAGCTCCATCGGGAAAGGGGAGGCCTCGGGTGCGTGTGTCCAGACCTGGCCCCCAGGGTGGCCGCAGTCCCCCAGCTCCTGGGCACATAAGCCAGGAGGGGACAGCGTAGACTCCAGAGTCTGGCTGGCTCAAATTCCAGCTGCCCATGTGTATACCCTTGGGTATTGCACCTAACTCTTGCTTAGCCATGATGGTCAGGACAGCGTGGACCTGGGAGTCCTGCTGGCTCAGACGTCAGCTATGCACGTGTGTGCCTTGGGGCGTTGCACTAACCCTTGCTTATCCTTGACGTGGGTTTTATGAGATGGTGAGTGTGGCTCCTGGTGTCTGATAAACCTTCAGTGTTAATTATGCACCTTGTCAATAACACTCTAATGCAAGCACAGGGAGAGCCAGGGAGGCTGTAGAAAATCCTGCCTGCCAGGAGGGAATCTCGGAAGGCCTCACAGAGGAGGTGACGTGCGAGTTGGGCTCCGTAGTATGGAAAGGAGTTCATGGGTCTGCTGACCAAGACATCTGTCTCCTCTGGACACGCAGATGCATGCCTGTGCGTGTGTGCTGTGTGTGGCCATGTCACAGTCTGAAGACTCCTGGGTGTGCCTTGCACTGACACCCAACACTAGGGGTAGTCAGCCACACTCCTGTTTCCCAGATGAGCTGATGGGCACAGCAAGGGGAAGGCATGCCTGCGGGTCCCACAGCTGGGGAGCACTGGCCCCCACGTGCCAGCTGCTTCCCTGTCCTGGATCCCAGTGCTTTCCTGAAGCCCTGGCCTGGACCTCTCCCCTCCAGCCAAGGAATACCTAGGGCTGCCCTGAGAGCCTGGTCTTCCTGCAGCTGACCAGGTATGCCCATCAGCAGGGACGCCTGGTCATGCGCATCCCAGGGCAGATACACAGGGCTGGTTCTCGAGCCCACAGCCACTCACTCCTCCAAGGCTGAGCCAGGCCTGGGGCAGGAGATGGATCCAAGTGCGTCCCCCAGCCTTCAGCTTCGGTCACACAGAGGACAGGACTACACCCCAAGACTGTGCATGTTGGCACAGAGCTGGCTTGCCCTGGGCTCAGCTTTGGCAGCTGTGAGGCAGTGGGGTCAGTGTGATGAGAGCCACAGTACACAGGTGTTGGCACCTGCTATGAGCTGCAGGTCTTAGCCTCATCTCACATATACAGTATGAACAGTAGCAGGGCTGTGGACGATGGCTCTTGTCCGCCTTGTCCCCATTTGGCAGAACTGAAGACAGAAGCCTAGGTGGGACACCAGCACAGAGTCCCATAGTCGGCAAGGTCCAGCCCCAGCGGGGTGGGCACGAGAGCCCACTGCTGCCAGCGTCCCACGTGCTGCACCGTGTGAGCGAGCACAGGCGTTCTTCTTGCTGTTGACAAGGCGACACAAGGCATCAGGGAGAGCTCACAGCTCCTGGCTTTTTCCCTGGGGTCATAGCATATTTCCCCCTGCTTCCCTGGGTTGCTTATCCGGTGTGTTTTGATTACTTTGCTCTTATTGGGCAACAAAATTCCCACAGAGTACCCCACGTCATTCCTTTTCAAGTGGTAGGTACCACGGGCGTCCTCCAGTCTGGCCAGCCATGGGACGCAACCAAAGCTGCCCAATGACCAACAGCCCCGTGGCTGCCATGGGCAGCTGCAGAGGCCACGGCCAAGTGCCCAGTGTGGCTTCCTTTGGTGGCCTTTGCAATTCTTCAGGTTCACTCAGAATAAAATGAAATTTGAGAAATACTGTCTACCCATGACTGTCGTAAGCAGAAGGGGACCACTTCCGAAGCCCAGCCGTCACAGCCACGGCCACACTGGAGCAGTCTGTAGTCGCCATTGGCCTTGCTCCGTTTCACAGATGGGAAGACTCAGGTTCCCAACAGTCCAGTGACCGGTCCAAGACGAAGACACAAGGCCTGGTTTTGTCTGGCCTTATACAAAGTCTTGTAGTTGATCAAAAAATGATCAACTTTTTTTTTTTAATTAAAAAAGAGAGAAAGAAGCCTCCCACCTGCTGGTTCACGCCCCGAATGCCGGCAGTGGCCACAGTTGGGCCAGGCTGAAGCTGGGAGCCAGGAGAGAGGAATGCTCAGGCTCCTAACTCCACTGAGCTCCATCACTCAGCCCAGCATGCCCACACAGCCCCTCATGGGGTCCCCTGTCGGCCTCAGCTGAAGCAGATGGCAGCACCCAGATGCTGAGAGATAACAGGGCCTCAGTCCACCCAGAAAGTTCCCCAAGGGGCAGCAGCATCCCTGCCACAGGCCACCAAACCTCTGTCCCTGCAGGAAAGCGAGGAGGCCGTCCGGGCACTGGCCAAGGAGAAGGACCTGCTGGAGCGTGAGAAGTGGGAGCTGCGGCGCCAGGCCAAGGAGGCCACGGACCACGCCACGGCGCTGCGCTCCCAGCTGGACCTCAAAGACAACCGCATGAAGGAGCTGGAGGCTGAGCTGGCCATGGTGAGACCCGGGGCCCTGACAGCCCCCCGGGCCTGAACGCCCCATTCCCCTCTCTTGGTCCCAGGAGGGATGGGGATGAATGCTGGAGGACCAACCAGTCACCATTCCACACTCGCCAGGCCATTGCTAAAAAGGAATGTGTATTGTTTAAGATAGGCAGGCACTTCATGAAAAGCCCTGAGTTTTGACATGTATTCAGGAAAATGTTTGGAAGGAAACACACCACTGTTCACATCAGCTAGCTCGGGCTGGTAGGATGACAAGATTGTTTCTGGTCTTTTTGTTTTAAAAAAAGATTTATTGGAGAGGCAGACATGCAGAGAGGAGGAGAGACAGAGAGGAAGATCTTCCATCCGATGATTCACCTTTCAAGTGGCTGCAACAGCCAGAGCTATGCCATTCCAAAGCCAGGAGCTTGTTCTGGCTCTCCCGAGTGGGTGCAGGGTCCCAAGGCTTTGGGCCGTCCTCAACTGCTTTCCCAGGCCACAAGCAGGGAGCTGGATGGGAAGTGGAGCTGCCGGGATATGAACCTGCACCCATATGGGATCCCGGGCATGCAAGGCAAGGACTTTAACCATTAGACTGTCATTCCAGGCCATTGTTTTGTTTTTCAAATATATCAGAAGCAAAAATGTCTTACAATCCTCAAAAGGGAAAAATCTCCTTTTCCCAAATTCTCGTTCCAATTTTAGTATATGTGCTGCCGAAGCGAGCACCCCAAATTCTCAGTCCTGCCACTCACTTGGTGCTGGGGGCAGAGAGCTCAGGGGCTTAGCAGGAAAGGCGGGGTGTAGGGCTCAGGATTGAGCTCTGCGGCTGCACTGCAGCCCTGGGCTGCCCCCCTTCTCTGCTGGCTCCAGTGCAGGTGCAGTGGGGGGGGGGTCTACAGGGGTGGCTAGGGGGAGGATGCGCCCAGAGGCTCCCGACACTCCCTCAGGGCTCCCCATCACATCCCTGCTGTGTGACACTGGGCAGGATGCTAACCTTCTCTGGGCCTCAGTTCATCACTCCACAGAGGGACTTCAGGGTGGTAAGCTAGGGGAGGGCTCCACGTCATGCCTGAGACACTATGGCTTCCTTTCTGGAGACCCAGAGCAAAGCAGGAGCTTGGGCTGCTCCTTGTCCAATGCTGACCCCTAGTGGTGAGCACTGCCCAAGCAGGCAGATGCTGTGGCCACAAGGAGTGCTTTTCCAAGGGGGCTTCACCTTGCGGGGGGTCCACCTTGCGGACCTGGAAAGGGGTGCAGAGGAGCCTCCTGTGCTCCCAGGCTGCCTAGGGCCCTGTGCACAGGTCCCTTGCCTTGCTCATCCTGGGACGGCTTCGTTGTGGCCAGCACAGCTTAAGCTTCTCCTTCCCACCGCCTTGGCAGACATCACACTGCTATGCTGGGGGTGGCCGGTAAGGCTTGCTATAACACAGGCCCACACGGGGTCTGCCCAGGGCTCAGGCCTTGCTGGGGTGTCCACCTGATTACAGGGCCTCCACCCTCAGACTCTCAGCCAGAGGTGTCCGCTGAAAGTTGTGTGGCCGGCAGGCCCAGCTTCCCCAACACACGGCTAATCAGGACAAGACCCAGGGGAGATGCCTTCCCGAGGCTCGACCCCACATCCTGGGTTGCAGACAGTGGGGGTTCTGGCTGGCTGAGCCCTGGAGGGAAGCCGGGGTCCTCAGGTGCCATGGGAAGGCAGAGCATCCAGCTTTGAAACGGGCAGAGGCGAGGCTGGGGGAGAGGGGCAGTGCAGGTTGGAATGGTCAGCTCCACAGCCCCTGCTGAGAGGAGGACTGGAAACCCAAAACCAGTCCCATGAATTTCACCTCAATTTAAAAATGTACCAGTGGCCCAGTTTGTATCTCTTCACCTCTTCTCCATGCCAGGTCACTCCTTAGTTGCTGCTGCAGAGATGGGAGCTGGGCTGGCAGCAGTCACACCTGACATTGAACCCCAAGGAAAGCAGGTGCAGTGAAATAAGGCAGGAGGAAAGGTTGACACCGTGCCCGGCTTTGGTGGCCCGTGACATCCGTGCTTCCTCCCAGGACCAGGCCAGAGACAAGGAGTGCCTGCGAGAGTGGAGGGCTCCCCGACACAGCCCCTCCAGGCCACCAGGAGGCACTGGGCAGCAGGACGCAAGGGGCTGGAGCTGGAGGGCACAGAGGGCCCAGGGCAAGGTCATGTGCGTCCACAGGGAAAGCAAGTGCAGACCTCCTGGGTGGGAACTGCGGGTCTCCTTGCTGGGTGTTACCCCACGTCTACTGGGCGGCCAGCAGAGCAAGCCCCCGGGGTCAGCTGCCTGGCTGTGCTGCAGGCACGCCTGCCTCTTTACTCAGTGGGGTTTTCAGGAGATGCTGTCTGCCTGTGTCCAGCTCCACAGCAGGGGCTGGGCTTCCGGGGGGGTGGCACACACATGCACATTCCTTGTCCCGTGGACCCAGCCCCCTGGCCTGTGTCCCATGGGCCCAGCTCCCTGGTCCCTGTTCCATAGACCCAATCCCCTGGCCTGTGTCCTATGGGCCTAGCTCCCTGGTCCCTGTCCCATGGGCCCAGCTCCCTGGTCCCTGTCCCGTGGGCTCTGTCTGCCTCTCCTGTACTGTTTCCTGGCCCTCTGGGAGTGCGGTTTAGGGGAAAACCTGACCCCAGTCAGGCCCCCTGGCAGGTGAAGCCTGCTCTGGTGGCACCCCCTTTCTCTCTGCTGTGCTGGTCTCACTTTGTGGTCACTGAGGGGTGACACCAAGGTGAGCTCCCAGGCACAGCCCTGTGGAGCAGCAGCCACAGGCTGGGGGTCCCTGGTTGGGGGGCAGCGACTCCGGGGTGACTCAAGGCTTCACCGCGTGATGCTTTGACCATGCTGTTCTCATCCTGTCCCTGCATTCTCTCTCTCTCTCTCTACAGGCCAAACAGTCCTTAGCCACCCTGACCAAGGACGTCCCCAAGAGGCACTCCCTCGCCATGCCGGGCGAGACGGTGCTCAACGGCAACCAGGAGTGGGTGGTCCAGGCCGACCTCCCGCTGACCGCAGCCATCCGGCAGAGCCAGCAGACACTCTACCACTCTCACCCCCCACACCCCGCAGACCGGCAAGGTGAGTCCAGCAGGGCCGCGGCCTCCACGGGCACCCTGCGAGGCCTTCCGGGCAGGTGGGAAGGATGGTGTCTTGACTCTCGCTGCCACAGCTTAGAGGGGTCCAGCCTGGAGCTGGGTCTCTCTGACCACCCAGGCTTCCTCTTCAGGCTGTATGACTCCCCACCCCCAGGCCCCCAGGCCCCCAGACCCCAGGCCCAGCAGCTGCACACTTGTAAATGCCCTACAGCCCAGGAATCTTGAGAAAGAGAAGCCCCTCCCCCAGGCAGCCATAGCCAATCCTAAAGAACGACTGATTGGCCAACCTGTGTCACCTACCCACTCCTGAACCAATCATTGTGTCTCTGGGGGAGTCGGTTCCCCCTGATTGGCCAGGCTGGGTCCCCTGACATCCTTTGGTAGGCAAGGCAGCAGCAGCAGGGCTCCTTTATTGACAGCCCGGCTGACCACTAGAAGTTGAGGAATGGCAGGTGTAAGAGCCCTGTCTGACCTGGGCAGGGTGTGCAAAGATGGGGAGGGAGGCAGCTCTAAATTCCTCGTTGGTCCTTGCACACCTGGCTCTCTTCTTTGTCTCTGCTGTGCACAGCCACCCTTGTGTGGCAGGTGCAAGCTGGAGCGAGAGTGGGCAGAAGCCCATGTATCCCCTGGGACCCTTTGCAGAAGCTATCACTCTGGATGTTGTGGCCAGAGCTGGAAGCCAGCAGGAGATGAATCAGGCATGGCTCTGCCTCCAAAGAGGGGCTGGCAGGCACGGGAGGAGCTGGCAAGGGCAGCCTTTGCTTGTCAAGGGTGCAGGTGGGCAGGGAAGGTGAGTCGTTGGGGCAGAAGGACACAAGCTGCTGGGCTCAGATCCTGGCCCCCATGCTGAGTAGCCATTTCCTTTATGTGTGAGTCATGAAGGGTGTGTTTGGGGTTCCACATGCGGGCACATTAAGTGTGTGTGCTGAGCTGCCCCTCTCGCGGGCTTGCCTTGGAGGATGTGAAATGAATCAGCGCCCTGGGGAATAGGAGCTGCTGCCCTCACCCCAGGGTCATCCTCCTGACAGCAGGGGCTGTCAGAACCCTGGCAGCAAACAAGTCCCAGGCCCCCCTCTCCCATGAAGAAGAAGCACTGTCTGGCCCGGGTGAGATGACTTGCGGGGCAAGATAATGGGACGGGTTTGGGGCTGGGAGAGCTGCCTTGTTGCCACAGGGTCTGAGACCCCGAGAGGCTGCCTGGTTCAAGTACACTCCCTGGCTCTGGCTCTGGCTGGGGCAGGCTGCCATGTCCATCCTCCAGGCCCTTCCTCCTGTACCCAGCTCAGTGCTGTTCATCGGGCACCCCCTCCCTCTGCCCACCTGCAGCAGTCCACAGCAGGCACTCTGTTGGTCTGTCCTCACCAGCTGGTGCCGACACCTGCAAATGGGAGAGCCCATGCCAGGCCCTCGGGTGGGGAGCTTCTGCGCAGGGAGGGTGCTGTTCACCCCCCAGTCTTTGCTGAGCACCTGCTGTGTACCAGGCATCGTGAGCTGTGGGATCCAGCCAGAGGAGACAGCCTGGGTGCCTGCCCTCACGGAGCCGGTCTTGTCAGGGGCACAGATGACGTGGATGGAGGCCAGCTAACAAATACACTGGTTACAGATGCAGCAGCAAGATGGGGACTCAGCAGTTCAGAGAGAGCTGGGTGCTAGGGAAGGTGGAGAGGACCCTGGGTGGGCTGCAGAGGCTGTGGCAGGGAGACCGAGTGGCTCAGGCAGTGACCCACGGGACTCAAATTCAATAATGGTGACTGTGGGAGGAGGGTGCAAGCCACTGATTAGGGCTGCTGGCTGGATGGGGGCCAGGGCAGGTGGGACCTCAAAGGGAGAGTGCCTGTTACCCCCAGAGGGACAAGAGGCGTAGAAGCTGCCAGCTCCCTTCCCCCACCCTGGGCTGCTGTGGTCTTCCAGGCAAAGGTGCAACAGAGGCAGCAACTGGCCAGAGAGACCCTGGGCTGCTGTGGTCTTCCAGGCAAAGGTGCAACAGAGGCAGCAACTGGCCAGAGAGAAGCGGGGGCCCGGGGAGCTGTGTTTTGGGGTGCAGCAAGAGCAGCTGGTGGGATTATAAAGCTGCAGGTGTAACAGCAGGTGGTCCTGTGAACCTCCAAGTGACCCCAGAGGCCGTGGGAGGCTCTCCGCAGGAGGGGCTGTCTCTTCCCTTCTCCCCTTCCCTACCCACCACAGTGTGCTCGTGCCATGGGGCTGCAGGCAGGCCCCCACTCACCAGCTGTCCCTGCTTTCCAGCGGTCAGGGTAAGCCCTTGCCATTCCCGGCAACCCTCTGTCATCTCTGATGCATCCGCCGCCGAGGGCGACCGGTCATCCACGCCGAGCGACATCAACTCCCCGCGACACCGGACACACTCCCTCTGCAACGTAAGGCCAGCAGCAGCGGGGTCTGGGCACTGCGGGGGGCCGGGCGGGGCGGGGGGCCGGGCGGGGACGCACCTGCTCTTTCCTCTCGCCCACCCAGGGAACACTCTGGCGAAGGCCTTTCCTGTTCTGTCCTTTCCTTTCCCGAGCGGCCGTGGATGTGGGGAGAGAGAGACAGGAGGCCCGCTGGCTCCTCGTGTCTGGGCGGGCACGGCATATCCAGAGGAAGGTGGGCCCAGGTCGCCCACAGGGTCTGTGCAGGCTGCAAGTCCCCCCATCCCCATGGGCCCTGTCCAGGACCGTGGCTCCTCCTCCCAGCTGTGTCCCTGTGCTTCATCCAGGGTGGGGTCAAGAGGTGGGGTTTATTGAATTTCCAGTAGTTTTGTCTGCATCTCCCTGCAGAAGCACCCTGTGACTTTGTCTTTGATTTCTTTGCATATTTAATCCATGTTTGCAAATGGCATCATGCGTACTGCCTACCACGAGGCAGGTGACCCCAGGCCCACAGAAGTGTAGCTGACCCCTTCAGGCAAGCCACAAGGCTGCTAGTCCACACCCATTTGCCACGACAAAAGCTGGGGACTTGGAAGGAAAAGTTACCAAGATAGCATCCCCACGCACCTCCTGCTTACTCCACCTCTTAACATCCCACCCTGGGGACCGCCCTCTGCAGGACACCCCCGCATTGCACCCAAACCTTCACGGGCTCCCCAGCTACAGCAGAGAGGAAGTGAAGGAGGGCCAGCCATGGGGCATGCTCAGAAGCCATCCTGAGACACTAACGTGAGGTGGGGTGGGGGAGGCGCCACTCTGCAGCTCTGACCGTGAGGTCAGTGACGAGGGGGAAGAACCCCTGCCATGCCCTAAGACCAAGACATCGTAAGCTGAAACCTCCAGACGCTCAGCCCATGTTGTCTTAACCCAGGCAACAGACAGAAGCAAGGGGAACAGGTTGGCAGCAAGACCTAGCCAGGACTGACTGATGATCCGATGGGCTGTGTGGGAAACCCAAGGGAATAACCTGACAGGTTCCTGGAGTGGACTCCGAGGCAGGTGTCCGATGGTCCTGGCCCCAAGGCAACTCTTCAACATTGCCTGTGTGTGAGCAGTTGGAATGGAATCCCTGTGTTTGAGTCCCCAGTAAGAATACAAAGCGCTCATGAGAAGAACTAAGGCTGAGTGTATCAGGAGCTGCCTGCACCTGTTGACGCTGGCCCAGGAGCCTCCTCCAGCCCTCACCACCTGGGACACTGGAGAGGCCTATGACTTCCATGCTCTGGTTGTTAAGGACCCCAGGGAGGGAGACCAGGCATCCTGTTCCATTCACACCCAGCCCAGCTGAGACGCCTTCCCCTGGGCCCTGTGTTGTCATGGTGCAGAAGGAGCTCCCACTGGGCACAGGGCCCTGCTGCCAACATCGGAGCTTTACCAAGCCAGGGCGCGCGCACACACACACATCAGTGACCATAGATCCCTTCCTCTTACCCATCTTTGTCTTAGCTCGACAAAGACGGCCCTTCCCTGGGGTTCTGTTTGCAACCTCCAGATGAGAATAAAGACTCAATTTTCCTCTGCTACCTTTCCTCCTTCCCTCAACCCCCTTCTCAACAGGTTGAGGCACACAGGTAAGCCAGGAAGAGCCTGAAAATAATTCCAGGTAACCCTCTGTTCTCAGGCATTTGACCTGGCGTAGCCTAAACCAAGGGCCTCCTCATTCTCTTCCCACCCTGGGCACTACTTAGAGCAGAGGTGGGGACTCAGTACACAGATGATAGGTAAGGTTTTTAATGAGCATTATGCCTGCAATTCCAGAAACAACCACTGGGAGTCTCCCTAGCAATGACTTTCATGACCCAGGCCGCTGCTTGTGGGACCATTGCATGCTTGCACACATGTGCACATGTGTCCATAAGGATCCCGTCCTTGTCCACCTGGGTCAGCGCTGGCCACACAGTCCAAGGCTCACAGGCAGGCAGAGCCCTTGTGTCAGGTTCCTGAGCTACTCCCAAGGCTCTGGAGTGGGTCCTGCCCGGGCCAGCACCCGGCCAGGAGGATTAGTCTGCGACCAAAGGTGAGGGCTCTGCTTTGATGAGCTCTGTGATGCTGGACTCCAGCAGCCTCACTTGTACCTGAAAACCAGGCCAACCTGAGAGAACGCTGCTGCACAAACAAAGATGCGTGTGCTGGTGGAAGAGGCAGTGAGAATCCGCAGTCTCCTAACTCTGTTTCTTTCTTCAAATTCTTGGTTATCATGACTTTTCCACAAGAGCATATTTCTTTATGAAATGCACCAGAGGTTGCCATCTTCCAGTTCTAACCAGGACAGGACCCAGGGAGCCTCGCAGGGCTTGCTCGACAGTCATAGCATGTAGGACAGCTTCCCAAGGGGCTCTGTCCAGGACCCCTGGTCCAGGCAGCACCTTAATGAGCCCCGTAATTCACCTGGGAGTGTCAGTGCCAGGAGGTGTAGGGGTGGGGTCCCCTCCACAGAGGCAGGGCACCCCGAGGGACGGTTTGCAGGCCACCTCTCTTGTACGCTGTGTGTCTGCTATTTCATCTTCCTCTTTTCCTCTGGCTTCAGGGCGACAGTCCCGGCCCCGTTCAGAAGAACCTGCACAACCCTATTGTACAGGTAAGCATGCCTTCCCTGGCACCCCAACTCAGGCTCTTGGGGCTCCCTGTGGGGTGGGGGGGGTCAAGCCCCCTCCCTGAGTTCCATGTGGGCTGATGCCTAAGCTGGCCTCAGCTCCTCTCCTGGGGTCACCTCTTACAAGCCCTCTCCTGGTGTGTGGACCTACTAAGTGCGCTGCCCATTCTGGTTCCTGGTTCCTGCTACCCTAGCCAGGGACGACCCTGGCAGCCAAGGATTCGAAGCCTTGAGGAAAGGCTGATAACCCAGATCAGCGGCTCCTTGGGCTCCTTGCTGCTAAAGAAACTTTACATATATATATATATATATATATATACACTTTTAGCATGTTTGATCTCAGAATGAGCAGGGAACCACAGGGAAAACAGAATGGCTTTGAAGGTCAGTGAGGGCCTCAGAGGTCATCTGCCTCTTCCTAGATGTCCCTTCCCCCGGTCCATGCACTACCTGTGTGCATCAAGGGGTCCACCAGGGAAGAGATTGCAAATGCAGGTTCCCGGGCTCTTCACCCTGCAGAGTCTAACACACCACGTGGACGGTGTGGCTTGAAATTCGGAAGTGTTTGGGATATAGGACTCTGGCCCGAACCCCACCCCCGTGTGGGTAGCTCCTGTGTTGACACAAAACACTTGTGCACCGCAGACGTCATCAATAGCATGACCCCCACTGCACGGAGGCACTGAGGGTGCCCAGCGTCCCAGGGCAATGTGGATCCTTCAGGCCCCAGGTACCCTTCTGCTCAGAAGTCCACCTCACTTCCTTTCCAGGGGCCTCCAGCCACTGGGGGTGCTCCAAGCTCCCCCAGGCCTTCTCTCCACTGTACAGTACACATGCTGGCCACCCTTGGCCCACATGGCCGCCTCCAGTCCCAATGCTGACTCCAGGCACTGGCCAAGTGTGGGTTGTTCTATGGCCAACCTTCAGGGGCAGGAGCTGAGTATACTCAACAAGACTGAGAGGGGTGGGGTCCACACCATGGCAGGCAGCTAGCTGTACCCTCCTGCTTGGAGGTGGACCTGTTGTTCTTAAGAGTTCCCTGCAGTGGCCCAAGCTTGCACAGCCCTGAATGGGCAGGCACTGACCTTAACCATGGCCCTGGCCCTACCCCTGCCTCCTCCTGTGCCCCCATGCCCAGCTAACTGCCTCCTTCTTTTCCCCCTAATTCCCCGCCTTGTGCCATCACTCAGTCACTAGAGGATCTTGAAGACCAAAAACGGAAGAAGAAGAAGGAGAAGATGGGATTTGGCTCCATCTCGCGCGTCTTCGCCAGAGGGAAGCAGCGGAAGTCCCTCGACCCCGGCCTCTTTGATGGTACCGCCCCCGATTATTACATAGAGGAGGACGCGGACTGGTGATGGCCGCCGCCCTGCGCCTGTGCGCATGGACGTGCGTGCGTGGGCGTGCGCGCGTGGCCGTGGGGGGATGCGCGCGGGGGGCTCGGGGCTGGGTGCGCGCCGTCCTCTATAATTGATGTACATACCGCGCCCTGTGTGTGACTCTGTCAAGCCCTCCGTTGTCTCTGCCGCGACACAGTCGTGTTGTTAACCTGGTTTCTTGTTTGTTTGTTTTTCTTTTTCCGTGTTTAGTTGCTCCTCCCACTCCCCACCCCCGTCCTGTTTTGTTGGCTGTTTTCATGTCGCACCCTTCCTCCTCCGTTTGATGAAACACTTGAAGGACTGCTGTGTATTTGTAAATACCCACGATTATGCACCGTGTTCTGGGCCGTATCCTCTGCCCACCGCCTCGCCCGAGGTCCAGGTCTGCAGCTGGTGGCTGCCCTACCCTACCCCTCCCTTCGGGGCCAGACCCTGTCATCGTGGGCGCCAGGCGAGCCGGGCCCTGGGGAAGGTCCCCACGCTGTCGGTGCTTAACGGTCTGTCAGGTTTCACGTGGTGGGGGGAGATGTTTTGTTTAATTTATTTGCACAAATGCAGAAAACTTATTCTATCTAAATTATTACGTGAATCACGGAATGTATATTTTTCCACGGGGTGGGCGGGAGGCGGGTGTTAAGGTGACTGTGGCCGTGGCCACGCCAGTACCAGGCCATGCCCAGGTGCAGCCTGGGCTGGCCAGGACCCAGGGAACGTTGGATTTCATGGCTTGATGATGTTTTTGTTCTCTCCTGTCTCTGTCCGGCCCAATCTCCCGCCCCTGCATGCGAGGGACCTCCATTGGATGCGTTTATTTATCTGGCCAACACTGCTCGGCCTCACCCAACCTGGCTCTCACCTCTGGAGGGAGCTCAAAGCCCCCCCTGAGGACACAGCCCACCCCCACGCCCAGGGTCCAGCCAGAGGGGCCCTGGGCGCCCTGCGGAGCAGGACACACCTCTTTGCAACTGTGTTTCCTGGCCCCACCCCGCGGAGTACAGTAGGGGATGCACTTTGTCCCCTCCTCCACCCTCCCCACCTGTCACACCCACAGTGGGAGGCAGTACCTGTTTGGGGAGCAGCGCTGGCTCCCCATCAGGGAGGCCTCCCCAGCCTGGGAGCCGCGTGCATCTTAACGCCAGGTGATGGAGAGAACCCCAGCTTCGCCAAGCCTGACATTCCCTTCCCCTTGCACCCCACCATGCTGCCTGTCCCTAACAGCTAACCACAGCTCTAGACGGCCGTAGTTGCACCCTCACAGCTCTTACAAAGACGCCAGGAGAGGGCTGAGAGCCGAGCCTCTCTAGCGGACCGTCCCATGCCAGCTGCTGCCTTTCTTCCCCCTCCCCGCCGGCCCCTCTGCCCCTCCAGGGATGAGACCGTGGCAGGCAGGCGCCTGTGGGGACTTCTCTGTGGCCTCTGGCCCAGCCTGGGGTACAATGGAGCGGCCGAGCCAGCACCTTTCTCTGCAGAGAGATGTTCTACAAAATACTTTTCTCCCCCTTGATTTTTTTTTTTTTTTGGTTGATTTTCATTTTCTCTCCCCCTTAACTTACAAGAAAATAAGATTGCAAGCACTCCCAGTAATGATTTAGTAGTTCCTTTCCATTTCCGTTTTTGTAAATTAGGAGATAATTCTGAGAGTCACTAAGGATGATTTATTTCAGAGAACTACGTCAAATAGCGAATGAGTTATGGGTGACATTAGAGGAAAAGAACTGAAGGCATGGATGCAAATATAAGATATTAAAAAAAATCTAAATAAAGCTTATTTTAAAATACGGTGGAATTCTATGTGATTTGATTGCTTTTATTTTGCCGTGGGTGGGAGGCACAGCCCGGCTTGACCTGCTCCCTGCAGTGTCCGGGGCTGGGTCTGAGGGTGTGGTGGGAGGGGCCGAGGAAAGCTGACCGGAATCCGGGCCCAGGGAGGGCCAAGCCAGGGTGGCCTCCCCAGGTCCCTTTTGTTCTCCATACTTGGAGGAGCTGCTGGCATCCGGGGTCACCCCGGGGTCCTAGCACACACCCTGCCATGCCCAGCACCCTATTGTGAAGCTAAGCAAGCCCCCCGGCAGCTTTCATCTGCTTCCTTCTCCCCCCAAGGCCCCACGGAGACCAGACCGAGAAAGGGACCGTGTGCTTGGACCCTGATGAGTCAATGTGCAAGATCAGGAAGGTTAGAAAAGCTCAGGACGATGAGGGCCACCTGGTCAGCCAGCCCAACAGGGCTCAGAGTGGCCACTCCTGATGGGAAAAGGTCCCCAAGCCCGTCACCCCCTGGAACCAGGGCTTGGACGCCTCCTCAGCTACACTGAAGGGGCACCCAGGATGGGGACCGCCTGGGCGAATCCCAGGAGGGCAGCTGTATCAACAGCACACGCTACTACCCCCATTCCTGGCACCACACAGACATCACTAAATGATCACAGAGCCCTTGCCTTCCATTCCCGGAGTGGCTCACTTTACAAAGCCACTGCCAACTGACAGGAGCTGGCAGACAAGGAGAAAGTCTACTTGTCACCCAGAAACTAACTCAGGCCCTCACACTAGATACCGGGGGGGGAAACATTGGCTCAGCGAGGAGCAACTTGGCCAGGCTCCTGATCCTCCCACCTACTCATGGGCTGACTTTCAAGTCTTTGCAGATCAGCGACCTCCTTTGCTTTAAAAAAAAAAAAAAAAAAAAAAAAGCTAACCTTGGAGGCCGTGCTCCAATGTTCCGCCTCCAAGTGGTACCCAGGTCCCCCAGGTCCCCCAGGTCCCCCCGGCCAACATGCCAACCACACAGGCTCCAACAGGTGTGACTAATATCAGTAACAACAATACTACTATTTAACCTTGATTAAGCATTGACCGTAGGCCAGATTCCATGCTGCGCACTTTCCTTGTATTAACTTGGTTAACTCTTCCAGCAGTCTGTATTGTTGATGAGAAAAAATGGAGACTGGGTCAGTCATCCAGGATCACAGTGGAACTGGGTGTTTACTCTGGGAGTCTGATCGGGCAGCGGGGAGGTTGGGGAGAAGGACCAGGACTTCAGTTGGACCCACCAGGTGGAGATCCTCTGCCAGATCTCCACCTGGCCCCTAGTCCCAGAAAACCCTGCCCCCCAGCCCAGCCCAGGCCAGCCAAGTTCCCCATGACTTGCAGGCCAGATGGGCAACAAAATTACCTCTGCTTGCCCTACGGTCCACCCCTGGCTGGACCAGCCAAGAGCAGCTCCACACCTGAGCCACTGCTGCTCATTCGACCCAACCCTGGGCCTCTGGGAGTCCAGGTGGGACAGCACCACAGGGGCCTCAATCCTTCCACCATGTGACTTTCAGATAGCCATAGGACTTCTTCCCACCCTCGCCAAGGCTTCCCCTTCCACAAATCCACCCTCTTCCACACCTCCCTGACCCCCCATCTTCTCTGAACAAAGGGCCCTTAAGTGGCTTCGAATTGGACCCTGCTGGATGGAGTGGTCCCCTTCTATACCCATTTTCCTAAGTAAGATTGATCGTGGAGGGCATTCAGGGTGCACACACTCACTGGATTTTCTTAGGAACAGCTGCCCTCTCACGTGGAAGGCCTCAGAGGTGTCTGCTGGCTGCCACCTACCAGAGGCAGCACACCTGACCCACACTCGCTGCATGCCCGTCCCCGGGGCATGTCCAGGCCATCACAGCAGGACTGAACTTAAAGAAACACGCCCAGCAGCCTCTGAACACCCTGACCAGCCCCTTCCTGCCCATGGCAGACCATCAGGTACTTCCCATGTGCCCAGCAGAGGGGAACCTGACTGCACAGGCTGGCGGCTTCTCTGCATTTCTGTTCCAGGTTTGGGAAGTCCCTGGTTGCTCTCATGGTGGGTTACTGAGAAGTAGCTGATGAATTAGCTGCATACCAGAGACCTGTGTGATACGTTATACCTCCAGAATCCTCAGCTCTACCTCTGGGGAATCCTTTGCGTCCTAGCAAGAGATGACCATCCCAGGTCACCCAGGGGTCCAGAGCAGGATGGCTCGCTGCTCCCAGATCCGGCCCTACATCTGATTTCAAACAAGCTAAGCCTCAGATTACTCATCCACAAAGTGGGTATGATACGGATTGCCTCCTCATAGGCTCAGCAGTAAGAGATGAATGTATTTTGTAGCCTGGACGGGGCTGGCATCAATCTGTGTTGCCAGTGCTTTGTAACATGTGGGTTTAGGTTGAACAGGAGTTAGGGAAACTGTGCAAAGAGCTGTGCCATCTCGAGCCCAAAGCTGACTTAGGCAAAACTTGTTCCCAGCTTCAAGTCAGTGCTGGGCTCCATGTGAGCCTGGAGACCCTCCCCCCCCCCCAGCTCCTGGGCTCTGAGCACCAGGCCCCAGAGGCCAGGTTCAGGGGCAGTGTGGTCATGGAGGAGTATCTGGGTTTCTCTTTCTGTCCCCCTAGATGCCATGTGGGAACACCCTATGCCACGGCTGCCATGGGGACCCCAGGCACAGGGACAGGCAGACAGAGACGTCTCCAGGGTCAGACTGGATATGTGTGAGTCTAGGCCAGCCTGGTCTAACAGGGAGGGGTGTGTGTGTGGTTTTATTGTGTCAGGCACCATTCTTCCAGTCACTCCAGCAATCCTTGCAGTAACTCTCCGAGATAAATACTGTTGCCAGCCCCAAGGTAGAGGTGGATGAACTAGGATGCAAGGTGTGGTGCTTGCCCACCATCAAGCAGCTAAGATGTGCAGCCTCAGCAGTTTACCTTGCAAGAGTGTGTCTTTGATGACTTGAGGGTCATCCTCAGGGGTCCGTTGCTCAACAGAGACCTGTTGAGAGGATGAGGCCACGCCCAGAGCAGGGCAGCACTTTGGGTTTGCAAACTGCTTACGGTGGAACCCTTAGAGGTTCCTCCAAGGTCCCCGGCTCCAAGGGCAGCCATCACTGGGGAAAGAAAGCTCAGGGCCCCAAGGCTACCTCAACACAGCTGTGCTCTCACGTGGGATGCCCAGCTTCCATGTGCAAAGGGCCCTGTAGCAGAGGGAGGTCTGACAGCCACAGGTGGAGCAGTAGTTGTCAGGGCCATTGAAGCGCTGGGTTTGCAGGATGCAGAGTCCCAGGCCCCATCTCACACCTGCTGAATCAGAAGGTCTAGGGAGGGACCTTGGAGTCTGTGCACACCCTGGTGAGCTCTCGGGGTAGGCGTGGCAGCAGGAGGGGACCTGGGGCCGAGACAGAGGGTGGCACCATGTGGGCAGGAGCTGGGGTGCGCATTTGCAGAGGGCCGCCTTAAGCTGGGGCAAATTCTAGGTTCCTGGTGAGGGCAGACCCCAAGCAAGGCCCTCGGCACAAGGAAGAAGGGACCCACAGCGTGCATGGCTGTCCGCCTCGGGAGTCTGCTGCAGCCCCCAGGAAACTCCCAGCCAAACTCTCTGACTTGGCTAGAGGGACACGGGCAGCAAGTGGTGAGGGCAAGGTCAAGTGCTGAGGCTCTGCCTGGGCTTTGCCAGCCTTGGCCTGGAGCTCCTTCTGGGTCTCCCACATGGGTACAGGGACCCAGGCACTTGGACCATCTTCTGTTGCTTTCCCAGGCACCTTAGCAAGGAGCTGGATCTGAAGTGGAACAGCCAGGACTTGCTGGCACCACAATACCACCTCCCCGCCAAATTCTAGTTTAGTTTTTAGATGCGCTTCTATTGGAAGGGAGAATCTAGGGCGCCAAGGCAGTGGGACTCCCCTGGACGCCACCTCTAAGAGCCTTCAGGACAGGAGGGAGGTAAGGGAGCAGGGAACACAGCAACCCTCCCCCAGGGCCCTAGGCTTCCCAGAGACTCCCCTCCCTTCCGTGGGAAGTACACAGGCCCCTCCTTCACTCTGGAAGAGCAGGGAACAAGGGCCCATGGGCTTCTGCATGGCAAAGCCGAGACTGCCTGGGGGGTCGCACACACCCCTGAGTGAAACACACCGGGGCCCAACACAGCCCTTTACAGTTTATAATGGGGAGGGACGTCATGGACACCACAGGGATGATGATGTCCCCGGGCAACTGCAAGGTTGAAGCAAGGTAGCCGGGATGAGGCTTAGCTCAGGGAAGGGGCAACAGGGCCAGGAGTTGCCTCTCACCAGCCCCATGAGGGAGGTAGGACAGGTGCCCGGTGAGGATCAGAGGCCAAGGCCCAGGTAAGTGCAGCTGGACCAGGCCCAAGCTGCCGGGCAGCCAGAGGTTAGAACCAAAGGCAACAGGCCTGGAGCCACAAGGGTTCCCCTGTAACCTCCAGGCCTCTCTCCCGATGCTGCACATGGCAGGGACTCACCCATCCCAGCAGCAATGCTGGAGCTGCTGTGTAACCCAGGCCTCCCCCCTCCCAGGGCCTCAAGCTGCCTGAGCCACTGAGCCACTGAGCTGCAGCAATGACACGGGATCAGTAGAAGTGAGGTGGGCCAGTGCAGGCCAGGCATGGCTGTGTCCCTCCCCCACAGCACAGCACCTCCTGTGCCCAGCTGAGCCACATGTGCAGAATACAGCAATGAGGGGAGCACCCAGGGACCGGCCTGGCAGCTTCACCATGCTCCCAGGCTCACGGGTTGGCCCTGGCTCAGGATCCCAGAGGGATGGGCACCCCCACCCTGCACAGGGCCGGCCCCACCGCACTCCATCCCCACATGTCCCCTCCAAGGTGGCTTCATACTTGTATGGGGCTGCATCCCTGGGGACCAGGGCAGGGAGGAGGTGGCCTCTGACCATTGACACAAGCTAGAGGGACCTTGGGCCATCCACGTGGAGGGGCAGAGGCAAAAGGGCAGCTTGAGGGTGGGACTCAGCCCCAGACTCCCATCTCCTCATGTGCATGTGTGAGTGTGAGATTGTGTGCTGCAGGGAGGGGAAGGTGGAAGATGCAGGCTTAGCAGTCAGGTCCTGGGTTTCATCCCAAGGCCATGTTTACAGCTGGGTGGCCCACAGCCAGCCTCAGTCTGTCCCTCTATAAGGTGAGGATAGGACACCCTGGTCGTGCACAGATGACCGGGTACAAGTGTCCCTCACAGCTATAGTCTCAGGGCTGCGGGAGGCCCTCATGCTGATCCAGCCAACCCAGCCTTGGCCCTCGCTGTGCCCTCCATGCACCCTACTTTCCTCCTCTGTGGAATGGGTTTCTGGAACCCCATTCAGCGAGGTCTGGGCCACACCTGGATGGCAGCAGGTGGCCTTGGCCGTCAGTACGGTGAGGTCTGATGGCACAGCCTGCAGTGGCCTGCACCTTCCCGGTGCTCCAGGGCCAGCTGGTTGCCAAGTGTTGGGCTGGACCAGTCAGACAAGTGAGTCTGGGAAGAAAGCATCCATGCAAGGCAGCCACCTGCGCAGCTCCAGGGAGGTGCTGGGGCAGGCTGGAGAGCTGCTGGGCCATGTGCCCAGAATCCCCCCAAAACCCCAATTCTTTTTCCGTTAAGATGTATTATTTACTTTGACAGAGTTACAGAGATAGGGAGACACCTTCCAACTGCCGATTCTCTCCCCAAGTTGCTAGAATGACCAGAGCTGAGTCAGGTCAGAACTGGGAGCCAGGGGCCTCACAGGGTCACGAGTGGCAGGAGTTCGAACACTTCAGCCATCCTCTGCTGCTTTCCCAGGCGCATTAGCAGGGAGCTGGACCAGAACTAGAGCATCTGGGACTCATAGTGGCACCAGTACGGGATGCTGGCATCACAGGTGGCAGCCTCACACGGTGCGCCACAATGATTCTTTAACATTGATAAGAATTGTTTACCTGTAGGCTGGGCTCTCTCTGTAAGCTCTCTCAGCCCCAGCAGTCCTGGACGTGGCCTTGTCTGTCCGGCCACGGGCATCCCTCTCAGTGGACACACACTGCCTGGATGACTGGGCATCTGGAAGGCAGCAGTGGAGAAGGAGGTAGGGGTCTTACTCAGGGCTGCCCCCACCACCTGGAGTCATCGCAGCAGCCTGAACCCCCCATACTCCCCGTGGTCCTCAGGGACAGGGACACGCGGGAGTGGGCTCAGCACATTGCAGCCATGACTCAGCCATTTTTCCTGAACTCGGTCAGGGGTCCCTGGGACTCAGGGATGGCAAGGCTCCGTATTCCTCAAATATTCCTAGAAAGCACATGGCCAACTTAGAAAGCAGGAAGCAGAGCAGGTGCTCGGAGAGCAAGCTGAGGGCCAGAGCTGGCTTGAGGCAGAACGGAGCAGAAGCTGGGAGATGACAGTAGACAATTTACTGATGTTGGCTGAGTCCCCATGGGGCCAGGCGCGTGCTGGCCACTGGACAGGCACTCGTGACGTCATTCAACAAACAGCGATGGAAAACACTCAGGGCTGGGTGGGAAGATGTCCACAGTGAGACAGTGTCAGTGACCCCAGCATCAGCTTCACTCAAGTCACAGCTGCGTATTCATCGGCTTTACAGGCAAGCACATGGGGGCCCAGAGCAGTGACATAAAGGAGATCCGATAGTAAGAGACAGGAATGGGACATGAGCAGATGAAGTGTGATGTCGCTGTTGGGGCAGATTCGAATGAAGCTGGTGGATGAGAAGCTGTCAGCATGAGACTTCATTTCACCGTTTCCTGTCCCCCGCACTGCAGGGATACAGATGAAGGACATGGCAGGGCAGCGTTTCCAAGTGGGCAGCCAAACATGGCTTGCCAAGTCTGCTAAGGGCTTCCCTGCCACCTCCTGTGGGTGAGGTGTTCAAACTACAGCAGGAACAGCAGGGACAGGGCTGATCTGAGAACAAAGGGCCAGCGGTAGGGTCAGGAAGGGCTGGGGGTGCCGGCGTCCAGTAGGCCAGTAAGCATCCTGCAATGCACAGGATGGCAGCCAGCATGCAGAAAGACTCAGCCCCATAGGGCAGGGGTACTGAGATGGAGTGGGAAGAAGAATGTGTGGTTCACTTTGGGCTCTGAGGGTTGCAAGGAGATGGGATCGCTGAGCTTGGCAAGTGAACCGCAAAGGGAGGCTGCTCCATCTCTGCCCACCTCCCTCCCATGAGCCAGTACTTAGGGGGTTCCCCCCATCCCAGGCAGCGGTGAGCTGAGACCAGTCCTCCAGACCCCAAGCTGACCATTGCCATCTCTCCCTACCCCGCCCCATTCCATGGGGAAAGTCTTCCCACCACAACCACTGGCAAGCGAATGATACCAGATGCTGAGATGCTGCACTTGTTAAGACGAACATCTACATTGGTTGAGCCTCACCGACTAGGACAGACGCCCAGTGAGCCAAGCCAGGCCCAGCTCCTGCCTAACAGGGAGGCACAGACATTTGCTAAAGACTCATACACACACATCCTTTAGCTACTTGCAGCTGTGAGAATTGCTATGCAGAAATAGTGCTTGAAAGGAAAGAGCCTGTGTGAGCATGCTCATGTGTGTGTGCAGGTGTGTGTGTTGGATGGAGGAGGGGCAGAGCACTACCAAGTGACCAAGGAAGGATTCCCTGAAAGAAACAAAATACAAACGGGCCTTGAAGGTCACAGAGGAGTTTGTCAAGCAGAGGAGAGAGCAGCTACCATGATTCAGGCTAAGAGAACAGCAGGTTCAGTTATGGAGTTGGGGAACCATTGTCAAATGTTGAGCGTAGGAGCTCTCTGGGTTCCCATTTCAAGCTTGACCCAAGGAGGACTGGAGGGTGTTGGGTGAGGACTCTGAAACATGGCGTAAGTGCTCAGCACTGGACGAGCCGAGCCTAACTGGGCCGTGATGGTGGGTGGAGTCTCAGAAAGGAGAAGTTGGCAGAGGAACTTAGAACTTGGCCTGACCCCACCACGTTCACTGTTTACAGCTGGGGCCTCTGCGAGACAGCAGCAGCCCCTGCAGGTGCAGGCATACCCTAGCACCTGGGACATCTTTTGCCTCCATAACTAATGCTCCCGCCCCAACCAGACCACCATGAGATGCCATGTTAAGTCCAGGGGCTGGATCACTCAACCCACAAGCTGGGCAGAGACTTCATGTAATCGATAAGATAAGGAAATAGTTACAGGGCTTGAGCCCCAGGTGCTCCTCCCTGCAGCTCTGCCAGGAGCGTCTGCCGCTGGCTCTCGTGGGAGAGGGGTGTGGGATACCAGGGTTGAGAGTGTTTCCTCCACAGCACCGGCACTGCAACACATGGGGCAAAGCCTCTGCCTGCGACGTCGGCACCCCATATGGGTACCAGTTCATGTCTTGTCTGCTCCACTTCCAATTTTGCTCCCTGCTAACAGGAAAAAGCAGCGGAGGGTGGCCTGAGTATTTAGGCCCTGCCACCCATGTGGGAGTCCCAGGTGAAGCTCCTGGCTTTGGCTTGGTCCAGTCCTGGCCATTGCAGCCATCTGGGGAATGACATATAGATGGAAGATCCACACTCCCAACCCCAACTGCATAACTAAATAAGCAACAAATATATATTTTTTCAATGAATATTCTCTATCTGGGCTCAGAGGCCACAAAAAGGAGGGCTGTCCTCTCTCTCCAAGCAGGGTGGGAAGTAGAATTTACAAAGTCCTCTACATTTTTTGAAGAATTTTATTTAAAAGATCAAGTGAGAGAGACAGAGGGGAAAAAAAAGAAAAAAACCTTCTGCTGGTTCACTTTCCAAATGTAAGGATTGGGTCAGGTCAAAATCAAAAAGCCTGGCACTCCATGTAGATCTGCCACGTGGGTGGGAGGAATGCAGGCACTTGAACCAGCATCTGCTGCCCCATGAGGCACTGAGCAGGAAGCTGGATGGGATCAGCAGCGACACACTTGGGACTTGATCCTGGACACTACGATGAGACACGATGTCCCATGTGGCAGCTCAGCCTGCTGGGACACATGGCCCACGTCCAGCCTCTGAGTGACTGATGCTCTGGCCCCCGCATTATGCTGAGCCACAGACCAAGTTCCTTTCTCTCAGCTCCAGACAGAGGGGTCGACCAGATGACTCCAGAGGCTCCTTCTAGATCCAAGGTTCTAATTCTTATTAGATGAGAGATCCAGATGGATCCAGGCACCAGCTGAGCAGACGGGGCCACAGCTGTTCCTCACACCCAAGGATTGGACAGCTTTCATCACTCTCCCTGGACCCTGGACTCAAACATGAAGTCCAGCATAGGGATAAGAGGAACTATTTGAGAATCTAGAGCCAAAGCTTCTACTAGATCCCTTGGGGTCTTCCTAGACATGACTTGCTTCTGCTATACCAGCCCAGGGCTTACCTTGGCCAGCGTTCACCATCAGGCCATCCTGGGAGCTTTGTAGAGTGAGGCGTGAGTGTTCCCAACCATCCAGCACCTAGGAGTATGTCAGATGACCCTGTCAACCTGCATAGCAATTGGCCAGAATATCCAAGGAATGATGGTTGTCTGTCTAGGGGGCCACAGAGCACAGCACTGGGATACGCAGTGCACTGTGGGTGCATCCAAAGATGCTGAGGCAAGGAGGAGCTTGAAAGGCTCACCAGGCAGAGGTAGATAAGACGTTTGAAGCAACCTCCTTGGACGCAAGTCAGCCCATCACATGGCCTCAGCCCAGAGCTGAGCTCACAGCTGTGTGCAGGCACCCTTGCGGAGGGAAGTGTCTTCTGCATCTGGCTGCAGTGGCCCTGGTGCGTCTGTGGTTCTAGCAGTCTTTTGTGATGGTTGCGATCCAGCAATCATGCACAAGTTCCCTTTCTTCATAATCTCCTGGTTTAATTTTCTCATTAATGTGTTTAGCTTGAAAGGCAGAGCAAGAGAGATGAGAGTTCTTTTATCCACTGGCTCACTCCCCAAATAGCCACAATGGTCAAGGCTAGTCCAGGCAAAAGCCAAGGACCTATAACTCTATTTTGGTCTTTCATGTAGGGGCCCAAGCACTTGTTCCATCTTCCATTGTTTTCTCAAGCATGTTAGCAAGGAGCTGGGGCTGAATCAGAGCAGACAGGACGCAAACCAGGCTCTGAGGTGGCCATTGCAGATCCTGGTGTAACCTGCTACACCACGACATGAGCCCCTGTATTTTCCTTAGGGTTGACACTAGTGACTCCATCTTAATTCTGACAACTTTACCAACCCCCAGGCACGCAGGCCCATGCACAGAGCTCCCAGTTACATGTGGACCCCAAGTGCACATCAATCTGTCTGCCACCAGCACGAATCTCTGGACTCCATGATGTTGTGTCTTGGTGATTTGGCCAGCCATGCAGTCTAGCACTGACAGAGCACGGGGCTTCTAACTCCCCAGCAACCTGCCAGACACGGAGAGCAGGTCCCCACAGCCCACCTCGCTCACCCCACTTTGCAGGTCTTAACCATCCACTGCCATTGATGTCCCATAGTAATGCCAAGGCATCTGAGAACATTTTTGTCCCTTGGGAGGTAGAACATACAAGGCAGAGCCCAGCTCCTACACTGACCAGTCATCAGCATCAGTTGGCCTCTCGGAGCCTTGGTTTCCCATGGGAAGTGTCCTCTTTGTCCCTTTAGTCCTGGGGGAGGGTGAGAGAACCTGAACTTTCCCATGAGAACAGTGGGTGGCTTTCAAGCTCGTCAGCATTGAGTTCAAAACATAACACAACCAGACAGGGCTAGGCTGGAATACAATAGTGTAGTTGCTGCAGTTCCCATGGGCTGGGTTTCACTCTCACTAGAACGGGGAGTGTCCCTGGGTGCTTAGTCCAGGTAAGGAAAACATAGGCAGGTATGGCTGCTGACTTCAGGGGACTAACTTTGTGGCCAGAACTGTACCCAGCAATGGCAGCCCAACATGCAGAGTGCCACGGGGACAGCACTGTGACAGAGGGAATTCCACTCTGGGCCGTGCCCCCCATTCAAAGCCTACACACCCAGTACATTAAACCCAGTCTTTTCAATGTCTCGCTGGCCTTATAGAAGTCAAGGGCATGCCTCAAGCCATCTCCAATAAGACTTCAGAAATCTCATGGAAAACGGAATTCAAGAGCCTATTTGGGTGCCCACAAAATGTTAAAACCCATGCCTAGTTTTTCCACAAACTGAATTTTCCACGAGCATTTTAAAACCTGCCCCCTCGACCTCCTGTGTACTGATTTGAAAAAAAAAATATGCCAAAATAAACTTATGTTTAAATTCCACTTGCCACAAACATTTCAGAGTGCCTTCATACAGATAAGAAGCTGCAACTGAGTTGACACTGTTATAGGAAGCTAGGTCCCTGTCCCCGGTGCTGAAGCAAAATAATAAAGACAAAGGTTCAGGAAGAAAGGAAAGTTTAATCTATGGACACATGAGGACTGGAGCAGACCTCAGAGTCTCAGACAGATGTACAGGGGTGCTTTTACTGAAGCTGCTGGGTTCACAGAAACCACTGGAGGAACAGCAACTCTTTCAGAGCAGCTGCGATGAGGTCCAGAACCTGTCAGCCAGGTTCCCAGTTGGCTCCAAAACGACCACTCAGCCCTCGCAAAGCCTGCGGGTGGAAAGATGAGCCATGCCTCAGCTGGGTGGCTCTGCCCTGGCTGCCCAGGAGAGATGGTGGTAGGGGTTCCAGCCTTCTGGGGGCCCTGGGAGAAAGGCACAGCCAAGAGTTCAGCCTTGAAGCCTCACTCAGCCAAATGCTTTGGGCTCAGATCGTAGCAGCAGGGAAAGCATCCGTGGTGAGAATCGGGAAGAGTGAAGTGTGTGCTGTGGGGATTTGCTGCCTCTCGTTTGGCGACACCAAGAACCGGTTCCTGGGGCTGTTACCTCACCTTGTCCCCGATTACAGCATCGGAGCAGGAGGAACGAGCAATGCACATGTGCGAAAGGTGGGGTTGTCTCACGCCCCGACTTGACATCTGGGCTTTTAACAAAGGTCGGAGCTGTGGGGTACAGCTGATTCAAGCAGCAGAGACGGAGGGTCTATCTCTCAGCCCAGGCAGAAAGGAAGCAGGCCCTAGTCCCTGGTTCCACCTCCTGCTCTCCTTCTGACCCTGCAAGAAACAGGTGCTTTTTCCTTCACATGAGGAAAGCACCCAGTCAGAGCCCTGAAGATTCCCACATGCTGAGACCAAACATGAGTCCAGTGTGAGAGTCAGCCAAGACAGGCGCAAATGGGGACCTCCGGGTCTTGGCAGAAGTAAGAATTACCATATTCAAAAATGTCTCAACTTCTTTTTGAAAATCATATAAAATACTTAAAGAAATCTAGGATAGGGCCCGGCGCGGTGGCACAAGTGGTTAAAGGTCCTCGCCTTTCACGCCCGGGATCCCATATGGGCGCCGGTTCTAATCCCGGCAGCCCCGCTTCCCTTCCAGCTCCCTGCCTGTGGCCTGGGAAAGCAGTCGAGGACGGCCCAAGGCTTTGGGAACCTGCACCCGTGTGGGAGACCCGGAAGAGGCTCCTGGCTTCGGATCGGCATAGTATCGGCCCGTTGCGCTCACTTGGGGAGTGAATCATCGGATGGAAGATCTTCCTCTCTGTCTCTCCTCTCTGCATATCCGCCTTTCCAATGAAAAAATAATAAAAATAAATCTTTAAAAAAAAAAAAAAAAAGAAATCTAGGATGGGGCTGGCATTGCAGTGTGCCAGGTAAAGTTGCCACCTGTGGCATTAACATCTCATTTGGGCACTGATTCACAGCCAGGCTGCTCCACTTTTGATACAACTCCCTGCTAACTGCCTGGAAAAAAGCAGCAGAAAATGGCCCAAGATTTTGGGCCCCTGCTACCCACATGGGAGACGTAGAAGGAGCTCCTGGCTTACGGTTACCTGCAGAGTGAAGCAGCAGATGGAAGATCTCTCTCTCTGATTTTCAGATAAATAATCTAAGGTGAAATCTAAGGTGAAGTCATAGGTATGAGGAGACCTGGCAAAACTGAAAAAAGAAACAGACTTTTTTTTTTTACAAATTAAAAAAATGCAGCTGATGACATTTAAACCATCAAATAAATGAGTCAATTAAACAGCAGAATAAATAGCTGAAGAGAGAATTTTCTAAATGAAAATTAGGTCAAAGGAAATTACCAAGAGATAAGTGCTACAAAGGAGAAGAGCTGTCTAATTGACACACATTGTCCAGATTTGTGTTAAAATTAGAACTCAGTCTCCGAGTTGCACTAGCCAGATGTGGCTCACAGCTGTCCTATTGGACAGCTAAGGTTATGCCGTGTGTCCATCCACATGGAAAGTTGCATTGCAGAGAAGACTATACAGCAGGGAAGTTAGAAGTTTACAGTACAGTGTGAGTCTGGCATCCCAGAAAGAACAAGCAGTAAGAATGGAGAAAGGTCATGTTTGAAGAGATGATAGTGGAAATGCGTCCAAAAAAAAAAACGAGAGGAAGCTCGATTTGTATCAGCTGGAAAAACGAAACCAGGATCCACATCTAGTCACATTGTTTTGAAACTGAAGAACAGCAAAGATTGTTTTTTTAAGTTATTAACAAATAAACAGCAGTGGGCTGGCAGTGGGCTTCTCTCTAGCAAAGGAGACAGAACCATGGAGCAGTGCTCCCAGGTACACAAAGAACATAGTGGCAGCATTGCACTGTCCCCAGCAAAGCTCCCTGAAGAATGAGGTGATACAAGGCTGTCTTACATTGACTAAAGGTTAGCTGACTGCCAGGGTATTTTTAATCAGGGGCATTTTAAAATCATGTTTTCCAGAAATAATAAAAAAATTATTTCAGAAGGAAAGTCTGAGACTCAACAATAACAAAAATCATGAACAAAGTACTGATATATTTGTAGGCAAATTATTTTAAGCACGTATCAGGATAATGACAATGTCTACATCACGGGTTTGTCAATATTCATTTGAGAGGGAAGGGCAGGGTAGGAGGCAGTGTTCCACCTGCTGGTTCACTCCCCCAAAGAATCACAGTGGCTGGGGCTGAGCAGGCTGAAGTCAGGAGCCAGGTACTCCAGCCAGGGCTCCCATGTGGGTGCAGGAGCCCTAGCACTTGGGCTATCTTCCACTGCTCTCCCAGGCACACTAGCAGAGAGCTGGATCAGAAGTGGAACAGCCAGGATCCAAACAGGGCTCTTATGAGGCGCTGGCATTGCAGGAAGAGGCTAAATGCACTGTGTCACACCGTCGGCCCAATCACATGATTTTCTTTGTCAAAAGGACGGAGCTCAGATAGTGGACATGGTAAGCATGGAGGTCAACAAGTGTCATCAGAATTCATGTTTTACATAGTTCTTACTGTTTAGGACAGGACGTTAAAATATCTGTCAAACCAGATGTGCTGTGCAGGTGCAGGGCCCCAAGCATGTGGGTCCTCTGCCTCTGCTTTCCAGGTGCGCTAGCATGTAACTGATTGGAAGTGGAGCAGCCAGGATTCCAGCAGCTGACGCTTCCATAAGGATGCCAAGTGCAGCTCATCCCGCTGCACCCTCAAGGCCAGTCCCAGGGCTTTCCCTAAAAGGCTTTTCCTAACAGTCCAGGGAAGGAACATTTTCTGCTCACTGGGCCAGACGGTCTCTGCCACAAATGCCCGCTACTGCCCCTGAGGTCAGGAAACATGGTTGTGGCTGTGGATGAGCAACCTTGGGTCTAGAACACACACACACACACACACACACACATGCCAGGAGGGCTTGGCCTAAGGCCAGCGTCTGCTCACACTTAGTTAAGCACAACTCCAGCGAGCACCCCTGCAGGCTGCATTTGAGGGACGCTTGGACCACCCCATGACATGACAGCCAGGCTCAGGGGTGTAGCACTAACACTGTGTGGTGTCCACATGGTCTGTGTGTTTGTGTGTGTGCACGCACACACGTGTGCTGTGTATGTATACACGTGCATGTGTTGGAGCAGGGTGATGGGGCATGGCGCACCTTTCTCAGCCAGGTCCCCCCACGGTCCTCTGGGTGTGTGCAAGGCTATGGAGGACCTATCACTTAGAGTCCCTCCTCAGATGCTCCCAATGGCTCGGCTGGCCCCTGCCATACTGCAGCCCCCCTGGGGGGCCACCCAGCTGTACTTGTGGGCCATTCCTCTCCCAGGGCTCCTAGATATAAAAGCTGGCACTGTGACACCTGCATCTGGAAAGTGCCTTTAACGAACAGTTTGTCACCCCAAAAGCCCTGCTCGCTGCTTCCCTCGGAAGCTGCCCTGCCACTCAGTGCTTGGCAGGCAGGAGCTGTGTTTTTGCAGGAACCCAAGCACACGGAAGGGACGCAGCTGGACCCCGGCGTCGCTCTGGGCTGGACACTGCCATTGACAGGAGTTGTAAAGACCCTGAGGTCCTCAAGTTCATACAGCCCCCAAGCCTTTGTCCACGCCTCTGCCGTCCCTGCCCACCCCTCCCTCTCTGCGTCCTGTTCACCTTGCAGTCTCCACTGTGTCTATGCTGCCATCTCTCTCCCCATGGCTGGTTCTTCCGAGTTTCTCTTCTTTCGTCCCTATCAAACAGGCTCACTCTCTCTCCCCTGCTCGCTCTCTCTCTCTCCCAGGAATGGTCAGAAAATGTTCAAGCCCCAGGGGAGGGACCCTTTGCAAGCCACCCTTGCCGAAGGGCCCACTGTGACTCCCTGCTCACTGTACAATATTTGTCACCATCGGGGACACAGAAGAGCTGGTTTTCGTTTGGCTGTGTGTAACATGTGATCGATGCTGTGTGTAACCCAACAGAGCAGTGGCATGCAGCTCACACAAATAAACACAACATTCACTACGTCCTCCTTTCCAGCTTGGAAGTTTTGCAAATGTCTTCAGTATAAACTGTAGTTAGCTATTCCCCAATCCTGAGACTAGACTAAAGTCCTTGCAATCAGGCTTGTCGCTCCACATGGAGCACTTCTCGCAGAGCAGAATCTGCCCATTTGGGTTTTTGTTGAACTATGTTTTCAGAGATTCTATTGGCTGGGACTGTGTAGCCTGAACTCTGTGTGTTTGTGATGTTGATGTCAGTCTCAGACCAGGAATGGCTGAGAAATGGCGGGAAGGCGGGGCGCCTGCTGAAAGGCATGGAGCCTGCTGAAAGGCATGGAGCCGGAGCTCTGCGTAGCCTAAGATACCACCATGTGGTCCAGAGATGGGTCCTGTTCCACTGTTCACCCTGCTGAGGCCTGGGGAAGGACCCCACCTGCCTTGGTAGCAGGCAGGCACAGCACATTCCAGGGCCCCTTTGGAGGACTCCTGGGCAGCCGGGAGATGCAAGGGCGGCTCCTGAGATGGCGATGGCTCAGCTATGTAGAGGAGAGAGCAGCTAATGGTGGGTGTGCGGTGTGTGAGTGTGTGGGGCTGTGCATCCATGGCACCAGGTGTCTGCGGATCCCAGATTAGGTAATAAGCTACCAACAGCCAGTGTGGGGTGATAGAATTCTCTGTCTTGCTTCCTCCCTGGAATAAGCTGATTCTTTTCCTTTAGAGGGGGCTTTTTGCCATGGGGAGAGGGACAGCCGAAGGGGAAATCAAAAGGCCATTTTGATTCTGAAGAGAAGAACTGAATGTGGGGGCAGGGCAGTAAGACATCCCCGGCCTGCTCCTGTAGCCACAGATGCAGCTCCCACAGCCCTGCCCCCGCCCTGCGGCCCCACCTGCCTCTTGCCCCTCCCTACCCCCAGCATGGCCGCACCTGTGCTTGTGTGTTACAGACTCGGATAGCCAGTGTAGCCCCACGCGGCAGAGCCTCAGTCTGTCGGAGGGAGAGGAACAGATGGACCGGCTGCAGCACGTGGAGCTGGTGCGGACCACGCCCATGTCCCACTGGAAGGCGGGCACCGTGCAGGCCTGGCTGGAGGTGGTCATGGCCATGCCCATGTATGTCAAGGCCTGCGCCGAGAACGTCAAGAGTGGGAAGGTAGGTGGCACTGGGCCAGGGCAGGATCTGTCACACCCCCTCATATCCCCTGCCATGGGCTTCAGGTGACTCTGAAGCAGACCCGTCCCCATCCTCACGCCTACCTCAGGCCAGCCAGGCCCTGATGGCCCCACCACATCACTGCATCCTATCAACGCTTGTAGTCCTTCCGGATGCAGTAGCTACCTCACCTGTGAAATGGGACCAGTCGCTTAGCTGGCTTGGCGGGGGGAGATTGGCTCCCAGAGCAGAGATCCCAAGATGGGTTGTGGAAATGTTTGCCCAGCTGTCCAGAAAGGAAGCAGGCGGAGGAGAGAGGGGCCCTGCCCACAGATCCTGCAGGAATGGCGGGGAGACCGAGAAGGTCCCTCCCAGCACTCAGCCCCCTCCACACCCTCCTCTCCTGCCCCTGAGCAGGTGCTGCTAAGCCTGAGTGATGAGGACCTGGAGCTGGGCCTGGGTGTGTGCAGCTCCCTGCACCGGCGCAAGCTCCGACTGGCCATTGAGGACTACCGCGACGCCGAGGCAGGCAGGAGGTGAGCCCAGCGCGGACCCTGGCAGTGTCTGGGTCACTCCAGGTGCTGTGGGCTGGCCCAGAACTGGGGGGCAGGAGATGGAGTGTGAAGATGGGACCTGTCCTACTCTGGGCCAGCCCCTCCACCTAGAGAAATGGGCACGAGTCCCCCTGTGTCCTGTGACACCCCCTCCCCACGTGGAAGCCAGTCACACACCTCTCAGAACCCCTCTTCCTCAGCCAGCCTGAGCCAGTCTACAAAATGAACCAACATGTCTGTCCCACCCACTGCCACTGCATCTCAGCTCTCAGCACTGTTTTCAAAGATTACAAAGTCAGAGTTATGAGAGGGAGACAGAGAGAGAAAGAATATCTTCCTTTATTGGTTCACTCCCCAAACGGCTGCAACAACCAGAGCTGGGCAGGTCCAAAACCAGGAGCCAGGAGCTTCCTCCAGGCCTCCCACAGGGGTGTGGGGATCCAAGGCTTTGGGCCATCCTCTGTAGCTCTCCTAGGCTCTTAGCAGGGAGCTGGATAGGATGTGGAGCAGCCAGGACTCAAAGTGGCACTCATATGGCATGCCAGCACCACAGGTACAAGATTAGCCTGATGCACCACATTCCAGGGTGAGAACCCTTCATTCAGCAAACAGCTCGGGGTGAAGGAGCTCCCAGCTGCACCTGCTGAGGCCTCAGCCTGCAGATGGGAGAGGATAAGCCTCGTTGAATCCAACCCACAACTTCCTTATGATTATATCCTTGGCTGCTTCCCCCATCACTCTGTGTGTGCAACTCTTTCCTCAGACCTGGTGGTGTGTGCTATTACTGGCGTAAGCAGCTGTGGGTGAAGGTGGAGAGGCGAGGGGACTCAGGCTGCTTTGGGAGCAGCACATCCATGTGTGGACAGAGGAGGGTGATGCTGAGTGGAACAGGTACTGACCTCCAGGACCTGGTCAGGAGCATGGCTAGCCACGAGGTCCCAGAGGCAGGGATGGGGCGTGACGGATGCAGGAGTGTTAACACACCTGCTACATGTCCCCTGGGGGGGGGGGGGGAGCGTCCCATCAGCACCTAACTAACCTCCCACCTCCTAACCCGCCTGACTGCCCAGCCCTCCTAAAAGCCCTTATCAGCTTCATCACCCCAAGGCCAAAGCCCCAGGTCCACAGGGTCTGCAAAGGTGGCCTGCTCAGTTGCATAAACAGGAGGTATTCAGGCCATTGCTGTGCTTGGAATGCCGTAAAACACCATGATGGGCCCCTCATGGCAGCCACGCATTCGTCTCTCTAGAGGTTGCAAGCATCAGGCTGTGGATGAGGGCTGCGCTCCGTGCATCACAGTCGGAGCTTTAGTGCTGAGTTCTCAAATAGCAGAGAGAGAGACCCAGCCCACTCTGGCGTTCCTTCCCACTGCACCAATCCCACATGGGCATCCCACCCTCGTGACCTCATATTCCACTGAATCACCTCCCACCCCCAAATGCTCCTCCTCCAACTGCCATCCCACTGGGAGCTTCAGCATAAAGACCCCGGGGGTAAGGACTGCTGAGCCCTTCAGTGAGGCTAAAGTGGTCAGCTAAGACCTCTCCAGGAACACAAGTCTTTACTGCCCAGTGGGGAGACTGTGGTGTCCCCGCAGTTGTACCTGAGCTAAACCCCAAGAGCTGGAGGGCAAGGGACCCCCAGGGTCAGACACCACCGGACTTCCTAGTGGGGACAGAAACCTCATTCTGAGTGGTTGCTTCACACCGCGTGGAGATCCAGCCCGCGTGGAGATCCAGCCCGCATGCAGCTCGCCCTCTCTAGGCACTGTGAAATGAGGGGTGCAGCCAGAGCCCCATGGGACTCAGGCTTGAGTGTGGGACACTTTCCCGGGGGAGGTGCACACGCTGTCACAGCCTGGCATGCTAGGACCCACCAGACCATCCAGGAACCTTCGGGAATATTTCTTAGCACGACCTGCTATGTTACCCTGGGTATAATGCTGCCCTGTCTGACCTGGCTGCAAAACACAAAACCCACAACCCCTGGGCAGCCCCTCCCTGGACATGATTTTATCTAAGCATCACAATATCGGAGCAGGAGATGGACAATTTCACTCCCTTTCTAAAGAAGGGGAAAGAGAGGTGCAGATGGGTGACATGCACAAAGCCACATGCCAAAATACCTGGGTTCTGAGCCAATCGCCGTGGCATTATCCATGCCACCTTTGTGCCAGGTGTCCTGCTGCTGTTACTGGTAGAGCCCTCAGTGCCCACCCCCCCACCTTCCTTGCTCAGACCCTGTGCTCAGGCATCTTTGGTCTTCACAGCTTTGTGAACAAAAGCAGCAATGGCCCCTGTTTGAAGGTGAGGAAACTGGGACCCAGGGGAGTGAGGTTGCAGAGCCACGTACGGACGCCACGGCGCAGGGCAGCTTCCTATTGGCTGTGCTGAGCAGGCACGCAAGCGACACTGTCCTCACAGGGTCTGTGGAGGCCCCAACTCCATAAGGGATGCCTGAACTCCTTTGACACCACGTCACTACTCTGGTGATAGCTCAGACCCCCAGCTGTCAAAGTGTCGCCAAGTCGAGGCCCCATGGGGACAGCTTTAATGAAAAGAGAGTTGTCCAGAAAGGCAAGAGTGCCCTGAGTGTTGGCACACAGGTGGCTGCTGGTTATAAACGGGCCTCTCGGGGAGGTGAAGCCAGGCACCCCCTCCTCAGCCTCCATCCCAGATCTGCAGGGTGGCAGTGGTGGGTGCACGGCTGAGCTAAGTCTCGCACCACACTTGCTCCGCGTGGGACCTCTCTGGCCCACCAGCATCTGACAGCATCCCAGCGCCACAAGAACCAGGAGCCAAGCACTGCTTTCTGCCCCAGGCGGGAGGACTGGGTCCTGGGCCACATCACCCTATGAACAGCTGGGGCTGGCCCTGCATGGGGAGCTGGTGGGGAAGCAGAAGTTTCCTGTCCCAGACTCCCTATAGGGCAGCTCCTTAGGGGTGGGTTGAGCTGGATTGTGTTTGGTCATCAATGCGGTTGATGTTGAACCTGAACATTCACGGACCAGCCAGGGGCTGACCTAATAGCGAGGCAGCTGGCCCTGGTGGCATGACAGGTACACAGATGGGGTCTCTCCGGAGTGCGGGGCACCTAGCAGGACCCTCCCCAGCTCTGGTCCTGGAAGGTGTCTGGCACTCAGACATTTGGGTAGTGTCTGTGGGCGTAAGCCAGAGATGGGGGGCACTGCAGAGAGGAGACGCAGAGGCCAGGGTCCTGGGAGACCCATGGCGGGGACAGGAAGTGAAGCAGGAAGCTGGGAACTCAACCTCCCCGAGCCTTTCTTCCAGCAAGTGGTTGGGATCTGCACAGCCCCATGCAGAGTGTGGACCCACAAACGGTGTCCCTATCCACCACCCCGCACCCCACCACTGTCCCGGGCTGGAGGCAACAAAGGCGGGAAGAGAGAAAACGAACTAGAAGCAGAGTGGTTGCTAATCACTGTAGCTGTGCTCAGTCAGAGCCCTGAACGGGGAACTGAGCGGCACAGCAGCCGCTGAGATGGGATACCCCAGGGAGCGGAAGGAGTGAGCAGGGAAGGGCCGAGGGAAAGCACCCCCACCCGCCCCCATCGGAGTCCGGGTGCAGAGGGGGATGGGGAGCTTGGATACGCTGGGCCCTGGGGGTTTTATCCTGAGATAGGGCCTTGTTGAAAAAGGACCAGCTGGTGACAATGAGGAGAGTGGAGTCAGGAGGGGTGATGGTTGGAAAGTGGGGGCAGAGGCAGAGCCAGGGCTAGATATCTAAGCTGGAGATGGCCATGGGTTGGGACAGGAAAGAAGAGGGCCGGGAAGTGCCGCATGGGTCCAAGAGTTGGGGCGCCAGGACAGGACAGTGAGTACGGGGCTTCATGGGCTCAGGATGGTGAGGGAGGACTCAGGACTCCCCCTGCTTCTGGGGAGAGGTCCATGGCAGCCAGCAGGCACTGCAAGAGCGCCCGGTTAGAACCTGGGAGAGCAAGGAGGGACCGTGAAGAGGGTGCCCAGAGCTCTGGACACAGGCAGGGCCCAGAGAGGGAGTACAGGGGTGAACATGAGCCTCATCCTTGGATGAGGGCGAAGGGACAGTGAAGAACCATCTGGTCCCATCCATGGGAGCAGGCTCACACAGGGACATCACTGCTCTCCCACCTGCTCACCTTTCACAGCCGCTGGGGAACTCACCCAGCAGGTGGGGAAGCAACATTCTCATTCCTTCTGCAAGGCTGTCACCATGTGGCCATCAGAAGAATGACAGCCAGAGGACTCCCACCCCGGCACAACCACACCTTGACCCACTCAGGAAGCGTCCGCGTGCACTTGAACCAGTTTTGTCATGAAGAAGACAGATGTGGCAGAGAGAGAGAGGAATGAGAAATAAACAAGACGTAGGTTTCACGTGGACTCTGTGAGGACTGCTGTGTGGCTCTGGGCCAAGTCTGAGCAAGTAGGAGAGTGACCCGTCCTTGCTGCATATAGAGTGGACATTCTGGGAGGCCGTGGCTGACACTTCTCCTGAGGGTCAGCCAGGAAGCCAGATCAGCCAGCGGCTGTGATGGGGAGCTAACCAGAAGGTGATGAAGACAAGAGCCAGAACTGGGCTCTGTGGACCTACAGGAGTAAGATGGCCCGAGGCAGGTGCCAAGGTCCTAAGACATACTGCTCCGGCTGCCTGCCACTCTCACATGCCGATTGCAGCCGTGTCTCTCTTTCTGTTGCCTTCTGTCTGTTGGTCCAATCTGTTGTGTCTCTCCTATCCCCCTGTGCCTCCCCTCCATCCTTCCGTCTACCCCTGCCCCATCCATCTGTGGCTTTCTTGGCCTTCTCCCCAGCCCTGCTGGTTTCCTCCTGTCATTGCCTCTGCTTGCATCTCCACTTCCTCTCCTTTCTGCCGCCTTTCCCACTGTGCCTCTCTCTGGCTGTCTCTTCATCAGCTTATCCAAAGCGGCCGACCTGGACCATCACTGGGTGGCCAAGGCTTGGCTGAACGACATCGGCCTGTCCCAGTACTCCCAGGCCTTCCAGAACCACCTGGTTGACGGGCGGATGCTGAATTCCCTGATGAAGCGGGACTTGGAGAAGCACCTGAATGTGTCCAAGAAATTCCACCAGGTCAGCATCCTGCTGGGGATCGAGCTGCTGTACCAAGTGAACTTCAGCAGGGAGGTGAGTGCCGGGGCTGGGCAGGGGTGAGCCACCTGCTGACCCCTCTGGAACCCATGGTCTCTCTGTCCACCCACCCGCCTCTGTGTTCACCTGTCCACCCACCCATCCACCTACATACCCATCCATCTCCCACCCATCCATCTGCCCGCTCACCTACCCATCCACCGTTCCAAATATTCCTTCCTCCCTTTCTTCCTTCCAACTTTCACTTAATCCTTCTGTCCATTTATTCCCTCCCGTCCTCCCTCCCTGCCTTCCTTTCTCCTTTTCATCCATCCATGCATCCCTCCCTCCATCCATCTTTCCTTCAATATTTCCATTCATCATTTCTTCCTTCCTTCCCTCCCTTCCTTCTTTCCTTCCTCCCATACTTCCTTATTTTCTTCCTTTCTTCCTCCTTTCCTCCCTCCCTGCCTTCCTCCCTTCCATCTAGCTATCCATTTATTCATCCCTCTCTCCTTCCAACAACTGCTCCATGGCCGGTGCCAGGCTAGCACCAGTAAAGCATTCGGCGGTGGGGGACGTTCTAGGAAGTTGACACAGGGGCGGGCTCCAGGAGCAGACAGGAGGGCAGACGGGGCCCAGCAGAGAGAAGAGCAGGCAGAGGGGCAGGGACTGGCCCCGAGCAGCAGGGAAGTGACTGCCAGGGGGTGGCTGCTGGGCAGGGTAGCCAGGCCTGGGGCACAGCAACAAGTCTGGACTCTGCATGCCCCTTGATGCTGAACCCTCCCAGCCAGAATGTACAGACCACCAGCTCCCTGTCTCCCCATGCATTCACCAAGATTTGTGGGGGAGGACGGTCAGTGTGACTATTGAGCACTGTGGGACTGTGTTCAGACACGACTTTTCCTTGTGCGATGTCAGAGCCCACACAACACGGGGTTGGGAGAAGAGTGGCAGACACAGATTGCCTGAGCCTTCATTCCCCTCCCTTCATAAATATTGTACCTCGCACCTACCTGTCACGCCACAGGGCCTGGGCATGGGTGTGAGCCACATGGCCCTGACTCTGGGAACCAGGGTCCAGCAGAAGGAGCAGATATGGACAATGACAGGCTAGGGAGTGGGACAGGGCAGCTGGGGGCTGCAGGCGAGGGAGCCCCAGTGAGGCTGCATCCTCTGCGGAAGCACTGAGTCCAGAAGCCCAACCCCAGGCAGCCTGTGGGCAGACGGTGGGCCAGCCTTTCTGTAGGGCATCATGGAACAGTCCATATGGAGTGACACTCACAGTACCCAGGCTGCATAGGTCCCAGGAGTCTTGGCCCCACCTGGGAAAGACCTGGACAAACAGTCATTGAGTGCCTGCTCTCCAAGGTAATCCAGGGATGTGGGGGAGTTGCCTGGGCCTCCCTCAGCCCCAAGCCTTTGGCTCCAGCACCCACAAGACACCTCACCACGCCTCCCAAGGTGAGAGCTGGAGTCACAGGATTGTGTGGCCCAAGCAGCTGCAGATGGCCTAGCTGGGACTCATCACACAGGCACGTGAAACTCCATGTGGCGACACCGGGAACCCTTCGCTCTGCCCTGTGACCTTCCTGTGCCCCTCCCCATTGCCCACCCACACTGACTCTTACTGCCCCTACCCCTGCAAGGCTCTCCAGGAACGCCGGGCCCGATGCGAGACCCAGAATACAGATCCCGTGGTTTGGACCAACCAGCGGGTACATAAGTGGGTGCGAGACATCGACCTGAAGGTAAGGGGTGGCCTGGATGGTGGCGGCAGTGCTGGGGGGTGACCCCCAGACATGCAGACCCCATGCACATCTGTGTGCAAATCAAGGGCCCTTCCATGGGGACCATAGCAGGATAACTCCTGTCTGTCCCTCCCCAGGAGCCAGCTCCTCACCCTCTGCCCCACCATGATGATGAGGCCTCCGTGTTATGCTCCTCTCATGTGAGGAGGGGGTGCTGAGCCAGCAGGTGCAAACAGCTGCAGCACCCCTCATATTTGCCTGCTGGGGTCAGGGCCATGTCAATGACCTAAGATATCCACCCCTACAGTTCCTAAAGGGTACGAGATAAGAGGCCCCCTTCCCACATAAGCAAACCCTGGTCTCCAGGGCTCAAGTGTTTGCTGTAGGGATGCAGCCCCACTCGCATTCCCCACCCCGGGCTCACCAGCCTCACGTCCTTGCCCTCAGGAGTATGCAGACAACCTGACCAACAGCGGAGTGCATGGTGCCGTGCTGATGCTGGAACCCACGTTCAACGCTGAGGCCATGGCCACCGCCCTGGGCATCCCCAGCGGGAAACACATCCTCAGGAGGCACCTGGCTGAGGAGATGAGCGCCATCTTCCACCCGGCCAAGTAAGTGCGGGCCACACCCAGGCCAGGGCTCTGCCGGGGCTCTGGGCAGCTCTGGGGCTGGGCCCCAGGCGTCAGTGGATTTGTCCCTTGCAAGAGGGGAAATCAGAGCCACAAGGAAGAAGGGTTTGGGCTGAAAGGTCAGAGACAGGAAAGTTCCAACGGAACAGGCAGGTATTGAAGGTGGTTTCTTGGCCAAGCTCGTTCAGGGTTTGTGGATGGTACTGGCAGACCCAAGATCTGAACTTCAGACCTTCTATCTCCAACCTACACACTGAACCCCTCAAAACACGTGGGCCTTGGGGCGCGGCTGGGCCACTCCCTGAATGATGTGGGTGGAGAATCTGAAGCTTGGGAGAAGGGCGGTTATTATAGACCATGTCCCACTGTCCTGGCCGTGCCCCAAGCAGGCTGATGCCAAGCTCGTCTCCGAGTGAGGTCCAAAGACCCCTAGGCAGAATCATGAGGGCTCTTGGTCCTGGGCCCCAGGCCTGCTGCCGAGAGCTACGTGCTGCGAGGGGTTGAGTCAGCAGGTGCAGGACAAGCCAACACCTTCTCTGGCCTCCTGCAGCCCATGCTCTGTATAAAGCAGAGAGGGTGGCCTTGGTGACAGTGGCCAGGCCTGACCGCCACGGGGGAGCAGGATGCTCAGAGCTGCCTGTGACCAATGAGCTCAGAGCTTCAGGTCCTTCGCCACCCATGGTCTCGTGTATGAGGGTGAGCCAGGGAGAGGGTGTCATTTTTCCCCATGGAGGGATCCAGACTCATGGGTGTCCCAGGATGATCAGGGATTCCCTTGGTCCCCACAAGAGTCCCCAGTGAAGCGGAACACCACACAGGGAGGGAAGCAAGGAGGCCTTTATGTTTTGGTGTTTGTATCCACAACAATCCTCACCCGGGCCCAGGGCAGCCTGGGTTGGGGAGGAGGGCAGGAAGCAGGGTGCAGGGGAGGAGAGAAGGCTGGAAAATTGGGTGACCTGGGAGCTCTCACTGCAACCAGAAGCCAGAAGCCATCACCAGCCACAGACATACAAGTGGGCATTGCTAAGTGCTGAAGCCTGCTGCCTGGCTTTACTTGGCCTCACAGGCTGAGACTGGCGAAATCACACTGGAACTGAAGTTTTTCCATGTGGGGAGATGGGGTGAGGGGAGGGTGGTCATTTCAGGCACCAGGTCAGGCAGGGGACATGTCACAAGTGTGGAGCATCCGGAGGAGACCTGTTGGATGTTTCTCAGGTCACCTAGGCTTACCACAATGTGGGAACCCTCCTGGCAGCTCCCCTTTCCTGCTGAGGCCTGCAACACACTGCTCAGGTGACCATGAGACTTGGCCAGCACGGAAACTTGAGTGGGATCTTGGCTCTGCCATTCACCACTGTATAACCCTGGGAGAATGGCTCTGTCCCCTCCCCACTCCCCGGCTTCCTTTCCCCTCCTGGAAGACAAGACGGTCCACTCATCTGTGGGTCCCCTGTCAGGGCCACACAGTGTCCAGTGCAGTGATGGTCTATAGAGCAGCCCTCCTCCTCCCCTCCCCTTCCCTTCCTCCTCCATCCCAGCACATGCAGTCCTTGTCACAGCAGGGCGAGCAGGAGGGGGCGTGGCTCTGCCCCAGTGCCCCTGCTCACCCCAGCGGTCTCTCCTCCAGTTCCACAGGAATCCGGGAGGCTGAGCGCTTTGGGACGCCCCCCGGGAGGGCCCCCAGCATCACCAGGGCAGGAAAGGAAGAAAACAGTGGTAGTACCAAGTACAAGTCCAGCCGGGTAAGTGGCTCATGCATCCACCTGGGAGAGGCCTTGGTGCAGATGTACCTTGGGGCCTCCTGGGTGAGCCTGGGTTGGGGTGGAGCCAGGTTGCAGGAAGAATACCCAGCTGCCACCTTCAAGGGACCTGCTGATGTTCTGGGCCAGAGGCAAAACACAACACCTGCTTCCAGACCTGCCGGGGTGTCGCTGCAAGTGTAGGTCTCTCCTGCTTGCAGCAGAAGTATTATGGGGGCAGGGTGGTGCTGCAGATTCTGGGACTTCTCCCAAACCCCTAAGGCTGGCAGTCTTGGGTGCCAGGGCACCTGCCTGCAGCCCAGGCACCAGGAGGGTTCTTGCACAGCCACTTAGAGTGTGCCCTCCCTCAGTCTGACCAGGAACAAGAGCTGACCCTCTGGTAACCCTAACCAAGTGGGCATGGGGTCTGACCATGGAGAGCCTGATGAAGGCAGGTTCCTCAATGCGCATGTGCAGACTTCAATAACAGCGCGGGAGAGGGCAACATCTCTGCTCACTCAGCAAACACGGTCTGTGTGCAGGCTGTGTCCCCATCATCGCCCTAAATGCAGCCAGTGTGGGGGCGTGAGCAGAAGAAAGCACCCCCGCCAGGAGATACTGCAGTCGAGACCATGTTGGGACCACATTGTCCCCCACAAGGTTCCTGAAAGCATCATGTGTGTCCTTGTGGACATACACTGCTAGACAATGCAGCAGAAGCATTAAAATCTCACGGCAGGAACCAGGGAGAAAGCCATCCCAAAGAAATTAGGCTTCCTAGAGAAGCAGTTATGCAGAGCTGGCCAAGGAGACACTGGCCTAGAAAGGCAGGCAGCCATGCATGCCCACAGCCATGCATATGGCCACGACTCCCACACCAGGGCTGTGGATCCACTCAGAGGGCCGCTGTGTGGGACAGCCATGGTTCCCATGTGCCAGCTGCCTCTGCATGCCAGTACCCAATAGCAGGTTTTGGAGAAGGAATTTCCACCCTTCACATATCTGCAAGCTCACAATTACCCTTCCCAGGTTGTAGCTGAGCCTCAGGATGGCAGGGCTGATGGAAGGCTTGGCCACAACCACACAGCCATGAAGTGGCAAAGCAGGGGTCCACGCCTTGCTCTGTGCCTTTCCAAAGCCCACACTCTGTCTGCCACTCCCCCGCCGTAGGTATTTGCTAGAACATTCCTCTGGGATGTGGGAACACAGCAGTTTGATGTCACATCCCTGCTCTGGCACTCTCACAGGTGTTCCCAGCACACCTGTTCCCCTGCTGGATAGGGAGGGAGGGTAGAGACGGCCATGGACAATCAGAGTGGCAACTCTTAACCTCACCCTGGTAGCCGGATGAATGATTCCTGTTGGGAAGACCAAACCTTCTCTTGGTGTTAATGCACAAACTGCTCCCGGGGTCTTTGGGCACAGGATTGCTGTTCCCAAACGAAGGAGCACAGAGAGGCTGGGGGGCTGCTCCCATCACACAGCAGTCAGCACCACCTGCCAACACTCTCCTCCTCCTGCCCTCTGCCCTTCTAGCTGCCTCTGGGGAAGATAGGAAGGGGCTTCAGCAGCAAAGACCCCGACTTCCACGATGACTACGGCTCCCTTCAAAACGAAGACTGTGGTGACGACGACCTCCAGGGCAGGCCCGAGCAGTGCCGGCTAGACGGCTACAACAGCCTGGAGGTCACCAACGTGTGAGGTCCCCAGGGCTCAACCAGACGCTACCACGGAGGGAGAGCTAGGGAGAGGGCAGCCGACACCCAGGCCCTACTCCCCCGACCCTGGCTGGCGATGACCCCCACCCCTGCACAAATTCCAGCAGCCGTCAGAGAGGCCGCGGTCCATGCCCAAATAGCCCGCTCAGCTGGAGCCTGACCCCAGGGTGCGTCCATCCCCCACCCCTGCCCCCAGCATCCAAGCTGTGCAGGCTTCATCCCAGAGTGGTCAGTCACTGAAGAGCCCTAGTGTCCCTCTGAGAGCCTTGAACTGAGCCACCTGGGAGGATAGGGGCTCCCACCTGGGAGGAGGAGGACTCTGCCCTGAGCCTGGTACACCTGCCAGGGCTTGGAGCAAGCAGAGCTGGCAGGTGGCAGGGGCATGACTGGCCTCATGTTGAGATGTGGGAGGTCTTAGCAGCCACATTCCCCTGGCCCAAGGACTTGAGCTTGGACTTGAGTCGCCATGACACGTGCGGGTGGACATGTGCTTGCTCCTCTGGGCGCGGGGCAGGTGACTGTCCAGGGCTAGGGCTTGGCAGCCACACCCCCTGGAACCACAGACACCCCGTCCTCAGAGTGGAAGAGAGGCTGGTGATGCGATCACAGATGGCAGTGCCACCTGCGGCCGTGGGTTAAGAACCCGCGGTGGGAGGTGGTTGACCTCTAAACATTTGTCTCCGAGTCACTGTCCCCCGAAGTAGAGTGCTCTGCAATGTCCTAACTGTCCTACGGGTCCCACAGAGCTCGGGGTGTTGGCGGCCTCAACCTGCCGCTGTCCCACTGCACCCTTCTTCCCGGTGTCCTCACCTCTGTGTGCCTCGAAGTCTTCATCCTTCCAGATGCCTCCTAGGTCCTGTGCAGATTCACACTCGCTGTGTCTACACCGTGCATTTGCATCACTCAGGAGACAATGGGGAATGACTGGACAGCAGTGGGGGTGGGAGGGTGTCTGATTTCCTCTTGACCACAGAAGCCATCTGCAACTCATTCTCCTCGAATCAGCTTTGGTCAGAGCACTGTGTGAAAGGAGGATGTGGGGGCATTCCACGTTCATTCTCCAAGAGCTGGCTCCGGGGCAGGACAAGGCGGGGGATCCCGGGAGCCCAGCCCTAGAAGCCAGCATGGCTCCAAATGTGGGCTTGTAGAGCTGGGACCCTGCTAAACAGTGACCAGAGAAAGCCCAGATGGATGCGGGGGGTCCAGCTTGTGCCTCGGCTCACACTCACCTATTGCCTGCTGGAGCTACAACACTCACTTCCTTCCAGGCCATTGACTGGCATGGGGCCATGGAGAGAGGTTTGCCCACCTGTGTCTGCAGTGGGGCCGGCCTTGGGGACCTGTCAACACCCAGCAGATCCCCCCAACTCCCTTGCAGAGAAAGCACAATGTGGGGGGTGCCGATGAACTTGAGCTCGTCCTCCTGGGGCTGGAGGCCACAGGCTCTCACAGCCTCCCTTCCTGCCCAATGGCCAGGGCCCTGACAATGGGCAGGTAGCTGTCCCCCTTGCCTCCACAGTTGGCCTTCCAGGGACACATGTCCGGTCTCAAGCCCAACCAAGGAGTCCTCGCATGATGAGGTCTTGCTCACAATCCAAAGCCAGGATCTCCGGGACACTCAGCTCCACCTACCCCAGGCTCCTGTGGCTGCAGACCCCACAGCTGGGAGGGCAGAGGGTCCCTTGCGGCTGATGTGGCACACAGCTGGGTGACCCAGGAGCCCAGGATTTGCTCCTTGGGGGACAGCGAGACCAGGGGCCTGAGCTGACAATTTTTCCAGTGGGGTCAGCAGGGAAGGTAGACAGGTGCTTAAGTCCATGTCAGGTCACCTGGGACGCACGTGCCACCAGGGAACACCCATGTTGATCTCAAACTCAGTTCTGCTGGGGTCAAGATGGACAAGCAGCCAGGTGGCAGTGGACCCCTGACAGTCAGGCCTGGGGCCATCTGGGCTGCATCAAGGGTATTTTTGAGTGGCAGGGGTCAAGGTGGACGAGCAGCCAGCTGACCAGGGGCCCCTGACAGTCAGGCCTGGAACCACCTGGACCACATCGAGGGCATCTTTGAGTGATGGGGTGCTGTGGGTGAGGCTCCCAGGTCCTCTCCGCAGTCCAGTGTTTGGGGCTGGCTCTCACCATGAGTGTCCAACCATTGAATAAACTCTGGGGTCCAATCAGGTGAACAGGGCCTATTGGGCAAGCATTCAAGGTCAACCTTGCTTCAAGGGCAGGTGCAGGAGCGGGGACTATAGGGAGAATGAATGAAGAGACTCTAGTTGCTGATGAGTAAATCCTGCCTTGTTTTGTTCACGTGGCCCCAAAGCGAGACATGGCAACTGGCTTCAGGAAGCTCAGAAAGCTGTTAGAGCTGTGCCCGTGGATGCTGCCCCCTGAGAAGGGTCAAGGGGAGATTCAGGGGAGGGAGAGACACCTCTGTCCCCCCCAGAGCCATTAGAAGGTCACCTGCCACTAGCGGGCCCTGTATGAAAGGCCCCCTGGTCCTTGGTCATGCAAGGAATGTTTTTTGTCCATGTTACTGTGGTTTGACCCCAGGAGGCAGGGAGATCCACCCCCTACACACACACACACACACACACACACACACACACACACAGCCCACCCATCCTGGGGAGACACAGCCAGGTCCACGCTGAAGGTCACAGACAAGCCTAGCTGGGTTGTGGCAGAACCTGAAGATGTGGCAAGACTTCAGTGTTCCTTTCAAGTGTGTCCAGGACCCCCACCCTGCCCCAGCAGTGGGGAGAAGATTTGCCAGGCCCAGGCTTGGCACCCCGTCCCATCAGACCTCATGTGCCCCAAGCAGCACTGCTGGCCTTCTGTGCTTCTGGCCTCTGACAGGCCTTTTCTCTGTTGAATGAGGACCAAAAGAAACCTGCCAAGTCACGGTCACTTATGGGTCCAGCATCCCTGCCGCAGTGGAATTTCTGGAGTTCTGGCTCCCAGGGGGCGCTGCGGCTGCAAAGGAAGTGAGTGAACAGAGAGGGTGGGGTCCGGGGCAGGGGCCCTGGCTGCCTCCCCAGGTACCAGGTGTTTGTGAACGCCATCATAATAAATGCCAGGCACCATGCTTCCCCGAGCAGGAGGCTTCTGTGTGTGTGTGTGTGCTCTCCTTGACCTCCCAGCAGCCTCATGCAGAAGGGGAGGTTGTGAACCCATTTCATGCACGAGGGCATTGAGGTAACAGGGGCAAAGGTGCTTTCCCAATCCTGTAAGGCTAAGAAGTTGTGGAGCAAGGACTTGAACCATTCCGGCTGCCACCAACTCCCAGCTCATGACCCCCACGGTTCTTCTAACCCAGCCAAGCAGAGACTTGGCAACTTCCCCTCCCCCTTCCTTGCAACACACCTGATGGTATCACTCAAAATGGCCCCTTTCAGGCACAGTGTGTGTCAGGTGTAGCAGACAAGGCCTCCCTCCCTGAGAGCCCTTGGCCGGCTTTGCAGCTCCTGTCTTCAGCAGCTGCCGGCCTCCTCCACCCAAAGCGGTGGCATCAGGGGTCCCTGCCCAGGGCTGCCAATCACCCAGGGTGGGTTGGTGATTTTGGAATCGGGGCGCTGATCCAGGAACTCTGTCCACCGTTTCTAATGCAATCAGCGCCTCCCACGTGGTCCACCTGGACACAAAGACCACAGATTCTTTTTCCCCTTTGCTGTCTCACAGTTGCCGTGGCTTCATTGGGCCCAGTCCCACGCAAGGCCCTTGGGGCTGCCGGGACATGTGTTAGCAGGTGCAAGCACCAAGAATGAGCGTGTGTTGTGGTTGTAAATTCGTGCTCAGGCCTTCATACAAGTATCTTGTTGAAGGCCAGTTCTGCCCCAAGAAACCTGTCACTCACTCCATCACACAGATGGGAAAGGGGCTGCCTGGTGTCTTCCCAGTTAAACTTCCTTTTCTCCCAGGCCCCGCCCCCTCTGGCCACCTCTCCTAAGGGGATGCTAAGCCAGCAGAGCACAGATGGATTGGTTCATCTCTGCATTTGATTAATCGCTCTGGAGTAGCCTGGTGCACTGCACAGCCCACCCCCTCCACCCACCCAGCCTCTCCCTGACCATGAGGAAACGCGGGTCCTCCACGAGGGCATTCCCAAGTTGGCCTTGTTAGTGTGAGGTTCATGGGGCCCATGACTTCTTGTGTGTTACTACCCCCAGACACCTGCCAGTGCTCTCTCATTGCTGGTAAAGCAAACAAGCAGTACATACGTTCACTCAGCTGCACAGGGGCCATCTGCACTCCATATCGGAAAACCAGGAACAAGCTCCCCTCTGCTTCCAATCACCCTTCCTGCTGGTGCACCCTGGGAGGCAGCAGGGGGTGACTCAGCCTGGGTGCCTGCCACCCACATGGGAGACCGAGGTGGGCTTCCTGCCTCCTGGGTTTGGCTGGCTGTTGTGGGCCTCAGGAGTAAGTCAGCATATGGATAACAATGTGTGTGTGTGTGTGCACCCCCTCTGCTTTGCTAAGCAAATAAACAAACCATTGAAAAGTTATACTGTCCAACATGGCAGCCACTGAGCCAGAAGTGGGTGAGGCAACCAAGAGCCGGGAGCCCCTGCTGCTCAGACAGGCAAGAAGCTTGAGTCCTGGCACCCGATAGCTCAGAAAGCACGAGAAACAGACTCAAGAATCCAGAAACACTAGACCCAGTGGCTCAGGGCACGTGACAGCCAGGACTGAGAGCCCCCATGCTGTCCCCAGGGCAGGAATTCTCAGTCCTGGCTCTGGGAACTGTCCGGGCCAGACCATTCTTCCTTACACCCTGGCCTCCCCCAACCAGATGCAACCCCATCCCCACCCCTGCCATGTTAACAACCCCGTGTACCTCCAGACACAGCCCAGTGTCCCCGTGGGGGGGAAGGGGACCAACAGTGTCACCAGCTGTGGATCACAGCCCATTCCATCCCCAGGACAACTCTCTCTGGTAGGCCTTATTATTTCATTGGACAGATGGGGAAACCAAGGCACAGAAGAAGGTTGGATGGGCAGCTTCAGCAGACAACAGGGAGGTCTGGCCTGCTGTTCACTGGCTACACCCAGCAGCGGGCAGTAGAGACTCATACAGTCAGAGGTTCCTGGGGTGGAAGAGACTCCCTCATTGTCAAGTGCAGCTCAGCTGGATCTGGGTCCTCGCCCTCCTACTAGAAGGAAAGAGACTGCTGGGTCCATCACAGGCTGAAAGCACCAAGCTAGCCCCACCAAACCACTCCCAGCTCCAGGCTCACCAGCAGGTGGTAATTCAGGGACCTGTGGGGTCTGGCTCAGCGCCTGCACACAGCAGCTCAGCTCTACCACCCTCAGCTAACCACAGGAAGCAAACAGGACACTTGGGGCACTCGCCCAAGGCCCGCAGCCAATTTGTCCTAGGGCTTGGAAGCCTGTCTCGGCCTCCTAGTCACGTTCAGAATTGCAAGGTGTCTTGGGGGCTGATGTGACAGCTACTGTGTCCCATGCCAGGGTTATGTGACACCAGGACTCAGCCCTGACCCTGCCCGGGGGTCGGTGGAATCGGGGGCACATTCTCGGAGGTATTTTCCTGGCTCTGAAGTCAGAGCCTTGAGCTGAGCGATGAAGTCATGGACAGAAGGGAGGAACCATGATAAACATCCATTTAGATGTCAAGTCTAAATGAAGAATGAAGAAAAGGAGCGAACTTCTTCCCAAGAACCTGACTGCGCATGGCACCACCACCTGCCGCCAACTCCAGATGCCCATGTACGTGGCGCGGGCTGAATTTGATGGGGATCCCGTGGGCAGGACACCAGCACACCCAGAGCCTCTGCAGGCCTCACCTCTCCTCTGGGCTGGCCTCAGGGAATTGCTGGACCCCATTTTGTGACATCCTTAGGGGCAGGGGTGCATTTTGCTTGGGCCCATGCTGCCAGCCCCTTGTCTGAAGGGAGGGCTCAGGCTTCCCGGAGGGCTCAGGCTGCCCGGAGGGCTCAGGCTGCCGGCTGGAACCTCACCATGTCCGCGACTCAACCCAAGGTCCCAGATCCTTGACAAAGGTAGAAGGAAGAGAAGAGAGACCACACACCTGGCATAGCCAAAGTCAGAAATAAATCCAGCTACTTATCACTGCTGTGCTGTGTTCTCACTTTGCCTGGGCGCCGTGCTCCTAGCAATAAAACCTGAGTTAGTATCAGTTTAAAAAGAAAACGCTACCCTCTGCAGCTGGCTTGTTCATCTTGTGGTGTTCAAGTGCAGCTGATATGGGTGGGTCTCCCGCATGAGTATAAGAAAAAGAATGACAAAACAAAACAAACCAAAAAAAACCCCCTGCTGCGGGATCCTAAGGCACAGCCTAGGGTTTGGAACCACAGCCCCACCCAGCACAACCTACACCAATGCAGTGGATGAGGTTCACCACTTGCAGTCCCACCTGCCCCCACGAAGTGGCGAGACAAGATGCCCCTTGCTGCCCAACCCTGCTCTCACCCCAGAAGGAGACCACGCAGAGGGCCAGGCCCCTCGGGACCTGCACCCCACAGGTGCCTCCCGTGGAGAAAGGTCTTCAGTTTCTCCCACAGAGGGCACCCACACGTGTAGTGTTGCAGGCCAGGCACCTCGGCCAGGTCGGGGACCCACCCATAAGTTCCCAGGGCCGCTCCCCGTGCTGTGGCCAGATCTCCTGGCCCCAGGAGTTGACACACAAAGGAACAGTCTTCCAGGGTGATGCTCCAGCTGAGGGAGGGAGGCAGGCGGCCTCCTGGATGTGGTGGCTGGAAGCAGCGAGCAGGTGCCGCAAGGCTCGCATTCCCAGGACAGAGGGCAGTAACGGAATCCCAGAGCAGAGTGTGGGGAACCCCGAGGAGTCAGACACACACACACTGACGTTGCCTTGTCCCTGTTCCTCCAGAGCCAGCGAGCCTCGGAAAGGATGCTAAGACATTCTGATAGATACACCTGCTGCTCAGGTGCCTGGTGCCCTTCCTTCTTCCAGCTGCAGTGACGCTAGGTCCATGCTGACCATGTTGCCATTGTTACTATTCATATCACCACCACTATTGGCTTCAGGTTCAGCCCATTCGTTCCCTGTCTGTGCCCCAGGTGCCAGGACCCAGTGGAAGGTTGGTGCACAGAGCCCGCTAGCTGAGTCAGCCCCGGTGCTGCTCCATTCCCTCCCTGTGAGCACGGGACCCAGTCAGAGCCAGTGAGGTTCAGTTCTAAGATCATCCCTGAGATTCTTGGCCAAGAGAATCGCTTCCTTTCCCCCGTTCTGTCTGGGAGGACGTGAGTTAGAGTAGCCAGGGCTAGAGAGAAAGAGAGAGAGAGAGAGAGAGAATGGAAAGAAGCAGAGCCAAGAGCTGGGCTGAGTCCATTAGGGGACAGCATTTGACTCCCTGGATACAGCCATTCCTAAAGCTGCTATGGTCCCAGGCATTCCCCTTTATGCTTAAGATCTTCTGGGATTGATTTTCTGTGACTTTAAAATGACAAGGACTTCTTTCACATTGCCTTGGACTATACTTGTGCCCATCACCTGCCTGGAAAAAGACTTTTTTCCCCAAGGCCCTGCCAGGTACCATCACCCCCGTCTTTGCTTTGTTTTACCTGCTTGTGAGTCCTGCAGACAGTGACCGCCTGGCCATGTCCGTTCTCCCACAGTGAGCTCCGCTCATGTGCCAGAACTCCCTGCTGGGGCATCCTGGATTAGGGACGCCAACTGTCCTGGCTTGCTCAGTGTGGAGAGATGTGATATTTTAGTGCTAATGCAAAAAAAAAAAAATCCTAAATAAAACAGGCCAAGTCTCTTGCCCTCCTGAGGCTGTGTCTAGGTTAGAAACAGGAAATGCTAGATGCTGGGCTCCAAGAACAGCACGGCAGGTGCCGGGGCTGGAGGGAGGGGAAAGGGTCAGCCCACCTGCCCCGCTAGCCCATGACAGTCCCGCTACTCCCCCTACAAAGCATAACCCAGGCCTGCTGAGATGCAGGCGGAGCAGAACGTGAATGGGACTGCGTCTCTTCCTCCAAGCCGAGCCTCCTGTCCTCATGAGTGCACCTGGCTTTTTGGGGAAGAACATGAAGTTACAGAATATGATGCCACGTGCCGAGAGCTCCTGTCATAGCAGGTGGCTAGGCACCTGCTGGAAGCCACCATTACCATTGCTCTCGGTGAGCCCTGGTGCTTCCGGTAGGTCAGCAATAGGATCTCGCGTCTCCCTGACGGCCACCCAAAGAGGTGGCTATTGGCATCACGCCATTTTACAGGGGAGGCAGTTGCAGAACTGTCCCCAGAGATGGAGCCTACCTGTCAAGGATCTAAGTCCACCACCATTCCAAGCCTGACTCTCATCTGTTCTCTCCACGGAGGAGTAACTGAGCAGCTGCTGGACACAGATGCTGCCCACATGGAGCATGCAGCCCCACAGAAGGCACGACCAGGCAGAAGTAACTAAACAGTGCAACACAGATCTGCCTGTCTTTAGTGGAAGGAGTTGCCAGACTATGGCTCAGGCCTCTGAGGCCAGCTCACGTGGCCACCCTGGGCGGTGAGCGATGGACTCCCTGCCATGTAGACCCAGAGAACATTGGGTGATGGAGGGGCAGGGGAGGAGGGTTTGCACAGCAGCAGACTCAGCAACCCAACTTCTCTCCAACTTCTCCCCTCTTCCCCTGCTCTATTCTCCCTCAGGACCTCCCATGACCCCAGCCTCATCAAAAAGAACTCCGCTGTGCAGGTACCCAAACTCTTGGCAAGTGCAGGAGATACAAATGTGTGTGGTCACAGGTCGTCCAGAGTGGCGGGGCTGTGGGAAGTAGCACATTTAGGGATGGGTCCCGGCCAGCTGACTCGCACAGCGGGGCTGGCTGCCGGGAAGACAGGGCTGTCACCCTCAGGGCAGGCTGCTGGGAAGGGCAGAGCTGGTGAAACCACTGCCCACAGTGGACTTCTGCTTCCTTGGGCAAGCCTCAACCCCATTCTCAGGGCCTTCTGATCAGATGTGTCAGATCAACCTGTGGGTGCAGGGCACTGTCCCTCACTCAGACACCTGCACAGTGGCCTCTGAATTGGGGGCTGAGCACCTGAGACCAACAAAGCATCAAAGAGGGGCAGCTTGTGCAGAACTGCTGGATTAAACAGAGGCAGCTCAGTTACTTCGAAACCTCAGATCAGTGGTCAATTTCAGAATAGGAAAGAACAGATGGGGGAGAGAGAAGAAGAGAAAGAGAAAAATAACCCTTAAATGCCACCTTTTGGGAACGAGGAGGCATCGTGTGGCACAGTGGGTAAAGCCACCACTTACGAGGCCCACATCCCATATTGGCATGTGAGTCCGAGGTCTCTGCTTTTGGTCCAGCTTCCTGTGAATGCACCTGCTGTGAACGCACAGCTTCCTGTGATGCCTCGAGTACTTGGACCGCTGATACCCATGGGGGAGACCTGAATGAAGCTCCTGGCTCCTGGCCTCAGTCGCCCAGCTCTAGCTGTTGCAGCCATTTGGGGAGTGAACCAGAGGATGGAAGATCTCTCTCTCACTCTTTCAAATAATTAAATAAATCTTTAAGAATAAAAAAAATATTACCTACACAGATGTTTAGAAGCAGCCTTGAGAAGGTGTGCGGCACTGGTGTCCTGTAGCCCCTTTTGCTCGCTCTTTATTGAGCATTAATTATGTGACCCAAAGCCAGAATTGACATCGACACCGTTTCCCATGGGTCAAGCCCTGTTCAAGCTGCTTTCCTACTTACTAACTCATTTAGGATGCTCCCAGCAGTGGAGCAGGTAAGAACTCCAATGTTACAGATGAGGCAGAAGGGCTGGGGAGGTATCCACAGTGCCAGTGCGGGTTCCAGGGTTGAGCTGGGAGTTGAACCCATGTGTTTCGGTATCAGTCTGGGCTCAGAGGGACAGAGAAGGAGGCTATGTCCATGTGTCTGTGTGAAGGCAAGCGCTGCCTCCTCCACCAATCGCTGCTGATCCTATCTGAACCAATTCTATCTGAACGAGGCAGTGCACAAGGCAGTGAGTACCACGAGGTGGCTAACCCCTGCCCACTGTCACCAAGCCGTCCTCCCGGCCGCTCCTCACCCCATTGTGGCTGATGGATGTAGGCAGGGGGACCCCACAAGACCAGCTTGTCTCTGCCCTCTGAATACTGAGCAGTACCCAGAAAGAAGCAGCCAAGAAGCAAGCAACCTCCTGCCACTTGTCATCCGTGGCGTAAAGACAGCAGTCGCAGGAGAGCCAGGGAGGGCTCTCGGAGGAGGTGACACAAACGCAGTGCCAGCAGCAAGTGCCAAGACCCAGGGGCATGAGAGACTGTGCACATCCCAGGAGCCAGAGGAGGACAAGTGGGCCGGGGCGGGGATTCAGCGTCCAGGTGGTTTGAGGACCCTGAAGCAGCATCATCAAGATGCCCCTGGAGGGGATGGGCACATGGTGCAGCAGGTTCATTCTGTGCACTGGCACACTTCTGCTCACACACACCTGCTGACACATACACACACATACACACTCACCCCTGCATGCTCACACAGACACCTGCACACACACACCCGTCTCCAAATACACATACACTTGTGTGACATACCTGTACACGGGCATGCCTGTACCACACCCACACAGCTCACCCTTTACTTTGAGGGTTGGGTCCAAGGAGCCCGTTCCCTGGGCTGAGTTTGCAAGGGAACCTCAGGGAGAGATCCAGGGGAATAAGGAAGGCCGAACTCAGAAGGCCAAGGGCTTTCCTACAGCATGCACCTGCTTTGCCTGTGCAATGGCCACATGTCAGGGGACAGGTCAGCCTTCCAGAAAGGCCCATTGGCCCCACCTGTAGACATCACCAGAAGGTGTCCTCCACCATCTCCACCTGGCCCAGCCCCGTCATCTGCCCTAGGGCTGCTGTCCCAGCCTCTTCCACAGTCCCTGCCTCTATCCTGCCCTCAACTATGTCCTGCACAACAACCAGAGGGCCTTCTGGAGACTTCGGTTCACTCCTGTCTGTGTGAGTGATAGCCAAAGCCCTCGACCTCCAAGGCCCACTAGGTTCCCCTGCCCTTAACCTGTCTCATCTCATCTCCATACCCTTCCACCTGCTCACCTCACTCAATACCCCTATCCCAGGCCTTTGCTTGGCACACCCTTCCACCCACAGCCTCCACTGGCTGCGCCTGGCCGGATGTTACTGCTAAGGGTCTCTGGAACGCTGAACGGAGGAACTGCCCCATCCCAGCAGCATGACCCAGAAGGCCCTAAACTTTGGGGACACTGGCAGTAATCGAGTACAATATTAAGACTGATGAATGTAATTCCTTCCTTGCCACTTAGAGAAACCACTGGAGGCCAGAACACTGCCACTTACCAGTTGTACAGCTGGCACACCAGCCTCAATTTTCCCATCTGACAAATGAGAAGATGGAACTTGACCATCGTCGAGGTTGACATTAAGAGAGGAGTGAGGAGCTTGGGGAATCCCTGGTGTACATGTCTGGCAAAGCTGACCTCACTTCCAAATGGGGAAGAGCTGGGAGCAAGCTGGAAGGGGGCTTTTCTTTCTTTCTTAAAAAAGATTCATTCCACTCTTATTAGAAAGTCAGATCTACAGAGAGAAGGAGAGACAGAAAGATCCTCTGTCTGCTGGTTCACTCCCCAGGTGGTTGCAATGGCTGGAGCTGAGCCAATCCGAAATAAGGAACCAGGAGCCTCGAGCCTCTTCTGGGTCTCCCATGCGGGTGCAGGGTCCCAAGGCTTTGGGGTCGTCTTTGACTGCTTTCCCAGGCCACAAGCAGAAAGCTGGGTGGGAAGTGGAGCTGCCAGGATTAGAACCAGTGGTAGGGGGACTTTTCTGGCCACAGCTGTTTTGTTTGGGTGTTTGCTTTTTGCTGCTAGGCTCCCACACTGCAGCCCAGAGCCTGGTCAGGTGGGTGTAAGGTCAGGAGACACAGCGCACAGCCCAGTTCCCTCACCCTCATGTGGAGGCTGTACCACCAGGTGTTGACAGAAGATACTGATTCTGGGACCAGCGCTGTGGCACAAAGAATTAAGCTCCTGCTTGCAACACCAGTGTTCCATGTGGGCACCAGTTCAAGTCCTGGTTGCCCCTGCTAATGGATGTGGGACAGCAGCAGTAGAGGATGGCCCAGTGCTTGTGCCGTCTCCCCCAGCACCCCACGTGGGAGATGTGGATGGAGCTTCTGGCCTTAACCTGGCCCAGCCCTGGCAGTTGCAGCTGTTTGGGGAGTGAACCAGAAAAGGAAAGACCTCTTTCTTTCTCTGTCATTCTGCCTTTCCCATAAATAAAATAAATCCATGTTCCAAAAACCAGAACTAGTCCCAGTGAGTTTACTCCTGTGGCCTCAGCAATGACTCTCGAGTCCGCCAACGGAAGGAGAAGAGCAAATCACGAGCGATCTGTAGGATGGAACAGCTTAGGGCAGTGAAGAAGACTGGAGCCCAGCTATGCGTAGGGCGCCCCTCTGGGTCTCCCACATGCTGTGCCACACACGGAAGGACGCATGCCAATCTGGTCTTAAGGTTCTAGCACAGGCCAAGCATTTATGGAAACACAGGGAGAAATCAAGATGACTGTTAGAAGCTTCTGGCTGGCAGAGACCTCAACAGAGCCTTCCTTGGGCCCTAGGAATATTCTAGATTTTCACTTGGGTGATGGCTCCGTGGCTACACCATATATATATACAAAATATATACCATACATATATAAAAGTGCATCAGGCAGTCCCCAGCTCAGCCTTTTGCATCTTGCTGAATAGGAGGCAGGGGGCTGTCAGGGGGAAGTAAAAGGCTGGCACCAGCGGCGACTTCCAGCAAGGCAGGCTCCGCCTGCCGTCCTCAGGGGATTTCCATGGTCTGGCACAGTTCCCATGTGCCCGTCCACCCACAAGGTCACTGACTCAGTCAGCTGCCAGACTTCCTCCTTCAGAAGTGGCCCGCAGGACACAGGCCCCATGGGTCCCACCACCCTCTCTCCCCTGTTCCCTCCCCACCTGCTGGCCCCTTCCTGAGCACTGAAGGTCCTACCCCTGCCTTTGCCCACGTCTCCTGCAGCTTCCCTTGATCCTAGGTGAGACACATGGGAAACTTCTCCTCATGCTATCTCTGGGTGAGTCCACACCCCTGCCTACCTGCCCACTTCGACCTCCAGGACCGTGTCCTTGGCATTGACCCCTGGGGCTTCTGAGCCCAGGGACCCCCTTTCCACAGCGGTGTTTCCATCACCACATCCCTGCCAGATTCGGAATAGTCTCACTCATAGCATGGGCGTTTCTAGGAAGGGCTGGTTTTTCTCTTCCCACGGCTGGTTTACTCCCCAAGTGCCCACAGCAGGGTCCTGAAGCCAGGAGCCAGGTGCTTCATCCGCATCTCCTGCATGGGTAAGCAAGGATTTAGTAACCTTGGCCTGCATGGTTACATGGCTAAGAGTCTGCATCAGCAGGAAGTTGAAGCCTGAAGCCATTGCCAGGAGGCTCACCCAGACTCCTGGATTTGGATTAGAAAGTGCACAAAGTCTGCTTTGAGAGCTCCTTCTGACCGACTCCATGTGAGCTGCTTGTTGAGTTCTCCGTTTCCCAGACATCAGCTCAATCAGGACTGCTTATTACTAGCCCATTTCACAGATGTGGAAGCTAAGGCTGTCTTCAAGGCTAAATGACACATCCAAGGAACCCTGCTCAGAGCCAGGATTTGAAACCTGCAGCCAGTGAGCTGAGCTGCAGCATCAGGCTATACCACCTCCCCCACACAGCCCTAGGCTAGACCACCTCACACACACACACACACACACACACACACACACACACACACAAGAGTCCTAGGCTAGACCACCTCCCCCCCACACACAGTCCTAGGCTAGACCACCTCCCCCCCACACAGCCCTAGGCTAGACCAGCTCCCACACACAACACTAAACAGAAGCCCACACTGTGAATGGCACCAGTGCACAGCTAAAATGCAAGCAGTAGAAGGAGCCTAAGTCTCCGTAGGAAGTCGCTGCATCTAATTAGCACCAACATTTTAAAAGATTTATTTATTTATTTGAAAGGCAGAGTTACAGAGAAAGAGGGAACAACAAAGAGAAAGAGATCTTGCAACTACAGATTCACAACCCCGGGGCTGTAACAGCGCTGGGCTGGGCCAGGTGGAAGCTGAGAGCTTCTTTCAGGTCTCCCGTGTGGGGTGCAGGGGATCAGGCATTGGGCCATCCTCCACTGCTTTCCCAAGGAGCTGTATCAGAAGTGAAACAGCCAGGATGTAAACCAGTACCCATATGGGATCTCAGCATCACAGATGGCAGCTTTACCCACTGTGCCACAACACCAGCTCGTCATCTTTAAACTTTCAGTGACATTGTAGTAAAAGAAAAATAACTTCTCCCTTGTTGGCAAAGCAGGAAACCACCACTTGCCCAGTGGGACTGTCTAAAACATGCCCAGATGTCCCGTGGGTCCCACTCCTTCCCAAGAAAACCCCAGGGCATCAGTGCAGTGTCTCAGCTCCAGGGTTGTTTGGTCTCAGCCACGGCTCCCAGCCAAACTGACTATAGAGATCCTTGGTTACCCAGGCTCCCAGCAAGCCCTGGGATGGGCAGAGGGCAGGCTGGCTAGACAGGCATCTTATTAGGTTCCCCTGCCCAACACAGGTGATGATAGGGTGGGGTCATGGCCATGTGCTCACAGACCACAACGGTCAGGGATCCCAGGGCCCAGCAGGCTCTCCAGCCAGCAGCAGGGCCTGTGCTGGAGGCCAGCTGGAAGAGGAGGCTCTGCAGGGAGCAAAGCAGACAGCCCACAAGGGCTCAGGAGCTCAGGGGGTATAATTGGGTTTTCTGCTAAATGGCTTCATCCAACTCCCAGGGTGGGCGTTGAGTTGCAAACACAGCAGCCAGAGCCTGCCTCCCGGGTTCCTAACTCAATTTGCCAGCGCTCTGACTCAGTCTCTTGTTTTATCTTTCTGTGTCAACTCTGCACTTCCCCAGGGAGTCCTGTCTGGACTCATGCAGGGCCACAGTGTCTGGTTGGAGTCAATGAATGAGTGGCACCTGCCAGTCACCTGGGCAGTAGGCCCTCCGCCCAAGCAGGCAGGGCTTAGGACAGAGGCACCAACCTCGCTTTCCCTCAGGTCCTGGCTGTCCCTGTCTTGCGCAGCCGTGCAGGGGCCCTTGCACTTAGAGGGCCACTGAGGTGGCTGTGAGAAGAGGCACCGGTGCAGCTGGACTGTGAGCACCAGGTCCTCTGAGGCTGAAATGGGTCGGCCCATGTGAAGCACCCAGGTACCCACAACAACAAGATGGAGGAGATGTTCCACTTAGTGAATGTGATGGAGAGTCCTGGCTTTGTTTATAGCGCCAAGCTCCTCTCCTGCACGCGAATGCACACAGCCTTAGCTTCCAGTCTCCAGAAAGACAGGCTGCCTGGTTTTCAAAAGGCTAGAAGGAGAGGTGACGTGGAAAGAGCTGGTGCAGTGTGAACACAGAGCTAGCCCTGGAAACGAAGAGATAGTGGACTTCCTGATTGGGAGGCTGACTTAGGAAGGGTCTCCCACTGGTCCACCTGGTCCTGGGTAGAGCCCAGGGAGGTCCCTAATGGGCGACTGGTCATAGGAGGTAGGCTGGAGACAGCCTCGGATGTTCTTCTCTCTGCACCCTGGTGAGGAGCAGAGAGGCTACAATACCCTGGCACTCGAGTGGCCAGTGGTGGAGAGAGCAGGAGTCGTCGGGACCAGGCTGGTGAATCCTACCACATGTGGCAATACCAGGCACTGGGTGAGCCCGGAGGAGGTGTGACCATCTACAGGGGCAGCTGTTCCACAGCTGGCCCCCACAACCACTGCCCTGTTGGGACATGCAATGCATGCATGCAAAGCAAACAGCCACTAGGATCATGGGGCACCCTGTGGCAAACGCTGGTCACTGGTAACTTAAAATCCTACACAGGCCAAACTTACTGGGACAGTGCAGGGGGTGGGGACAGGCACGAGGGTCTGTCTTGCTGTCCTGCCAGGTGTCCCAGGAGCCCAGCATGGTGTGAGATTGGGGGTGAAAGGTGGCCCTCTATGGACTTGAACTACCCAGCAGCCAGCAGGGGAATGGGGAACAGCTGTCCCCGCCTGGGGCCCTGGGCAGTTAGATGTGATCCCAGCAAAGTGGGGCAGGCAACATCTGTGCCACCAGGCAGAATGTGGCTGGCAAGACCCAGGAGGCTGAGCAGAAGTGCCAACCTCCCAGCCAGTCTGAGCCTGCAAGCTGCGTCTCCCGGTCCTCCGGTGGCTCAGGCATCCAGCTTTGACGACCCCCGTCTTCCCCATCCCCTGCACACGCACACGCAGACACTCTCACTTACCCCACCAAGAACTCCCGTGCATGCCCGAAACTGCATTGATAGAACTCTAAACATACGATGCTTTTTCCTATACATACAAATGCATCTCTGTGATGAAGTTTAATTTACGGATCAGGAACAGTGAGAGATGAATAATAACAATGACTAAGAAAACAGGACAATGACAACCAGAAACTGCAGTGAAAGCGACGTGGATGTCATCTCTCGGAGTATCTCAGTGCACTTACTGGCTTCACACGGTCAAGTGTGATGGGCGAGTCCTTGGGGAGTCATCGGGAGAGATGAGGCAAGTGACGCAGGCCTGGGGACTGGTGACGTGGGATGCAAATGCCAGATACTGGGCAGATACGCTGCTTGAAGTGACCTGCACCCTGGGCCGCAGGACAGCAGGGAAGGTTCACATGCTCCACAGAGCGGTTTGTGGCTCCAAGCAGGTTGCTGAAGCCGTGGGAAGATATACCATGGGTGAGGGGACTCTTGTGCTATGTGGGATAAAATTGTGTTGAAATAATTATTGACTCACAGCATCCTGGGGACTCGGGATCCAGCTTTAATAGATCTCCCAGGGATCCCCTTTCCGAGCAGTAGGATTTGGGGACACCATAGTCCAATATGGCAGCCAGAGAATTGACCAGGGCACAACCCACAGGGTTTATTTGGGTTTTACATTTCCCAGGCATGTTTGTACGTTGTAATGTGTGTGTTGCAGCTCATCACATGTGCCTGTGTGTGTAACACGAGCAAGAGGTCCTGTTCCCACCCTACTGCAATCTCACCCTTCCCCAGAGCCAAGCATTGCCCTTCACAGCCACGACTAGGCTGATTCAAGAATGTTATCCAAACGGAATCACAGCATCCACAGCCTTTTCGAGATTGGTTTTCCTTTGACTCAGCAGGATCCCCTTTCAGTCATCCAGGCTGTCCTCTTTATCAATCATCTATTCTTGTTTTTGTCTCTCAGCATCCCCTGGGAGGGACACCCAGCCCAGATGTCTGTTAACGGTGCTGAGGGAGCGAAACTGCCTTAAAGAGCCCGAGTCGTGGACAAACACCCCAGTAACAGGCTGAACATGCACCCAAACAGGCACGGGTGTCCGCACAAGGGCGTGGCGAGGGCAGGTGCGAGGTTGGCTGGGGACGGATGGCGTACTTGAGGGGTGAGGGTAACACAACTTAAGCTTTCACCTGCCGAAAGGCATTTAGGGTGCATCCAGGTTGGGCTGTTGCAGGTTGCTACGTTTGTAAGTGTGATCTGGACCCTGTCAGCCATGGCAGCTGAGTTCTGAGTTCCGATGGGGGTAGGGTGGGGCACGTCTTCTGTGACATTTCTTCATGTGAGGTCCTGGGAGCGAGACTTTAATTCAGTCAGTGCTCTTTGGTTGGGCACTTACTATGTGCCACGCCTGATTCCAGGTACTGGGAATGTAACAGTGCACAAAGCCAACAGCAATCTCTCTCTAACTGTATTATCCCAATGCACAGACGGGAAAACCAAGACCCACAGAAGCTACATGGCTTGCCCAAAGTCACGGAGAGGAAGTGGCAGAACAGGAATTGGAACCCAGGCCTTCCAACCTCCAGTCCATCCTGTCTTTGACTATACAAGTGACCTGGATCTCACCGCAGAGTAAAATCAGCATTCTGTGGGCTCTGGATCCAGGTTTAAAGCAGGGGTTCCCAACTGGGGGGGGGGGAATGCTCCCAAAGGATACGTGGCAACATCTGGGGGGACTTTCTGGGGTCATAGCTGGGAAACAGGGTGCTCCTGGCATTGGAGGGGGGCAGCCAGGGAGCCTGCCAAGTACTCTACAATGCCCACGGCAGCTCCACCAGCATGATTCACCGAGTCTGGGGTCAGTAGTGCCAAGGGGCCTGAGAGTTCCTAAGACCATCTCTCCTCAATCGTGAGGCACAATGCTGACCTTTGACCCATGCAGACTCGGTCATCTGCCACGCAGGGAACGTTAAGGCAGGTGTGTTGTCAGCCGGGGACTGATGGGGCTGTTAGCAAGCAGATACAGAGACTTGTCCCTGCCGTGTCACCACGGGGATGCTCTACTGCGGAAGAGGGAACCAGGACCAGAGGGAGGCAGGTAGGTTATCCCCCCTGAGGGGGCAGGGAGTGTCACATGGCAGCTGACCCATCACCTGTTCCCAAAGGACCCTGGCACCCTCCTTCATTGGTATGCAGTGCTGCGAAGGTTGCCTTCTGAAGAGCCGTAGGAGAAGAGGACGTGCCACCCACACCTTGGCATGTGCCAGGGAGGCCACTTCAGATATCAAAACTGGATTCCATGTGCCTTTTCAGCCCTCATTCTGCTGGGCGGATGACACCTAACTACAATGAAGCAGGTTTAGGTCTGCTGGGTGGGGGAGGAAGACTCGCAGTGTGCCAAGGCCGGGCAAGGGCAGAGGCTGGTCTCCTCCGGCCCCTGCTGAGACGACCCCATTTCCGTGCTCCAGATGGCAGGAAGCCTTCCAGTGCCCCACTTGCCTTTGCTCAGCTTGTTCTGCCTTCCTGCTAGGCATGCGGGGGATGTGGGCAGGGCCTGGCAACCTGGGCATGGTGTCTCTACACTCTGCCAATCACTCCATGGGGCCACCCCTGCTGTACTATCCCTGTGCCTTGCTGGTGTGTGTGTGTCTGTGTGTTGGGGGGGCGGTAGGGGGTGGTGTTTAGGCACTCTCCTGTGCCTGCTCCTTAGCCCACACCCACTCAGGAAGCCAGCACGCGCTGCCTCGGGCCACCAGCCTCCTCCCTGGCACCGCATCCCCATCAGCTGGACTGTGCCCCCGTCCAGAATGCTGAGCCTCCTCCAGGACAGGAGCAAAGAGAGCTTGGATCTCACTCAGCCTTCCAGACCTTCTGCTGATGACATCATTAAGGTCTGCCCTGCTCCCCCAGACTTCCACCGTTGAGACCCCAAAGCTCAGTCAGTCAGTCCCATGCAACCCCAAGTCTCGGTTTTGGGAACTTTGCTTTTCTGTTCGATCAGGTGTCCCCAAAGTAAGAAGAGCCACTGTTTGGAAAGATCCAAGTGTGGAGGTCTTTTATTAAGATTGTTAACTGGGGACTGGGGGCTCAGTGTTGTACTGCAGGTTGAGCTGCTGCTGGTGATGCTGGCATCTATCAGACAGCAGGTTCGAGACTCAGTTGCTTCACTTCTAATTCAGCTTCTGCGAATGCACCTGGCAGGGCAGGGCAGCGGGCAGTAGGAGCCCCAGATGGAGGCCCAGGCTCCTGGTTTCTGTCTGGCCTAGCCCTGGCCGTTGTGGCCGTTTGGGGAGTGAAGTCAGCTGATGGAAGATCTGTTTCTGCCACTCTGCCTTTCAAACCAACCAATCAGATTGCTCTATAGAGTCCCACTCCAGTAGCACATGCAGTGTGGACAGACAGGCAGAGCTTGGCAGGGGTGGGAGATACGGAGGCGGTCCTCCTTTGAGGCCAGCTCAACCCCTTCATCCTCATCTTTCATCTTCCAAAGCTGGATCAAGGAGCCTCATCTTGAGGCTACCACAAGCAGCACCTCTGTAAGAACCAGGGAGAGGGCCTGGCGCGATGGCGCAGTGGTTAAGGTCCTCGCCTTGCATGCCCGGGATCCCATATGGGCGCCGGTTCTAATCCCAGCAGCCCCGCTTCCTATGTGGCTCAGGAAAGCAGTCGAGGACGACCCAAAGCCTTGGGACCCTGTACCTGTTTGGGAGATCCAGAAGAGGCTCCTGGCTTCGGATCGGCATAGCATCGACCGTTGCGCTCACTTGGGGAGTGAATCATCAGACGGAAGATCTTCCTCTCTGTCTCTCCTCTCTGTATATCCGCCTTTCCAATAAAAATAAAATAAATCTTAAAAAAAAAAAGAGGTCAGACTCCAGGGCTCACTCCTGGACTCCAACACTTACCAGTCGCATGTTGGCTGCCATGGCACTAAGGTGCTACCCTTTCTGGTCTGTAAAATGGGGGGAGGGGTGATGGAGCACCTTGTGGTCATGAGGGCACTTATCGGAGCCAGCACCTGCACTGCATGCAGAGCAGTGCCTGGCACAGGCTCAGTGCCCTGTGGGAGTCGCTGCTGTTCCTGCTGTTGCCATTGACTCGCCGGGCAGGTGATTGGGCTCCTTGGAATCCAAGCCCCAGGGCCTGGTGCTGGCTGCCACTGTCTTCATGGCAGTCACCTGACCGGCAGAGGGTCAGGGCAGCCCCGGCACGGCCACGTGGTGAGTGTCAAAGCCACAAGGGGACTCTCTTAGGGGACTTGGCAAGGAGACTCATCAGACATGTCTGAGAAAGAAGATTCAGGAAAGGCAGCAACATTGTTAGAGACCTGGGACCGGAAGGCTAGCAGCAGTCCAGGCGGTTCCTGTCTTGGTTCTCCCGGCAGCTGTTTTGCTGCTTCTCTGTGCACCTGCCCTACTGGGAGGGGACCACCCATGGGTACCTGTGGGGGGCTTCTGACAGCCCCAACATTCTTCTCGTGGCAGAGCCTCTGGGGTCTGCTCTGACCTCCAGTCTGACTCCAGGTGTTCTGGTCAGTGTGAACGTGGGCCCTGGTTCTGCAAGGGAGGGGCCAGGTGCTTCTCGGGAGAGCGTCCGGGCAAGGCGTGGCTACTGTCGGGAAGGGAGAGCATGCCAGCGCACGCTACAGCATAGAGCCTGAGGGAGCTGTGAGCAAGCGGGCCGAACCCATCGGAAGGGCCCACCCAGGATGAGGTCCCTGAGCCCTGGCTGCCAGGGTCAGGCCTGCAGCACACTCTGCTGACCTCACATGGGGGCACACACGTGGAGGAGGAAGGGGAACTAGGGTAAACTACAAGGGAGGAGAGGCTTGGGGGAAGCTTCCAGAAGCTGGAACACAAAGGGGGTGCTGGTATGGAGGCAAAACTGCTGGTTCTGCAGGCCCAGGGTCTCAGGAGCCTGTCCCCTTGGGCTGTGATGACCTCGCGCACTTCTTTTGAGGCTACCTCTTCCACAGGCCCAGTTCTGCAGGCAGCTCAGCAGGGATATGCATCTAGAACTAAAATCCTTCCAGAAGTGAACTAATCGTCCACAGTCCAACTCTGCCTTGTGCCCCAGGAACACGGGTTTTCTGCCACACGGACTGGGTTCAGAGCTCTGAGAGCTGGGCCGGGATGTTCCTGGAGAACCCCACATCCCTACCCAGTGACTCACGGGGACCATTCCCGAGAAGAGCAGGCTGCAAATGACACAGGTGTGACTGATAGCTGATGTCGGCTGGAGTCACACCGCGAGACGTGGCTCAGCCCCTCACGGGTTTAGCAATAAGTGAGCCACTCGGGATCATGCAGGTGAAGGGAGAGGCAGAGGATAGAGCAGAGAGCGCTCGCGCTGACACGGCAGGCTGGAAGAGGTGGTGCTTCTGGCAGACAGCACAGGCGACTCCTGGACAACTGAAAAATAATTCTTATTTTATTTTTTTTTTATTATTTTTTCATTGGAAAGGCGGATATACAGAGAGGAGAGACAGAGAGGAAGATCTTCCATCCGATGATTCACTCCCCAAGTGAGCGCAACGGGCCGATACTATGCCGATCCGAAGCCAGGAGCCTCTTCCGGGTCTCCCACGCGGGTGCAGGGTCCCAAAGCTTTGGGCCGTCCTCGACTGCTTTCCCAGGCCACAGGCAGGGAGCTGGAAGGGAAGCTGGGCTGCCGGGATTAGAACCGGCGCCCATATGGGATCCCGGGCGTGCAAGGCGAGGACTTAACCACTTGTGCCACCGCGCCAGGGCCCAATAATTCTTAATTTAATATATTTTTTACTGAAAAATAGTGATGATGCCCCACCCCCACCCACACAGAAACATCTTTATAAGGGATAGCCCGTTTGCTTAGATTTTTTGGCACACTTTCATTGCACAAATATATATGTTTGTCTGTATTTTAAAAAGCCATTTGTTGGGGGAACAGCACTGGTATCCTATATGGATACCAGTTTGAGTCTCAGCTGCTCCACTTCTGATCCAGCTCCCTGCAAAGATGGCCCGAGTGCTTGGGCCCCTACTCATATGGAAGACCCAGACAATGCTCCTGGCTCCTGGCTTCAGACAGGCCCAGAGCTAGCCATGGTGGCCATATGGGGAGTGAACCAGCAGAGGGAAGATCTCTGTCTGTCTCTCTCTTTCTCCGCAACTGACTTTCAAATAAGTCATCTTTTTGTTGTCAGAGAAAAGTCACATGTGTGGCCCAGTACCGTGCAGTGTCTGGTGTATTGCATACAAGAAAGTACCATCTCTTTCTTTTTCACAAGTGCACAGGGTTCCAGCAGGAGACCACACCGTCTATTTAGCACCTCTGGAGTGACGGCCTTGAGGTTGTTAATCATTAAAAATAGCCAGCCATGGGCCCGGCGCGGTGGCACAAGTGGTTAAGGTCCTCGCCTTGCACGCCCGGGATCCCATATGGGCACCGGTTCTATCCCAGCAGCCCCGCTTCCCTTCCAGCTCCCTGCCTGTGGCCTGGGAAAGCAGTCGAGGACGGCCCAAAGCTTTGGGACCCTGCACCCGCGTGGGAGACCCGGAAGAGGCTCCTGGCTTCGGATCGGCATAGTATCGGCCCGTTGCGCTCACTTGGGGAGTGAATCATCAGATGCAAGATCTTCCTCTCTGTCTCTCCTCTCTGTATATCTGCCTTTCCAATAATAATAATAATAATAATAATAATAATAATAAATCTTTAAAAAAAATAGCCAGCCACGAGTCCTTGAGAGTGTGCCCCTGAGCACTCGCATAGGCTGTCCTGCGTTCTGTGTGTTTCTGCGAGGAGCTTTTCCAGCTGGGCTTCCATGGGGGGCAGGGAGGTGACTGGCAAGTTGGTGACACGACGCTGTGGGGACGCGTCAACCCTCCAGGCACAAGCTACTGGACTTATGTTTTAAATATATATGCATATTTGTTTGAAAGGCAGAGTTATAGAGAGGCAGAGAGATCGTCCATCCTCTGGTTCGCTCTCCAAATGGTCACAGTGGCCAAGTCTGGAGCCTGATCTTCATCTGGGTCTCCTACATGGCTGGGGGCCCACCCTTTGCTGCTCTCCCAGGTACATTAGTGGGGTGTTGGATGGAAACTGGGACTCAAACCAGCACTCATATGGGATGCACTGCAGGCAACGGTTTAACCTGAAGTGCCACAATAGGGCATCAACCTAACACTTTCAAGCAATTCCTTGCCTACTGAGCCAGAGCAACTACCAAGTGCAGCCACGGATGCTGCCTCTCCTTGTAGAAGCGGGGCTGTCAGGACCGCAAGCAGATCCGTGCAGTACAAGGCACTTCATCACCAACCGGCTCATTCATCCTCCTGTTGGTCCCACCGAGCTCTTAGGAGCACCGCTGGCTTTAGAGATGAGGAAGGAAAAGCTTCGGAAAGCACAAGAGAAGGCCAGCATTGCAGCAAAGTGGGCCAAGCTGCTGCGTGTGAAATCGCCATTCCATACAGGACTGCTCCCTTCCTGATCCAGCCCCCTGCTAATGCATTCGGGAAAGCAGCAGAAGATGGCCTTGTGCTTGGGCCCCTGTACCCACATGGGAAGCCTAGAAGAAACTTCTAACTTCTAGCTTTGGGATCAGCTCAGCTGCCGCTCTTGCAGCCATTTAGGGAATGAAGCAGCAGATGGAACCTCCTACCCCTTTCAAGCAAATAAATAAATGTTTTAAAAAGAGAGGGGGAGAAAAGATCAGACAGTAGCCCAGGGTCCCCCAGTGCACAAAAGGCAGAAAACACTCAGAAGCCACAGAAACTCTGTGAGACAGCCAGCTGAGAGGCGGATGAAGGCCACAGCTGGTTTTTCAAGGATGGCTCAGCGGCTTGTTGCTACCATAACACATCATCCTGAACTTCATGACTGAGGACAACGCAGACTCAGCACCTGTGCTTTGAGAGGACAAACCTCCACAATAGGTCTCACCAGGCTAGAAGGAGAGGGGCGCTGGCCTTGTCCAGCTCCTGCGGTGGTCCACGCTGCTGGGCTGGGACCACACCATTCTAATCTCTGCTTCTGTCCCCATGTCTCCTTCTGCCTCATCTCCCTAGAAATCTTGTGAGGACATGAGACTCAGCAGGTTAACTCATTCAACCTCCACATCTTAGGATCCTAGAATTACTCCCAGCTGCCCCGTCCCCTTAGCCACCTGCTGAGTCGCGTTCTGAGTCGGGTTCTGGCATGTGAATAGCTTGGGAGCAGCCACTATGCTGCCTACCTTGTGCAGACTCCAGGCTTAGCCATTTAGCCCTCAGTTCAAAGCAAGGCCCTCTCTCACTTGCTGGCAGGTGCAATAGTTTCTAAACAGCTTCCCTTGAAAACGTGGAATGTTAAGAATCCTCAGGCTGGTAGGGAGATCAAGTACCCAACGCACACATGCACTTGATCCCTAGGCTTAGTATGGGGTCACTGTCCCCATCCTCTGAGTATCAGAGGATATCAAACAGAAACTCCACCGTTTGAGACCTATTATTTCTTTGGCTCTTTTCTCAGGCCCTTATCAGCCCACACTTAATAAAGTGGCAGGTAACTTGAGTGGAGCTCTTCAACAGGACCAGAGAATCTGCAAGATTCTGAGAAACCAGTCCTGAGAGGGAGAGAGGGCCACAGAGGGGAGGACGAGAAGCTGGCCGCTTCCACTGGCTTCTGGGCTTCTCAGCTAACATTACCGCCAGCGGCTTCATCAGGGCAAGCCTGCTGAGGAGGCACGCCATGAAGATGGCTTTCTGAGATAGACAAGACCTGCCTAGTCGGGTTTGCAGCACAGAGGGGCGGGTCCGGCTGCAATCCTGGCATGGAAAAGTACCACAGAGCCCGAGCAGCCGTCTGAGACGACTGTGCCCAGCCCAGGGCCTTTCAGAGCGAAATGAAAGCCAGATTTCCCATTTATCTGACAGCTCCACAACGGCTTCCTGTCAGTCCTAGGGAGCCCAGGAGGGCCCCCAAATGTGTTGTCTGAACTCTGGGATGGAAGCAGGCAGCACTCAGATGGGTCTTGCAGCGGCTAGATACAACCCTGGTCAAGCACTTGCAGAGACCAGGCACACGGGGCAGGGCACTTTGTAGGGAGCACACACTGGCAGGCACACGAGGGATCTGTTGCTTGTGTGTGGCTTGGCACAAGCTCTGGACCCCAGATCCTGACCAAGCAGGACATGCCCCAATGGCCACGCCCTTCTCTTCTGGAAAGCCAGCCTAACTAGCCCACCTGCCCAGCTTGGAGAAGTCGCAGGCAAACTTACTCTTGGAAGGAAGTTACTTACAGCCAGCCCTCCCCATCCCCCCAGATCTCAAGGGTGCCCCAAGTTGGTCTTCCCTTGCACACCCTGCCGAGCTGTCTGCTGGGAGAGCACCCTCCGCGAGTAGGACGTGCCCGCCTGCGGGTATCACTGTTTCTGGGAGGCCGCGGCCATTTGGCCTCTAGGGGGGCGAGCCAGGTGGCTCACTGTTCCTGAACTTTAATACAGGGGACGCAGGCTAGCTCTTCCCCGCTGGCTAAGAATCCACTTATTTTGGTGATCTGGCTGAAACCATACTGGTTGGGGCGCCAGAGCCAGCGGTTCCGGGGACCAACGCGCAGGGAAGGGTGGAGCCACAGGCAGGAGTTCAGGTTCACTCCCTGCGGGAGCCTGGGGCCTCCGGGAAAGTTCTCTGCAGCGCAGGAAAGGCGCGCCCCACAGGGGACGCCCCCATTCTGTGTGCCGCTTGGACTTGCAACCCCGAAGTGGGGGGTGGGGGGGGAGGGGGAGCCCGGCAGGGAACCCGAGCCTACTCGCGTTTGGTGGAAGTTTGCTTCCTCCTTCCGTACCTGGGTCCATCACTCACCTGGCAGGACCCAGCCCCTGCGGTGCGTGTGGGCCCAGCGCGTAGGGTCCCGCCGCAGGTTACAGGGTTTCGAGCCTCCGCACCCGCGGCCCACCCGAGAAGGGGGAGGTCTCCTAGGGGGACCGAGAGTGCTGACCCCAGATCCTATGCCCCACATCCCCGCAGTTCCTGGGCACCTGGGAACGGGAGTGTCCCGCCTCGGTTCCCTCCCCGACTCAGGCTCACCCACTGTGTGCGCCCGTGATCGGGACGACCAGGGCTGGGTGCCCCCGGTCGCGCACACACTGCGGGCTCCAGGGGCTGGGTGCTGGTCGCGGGCCGGCCCGGAGGACCAGGAGGAGGGTCGCCGGTGGGCGGCGCTCCCGGGGCGGGAGGCCCCTGCGGGCCGGCGCCGCCCTCCGCCGCCCGCGGTCCCTCCCTCTCTCCTGCTCTCAGGCGCTCCCAGGCCGCGCTTCCTGAGTCCCCCCCATCCCGGTTCCCGAGCGGGCACTGCGCCCTCTCCGCCCCAGCGACCCACACTGCGCCCAGTTCCCCAGCCGCGCGAGCTCCAGGCGTCCCCCGAGGAGGCAGCCCGGGGTGGGGGCGCGGGGGGCGTGGAGCCCCCGGCCCCGGGCCGCCTGGCCGAAACGCAGCCCGACCCGCCGCCGCACGGGTGAGTCTATCACGCCGCCGCCGCGAGGCCGGGGAGGGGTGCCGAGCGGCCATCGGTCCACCCGTCCGCCCCCTGCCCCGTCCACCACCGGGGGCCTCCGCGTCCCTAGCCGGGCCAGCACACGCTCTGGGCCTGGCGGTCTGCCTCGGAGGGGGGCCCTGTCGGCCGGCCAAACAGGCGCCTGGCGCATGGGACCCTCAGGGGAACTTGGGTGCCCGCCTGCGCCCCGCTCCGGCGTCTCTTACTTCTTTTTGCAATGGAAGCTTGTTTGTGGGAGTGAGAGGGGGAAGAAGGTTCCGGTGCTTGTGTTTTGCGTTTAAGAATTGAAAGGTGAAGAATCAGGCGTGAGTGAAATGGCGTGAAATGGTGTCTTTCTTCAACCTTGCATCTGGGTTTTGTTACCTGTGGATGGGCATGATCCCTCCCTGGGGCGAGGAGGAGCGCAGGGCCCGGAACTGGAATACACCTGCTGCCTGAACGGGGAGGGGGAGAGTGAGGAGGGGAGTGGCTTGGTGGGGGTGGGCGGGTAGTAGGCTCTGACAAGGGGTTCTTTCCTGGTCACAGTTTCCGGGTCCCTGCTAGCTGCCGGGGTGGTCATGGTGGGTGGGACCTGTTCAGATGAGGCAGCAGGTGGAAGGACTGGTGGCTCACTAGGATTGGCTTTTGGCGTTGATTTGCATCGAATGACCTGGCAGATGGCTTGACGAGGGAGAGGTCAACCCTGGGCTTATGACCGCCTCCACACACGAGGAGCCCACTGGCCTGGAGGAGGACCCTTGCCCAAGAACATCTCCCTTCTCCACCTTCCTTGCCAGGAACACCTCCAGGACTGAGGGCTGGAGGGAAGCCAGAAAGAGATGGGGGCTGGTGGTGAATCTATTCCTTATGGGGCTCCTATGTGTCATCTGGGGCATCCCAGGCCAGGCGTACCCCAGAGACAGGGCCCCAGGGTGGGGAGGGGCTGGCAGCCAAGTGACCAGGACATGTGTCACAGGGATGGCCGGGCTACTGTGCATCCTCCATCCCCTCTCGGATCCTGTTTCCTTGGCTGTGTCACAGGAATGATGACACGGGAGGACAAGCTAGGGAGTTCAGGTCCAGCACACAGCCAGTGCTCAGGCCTGGAGGAAGAGGCAACACTGGGGTTCTGTCTGTGTAGGGGTGCTGGACAGGTGAGGCACCTGGGAAGTAGGGGTGGGGCAAAGGAACAGCACTGGATGGCAGGGTCTGTTCTAGGACCATTGGACAGGTGCCATCTGCCATCTGCTACTGGCCAGGTACCAGGTGTGTGGGATAAATGAACAAGAGATAAAGAAAGATACACGTTCCCTTCCCATTTCTCTGTGTACAGGGAGTCCCTTGGTCCTGCTCGTAGGTTAGGAAGCTACTTCTGACCATGTGGAGGTTCACTGGGGTGTTGGAGAAAACTGCTGGGTAGGGGGCCAACTGTGGGCCGCAGGGGCAGCCGGGCAGGAGGCAGTGGGGATGAAGTGGGTAGCCATATAGGAGGCAGAGATGAAGATGGGGCCTTGGCGTGTGACCACTGGACAGGGGTGAGTGTCCTTGTGTGACCGCTAGGCAGAGGTGGACGAATGGGTTCCGTGTGAGGCCTGGGCTGTTGGACCAGATAGCAGCCTGGCAGGGCCTGGGGTGTTGTTGGGAGCCCAGCCCCTCCAGCCAAGGCTTTGGGGGCTCCATGCTGCCCGAGGGTGTCTGTGTGTGAAGTCGGCAAAGCCAGGAAGCAACTCTGACTGATGGCTGATGGTGGATGTCTGTCCTGGCCACCAGCCTCCTAGGGCTCCCTGGAAATGCTCCCCCAAGGGTGTGTGTGTGTGTGTGTGTGTGTGTGTGTGTATTGGTGGGGGAGGGGGATGACAGAGCTGGCTTCCAGGGAAAGGAAGATTCTACATCAAAGCTGCCTTTGTCATTTGACCAAAGCAACTCAGAAAGGGCAAGGGACCTGCCCAAGGACACGTAGCAGGCGGGCAGCAGAGTTAGGACTGAAACACACACACACTCTCTCTCTATTTCTTTATCCCGGGAAGCTGGGCTGCATTCACATAAAACTCATTTCAAGCCTTAGTTGAGTTCAGGTTTGATGTTTTCTCGACAATGACTCGGCTACTCCCTCCCCAGCCTCCCCTTGCCCAGCCAGGTGGGAGCAGGGCTCCAGCTGAGCCTGGCTGTGTCTTTCTGTCCCTTCTCCTGGCTGAAGGGCTTGGTGCTGTGGCCAGCCCTCCAGGCAGCTCCTACACTCCAGATAAACTCCAGCCCTCCTGGTTGGTTTCCCTGACCTTAAGCCCAGTTGCTCTGCCCCTGGGCATACTTGCCAGAGCAAGCGCTCAGAGGATCTCCCTCGCTCCTCCCTCCCTCCACAGCCCTGGCCTGATGCTGTCCCCACCCTCCCCTCAGCCATGACCCCAGTCCCACGGACTGTCTTGTGGGCCTGACCTCCCGTCCAACACTGTTTACTAGCACTGAGCAGAACAGTGTCGCCTGGTTCTCTCTCACCCTCATTTTATCAGACTTAGCAGCTCTCCAGCCCTAACGCTGGCAGCTGTAGCTCCTGGAGTGTTGCAGTCCACAGGGACCTAGGCCATCAGAACGTCCAATCAGCTCATTTTACAAATGGAGAAGCCGGGGGCCCTGGGAAGGATGCAGACTTGCTAGAACCCACGCTGCCAAATTCTGTGTTGATTTTAAGGGCGGTTCTTGGCAAACAGAAGCAGAGCATGCCCCTCCTGCCAGGGCCCCTCTGCTGGCAACCTGCCCCCCTGGCAGGAGTCTCCCTGGCTGTCAGTGAAGAGGGCACTAGGAGGAGAGGCTGAGGGCCCTGGAAGAGGATGGAGCCCTTTATCCCTTTCCTGCCGCCTGGTGTGCACCAAGGACTGAGCTGGTGACGGCATCATCATGCTTCTGGCCAGAGAAGACTTCTAATGTGGTTTAATTCCCTGAATTACAAGAGAGCATGCATCCCACGAGAAAACCTGGACAGAAAGTTTGCAGGGGTTTGGCCAGCGTTAGCGGGGTTAGCCTTGGTCCAGGCGGTTTGTGTTCAAGATTAGCCATGCTGTCGTGATTTCCAACTCATCATCTTCACATGTTTTATTCCCCAAGGGATAAAACTTTTTTTTTTTTTTTTTTTTTTTTTGCTCATGAGTTCTTACCTGCTGGTCTCACGTCGTTCTCTCGCCTGCTGGCCAGCTGTTAGGGTTAGCTCAGCCAGGACACTGCCCTGGTCAGAACCCTGTCATGGTTGTGGAGCACTAAGGGACTTTAGGGCCATTCTCCTGGATTGCTAGAAGTGCTTGGGAAAGAGAATACATGTATGTTTATGGATGAATATATGGAATATGTATTACAAATGTACTGTGTGGTTTAGGTTTTCTGATACGATTGACACCATTTGCACATTTGTGGACTAGCATGTGATGTTTCTTTTTGACGCAGACACCTTGTGTCATCCTCACATTAGAGTCATTAGCATGTCTGTGCCCTTGGCTGCTGGCTGCGTAGCATTGCTTCCTGGGGAGAACATGAAAGTCCTCCCCTCCAGGTGTTTTGAAATCTACAGGCCATGGTGAGGGCTGTGTTTGCAGAATCTCATGCATAATCTGATTCACATGCAGATTTCCCGTGATGGAAGGCATAGGGCCCTGCGAGGCCTAAGGTACTTGGTCCCAATGGTATGTAGCACAAAGCAGGGCCCGGTTTCCTCTGATTTTCTGTTTCGCTTGTTTTAACCCAGCCAAAAGTCCTTGCTGACTGTCATACCTCTTACTCCAAGTCTCCGTAGTAGGGGAGACGAGCAAATTCCTAGAAAAACCCGGGGGTTGGACAGTTGTTGGAACAGATATTTCTGTGGCTACCACGTGCAGAGAATTTGTTTCTGAGACAAATGGTCTGTGGGTACTTGCGGTCACTGCACCTTGGGGACAGGATCTCCAGGACCAGAATTGGTCATCCTCTCCCAGGATCCCAGCTTGGTTGAGACTGTTTGTTACCGGTCCTGCCGGAAGTTCTAGAAGCAGAGAGAATCTTGCAGAATGTCTAGGCTGAATTCACCGGGCTGTGGGAAGTCACTGGTTAATGGCTTTGAAAATCAGTTGAGTGGTTTTCCATTGGCTTTTAGAAAGAGTCAGAGAAGGTAGATCAGAAAATAGGAGTGCCTGGGCTGGCTGAACATTCTTTAATCAAACCTTCAGTTATCTGTCTGACGTGGGTATGTACTGAGTCACCAGATAAAATATATTTTCACCACATGGTCAGAACCTTGGGAGGCACAGCTCTGGTCCACTGGTTTTTATGCTGCGACCCTGACCCTGACAAACTTGGGATTGCTTGGACTGGTCCCAGAGCGACGAGGATGGGGAGCGGGAGAAGAACTGGGAGAGAAGTGTGGCGGGGAGTGGAAGAGGGGCTGGTGGAGTTGTCAGGATAGAGCCGAGTGGGAGGAGACCGGGCCAGCAGGGAGGAAGTTCTGCTTGCAAATGCCCCAGCTGTTTGGGGAGCACCAAGTCCCTTTGAAAAATGCTGGGACTCAAGTGAAAGCAAAACGGAAACTTGGCAGCCACTGTTGATCTGCCCTGCTCGGTTCTCAGAAGGAAAGCCAGGAGAAGGAGGGGCGGGGACTTTGCAGCCGGCAGGTGTCCCCTCAGCCTGGCACGGACAAGAGTCTGTGTGTTCACCTTGGACACCTCTCCCTAGGAGCCATTGAGGTCAGGTTAGAGTGGCTGTCCCACAGCACACACGCCCAGTGGCACCTGGGCACCTCAGGGGCCACAGAGCTGGTTGCACCACAACTTAGTGTTCAATCAGCAGCCAGCAGCCAGGGGCCAGGGCCACAGTGTAGGGTTCAGTGCCAGCATTTATGCCCTGCTTTCTTATTTCTCCTTTTGTTTGTTCGTATCGCTGGAGCTGTTGCCCGTGGTCACTCCTTGAGACAGTCTCCTGGCCGTAGAGTCCCTGCCAAGTCGGGGCAGGGCCAGAATGAGATCTGACCACGGTGGGCAGATACCGAGAGATTGTGAATTCCGTGTGATCATGGTCTCACATGATGTGCGGCTGTTTCCAGAAGGTTCTTTATTCAACAGATAGGCGCAGGTGGCTGTAAATCATGGACTTGCTCCTCTTGCCACAGTCCTGAAAGAGAGAGGGGTGGGGGCAGAGTGCACACACACCTGACCCTCATTCTGCATTTTCCCCACACCCGCTGGCTGTTTGGGTGTGGGCATGGTTTGTTGATATTTGATGGGAGGAATGTGATTAAAAACACCAAAAAGAACACTCAGTCTTTCCTCTCTCCAGGTACCAGGAAAGGGCTCAGCTATCACAGGCTCATCAGCCGCGATTTGGGGGTACTTGTCATTTTTAGGGACAGAAGTGGATTCTGCTATGTGGTGGAGGGACACTCTGCCCCCACCTGGCACTGTCACTTTGAACAAAGGCAGTGGTACGAACGGTGTGCCTGTGGTGCACACGAGAGAGGCAGCTTCCACTGTGGCAGGGCTGATTGTCCTAGTGGTAGACAGGAAAGTTCCAGAACAGCCAGGCCTGGGAGGGAGGAGATCCATTCCCAACTGGGAGAATCAAGGAAGGACTTTAAGAAAGTCTAAGCTGGAATCAGGCAGGGAAGAAGAAAGTGTTCCTCCTGGAGGCAGCCACCCGTGCAAAGACCCTGGGGCGGCAGAGAAATGCGTCCACGTGGGCTAATGCTAGCCGGGAAGGGCAGTGTGGAAAAAACCTCCCCAGGCATTTCCTCCTCAGGGTTATTTTGAGAATGGCCGTTGCTCAAAAATGAAAATAGAATTTCTGCAGAATCCAAAGATCCCCTGTGGGTTCGGACTCGAATGCACGGGAAGCAGGGACTTGAAGAGGCGCCATTCACAACAGCGACAATGTGAAAGCGACTCAAGCATCCACCTGCAGGTGAATGTATAAACAAAGTGCCACCTCTGGCCACTAGGATGCTAACTAGGGGAGGTCCCCAGAGAGGTCAAGTTCATAGAATCAGGAAGTGGAATGGGGGTGCCAGGGGCTTGGGGAGGGAAGGAGGAGAGGCTAGTATCTCGGGGGACAGTTTCAGTTTTTGCAAGAACCAAATGCTTCCCTGGGTGACTGGTGGCTTCTCCTGACAGCTGTGTAAGGATCTGAATACCCAGCCACGTGGGTTGTACCAGGAGAAAAAAAAAAAGACAAGGAGAAAAAAAGTTAGTTTGGGAATGAGGTTCAACTATTCACCCAAGCAGTATGACTGAGATCTCACTATAGGCCAGGTGTGTGTCCAGGTCTTAGGGGAGAACGATGACCAAGGGACACTCAAGAACCCACCCTGGTGGAGCTTGTGACCTGGAGGGCAGCAGACAGAAACCAGTGAATTACAGAGGAACAGGCCCAAGAACCAACCAGTCACCATAGCCCATGTTGAACTGTAGTCATTCAGCTAAGCTGCAGCCCGCAGGTCAAGCTAAGGGCCAAGTGCCTTAGCTCAGAAAACTCAAGGCCTTCCTTGTCCAAGGCCAGCCCCGGTTAATCTTTGCAGCCCCGTGGCTGCTGGGCTGCAGCTTGGCTCAGCATCCCCATCCCCAAGGCACCTGCTGATCACAAGGAACTGCTTTCATCCTGCCCCTCCCCCGCTGCAGGATTCAGATGGCATTTCCTTCCCTGCAAATGCTCTTTCTGCCCAGACTGTTCAGCAACTTGGAAAAAAACACAAGGGGGATGGGCCAATAAGGAGGGGAACAGCACTATGGCATAGCACGCTAAGCCTCCGTCTATGGCGCTGGCATCCCATACAAGTTCTGGTTAGTGTCCTGGCTGCTCCACTTCCAAGACAGCTCCCTGCCTATGGTCCAGGTGGGCGTTAGAGGATGGCGCACGTCCTTGGAACCCTGTATCTGTGTGGGAGACCCAGGAGAGGTTGCTGCCTGCTGGTTTTGGCTCGGCTCAGCTCTGGCTGTCGCAGCCATTTGGGGAGTGAACCAGCAGACAGAAGATCTTTCTCCCTGTCTCTCTCCTCTCAAGCACCAATGCTAGGACTTGCCCTGGGGAGAAGAACCAATGCTCATGTCCAGCGTTAGTGTAGCCCCGTCATTCCCAGCTGCATTTCTCTTAAAAAAAAAAAAAGCATTTTTAGAAACCTTGAAAATACAGCCCACAATTTCTGTAAAACCTTCACTTAGCTTCCGCCCAAGTTCACACTTTGCAGGGCCATAGTGGGTCATTGTCCCTCAGGCCTGTGGACACTGCTTCCAGGGCCCGTTGGTTTTTTTTTTTTAACTTTTATTTGTTTATTTTTTAAATTTTATTTTAAATTTTATGGTATAATTCCATAGAGTCTGGGATTTCCCTACCCGCCTCTCCAAATTCCCACCTCCAACTGATTTTCTCCATTTTATTACAATAGTATAGTCCTTCATAAGCAGTCATAAGTCCATCAGTCTGTTGTTTAAGTGTATTCTGACATTGCTGGTACAGACGATACCAAACCATCCAGCATCCTGTTGTCAAGATATATCCAACAGCTTCATCGGGAGTCCATCTTTGGTTTCGAAGTAGAGATGCACACTGCGTTGTATCTTCACATCTGGATGTGATCGTCTCTATTACGCCATCACCATGAAACAAAGTCAACAGGGATGAAGTTAAAGCAAACAATTTATAGCACCGTGGAGTTAAGCAACATGTTACTGAATAACTAATATATCGATGAATAATAATTAAAAAAAAAACACACAAAAGCTTCCTGGATAAAATGGATCTGAGTCAGTGAAGAATCCAAAAAGAGAAAAGAAACTATTTGGAAGAAATTAAAGTAAAAACCAAAAATATCAAACCCCATAGGTTGCAGTAAAAAAGTATGGGAAAGGTTATTGATCTTACAGTTTGCATGATGGCTTCCTTATAGTAGAGAGAACATATGGTATTTGTCCTTTTGGGATTGACTTATTTCACCGAGCACAATGGTCTCTAGTCAGGACCATCTAGTTGCAAATGGTATAATTTCATTTTTTTTTAATGACTGAGTAGTATTCCATGGAGTAGATGTACCACAATTTCTTTAACCACTCCCCTTTGGATGGGCATCTGGGTTGTTTCCATGTCTTTGCTATTGTAGATTGTGCTGCTGTAAATATAGGATTACAGATCCCCTTCTCATATGCAGTTTTCATTTCTTTGGATATATTCCTAGGAGCGGGATAGCTGGGTCCTATGGCAGGTTTATTTGGAGTTCTATAAGCACTCTCCATACAGATTCCACAGTGGTTGTACTAGCCTACACTCCCACCAGCAGGGAAGGAGTCTCCCCACATCCACGCCAGCTGGTGTTGTTAGTAGGGTTCTGAATATAGGCCAGTCTCTTTGGAGTCAGGTGGAACCTCAGTGTGGTTTTCATTGTGTCTCCCTGATGGCTAGGGAGCCTGAGCATCTTTTCATATGTCTGTCAGCCATTTGAATTTGTTCTTTTGGAAAATGTCTGTTCATTTCCTTTGCCCATTTCTTCACAAGATTGTTTCTACTGTCCCTGGGTCTCTGAAGCTCTTGGTAAATCCTGGATGTTAGTCCCCTACCACTTGTGTCGTGTGCCATGATTTTCTCCCATTCTGTTGGTTGCTTTTTCACTTTGTTAATTGTTTCCTTTGCTATACAGAAGCTTTTTAGTTTGATGGAGTCTCATTTTTTTTTTCTTTTAGCTTTGATTGCCTGTGCTTTTGGTGTCTTTTCCACGAGGTCTTTCTCCATTCCTATATCTTGGAGAGTGTTTCCTATGTTTTCGTTGAATAGTTTGATGGTTTCTGAGTGTAGATTTAGGTCCTCGATCCATTTAGAGCTGATTTTGTATAATGTGACAGGTATGGGCTAGAACCTATTTTGAATACCCACATCTGAAATTCAAGCTCCATTTATGGAGTGGTTTAACATTTGCACAGAATCCATGCAGTCCTGCACACTTTTAAATCACCTCTGGTTGACATGTTACCATGGGTGTAAATGCTGTGTACATAGTTACCGTGTGTTGTTTAGGGAATCATAGCAGGAATCAAAGCATGGATGTGGTTTAATTTTGCTTGCTCGATAGACAGAGGAATGGATAGAAAGAGATTCCATCTACAGAGTCACTCCCCAAATGTACACCACAGCGAGGCCAAAAGCTCGTAGCCCACAGCTTGATCCAAGCCTCCCGTGTGAGTGGCAGGAACCCCAGGACTCGAGCCAGCACCTGCTGCCTCGCAGGGTCTGCATGTGGAGGAGGCTGGTGTCAGGAGCAGGGCCAGGATTCAGTCTCCTCCATCAGACCAAATGCTCACCCTCAGGCCCTGTGTTTGGATCTGCAATGGGTTGGTTCCCTGTTTGTGGAATCCAGGGATACAGAGGCCAGCAGTGTCCCCCAAACTAAGAAGTCAGCATTACCACTACAGAACTGTGGATTGCATTCAGGTTGAGCCAGTTCTCAATGCTGTTTTTGTGATTCAGGATCCGGAGTCCTCTGGCCTCTTTGTCTTAGATCATGACCCTGAGTGCCCTGAAGAGCACTGGTTGGTACTGGTTTGGCAGTTGAAATGGGTCTGATGCTTCTTCATGTTCATGTTCACGTTCACATCCCTCCAGTTCTGAGGAAGCGCTCTGTAAGGATGATGTGTCTGACATCACCAGCATTAGCACAAGCTCAGCATGACTCACCATGGGTGACACTGACCTTGTTCTCTTGATGCAGGCGCTGTCTGCAAGATTGCTTTGTTAAAAAGTTACTACAATCTCTTGTGTTTTTTTTTTTTTTTGGCGAAGAATTGTTAAGCATGATGGAATTTTTGAAAACTTTTAGATTTTATTTGGAAGATAGTGAATGCACACGCAAGAGAGATCTTCCACGCACTGGTTCATTTTGCAATTGCCTGCACAGCCAGGGCTGGCCCAGAACAAAGGCAGGAAGCACACAACTCCAGCTTGGACCTCTTGCATGCTTGTCAGGAACACAAGCACTCGAGCCAGCATCTGCTGCCTTCTAGAGTGTGTGTTAGCAAAGAGCCGGCTTGGAAGTGAAGGAGCGGGATATCGGCCAGGCACTCCAACATGGGATGTGGCATCACAAGTGGCAGCTTGGGCGCTGTGCCAAACACTTGCCCCCATCAGAGGTGAAATTACCAAAGTGGTTCTTGAAAGTGACAAATCAAATCAAAGGGATCTGTGCCTAGTACAGCACGGTACAGCAGGGTGACCATAGCTCACACGAACCTGTTTCATCAAGTGTGAGCAAATAGAAGGAATGAAGCCCAAGTCTCAGTCATCAAAGCCAGAGAAGTGTTGGTGGCCCTGATTTGGTCAGTGCACCTCTTCTACGCGTGAAAAGCTGTACGGCCCACAGGCATATTCAACTATTCTCCATTATAAATGCTTACAGGAAAAATATGACAGATAGTTCTCCTGAAAGGAAGAGACTTTGACCAGCACGTGGTAGAAGGGGCACTCTTTGCAGCAGCTGGCAGGAGCTTCCCAGGCCCATCTGGAAAAACTGTGGCCTTACCTGTGGAGACGTGGAACACAGCTGTGCCGTCAGCTCAGCAGCCACGTGACTCAGATGCCCAGCCCCTGCTCAGCCTTGTCTCAGTGCCAATCCATGCCCCACTGTCTGCCCTGCCTTTGTAAGTCTGAGAAGGAATGCTGCCATCAGGAGGTGGTGGTTTCCCAAGCTCCTGGCAGGAATGTCAGTTGGACAAATGTTCACAAATACACAGCGAGACTTTCAAACTTCAGCAGTTTCAACAACATGGTTTTAGCCCAAGGGGATAATTCATGGTTGGGGAAAGAGTTTGTTTCACCCTAATCAATAATCAAATAGGGCCCAGCAGTGCGTGGTCTAGTGGCTAAAGTCCTCACCTTGAACACACCGGAATCCCATATGGGCACCGGTTCTAATCCCGGCAGCTCCACTTCACATCCAGCTCCCTGCTTGTGGCCTGGGAAAGCAGTCGAGAATGGCCCAAAGCCTTGGGACCATGCACCTGCATGGGAGACCTGGAAGAGGTTCCTGGCTCCTGGCTTTGGATTGGCGCATCACCGGCTGTTGCGCTCACTTGGGGAGTGAATCATCGGACAGAAGATCTTCCTCTCTGTCTCTCCTCCTCTCTGCATATCTGACTTTGTAATAAAAATAAATAAATCTTTAAAAAAATAATAATCAAATTGGAAACCATCTGTGCACATTGCAGGAGGAGATGGGTGTACAAATGATGGAATATTGCACAGACTAGAACATTCCAGGTGACGGTACAGATGCATGTTGCTGATTTAAAAGCTTGTTCGTTGTCAAAGGTTTACAAAACAGATGCTGAGTTCTGCTGCAGCGAGTCCCATTCCGGTAAGAAAACAAACCAGTGCTGGTTTCCACATTGTACAAGAAAGTCTGGAAACATCAGGAATCCTATCGATGATTGGCTTTTAATTCTGTTAATCTAAATTTGCTCATTTGTGCTTAAGAAACAGTTGTAGTTTTAAATAAATACTTATTTATTTATTTTATTTAAAAGGCAGAGTTACAGAGAGAAGGAGAGAGAGAGAGATCTTCCATCTTCCAGTTCACTGCCCAAATGGCTCCACTGCCCAGAGCTGTGTTGGTCTAAAGCTGGGAGTCAGAATTGTCTTCTGGTCTCCCATGTGGGTGCAGAGATGCAAGCACCTAGGCCATTTTCTGTTGCTTTCCCATGCCATTAGCAAGGAGCTGGGATGGGAATCGGAGCAGCAGGGATTCAAACCTGTGCCCTTATGGGATATTGGTGCCACAGGCTGAGGCTTAGCCTGCTATACCAATGGTGTGGGCCCTAAGAAACAGTTGTTTTTATAGCAAGAGATAATTTTTTTGAATCTCATGCATTTGTTGGGGATCCCATGTGGATCCCTTCTAGGAAGATGTTTTGTGAATATTGGCTGTTGTTTTCCGTGGTGCATCATTCTACAGACCTGGAGCCCTGGAGCCTCCCTTCCAGGTTAGAGAGCTGAGACAGGGGCCAGGTGGAGGCGGCAGCAGCTGTTTCAGGGGCGACTGTGCAGAGCACCCTCCCAGGCTCGAGCTTGTCCACGCAGCTGGGTCACACGCAACCCAAGTCCTTGTGCAGCTCCACAAATTCTGACAACCACGCTGTCACACAGGCACCAGCGCAGCCAATCAGACCTCAGGAAGTCCCATTAGCCCCCACATCTCTCCTGCTGCCCCTCTGGTGCTGGACCCCCTGCTTTGTTCTCTGTCCTATTGCAGCAGATCACACCTATGGACTCCTGCAAAAAGAGGCCCCTCGAGGCTGCCTTCGCGTAGTCATGCGAGCGGTGTTGATTGCATTGTGTTGAAAGGCTGCTTGGCAGTCATGACTCCGGCTGCGACAGACAGATGCGAATAGCCATGCAGTGGCTGGGCTCGTGTGCTGAGTGTGTGGCTGGCTTTATCCATGGGCTGAACGCAGTAGGTTTGGGTCACTTCCTCCTGTCATCACCATGGCTAGGCAGGGACCTGATGGGACTTTGGGAACACCCTCCACTCCCTCTGGGAAGGGATGATCTTTACTAAAGACCAAGCAGGAGACATGCGCAGCCTCTCTGTGTCTTTCTGCCGCCTGGCACCGGCTCAGGTTTGCCTTGGGTGGGGTGCAGTGGGGAGAATGACACCCCCATACTTCCCTGCCCATTGGCAAACACTCTCTCCTTCATGTCACAGGTGTGAAAAAGATAATAGGTTGTACATAGCTCTGGACTTAAGCAACCTTTTATTAACACTTTTTGCTTAGTTAGACAAATGTGTACATGGTAAAAAAAAAAAAAAAAAAGAGAGAGAGAAAAGGAAGACAATCTAGCTACTTAAAAGAATATCCGGTTAAGAAAAAAGCAAACTGTATAAGGAAAGCTTGATGAAGAATTGAATTTTCCCTCTCATTCCAGACTCATCTCCTTTGCCAGAAGTAGCTGTGGTAGGCAACTTCTGAAATAGTGATGCTTTTAGATGTTCTCTCGCCAATCAAAGCAATACAGTAAGACAGTCACCAGATAAGGTTTAAACTTGTACTAAATCATATCAGGGCTATCGGTCACTTTTTAAGGACCTTAGAATTTGAGGCTGGATTTCCCATTTCTGCTTTGTTCAGGGGCAGACCAATAGTTCCCATCGGATTGTCAGAGGGGCCTACAAACAGGAGGAGAGTAACGGCCAAGGCTGGAAGGTGTGAGAGAATGACAGGTGTGTGTGAATTTTTTTAAAGATTGATTTGTTTTTATTGGAAAGGCAGATTTATAGAGAGAGGAGAGACAGAGAGATGGTTTGTTCATCTGCTGATTCACTCCCCAAATGTCCATAATGGCCGGAACTGTGTTGACCCAAAGCCAGGAGCCAGGAACTTCCTTCAGGTCTTCCACGTGGGAGCAGGGTCCCAAGGCTTTGAGCCATCCTCTGCTGCTTTTCCAAGCCACAGGCAGGGAGCTGGATGGGAAGTAGAGCAGCTGGGACGCAAACTAGTGCCCAAATGGGATGCAGAGGATTAGCCAGTTGAGCCAGCATGCCAGCCCCAGGTATGCCTATGTGGGTGAGGGGGCAGAGGGGCACTCTGTCCCGGATGTATCGTTGGTCCTGTGTTTAATGGGCGGAGTCTGCTGGCACTGGAGGTTTATCGGTTCTGTTTGGGGAGAAGAGAATAGACGTGTGGGTCATGGGGTTCCTGAATCTTGCCTGTGTCCCTCCTGAGTCACACGAGGAAGTAAACTGGGCGGCAGCTGGGAATGTGCTTGCTGGCTTACTCAGGCTGAGCCAGTTCCAGGGATCCCCTCTCAGAGGGAAGCAGGCCACAGCGCTTCCAAGAAGAGGGGATCAGGCTGGGAAATGGTCCAGAAGCATTTAGGGAAATTCCTGGGAGGCGGAGCCACATCCGGCTGGCAATGAAAGTAACACACGTGTTCCGGGACCATCTTTGCCATGGTCACTGTCCAGAGTAGGGGCGGGCTCAAGGGAGGAATACCAAACTTTCCCATTGCCCTGGAATAGGCTAAGTCATTTGGTACCCAGAAAAGTTACATGACAGATGTGGAAACTGAGCCCAGCTCCTACACAAACAGCCCCCGGTGTCAGTACAGTTTAATGTGTGAAGCGGGGAAGGGAAGGTCTTGGCTCTGCCCTGTCACCCAGGGATCTAGGTTTCAGTGTTTGTGTAGAAAAAGGCACGCAGAATAAAAATGTGAAGATTCCTGTAGTGTTCCCATAATGATTGCTAACAGGTTGCAAGATACCCCCCTTAACTTACACTTCTGAAATTTCTTATGGAGATTATATTAGAGGAACAAATAGACTTGTGGATTTGCACTGTGGCGCAGTGGGTTATGCCACTGCTCACTGCTGTCCCATATCGGAGCACCGGTTTGACTCCCAGCTGCTCCTTTCCGATCCAGCTTCCTGCCAATGTGCCAGGGAGGGCAGCAGAGGATGGGCCGGGCACTCAGCCTGCTGCCACTCCCTGAGTGTAGTTCCTGGCTCCCAGCTGTGGCTTGGCCCGGGTATTTGGGGCATGAACCAGCAGCAGGAATATCGGCTCCCTCTCTTTCTCTGCCTTACATAAATAAAAATAAAGTCACAGATGTAGCCTCGAGTCCTGGTCCTGTGAGCTTGGTAATGGTAAGCTGTTACTTCGATGCTCCACCTGGGGTAAATGAACAGCCTGTGAAAAGGACTCAGCAGCCAGCCAGTGCCTAGTGTATTTTTTCAGACCTTGATTTCCACACCTGGAGTCGGTGCGGCTTTGTCTCGAAGGCCTGGGGTGACGGGTCCATGAGTAAGCCAGTGTCCCCTGGGTCCCCCCAGCCTCTGCTTCCGGGCCAGGGCAGGCCGGGGAAATGGCAGACTACTTTGGACTGTGGATATGGGGCTACGCCGGCTCATGTCTGATTTCTGTCCTTGACACAGAGAAATGAAGCAGCGCTCTGGGCATCTTGTTGGCAGGCATGTGTTCTGGAATCACACCACCTAAGGAGCACTTCCTAGGGCAGTGAGGACGAAGGCCGGCCAGGCAAGTGACATCAGCAGGGTGCTTTGTGTGTGCCAGCAGCTAGGGTGGCAAGCCTGGGAAAGGCATGTGACCCCAGTTAGCCAACCACTTGAGACAACCACTTCTGGCTAGTTCCAGAATGTTCTAACACCTGAAATAGAAGCCCCTGGCTCCTTAAACAGTCACTACCCAGGCTTGTTTCCCATCAGTTGTCGGCAAGCACTAGTGAGCTCTCTGTCTCCGTGAGTATTTGATATCAGTGGACTCACATGAGGTGTGCCCTTGTGTGTGTGGCTTCCCAGTTTCCTAAGTGTGCATTGCACTGGCAGGAGCCCAGGAGCTCACAAGATGCAACGATGTAGCTGTCACCGTTGTCTTGTTCCAGAGCAGCTGCTGCCCAAACAGAAATGGAGAAACGCTCTTTCAAAGAATTACCACTTGGGAGATGGAGATAAAGGGAGCTTCCGTCCTCTGGTTCACTCTCCAGAGGCCCACAGCGGCCAAGGCTGGGCCAGGTCGCAGCTGGGAGCTGGTGCAGACCGCCTGCTGCCTTCCACGGTCCGCATTAAGCAGGGATCTGGAGTTGGGAGCCACAGTCAGGCACTCCAATAGAGGATTCTGGCCAAGTGCCCTCCCCGTGGAAGGCTTTTCAAGCTCTCCAGGAGTGGTACTTAAACCTGCACATGTGTTAGAATTCCTCGTCAGGACTTAGGAAATGATGGGAGGCTCTGGCATTGTAGAGGAAGGGGTTTGCTGAGAGGCCACAGGTAATACCACCTGATCTGAGAAGCCAGCCCATGGGCAGCTGCTGGGTCCTAGGCAAGCATCCAGGGTGGACCCCTGGCCAGGAGGCATTGCTGCACGCAGAGGGCAGGAATAGCCGGGGGTTTGGGGAGGTATCTCTGATGGACCCTGACAGCTCAGCTTGGTTAAATAGGAACTGCTTTTCCCAGAATCCCCTTCTCTGACCGGTTCTTGGTGAGATTTGGCCAAACGGGGAAATGTGCACATTTGGGAGGTGGTAGTGAAACAGCGGCCGCTGCTCCCTTGAGGACGTCATGGCCAGCTGGGGCGACAGAGAGGCTTTGGGCTATGCTGTGGGCCCCTAGCTCTCCAGTAGAACATTCTGGAAAGCACAGATTTGGCCTGTGCCTGCAATCTCCCATTAGTTAAGGCTCAGCTAGATCAGAACCTTCTATTAAACCTCACACATACACATTCCCAGGCCCACAAGATCATCTTCCAACAGCGGAACCCAGGAATCTGAAGTTTTGACAACCTCCCTGGGGTGACCCAGACATCTGGCCGTGCTTCTGCAATGGGGACGAGAGAGTGAGGCCAGACAGTGGAGGGTTAGAGTTCTGGTCTCATGGCTTAACTAGCTTTGGGTTTCTGCATGTGACTTGCCCTTTCCAAGAGTTGCTGTTTACCCATCTGTAAAATGGGCATAATGTCCACTTTCCTCATGGAGAGGTGTAAGGACTGAGGGCAGGGAATGTGTCAGTCTCCTGGGGTAGGGGATATTCCGTGCTTCATTCACTTAGACATGACTAGGGGTTTGTCGAATGGCCACCAGTGTGTCTTTTGTCTTAGGAATCTGAACGTGACCTTACTCTGTTCTTACACACGTTGTTTCCCTGATCTTGTGAAAATTAGCTTGCTTTTCTCATGTCCCACTTCATGTCTCGGGCATCGGTCTCTCTGTTTCATTTGTTTTTATTTATTTTTCCTTAAGGTAGATTTCACAAACTTCATCTTTAACAAAATTCACCTTTTAAGATCTTTGCACCTCTTCATCTGAAAATACTTTTCTTAAACTTGAGGACTTTGCAGCTCCCAGCACCTGCTGAACATGGCTCCGCGTCTGGCCCCTTTGCACCTGTCGGCTCGACAGAGCGACGTGGTTGTGGTCTGCAGGGGGGTGGGTGCAGCCGTACTTCTAGGAAAGCAGGCTGTAAGCTTTCTTGACGCCAGCTCCTCAGTGAATCGAAGCCTCTGGCCCGGGCCAGGTGTGTTTGCTAACTGGAACGTGAACTCGACTCGCAAGCTCACCTTTGAGGAAGCTGTTACGCCCAAACCTAGCAAGGACTGTGCAGCAAGAAAACGGGGCTTAGCAGTTGGGCTGACAGGAGTGGGAGGCAAGCAGGATGTTAATGGTCAGGAATAATCCCAGAGGAGTCCTGTCAAGAACAGCTCTCTCAGCCTTGGGCGCAGCCCCAGAGACAGATGTGCTCGGGGAGTCTCTGATGACACACACAAGGACAGCCCTGCTGGAGACCTAGCTGCCCTGTCTCGGATCCAGCTTCCTGCTGATGCACCCGGGCAGGCGCACGCGATGGCTTCAGGGCCTGGGCTCGTGCAACCTCTGGAGGAGACCTAGGTGAGGCTCCTGGCTCCTGGCTGTTATTGGCATGTGTGTGTGTGGGGGGGTGAGCCAGCAGGTGATCTATCTATCCATCTCTGCCTTAAAAGGAAGACAGGCAGGCAGGCCGGGGCATGGCCTTGTCTGGCTTCTCTGGCATGGTCCACGGTCTTCCTACGTGGGTCTCAGCTCTGACATTTTGCAGCCTAGAGACCCTCGTCAATACCGTTTGTAGCCTTTGCCCTGTGTCCATCAAGAGCATCTCATCACCCTGCAGACTTGAAACGTTCAAGACCAAGGGCTTGGCTTCTGGCTTGCACACAGCCTCCTGCCCCCGGTGCTCTCGTGAACTGGGGAATAGGAGAGGGGTTACTGGTCAGAGGATTTTAGCTTCAGCAGCTAGGAGGACAGCAGGGCCCTGTTACAGACTGAATCACACATCAAAGCCCTAATCCTCCGTGTGACAGTTTTAGGAGACGGGGCCTCTGGGAGGAAGATGGCTGGGTTGGACGAAGTCACGAAGGTAGAGTTTAGGGCATTGGTGCCCTTGAAGGAAGCCACCAATGAGATAGCTCATGCTGTCTCCCCACAGGGGGATGTGGGGCACAGGAAGAATCTCTGGAAGAAGGGCTTTGGGGAGAAGCAGCTGAGTGCTTGGAAACCCATTGAATATGGAAGTGGGCAGGGATGACATGCAAGGTAGAGGTGAGACAGCAGGGAGAGGTGGTGACTGGGGCAAAAGAGGGGTCAGGCTCCTCCCGTGGACGTATTCTGTGTGACAGTTGAACCAGAGTTACTGGCTTTTCCGGTCTTGTATGTGCAGTTCCTGTGTTCCCCATAGCAGCCGCTACGGCATACAGCTCCAAAACAAATCCACTTCTAAGTCACACCACATTGATGGGCTCATGGGTTGCCAGCTGGAGACAGGGCACACCGGGGCAGAGTGAGGAGAGAGTGTACCAGGCCTCTGAGGTTTCAAGCCCTGACCATACCCTGGCTCTGGGACCCGGGAGTCCAGGGAGCAGACGGGTGGACGAGGTGGAGTGCATGGACGCAAACGGGCCAGTCCCAGAGGCGGTGGCCCTCCGCGTGTGGCTCATGGGCGACGGATTCCTCCCTGGGATTCTGTCCAGTGTTTTCTTCTCATCAGGATGTTTTTCTTTGGCTTAAAGTGCACGATTCACACTCTGCGAGGAAACTGCCTAAGGACATAGATGTTGGAGGCCTTCAAGACAGGCTGGGGACCTGGCCTGGCCCCTCATCACCGTGGCCACGGGCAGAGCCTGTAAGACTCCCTTTTCCTGCTTGTGGATGAGAGGGCTGCAAGCAGGTGTCTGCAGCCCCCATGCCAGGACCAGGGCCTGAGTCCTAGTCCTGCTCACTCCCCAGAGGCCATCGTCCTAAGACACACGCTTCAGACCCTTCCTGGTTCCACCCCTCCTCACCTCACACACCTTTCTGATCCCGGAGAACCACCTGCACCTTGGGAGGCACTTCCAGGCCCCTGGGGAGGGCCCTGAGGAGCAGGTGCAGCCGCTTCCTGGTTGAGGGGCGCCACAGAGTAGCTGAAGCTCTGGGCACCTGTGTAGACCTAGGTCTGGGTGACAAGGAGCCTTTCCCAGTGGGCCCACTGGCCCTGGCTAGTATCAGTCACCGTATTGGTGATCGAGCCAGTGAAGCACTCTTCAGCCATGAGCAGTCTGGTTGATGGGCTTGTTTCTCTTGCACCTCATAGCACTGAGCCCAGGTAGGCTCTACTGTGGACCCATTTTATAGAGTAAGAAAGTAAGGCTTCCACTGATAGACTCACTTGCTTTCTCCCTCCCCCCTTTGGTTACAGAGTGCAGTCCGCATGGCTGTCTGGGGACTCCACTGTTTGCCCTACATAGCTGCCCGCACCCCCCCCCCCCAAGAGCATCCTAGAGGAAACGAGGTTGCCTCAGGGAGGGAAGGCACCTGTTCCTCCGGGAGGACTGGTAGTCTCCGCCTCCACCCTAATTCTGCTTACTGTGCAGAGGACGTGAGATAAACGCCCTGGTGATACCTGCGGGCGGCTCTGTTCCTACGCGGCCGGCCTGGACCCCTGGTCCTTCTGGCAGCCCCATGAGAGGGACACTGCTGGTCACATCCCTTCTGCAGCATGGCTGGGCTGAGCCACACATGGCGAGTCGTGCTGCTGGGAGATGCTCCTGGGGCCTCCTTGTCCACACCCAGAACATCAGCTGCACTGCAGACAATGGCCTCCCTGGCCAAGGACACAAGCCCTTCATGGAGTTGCGGTCAAGGCCATGCTGTGGCTGCAGCCCTGTGTGGCTAGGCAGGGTCAGGGAAGGGCTTCCTGGGCCAAGCCGCAAGGAGAAGACATCTGTTTCTCCCTGGTCCCCTCTGGATCTCTCAGCCATAAGTTCCTTCTCTGCCCAGGATGCTGCTCAGCTCACTGCCTGGGCTCCTCCTGGGTCCTTACTCTGGGATGAGGGTCACAGATGCCTGATCTCTAAATCCCAGTGGGGCCTGGGAATCTGTATAGGTAGCAAACCCCGCTGCTGGGGCTGCAGGGTTCCTCCTGCTTGCCAGCCAGGCCTCAGGTTACCCTCCCTCTACTTCCTGCCCCTCCACCTGCTGATCACCCACCCCAAAGAAACCAGTATCCTTAAGTAGTGCAGGGAATATGCCCATTTCACAGATGTAGAAACTGATGTCAGAAAAGTAAAGCAACCAGCCTAAAAGCCACCCAGACATACCTGGGTTTGTATCAGTCAGCATCTTGCTCTATTGCTTCTGCTAAATTGGCATGGATGCCTTTGGGGTCCCCGGTGGGAGGGCGGGGAGAGACATGTTTGAACAGCACACTCAGTCTGTAGACTGTAGGATGAGAAGGCCTGAAGCATGCTGGAAGCCTTGGCAGCCAGCATACCCCTTGTGCTGTCTCCTGAGGCCTTGAGTCCTGGGAGGGACCGCTAACACCGTCGGTCCATCAGAACAGACCAACTAGAAGTCCAGTTCCCAGCACTCAGTGGGAAACAAACTGGGGGATGACTCCAGGACCATTCATTCAGAAACCAGACTACTTGGTGACCCAGAGCTGGCCCAGGGCCCTCCAGGGGCTGCTCATTCAGGCAGAGGGCTGCAAGGAAAGCAACAGGGAATGCCCGCTCTAGCTGAGCGTCAGTAGCACCTGGGCAGACAGCTGAAGGAAGCACTTGTTTCTGGGAGCCCGCCCCCCCAGTGCTGGGTGTTTGCTTCCTCTGCTCTTGCAGACTGGTGCACAGGTCTTCGAGACAGCATCCACAGGTGACAACCGGATGAGCCTGTTGTGCAGCTGGTGGACAAGCCAACACCCGGCTTGGCAGGCAGCCACACCGAGCACTGCTACTCAGGAAGAGAAGGAATGACAAGCACCCAGCACCACCTACACCCTGGGTGAGCAAGAGGCCAACAGAGCAGGGACCCACGCTGCAGGGGTCCATAGAACAGAACTTCTAGAACTTCTAGGTTCTAAAACTTCCAGGAACCAACTGCAGTGAAGAGCAGAGGTGGGGGCAGAGGGAAGAATGGACACTGGAGCCACAGGTACATTTGTTTTGTATCTTGATGGGGGTGGAAGCTACCCAGATCAATCCGGTTGTCAAAACCCGTCAACAGTATGAGCAGAGACCCATGCATTTGTTCCATGTAAATTATCTGTGTCTGCATTTAGAGCCAATACCACAGATAAGGTGGTACCCACTCAGGGGAAGGCACTGACAGACAGATTGTCACGGCTGAAGCTTCCTCTGTGTCTTAGAAGATGCCAGGCATTTGTTGTGGATCTGTTTTTTAAAAAAGCTGAAGCCTAACTGGGTCAGGTCTGGCCCCAGGGCTGCCTCCTGACTGTCAGAGAGACCAGCTCTAAGCCAAGGACAAAGCTCTCTCAGTCAGCGAGCAGATCCTGGCCGTGTGCCGGGCAGCCCTGGGCCTGCGGTGCTGGGACGGAGGGCAGGGATCCCTCCCAGCCTTCAGCGTCCACCCAGCACTGGGCATCAGGTACAACCGAGCAGGCCCCATGGGCTTGCTCCCTCCACTGCCCACTCCCTGCTCTCTCTGGGAAGCGAGTATGCAGGCCTTGACCTGAGGCGCTGGCATGTTACAGACACAATGCTGGTGGTTTTGAGTAGTAACAGAGAAGAAAGAAAAGTCTTCTGTCTGCTGACTCACTCTCCAAGGGAACACAGCAGCCAGGGTGAGGACATAAGCCAAGAACTCCATCCGGGTCTCCCTTGTGGGTGGCAGGGGCCTCCCAGCTGTATTAACAGGGAGCTAGATTGGAAGCAGGGAAGCCAAAACATGAGCCAGTACTGCAGTGTGGCTTCAGGAGTCCCAGACAGCGGCCTAGCCTACTGCATCCCTCCACCTGGGTGCGTGTGTGTTTAGGCAGGCAAGATAACACAGCATGGGGTTCTTAGGAAGCCAGCACCCCTCATGCCTCCACAACTAGCTGTGCCTCTTTGTGCAGTGACTTAACCTCCCTGAACCTCAGGCCCTCAACTATGCGATGAAGACGATGGCCACCCTCCCTCGCAAAACCTTCACAATGAAAATGCTTAGCAAGGTTTGGGAGTATTTGCATACTAAGGTATTCTGATGAAATCCAAGTCCCAACATGAAATTCCTTCTGGTTTCTTCTTCAACTCCTCCCAGGGCCTGAAGGTAATTTCCCACCCCGTGCTTAGTGCACCTGCCTTGAATGTGTCACGTGACGTCAGATGTTGAATCCTCTACTCAAGCCGCCTGTCAACGCTCAGACAGGATGGGTGGAACTTGGGAGTGTTCAGGATTTCAGATGGGTGGATTAGGGATACTCAGCCCCAATTATCTAAATTAATCCTCGTGTAAACCCTGTGGGTGAGGTACTCTTTTAACCTCATTTCCAGAGCAAAAGGTGAGATTCCAAAGGGCCAACCCCCTTGTTCAAGGTCACGCTGCAAGATAGAGGAGGTGCTGGGATGAGCCTGTATGTGGTCCACCTGCCTCGTGACTGCCCGCTGCACCTGCACCTCTGGGAGTCACCGTTCAGCAGAGAAGAGCCTGGTGGCTAGAAAGCAGCTTCCAGGCCCTGTTCTACCAGTTGGGCAGCCTCAGTTTCCTCCTCTGTAAAATGGGGTGCTGGTACCAACCCTGAGAGCCCATTCTGGAGAGGACAAGCTGAGTCAGTAGGCGCGGGCCCCCAGTGTAGGCCCCCAAATACCATGATCCTACAGTCCTTGTCATCTGCTTCTCGGTGTAGTATGTGGCTGCTGGGCCGGGTTCCAGGCTGCACTGGGCTGGGCAGGTGCCCTTTATGCCTTCCAGGGAGTGACCAGACAGATCCCAAGCTGGCTGGCAGTAGCAGGTATTGCGGAAAAGCCTTTTTGAACCCTGTCCAGGGAAGCTTTAGGTCTACTCCTAAGTGGTTTCCTGAATATTCTCCTTTAAAACCCTCAGAGCCTTGCTCCCAGGCACCGGATCTTGGCCATCCTGCTTTGTCCCATGGAGCTGGCCCCTGGGTTGTGTCTCAGCTAGTGGCGGCTTCTCGTGGCACTGACCAGGCTTCCGGGTAGTGGGCTGATATGGGGACAGGGCCTGGCCAGGCTGGGCTCCAGGTGAGTGTTTAGCTTGTGTGCCTGAAGTGTTATTTCTTTCTTTGTTTTCGGTGGGGGCATGCATTTTAAAAACCACGGTGTAGATTTCTCAACCTGCTGTGTTGCCTTCGGGTTGAAAACAAAAATAAAGAGTGAACCATCCACCCGAGACATCCAGCTGGCTGCCTGACGCTGCACAAGGGCCCAGTTAGAGATTAAAAGCGAGTGACCTCACCAGGCTGGTGAAACGGCAGGGAGTCCCTGCTTGGGTCAGATCCTGCTCTTGTCTCGGCTGTGTGACCTTTTCTGAGCCTTCAATGTCTCATCTGCCAAATGGGCCGCATGCTGTCAGCCTCCCTGTGCGGCTGTGGCAGGAACCAGCGGTCCAGTGTCAGCAGCTCTGGCACACAGCCCCACCACCCACTGCCACCTGCTGCCACCCCACTCCTACCTGGTTGCTGGGGGCCCTGCACCACTGTGAGCCAAAGAACTGCAGCTCTGTATCCTCTCACCTGTCACCCTGTGTCTTCGGGCAAACCACTTCACCCCTCTGTGCTCCAAGTGCCTTTTCATGCATGAAATCCAGGAAGAAAACTCCTTACACAGCCTCGAGTGGGGTGGTGGGGGTGGTTTTGATAGGCAGGGAACACCATGGGGAGAATACATGCAGACTGCAAAGTGAGAGAAGTTTGCCCGGTAGCTACAAGGGCACAGAAATGCTGGCTGATTCATGACTAAAGCGGCATCCATCTCCCGTCTGGAGATACGACAGCTCCCAGCAGCAGTCTGCTAGCACATGGGATCCCAGGCCTCGAGGAAATCGACTGTGAATATAAAGATATCACGCCAAAGACCCCCAACACAGGAGTCTGTTTTGTAGACTTACTCACAGGGAGATCTGCTCCATGCACGCAGGGAGATCCCTGGCACGCAGGCAATGCTAATCGGTTTATAAGAGGCGGTCTTGTGCAGGAGCCAGGCCCTGGGTGGCTCCCTGCTGTGCCTGTTCTCAGCCACAAGCCTGACCTCCTGGGCCTCCTTCTCTGTTCCCTCATCTGCATGATGAAAAATGTCACACCGGAGGCCTCACCTCTTGGGTTGCAGGAAGGAGACCCAGAAAAATGCATATCAAGAAAGCTAACACCTCGTAGCTAGGCTGTGATGGGCGATGGGTGCTGATGACTTTTTAAAAAGATTGATTGGTATTTTATTTGAAAGGCAGAGAGACAGAGAAAGAGGGACACACACGGTGCTGCTTCAATCCCTAATGATCAAGGTGAAGCCAGCAGTCAGAACTGCATCTGGGTCTCTCAGGGGGTGGCAGGGGCCCAAGTACTTGGACCATCTTCGAGCTAGATCGAAGTGCAGCCTCTCACACCTACACTGTGATGTGGGATGCCAACTTCACAGGTGGCAGCTTACCCCCTGCGCCTGGTACCGGTGCCCTCTGTATACCTGGCGCCATCTGTTCTGTACCTGGCGCTGCCAAGCTGACCTCTGGGATGCGGAAGTGAGGAAGGAAATGAACACACAATTGGCAAACAAGGGTGCTGCCACCTGTGAGCACAGTTCTGTCCCAGGCCAGGAGGGAACCAAGATGCAAGGCTAGGTTTAGAGGCTCCGACATGGAGGTGCCATTTAACTGACAGGTTGCATGCAGAAGACAACAAAGAGGAGGCAGCCCTTGCCACAACCCACCCCAAGACATACAGAAAAGCATCCCAGGTGGTCCCAGCACTGCGGAGGACAACCCTGTGGGTGGCCAGAGGCAAGAAGCAGGTGGAGGGCAGAGCCAGGGTCCAGGTGGCCTGGGGAAGTTTATCAGGACAGCCGGAAGCTGGACAGAAGAGTGACAGACACAAGGGCAGTTTTAGAAGGCCAGTGGCTGCTGAGTGCTGGGGCAGGGGCAGCAGCTGGGGCACCAGGCGGGAAGCTTAGGTACTGCCCAGGTGATGGTAGCTTGAACTCTCATCCAATAGAAGGTAGGAAGCGGGGGGCGGAGGGGGATTTGTGGGCAGGTGGCAGCAACTACACCTGCTGAGATGCTGCAGCCATATTCATTATGAAGTGTGCTGCTTTTCACTTCTGTTCAGCCAACAGGACAGAATAATAAATTTTCAACAGGGGCCATTGTACCATCCAGGGGACATTTGGTAAGTTCTGCAGCCCTAGCAGGGGACATGCTATCCCGGTCATTGGCAGATAGAGGCCAGAGATGTGGTTCAATACACAATCTCCATGTTTATAGATTTGGGTTATACACAGGGCAGTGAGAGCAGAGAGGGAAGGCCTAAGGGGGTTGATGGACAGATGCCAGGACCCCAGATGGCTTTTTATCCTGTGGGCGATAGGGAGCCCTGGGTGAGGGAGGGGATGATGTGGGCACATCTGCCTTTGGTAAAAAGTCCTCTGGGCAGCGTCCCACCAGTGATGGATGAAAGTGTGTGCTTGGTGACAAGTTCTAGAACAGCAGCTCGGAGAGAGGGCTTTCAACTCACATTCCTGGGGCTGGGTCCTTCCTCAGATACCACCATGGCCACACTGCCCGCTGAGCGAATGACCTACACAGCCATCCTCAAGACGTCCTGGCCAGAGAAAAGAATCCCAGTAACCCCAGGACGCGGGCCTCGACTCATGGCCCCTGCTTTCACAGGTGTTGGCGACCCGACTCTACCAGGCTAAGGGCGCGTGGAGGGGGAGGGGGCGCCAGCCGCGTTTGCTCTCAGTGCTAAGCCAGCCTGGGAAAAAAAGAGGGCATTTTTTGTTTTGTTTTAAGTGATTTTTTTTTTTTAATTAAGGCAGAGTATAACAACTCAGCTCCTGCAAAGTGCAGGTGGGCTCTGGATTTCGGATGGGTCTTCCTGGTGCTACAGCTTGACTTCCTGGCAGGGACAGGTAAATCAACCAGCAGCTCCAGGCTGCAGCCTGTGCTTCCTGCAAACCTGGCAGGGCAGGGCAGGGCAAGCGGCCTACCTGGGCAGCACTTCCTTGTTAGTAAGGAATTGAGGTTCCCATTGGGCCAGGCTACAAGGCTGGGAAACTAGCTAGGTCTGACCCCACCCTATGGAAAAATAGGAGGAACTGATTGGCTGAGCTTGGATACACCCAGTCTGAGAACCAGAAGGGGGGCACCTGGACGCTCAGCAGCCACATTATCTGGTCCAGAGAACCCTGGGTAGCTGGGCTTCTCCAGAGTAGCCTGACCATCCTTTGGGGGCCTCCAAGACCCCCTCAGGACCTCCAGACCTTGTGCAACGGCACAAGGAAGAGACAGTAGCATCCTATTTAAGGGATCCCATCAGGGACTCCTTTTCCTGGAAACAGGAACCATCCCTCCATTTAGCTGTTGCGGATTTGCCTGGTCTGTGTTGTATTTTTGCAGAGTGGGCATAGCTGTGGAGTACCTGGCATGGATTTAGACGTGTCTTTGTACACTCACGATCATGTCAGCCAATACCCAACCGCCACGAGCAGATTGTAGCAGCCCGAACAAGTTCAGCTTTGCTCCTGGCTGCCCCCTCCCCTACTCTCCAGCCCCTTCCCCCGTAGCAGCTCCAGCCCCACTATGATCACAGGAGCAAGGGCAAGCAGTGCTGGCTCTGGCCAACCCTGGGTCTTGGGGCTGCCTTTGCTCCGGTGATTGCTTACTGCACCAAGTGTTTGTAGTTCTGGTGCTTGGCTCATCTTTTGGATCCAGATGCCCTGAAGGATAGATATGATGCTGGCGTAGCTCCTGGCCCGAGGGAAAGGGTTCCTAGGAAACATACCTACTGACACACCCATGATGCGCTGGGGCAGGATCTGGGTTCGAGAAATGGATGGTACTGGTTGAGGAGCCTGCGGCCTCACCCTCACCACCCCCATCTTAGAGTGAGGACAAGGGAGAAGATTTTTGGTGATTTGATTTACAAAGGTGTGCAGAGCCTGCAGGGTGGTGTGAGGCTGAATCTTAGCCCCTGACACTGCTGTGGCAGCCGAGGGACATGGGACACAGCTTCAGGAAAGCCCATGAATCCCTGACTGGAGGGATTGGCTGGGGTGGCATCCAGCTCTGACCCTTGCCTTCTGAGACAGGTGACTTCGGACGCTGGTGCCCATCCTGACCATTGACAGTCTAGGACCAGCCCTCCTTGCTCTGCCTGTGTGTGTTATCAGCAAGCCATGCTGCCATTGCTCGTGGTGAAGTATGGAGAAGGTTCAAATAGCCTTCTCTGGAAGTATGGCCAGGGCCAAGTGAGAGGCAGGGTTTTCCAGGGGCTGCGAAGATGGACTCTGGACTCAGACTGGATGGTTCAGAACCTCACCCTGCTACTTATTAACAGGGGACTGGGCAAGTTAAGGAACTGTGTGGCCCTGGCTTCTGCACCTGAGCATGGGGACAGTGACAGGAATGAGTTGATCGGAATAAAGTGCTGTCACCCGGGCTCAGGGCAGCCTTGGGCGCATGCCAGCTGTTCTTATCATCGCTGGAAGATGCAACTTTGGAAAACAAAACCCTCTTGAAAACATCCACCATCTGCCCAGTATGCAACCTGATGCGCATTGCCCACACTCGAAGGCACGAGAGCTGAGGTGTTAGAAACCAGCTTGAGGAATTTCATTCTAGGGGTACAGACCCAGAAAAGCCAGTGAACCTCTGACCTTGCATCAGCTTGTGCCCAAGGTCTTGAGGAAGCAGGCTGAGGAATGCTCCCTCCTCCAAGCAAATATGTGCGTCCTAATCCCAGAGCCTGTGACTGTACAGCCTTACATGGAAAGGGGTGTTCTGGGTTAGCCAGGTGGGCATGACACAGCGCCAGGCATCCTTACAACAGAAGCAGATGGACCAGAGGCAGAGGAGGAGTGATGATGGCAGAGGCAGAGGCTGTGATGGTGGGAGCAGAGGGCAAAGTGGAGGTCATGCACTTTGAAGCGAGGAAGGGGTCATGACCTGGAGGATGCGAGTGAAAAGGGGGGAACCTCCCTGAAAGTCTCTGGAGAAAGGCAGCCCTGACAGCACCTCAACTCTAGCCTTCAAACTCCACAACTGTTTAGAGAGGAAAGTGCTGGTGCTTTAAGCCACGAAGGGTGCGGTCACTTATTGCAGCAGCCAGCAGGGACTCCTGCAGCTCCTCTCAGGGGAGAGTCAGTAGCTGTTTGGCAGATTTCCCCTGTGTTGGGGTCAAGTGGTCCAGAGCATCCTTGGAGAGCCCTGCTTGGAGTTGCCATGGTCATCTCCCCTACCTTCCCCATCCCCTTCTAGAACCTCTGTGCTCCTGTGTCCAGCAGCCAAAATGCGGGCAGGTTTTCCAGCCGGAATCTGTTCTCTGGAAGGGAGTCTGAGAAGCTGCCAGGGAAGTGTGTCCTGTTGCCCTGGGCATCCTAAGTCAGTGCCATTACCGTGCCGGGTCTCCCCTGGTCCTCAATCACACCGGATGCCAGCTCTCGTCCTCCTGCTCCACGCAGGCTGTGCTTCTGGCTGTGCGATGGAAAGGCAGGTGCTTGCGCAGGGGGATCAACCTCCTGGCAGCTTCCTAGGTCACAGGCTGGTACCTAACTGGGGTTTCTCATTCACACAGTCCTTCAAGCCCAGTCCTCCGGCCTTCTCGCCTCCCCTATTCTCCCACAGACAGTGATACCAGCCCCATGCAACCTGAATCTACAGCAGTGGTCAGGGAAGTAGGCAGCATCCTTTCCCAGAGGAGGAGGTGAAGTTCATTGCCAGGGGTGAACAGAATTAAACCCGGTAAGAGTGACCTGGCCACAGGCACCATGCCACACCACAGTAACGGTGATGGTTGATGTCTGAGATGCCAGCTTGACTCACAGGCAGGTGTGGGGGGGATGGTGTGACTTCATGGGCCAGAAGAATGACTCATGTCCCCAGCAGAATGGAGGAGGATGGCCCGAGATTTCATCAGGTGCCCCTGAATGACATGCAGCCAGACTTCTGACTTGCTTGTTTCTGGAATTTTCCATTTGGTATTTTTGAACCCTGGTTGGCTGTGGACAACAAGCCCTGGAAAGCAACTGATTTGTGACTCCATCCACTCATTCCCTCAGCAGACTCCTGTGCTGCCACTGAACCCGAACACACAGTCACTCAGCGAACGTTTGTTAAGCACCTGCTGTGTGTTCCAGGCTTGTTCTTGGACAGGAGAGAGAACAGTGAACAAAACGGACAAGAATCTGTGTCCTGGGAAACCCACCTTTTACAACAGCAAAAATAGAATGGAAATCCTTACTAGAAATTTCCTGGTAGTCACATCATTTTAAAAAAAGATTTTAAAATTTTTATTGTAAAGTCAGATATACAGAGAGAAAGAACCTCTGCGGAGGAAGATCCTCCATCTGTTGATTCACTCCTCAAGCGGACTCAATGGCTGGAGCTGTGCCAATCTGAAGCCCGGAGCCTGGAGCCTCTTCTGGATCTCCCATGCAGGTGCAGGGTCCCAAGGCTTTGGGCCATCCTCGACTGCTTTCCCAGACCGTAAGCAAGAAGCTAGATGGGAAGTGGGGCCACCGGGTTACGAACTGGCACCCATATGGGATTCTGGCATATGCAAGGCGAGGACTTTAATCACTAGGGTATTCCACATCATTAAAAAAAAAAAAAGACCAAAATCATTCTAGTACTGTATGTCAGTCTATCCCAAATACATCAGTTCACCATGCAATGAATAATTTAAAAAGATTACTGAGATGGGTGCTATGAAGTGCCGGGACTCTGTTAAAGGTTTTAACCTTTTCTCGGCATGTTTCTATGCCAACTGGCCATGTTCAAGGCCTGCAGAGCCATGTGTGGCTGGGCTGGGGACTCCTGTGTCAGGCAGCATGCTCTCACTGGAGCTGTCTGGTTACCTCGTGGGCTCAGCTGCCCCACGGCTCCTCCAGCCACCCACTTCTGCTTCCCCGATGTGGTTACACTTTGGGGGCACTGTAGCTGGAGGGGGCCGCTTTGCTGTGAAATTGGGGAAGCAGCCTTTCTCTCTGCAATGGAGGAAACGGTGGCCATGTCAGCCTCTGGGTTGTCACCCGCAGGCCTCCCCTTGTTTTATTCTTGCCATCCTTCTTTCCTGGATGCTCCCTTTCCCTCCAACTCCACCCCGTTGTCTTCCTTCCCTCTCCAGGGGTGCTGGTGCCTGTTGCTGAGTTCTCTATGAGGGTCCTTCTGATGGCATGGGTTGGGCTGTTGGGCTGTTGGGCTGTTGGGCTGTTTCACCCTGTTTTACGCAGTGTTCACCTGGAATCCCTGGTCGCACAAAAAGTCCCTAATGGCAGACCACCTGTGACTCAGCTTCAACCCTTGTTACTTGCACAGCTTACCCCTACTCATGACTCTTTTTTGTTGTTGTTGTTTTAGATTTATTTATTTGAAAGGCAGAATGACAGAGAGGGAGAGACAGAATTCATGGCTCCTTCCCCAGGTGGCCACAATAGCCAGAGCTGAGCTAATCTGAAGCCAGGAGCTTATTCTGGATCCCCACGTGGGTGCAGGGACCCAAGGGCTTGGACCATTCTCCAGTATTTTCCAATCCCTTAGCAGGGATCTGGAATGCAAGTGCAGCAGCTGGGATTTGTATAGGATGCCAGTACTGCAGGCAATGGCTTAACCCACTGTGCTGTAACACTGATCCATTTCCTTACTTTTGTCACCCAGTTATTTCTTTTTCCTCAATATATTAGGGACCCACTTGTCCCTAAAGTTTTACATGTCATGACATGTTTTAGATTGTTCAGGACACCTTAGGGGTCGTCCTTCTTGCTCTAGAACATTCTAGCCCCTTCTCTAACTCATGAGCTGTGTTTGAACCCTAAGCCTACAGTATCCTCAGCCTGGATGTGACACAGGTCACGTTGTCCTCACTCCCATCCTTGTGTTGAGACCGGGAGAACAGCTCACCCAGGGCCATGCACTGGCAGGGGCAGAGCCTGACTAGGAGATCCAGCAGTCCCAGGCCAGACAGCTCTTAACCCTCGGCCTTGACCCTGGGGGAGCCCAGGAAACTTGGAGGAGTGACCTGAAGCATGGGACTTCACAAGACAGGCACTCTTGTTCTCCCCTCGCCCTGCTGGAGCAGTGCCCCAGAGGCTGTCCTATCCATCCCCTTCCCCTCTCCGGCCCACCATGCCTGGTCTGCCCCACTCTGCCCCTGCAGGTTCCACATGGCTCCCTCGCTTGCTACCCAGGAGTGGCATCCTACAGACATCTCCCGCTGGCGCTGTGAGTGAAGGGGTGGGAAACCAGCCAGATGAGCCCATCTTGCCAGCCCTGGCTCCAGGGCCACCATGTTGGCAGCTTGGGAATGGTTGTGGCCGGAATGTGAATGCTAAAGGACCTGGCAGTGATGGTCACCGCGTGTGGGCTCTGTGTGTGTGTGTGTGTGTGTGTGTGTGTGTGTGTGTGTGTGTGAGAGAGAGAGAGAGAGAGAGAGAGAGAGAGAGAGAGAGCCGGTTTACCAGCAGGCAGCCCACTGTCATGGGGTCTGTGAAGAAGTCATTTGACTAAATTACGTGAGGAGGTTAAAGGGGCATGTGAAAGTGTGCATGATGAAACAGCGGCCACAGAGCAGGAAATCGCTGATTCAGGCAGCCGCCCCTGGGGACTTGCACACACGCTGAAAAAGTGTTGGGTGGAGCTTGGGGGCCAGTCCCGGCGCTCTGTCCCTTTTATCTTTGCATTACAGGGGCACACCTTCAGCTCTAAGAACAGGTGCCTGACATTCGGAACCTTCCAGGTCTGCAGGCATGGCCAGGTCCGGGTTTGCTGAGTCAGAGAACCTCCTCTGCTCTTCCACTCCGCTTCTGCTGTGTTCAGGCAAACCCTGGCAAGGAGGCTTCTCTCTGCCCACAGCTCCCAGCTTGCTAGGGGCTGCAGGTGCAAGGGAATGGGCTCTCTGCCATTTTGGTGACAACTCACTCGGATCACGTGCCTGTCCTTAACGCCTCACGTGGGGCCCAGCATTTCCTGATTAACCCTGCCCGGATCCAGGGTGGTCATGTGACTGACTTGGGAAGACCAAGTGAAAGAAAGGCAGATATAGGGGTGAGAGGCTGCAGGGTAGGTTCTAGAGGCCCCTGATGCTGCCTGCGACCCCTCCTTGAGGTCCTGGCCACTGCCACCCAGGAGCCTTCCCAGCTTGCTGTCTCCCTACCTCTGGCTCAAGCTCTCCTTCTTGGCTGGTCCTCACCCAGGAGTGTGTGCTGAGCACCTCCTGGCATCTGGGTGTTGAAGGCGAGGTGGGATCTAAAATCTCTATTTCAGGTTCTTGCCTCTTACTTAGTGAAGCATCCTAAATCCTCAGGCAGAAAGAGGGGGTTGGGGGTGAAGGAGACCCTCCAGGTAGCCAGGTTTCATAGGAGCTTGGAATGGGAGTGGTCACGTGATACCCACCTCCCAAGTCCCAGGTGAGGGGCGGTACCTCCTGGAAAGGGTTTATTTGACTGACAGGGAGGTGTGGCTTCCAGCTGGTGACCCTAAGCCAGCTCCCGCCTGTCCTGTATCATGAGTCTTGGTGACAGACACCCCAGAGGAGTCCTGCAACGATCTCTGCTAAGACCCCTCCCAATTCCAGAGCCAGACTGCCCCGCCAGCACCCAGAACCCACAGGCATTCCTGTTTCTGTTAAGTCGCCCCTGGGTGACTGGAATCCAGGATGGAGAGGACTGGCTGCCGGTTCCCTGCAGGAAGGCATCCTGGTTGCTATCTTATGGCTGAGCAAACAGACACTGGGCTGTGAGGAACGGCTCTTGGGGCGGAGAAGCTGCTGTGCCCCGGCCGGAAAGCCTGCACTTGGCTGGTCTCCGTGCACTTTGCTGGAACTCCCTGGCTCTGAAATGCTGTGCCATCCTCCATCATATTCGCCCACAGCAGCCTCCAGCCTCAGCCCTCACAGCAACAGCCTCAGCTCAGCCTCCCCCTGCCCGGCGCCAGTCAGTCCCCAGCAGCTTCCCCTCCCTTCTCCCCTCCTCCTCTGCCACCATCGCTCCCCAGGGCTCCCTCTGTATCTAACACTGCATAGTTAGCGGTGCCAAACAGCGTGTGGGGAAGAGACCAGATACAGCTTAGCCGAGGCAGGAGGCAGGGATGCTGGGGCTCCTGTAGGAGTCTGTCCTCCACCCACCCCCATGCCCACCGCACACCCTTAGGAGCAGCATGGGGGAATAGACTCAGGCCTACTGCATGGTTTGGGGCAAGCCCTCACTTTCCTCATCTGTGAAATGGGACGGTACCACCTGACTCTTGGGAATCTGGAGATAACTAAATGAGCTCACATACACCAAGTTCACTGTCCTTGACCTACTTGTCAGTCTCACAGGTGATGACTGTGAGACGTAACTATTTGCCAGGCCTGACTGGGTGTGGCTACAGGTGGCAAAACAAACAAAAGCATCGATTCAGTAGGATAGACATTTTTTTCTGTCTTGCAAAGTAGAACCCAGAAGTCATGATTCCAGGGCTAGGGCAGCCCTCTGACCATCTGGGACCCAGGCTCCTCTGTCTCCTTCTCTGCCTCATGTCCCAGTGTAGCTGCTGGAGCTCCTGCCAACACATCGACGCGACAGCCAGTAGGAAGGAGGATAGCGCCATTTGAGAACTCTTGCTGAATGTCCCCGTCCCCTTATGCACACGTCTGGCTACATCCCATTGGCTGGAACTCAGTCTCGTGGAACAACCAGCCAGCTGCCCACAAGGCTGGGTGAAGCTGTCTTCACCCCCCCCCCCCACCGATGGACCAAATGAGTATGTCAGGCAAGAGGACAGCCCCACCTTCTCATCAGCTCAGGCGGGAGTTGAGGCCCTCAGAAGGCTCCCGGCTTGGAGGTGAGCTGAGTCCTACAGCGACTGTCAGGCCCATGGCTGGTCCTGATGCTGTTGACAGATCACATGGGCAGAGAGGAGGGGCGGTGAGATGTGGGTGTCCACTAAGCCCGGTGACGTCGCTGTCTGGCTCAAGGCCATCTCCTGTACATGCCAAGGCCACTTTACTTCCGTTTCCAAGACTCAAGCCATTGGGCGAGCAAGCGGTGCTGGGGATTGGCCATCCGCCCTTGCCCTGCTGCCTGGTCTTGGCACTTACTGTATACCCAGCACTGTGTACCGGCGCAGATAAACAATTCCCTTTCAGCTCAATGATACCAACCCTTGCTGCTGTCTGCTGGAAGGAGGTGGAGTGACCTTCCCACCTTGTGCCTCGGCCTCCCTGGAGTAAAAAGGCCGAGGAGGTGGGAGTGGTGTCACCGGCACCTTGAGTGTGTGAGCGCTCAGGCAAGGATCCTTACGCTGTTCCCCAGCATGAAGGGGTGATGGCCCTGCTGGACAAGCTCCCTCCTGAACTGGCTCAGGGCAGAGCTGCCTCCCTCCCTCAGGTCACCTGTCAGCTGTGGAAGTCCCGCCCCAGCGTCTCACAATGAAACGGGTTAGAGAGCCAGGCTTTTCAAGAGATTAGGGTGAAACCAAGTCACCAGGGTGGGCCCTAATCCAGCAGGACCAGCGTCCTTGGAGGAGGTGATGGGAAGGCAGACACACACAGGGGGACACCCAGGGAGAGGAGGCCTGTGCATTGCCAAGGATGAGGCCCCAGAAGCAGCCAGCCGTGCACGCACGTGGGTGCCCGTACCCGGATCCCAGACTTCCAGCCCCCAGCACTCTGAGGAAGTGGGTTCCTGTCATTTGAACCCTAAGTCTACGGAGCTGGGATGAGCGGCAGTCCCCACCCCCGAGCCCAGGGCTGCCCACATTGTCCTTCCCCACACAGGCTGCCTCATTTTAACCTTAATTCCAGTTTTATGACTCAGCATCCCAGCATCGCTTGCTTGCAAGACATCCAGATGATATCATGGTCAGGGAGACGGAGTGACTCGCTGGGGGGAAGTTGGTTCTTAGGGAAACGAAAGGAGAGATCAGGAAATTTACCTCCTGACCGCGGAGGTCAACACAGGGAGGGTTTCTAGCAGCCAGGGCACGGGGTCTGAGGAGAGAGCCTGGGAGGTTCTGGGATGTGGTAGGTGTGCTAATTCTCTACGCAGGTTTTTTGATTTGTATCTGCCATACCATTCTCTGTGTGACTTTGAGTAAGTTGCTCAACGTCTCTGATGGCCAAGTGCCCCATCTGGGAAATGAGGATGATTCTAGAAACTTCTTCCTGAGATTCTTAGGAAATGCAAACTGGAACATAAATCCATAAATCCCCTCTCCACCTCATTAAACTACAGTTTCGCAGCTCAAGGATTCCTTATCTCAGTTGCTTGGGACCAGAAGTTTCAAATGAGTTTTTCAGATTTTTAGAATAGTTGAATGGGGACACCCGAATTCTTGGAACATTTCAAAATTTGAATGGTAAGTAAAATATAATAATAATTAAATACTAATAAATTCTAATTAAGTATATAATAAAAATGAATTATGTAAATCAAACAGCTCACCGCCATTAAAAATAATAATAAATGCATGCACAGTATGCGACTTGGTGGCTGGCCCTGGAACCTGGAACCTGGAACCCACTTGGGAAGCAGGGTCACACACACTGTCACTGGATCACAGACAGGCCTCATGGGAAAATGACTTCCTAAAATGCAGAGACAGGAAGGAGACGGAATCTGTGGAAGGAACTCTAGCTAGAAAGTTCCAAGGTGGGAACTGAAGGAGGGGCCGCAGGGAGCGGGGGGTGGGGGCGCAGCTGGACCCAGAGAGCTCTTGGCAGAAACCTGGAGAACCACGTCTGCCCACATAGCATTGCTATGACCAAAAAAAGAAAAAGTCCTGGGATGGACAGGACAGACTTTCCTAAGCGCTGGCTGCTGTCCAGCGTCAGAGCCAGGAGAGCAGAGGCCTGGGGCCGAGGAGGGAAGTCTTGTGTCTGCCGGATCTGCTGGCTTGCCAAGACCTGGTCCTCCAGGTCCCACTAGCTTGGGTCTAAAATCCCTCCTGTAATGAGCACCAGAGCTGGGGCCGGGTATGGCCTTGGCTTTGTCCTTGGAGGCCCACAGGAGAGCAGAGCAACTGTAACTACGACGTGAAACCGCCTCTCTCACAGTTCCTGCCCCTTGCAAAGAAAAACAGGTGCATACTTGGCTCACGCTTGTCCTCCTTGGTTAAAATGCAAACCTGGGGAGCTGGAGGCAGCAGTAGCAGCCCCAGGGAGCCAAGCCTCCCAGCAGCCTGGCTCTGCAAGGAATGGGTACAGAATGCCCTAGGTGCTAGGCACGCACACATGGCATCAAACCCACGCTTGGGTGAGTGAATGATCTTGGCTGTGGCGGGCAGCGTATAAAGGTCCAGACAGGATCGTGGACCCTGGGCCTGGGGGCAGGAAGCAGCCCACACTCATCCTCTCGCAGTTCTTGAGCCACAACATGGGCTAAGATGAGCCTATAGGCAGCGGCTGGCTCCTTCTGGAAGCCTCTCCCAGACCCTGAAGACACTGCAAATAGCCACACAGCTCCTTTCTCGGGGTCTTTGGCCTTCCTTCTGCCTGAAAATGTCTGTGTCGCCTGTTTCTAGAACTGTGTGCCCTCTTTGTGCCCTGCCCACTCCTGGCTGCCGTGTCCCCTCCTACCTTCCGTTAGCTGTTCTTCCAGCTCCTCCAGCTCCTCCTGTCCCATCTGCTCTGCCCACGTGCCCAGCTGTAAGCTCTGTGGCTCAGGGCCTCCTGTCTGGCTGGCCGTTTCTCTCTCCCCAGCACCAGCAGGCCTTGGTCTAGGCCAGAGGCTCAGCTATTATTTATGCAATGAATCAGTGTATAGCTGTACCTTGAGTCTGAGCTCCTGTCACTCGGTGAGATCCTGTGTCATTTGTTCCCTGCTTCCTGAGATGAGACAGCCAAGCATTCTCTTGCCTTGGTCCTTAGTACTCAGAGGAGGTGAGAGGGGAGTCAGGCCTAGCTTCCTACCCAGGGGAGGTGTGTTACTGGCAGACAAGCTGCTCCCCCCCAGCCTCTCCCCCCCCATCCCTGACTTCATCAGTTCTCAGTTTTGCCCTTCTCTGTAGAAGCCCCCTGGGGAGACAGAGTCAAGTGCATTCAGCCCGTGTCTCATGTGGCCTGCCTCCCCAGGTCACGCACTGGGTGCAGAGAGAGCCAGGAACACTAGCGGGAGGAAGGTGAGAAGCCAGTTGGGCTCCACTCCTGTCACTACCTAGCCCCAGGGCTACCTCTGGCCTAGAGGAATTTAGGTTTATTTCCTCCTGGCTCTCAGAGAGAAATCTCAACAGCAGCAGCAACTCTGACCATGGCGCTAACCCTATGAGCAGGTGTGCTGGCCTGCCTCGGTTTTCTGCATTGGACTCGACTTACAGGCTGGGTTTTCTGCAGCCCCAACAGGTGGGGAAGACCTGAACAGACAGGCTAGGTGCATGGGACCCCACTTCCTGAGCTGAAAATCCCTTGTGACCCTTGGAGTGTGGTCAGATGATCAGCAGCAGTGTGCAATAGCCAGCCCCCTGCTGTGGAGTGGTGGTGGCCCAGGGTTGTCGCCTAGAGCCCCCCATGGTGGAAGCTGTGTCCCCAGTGTGGGGGTGACAGTGTCTGTAAAAGGTGGGGCGGGGGCTGGTGGAGAAACCATCCTTGGGAGGAATGATGCTGTCCTTGGAAGATCCTGCGTAGTTCCTACGGGAACAGGTGGCCACACCCAGAGCGAGGCTGGCCTGCTATCTCCTGCCACGTGCACACTCCCTCTCCCCACCCTCCGTGCTGGAATGCAGCCAGCTGTTAGGATCCTTCCCTCAGACCTCTAATGCCGTGAGTGCCATAAACCTCTTTTCTTTCTAGAGGACCCAGCCTCGGGGGTCCTCTGTGAAAGCAATGGAGCACAGACCCACCTCACTGCTTCAGGTGCATTGCTGGGTGGAAGGAACAAGCTACATTGTGTAAAGCTTCAACTGTGCCTGCAGTGCCCAGTCAGTGCCCTGTCTGCATGCTGCAGGGGACTGGCTGGTGGTTGGCACCTGTGCTTGGCCTTGTGTGTCAGGGGCTCCTCGCTGGGGACATGGATGACCAAAGCCTGGGGATGGCTCCAGGCATCAGGTTCACTGAGTTGGTGGTCACAGGAAAGCTGGCAACCCCTGTGTGTCCCAGCTCTCCGTCCTGGCAGAGGAAGACCCAGAGGTGTCACCTGTCCTAGGAAACAGTGAGTGTGACTTGGCCCTTAGAGGCAAAGTCCCCCTGTGCCAGCTGCACACCCGCCACCTGCCCAAAGAAAGACTTCCAAAGAGAGCCAGCTGCACTTTCCGCTCATTTGCTCCCGTGGTCTGCAGCTCTGGGAGTTGTCACAATGAACTTGTCTTTCCCCGTTTCACCCGGGCTTGGATGAGCAAGGAGCCTGCTGTTGTCAGGACATCTTGGGAGAAGTCTGGTGGGGGGCGCCGCCCCTTTTCTATCAGCCATAGGGTTTTCTGGAAGACAGACACCCACATTTTCATCTGCATGACTTGGGCTGAACCTGTCCCTAGGATACCCCAATTTTCCCTAGCCCCAAATTCCACAGAGAGAAAGCTTACTCGCCCCCTGTCTCGCCCAGGAAAGCTGCTGCTTCGCCTTCTTTCTCCATCCCCACCAAATGGATTGTTTTGCCTTTGATGTGGGTTCTAGAAACAGATATTCCCTCCGCCTGCCTTGTGCTACTTGTGTGGCCTTTGCCTCTCTGGATCTCTCAATCCCTGTTTATCCACTGGAACCAGTTATTGAGCAGTTATTCACGGAAGGAGCTTCCGAGAGAGCAGGCACGGAGCCGCGGCCAGCAGGTTGCAGATCTTCTTTCCGTGTATCATCCTTTCCGCCAGGAGTGTCGCCTGTCTTCCCGCAGAACTCTAGGATACCCCTCCCCCACCAGCACGCAAAATTTGTTGGCACAGAGAGTCCCAGGGAAGGGTTTAAGCGAACTCTTCCAGGGAAGGCGACGGGCCTTGCTGCTTAGACACCTGCTTCCCACATCTCAGGCTCTGCTCACTCCCCTTCCAGATTCCCCCTAGCGAGCAGCCCAGGAGACAGTGGCAGGTGGTGGCTCATGGGTTGGGTCCCTGCCACCCAGATGGGAGACCTGGATTTAGTTCTTGCCTGTGGGCATCAGCCTGGCCCAGTCCCAACTATGGTGGGCATTTGGGGAAATGAACCAGAGGAAAGGCGCAATCTCTCAATTCATTTCCAACTTCTCTTTTCTGTTTCTCATATTAAAAAAAAAAAGTTCGAAAAGTGCTTTTACACCTGCCACCGCTCATGCTTTTGTGATGACACATCACTGCAGAACCTGTCTTCCTGGATCTGGGCGTGGCTTCCTGGGAGCTTCTGCTGGGCAGAGGTGGGTATCGAGGGCAGCCAGATCTGATAGTCTCTACTCTGCCACAACCTGGCTGTGTGACCTAGGGCAGGTGAAGTGCCCTCTCTGAGACTTGGAGATGGAGGGCTGGACATTTCCTGTAGGTGGCAGGGAGGATGGTATAGAAGGTGCCTGGTTTGTGCTGCAGCTTGGCTTGGTCGTCAGAGCCCCCCCGCTGTCCTCTTCTTCTTGCCTCTGCTCTGTCTGCCTCTGCAGGTGCCTTCCCTCCTCTGAAAGCTCCCAGGCCTTTGACCTTGATCCAGGGTGGGGTGAAAGTGGGGGTGACTTGAAACTGCCCCATGTTCCCCCTGCTCCCAGGTGGACCAGAACGGCACCAGTGGCTCAGAGTCTGCCCACTCTACGCCTCTTGCCATGTATGGGACTTGAACTTGACAAATGGATACTTTTCAAGCTTAATCTTAGCCTGGAGATCCCCACCGTGGCCCCTGAATTCTTCCTTTGTGCTGTGAATGAAGGGAACCCGGCTCCCTTCCCTGGTTAGGCAGTTTGGCAGGAAGAGGCCCCTGTAGGGAAAATGGTCAAGGAGCCTCTTTGTCCCCGGCTGTGTGTGCTGCCAGACTCCGCCTTCGGGGCACTCCCGGATCTGCCCCCTTCCAGGGTCACGAGTCTCAACACTGAACCCTTGCGGCTAGGGAAGAGTCAGGAATAGACCTCCAAATTTCTAAGCTCTGTCTGCAGAGCTCCCGGGGTTCAGTAGCAAGTGGCTGGGAAAGGCTCAGGCACCCACACGTGGACCCCGTGCCCCCTTCCTGGACAAGCACCTATGCTTGCTTCTATTTTCTCAGCATTCAAGTTCATGGAGACACCTCCCAATCCCTGGGTGTGCCCCAGCAGTGAGGACCTCATCGAGGCCTTGGGCAGACTCTGTTGTCCCAAGCTGGAACCACCTCTCCCTTGGTTCAACCCCTCCCACAAGCCCTGGTTGCCCAGGGGTGCACGGAGAGTGTGGTGAAGGAGGAGCCTGGCTCAGGACCCCCTCCACTGCTCACTTCCCTGCTGCCATCTGCTTAGAAACACCAGGAAGCCACTGACCTCTTAGGCCTTCTGGGGAGTATTGGAGCAGGCATGGCAGCCATAGAACAATCACTTTTGGTCAGTACCTTTCCCATGGCAAGTCATCTGCATACAGCTGAAAAGGAAGCGAGTATCTGGGTACCCAGAGACTTAACACTTAGTACTCTTACCCGCCTCCATACCAGCCAGCACTGGAAATTTCCCTGATATGGACCATGAGTTAAGGCTTTAAACTTGCCAGATATTTATTTTTCCATCTACAAATATTTATGGAGTCCCTGGCAAGTTCCTGGCCTCCTGCACTGAGTGACGGGTGTACCTCAGGGAGACAGGGTAGAGCAGAACCTTCTATTGGGGTGTTTCCACTCGCATAGGGCATAGAACACCAATCAGAAAGTAGAAATGAGGTCGTTACTGCATAGACTGTGGTGCAGTGCCTGGTGTCCGTGGGCAGGATGGTCACCAAGGAGCTCATGGGAGCTCAGAGTGGCCAGGTGAGGGACGGGCATCTCACATCGAGCAGCCAGGGACGGAGACTCTGAGCCGGGAGTCAGAAGCAGACAAACAAAGCGACAGGTGCAGGAATCTTCTGAGCGGTGGCAAGAGCGGCACAGGAAGGCCCTGTGGCAGGAAGTGCTTGCAGAGAACAGAGCAGCAGAGAAGTTCCCCGGGCTGGTGAGACAGCCAAGAGTCCCGTCTAATCCGATTATGCTAAGAGTAATGAAAAGTCTGTTGGGTTTGCAACTTCTGTATTACCAAGTGTTTCAGTCAAGGGCTGGCACTGTGGCTCAGTGAGTTAAGCTGCTGCCTGCTATGCCAGCATTACATGTGAATGCTGCTTTAAGTCCTGGCTGCCCCGCTTCCAAACTGGCACCCTGCTAAGGAGCCTGGGAAGGCAGCGATGACAGCCCAAGTCCCCAAACTCTTACCATCCAAGTGGGAGACCTAGAAGGCATTGGATGCCCTTGGTTTTACCTGGTCCAGCCCCCGCTGGTGCAACCATTTGGGGAGGAAACCAACAGGTGAAAGTTCTCTCTCTCTTCTCTTTCACTCTGCTTTTCAAATAAATGTCACTTTTTAAAAGAAAGTATAGTTCTGTTAAAGATAATAATAAAATAGTTCAGCCGTTCAGTATATAAAGAGTTTCAACTATTTCAGGCAAGATGTGTGTTCTGGGAAAAAAAAAAACAGTTTTCAAAAAAAATTCGCACTAAAATAATGTTATCTTTTGATTGTATTTTTCCATGGACTTTTCTTTATTTGCGAGGCAGAAGAGAGAGATCTCCCATCTACGATTCACTTTCCAAATGCCTGCAACAGCCAGGGTGGAGTCAGGTCGAAGCCAGGAGTTGGAAATGCCAGCCAGGTTTCCAACATGGGTGGCCAGGAGCCCCAGTGACTGAACCATCACCTATTGCCTCCCAGAGCACACATCAGCAGGAAGCCAGTGTGGGGAACAGAATTGGGATGTGAAGCAGGCACTGCGCTATGGGACACGAGTGGCCCAAGCAGCAGCTTAGCCATTGCATTAAATGCCTGCCCCTCCACATACTTCTTAAATTACCGCTGTCATTTCTAAGCCATAATATGACAAGTAAACAGGTACCCTTTGCCGCCCCTCATCCGCTGATCTTCATTCCTCCACAAGACAGCTATTGTGTCATCTTGCACATCTTTCTGAAACTACGAGGCAGAGGCAGGCGATCGGCTGGTTTTTGAACGGCATCTCACCACGGTCATTCTCCTGTAGTTTGTCTTCCTTTGGCTGCCCTGTGCTGACTCATCTTCCCTGGCACTCGCTGCTGCATCCTACTCCCTTGGGTGATGCTGCCGTGGTGTCACTTTCCTCCTTGTACGTGAATTCGGTCTCCTGGTGTTGAGTCAACCCCGAGGGTCTGGGGAAAATGCAGCTTGGTGTGTGTGTGTGTGTGTGTACGCAGAAAGGTGCCATCTTTCCCACGGGTGTTGTTGGAGCCCCTTCCTGAGCATTGTCTGGGATGCTGAAGTCTGACCTGTCTGTCGGACCGCCTTATTTCCCCGTCGCCTGGATTTGGTGCGGAGGTCATATGTCCCCAGTGAGGTGACCTGGCTATGAGAAGAATCACAGCCCCTGGGGGGTTTGCTGACTTGGCTAGGGCGTCATTGTCTACCTGGATGTGTGTAAGTTTTGGGTACCATCTGTGCGGCACCTGCATTTACATCTATCTGTACCTCCAGGGAAGACCCCGCCTTCCCTGCGAGCACCTGCCACCTCCCTGGAAGCCTGAACTCCCTGGACGCCTGAGCTCCCTGGAAGCCTGAGCTCCCTGGACGCCTGAGCTCCCTGGATGCCTGAGCTCCCTGGGTGCCTGAGCTCCCTGGACGCCTGAGCTCCCTGGAAGCCTGAGCTCCCTGGAAGCCTGAGCTCCCTGGATGCCTGAGCTCCCTGGAAGCCTGAGCTCCCTGGGTGCCTGAGCTCCCTGGGTGCCTGAGCTCCCTGGAAGCCTGAGCTCCCTGGATGCCTGAGCTCCCTGGAAGCCTGAGCTCCCTGGGTGCCTGAGCTCCCTGGAAGCCTGAGCTCCCTGGATGCCTGAGCTCCCTGGATGCCTGAGCTCCCTGGACGCCTGAGCTCCCTGGAAGCCTGAGCTCCCTGGGTGCCTGAGCTCCCTGGATGCCTGAGCTCCCTGGGTGCCTGAGCTCCCTGGATGCCTGAGCTCCCTGGAAGCCTGAGCTCCCTGGACGCCTGAGCTCCCTGGGTGCCTGAGCTCCCTGGGTGTTTGGATCCTTTGCCCCGGAGTCTAACAGGAGGAGCTGCTCACGGGCCTGCCCTGACTCTCCCAGGTAGCAACAGGCAGAGCTCTCTCTTAGCTAGGTAGAAATTTTTCCATTAGTTTCTATCAACTTTTTCTTTTTTGTAAGATTTATTCACTGGAAAATTGGAGTTAGCAGAGAGAGAGAGAGAGTGAGAGAGAAGTGTTTTATCTGCTGATTCACTCCCTGCCACCAGGACCAAAACCAAAAACCAGCAATTTACCTTTCAATTCCATCTTCCACAGATATTGGAAAGCACCGTCATACTGTACTCCATAAATACAAATAAAAAAATAAACATAGGGGTTTGCATTGTAGGACAGGCGGTTAAACCACCACATAGGACTGTGGCATCCCGTATGGCTGCTACTCTGTATCCTGGATGCTCCATTTCTGATCCAGCTCCTTGTCTATGTGCCTGGGGAGGCCATTGCAGTATATGGGACCAAAGCCTACAGATGGAAGGTTGTTCTTTTTTTTGTTTCTCTCTCTCTCCCACTATGCTTTTCAAATATAGATAAAACTTTTTGAGAAAAATAAAAATAATTTTAAAATAACACATTAAAAAGGGATGTAAGTTTTCCCCTTCAATGTCCTAATACAGTCTGCCGCTCATCGCTCAGGGCTGTCTTAGCTCAGAGCAGCCCCGTGCATCTGGCCGAGCTGGGCCCCCATCATGTCCCCAAAGGCTGCTGCGAGCCGGGGGCCCATAGGAAACTATGTGGCCCAAACACTCAAAGCACAAAATTAGCTTCTTTCCATATTTTTACAACAGAAAAGAACATCATGCTAAATATAACACCAGAGGCCTTCCAGGGTCAGCAAAGCAGAAACCAGAGGAGCCGCTGGCCACCTGGGCCTGGAGCTCACAGCCCAGGGGGCCTCCAGCCCCGGGCTCCAAAAGGGGCTGAGCCCGACTTGGCACCCATGTCCACACTCCCACTGGACACGCATCCCCACCACGAACCCGAGAGCAGAACCCTCGCTTCATGTTACAAAAGCAACACTGTTCTCTCCTGCCATGTTGGGCTCTCAGCAAGAATGAGATGTTACACATCTCTCGGAGCCCACCGAGCCCACGAGCCCACAAGCCCACACACAGCCTAGCGGTTCAGATGGACACACCCCTAGCGGAGTGCCTGGGTTTGAATCTTGGCTCCGCGCCCAATGTCCCCAGTGCAGGTCCTGCAAGGCAGCAGTGAGGGCTCAGTACTTGGGTTCTTGTTACCCATGTGGGAGACCTGTGCCAAGGTCCTGGCTTCAGCTGCGTCTGCTCCTGGCCCTTCTAGACGCCTGGGGAATGAACCAGCACATGGGAAATCTCTCTCTCTCCTTCCCCCCATGTCTCAAGTAAATTCATTCAATTATCTTTTAAATTGTCTTTAATCATCCCACCATGGAGGAAAACTGACCATCAGCACCCCATCTGGAACAGGTGCTATGAAACCCGCCTGGTACATGAGATCATGTTTCTAGAATTTTCTCTCACTTGGGCCCTCCCCACATTCTTCCTGGAATGCCACCCCGATCCCCAGGACATGTTCATTCCAAGCCCATGCTGTTTCTCTACTCACGTCCTGGCCCCTGAGGAGGGCCACAAGCTATGCTAATACCTTAGATGACTTTTTTCACACCCCCCCCCCCCCCAAATCAACTCTGGTCTCCTTGCAAGGAAGGAGGACCAGCTTTATCCTGCTTGAAGTGATCCCTGGGTGACCAGTCTTGAGGAAAGACCTTCCTGGGTGCTGGTCACCCTCTGATCCAGATGCTTTGTAAACTTTTTCTTCTTTATTTGCTACAATTCTTCGGTGAATTGGGCATGTCATGGCTATAGCAGTGAACACACAGAGAGGTTAAGTAACTTGTCCAAGGCCACACAGCTGGGAAGGAATGCAGCAAGGATCTGAATCCAGGCAGCCTGGTTCCAAAATTCACTCTCAGTCAGCCACGCTGCCTTGCTCCCACACATCCTGGCTGAAAATGTTCCAAATAGAGAAATAGGGCATAAAGTCCACTTGCCAAGCTCCCTGCCTCTCCAGAAGCGCTCACGGTACAAGTGCAGAATGCAGATGTGCTGCCCTGGGAGTTTTACATCCGTGTTTGCATACCTTAAAAATGCTGTCTTTTTTTTTTTAATTTCAGCCAAAGTCCAATCATCCAGTCTCTTTCTCTCTGTATTCATGGATAGCTCTGTGTGTGTGTGTGGAAGTTTTAAAACAGTAGAAATACACAGAGCACAATGATGCTCTCACTTTGTTTTCTGATTTCGGAAGGTTGTCGTTACTGCTGTAAGACCACAGTCTGGTCCATGCAGGTGCCATAGTTTATCTAACTCCCTCTGGGCTGTTGACCATCTCAGTGGTTTCCAGCTTGGCGTCATGCTAGAGCTGTGATGCGTATGGTTCTGTCCGTCATTCTTTGTGGTAGGAATTACAGAGTTAATGCATGTAAACACTTTGCAAATTTTGGATTCATAAATGCCATAAAACTTGTCACCCAAACGCGTTATGTGCACCTGCCCATCCCTTCAGCCTTGCCCACTCTGCTGCTGCCACCTGCCACTAATCCTTGACAGATCCATCCAGAGTGTTGACACTTCCAGCTCTGCCTGGGACTCGCGCGCGCACACACACACACACACACACACACACACACACACACACCTGTTCATGTCCCCAGGTACACAGCTGTGGACACCTACTGTTACATGCAAGCGTGCTTGTCCCTGTGTAAACACAAGTGTGCAGTGTGGGGCCGAGTCTTTAAAAATATCATGAAGATGCATCTTATGAAAAGAAAACTGCATGGGTTTCAGAAGATTTGTATACCACACCAAACTTTTAACTGTACTTCCCACAAACTGGAGTTGCCATGTACATACATACAGCAGGTGCACAAGTATCCAGAGGTGTGCACACGTGTCTGAGGCACACACGTGCCCCTGTGCACACGGCTGGTGCGTGCAGGGTGCAGGCCCTACTTCGCCTGTAGGACTCCTCTCACCGAGGTTTCCCCATGCCCCTTCTGATTCGTTCATTTGCTCCCGTCCTTTTTTCTCGTCTTATAGTTACAGCTTGTAGGGTCGCTGCTGTCCTGCTGGCTGGAGCCCCACACACCCCCTCCATGCTCTGCCATTCTCCTCCTTTGTGCAGTTAACAAGCAGTTAGATGCATGAGAAATACTCATGGAGTTAACAAGGGGAAAAGCGGCCAGACCTCACGCAGGCGGAGGCTGTTGTCCTAGATATTTTTAGAGTATCCTTCCACCACACAGTCGACTTCAGATGAGGCCTGGACGTGGACAAGCAAACATGCCCGCAGCATTGGGTTTCGGGCAGCCCAGTCGGCTGGCCTCTGGCAACACTCAGAAAGAATGCTGCATGGAAAACAAGACTCTCCCAGCTCAGCACCAAGCCCTGCTGTCTCAGGGAGGGGTCCATTCAACAGATCCCAGATGGGAAACAGGCAGGCTTCTGTGTTCCTTCAGAAAAGGAAAATTCAGGCTTAGCGTTGTAGCACAGCAGGTTAAGCTGCTGCCTGCAGCACCCACTTCCCCTACTGGCATCCTGGCTGCTCCACTTCCAATATAGCTTCCTGCTAATGTGCCTGGGAGAGCAGTGGAGAATGGTCCATGTGCTTTAGACCCCTGCCACCCACATGGAAGACCCGGAAGAAGCTCTTCATGGCTTCAGCCTGTTCTAGCCTTGACCACTGTGGTCATTTAGGGAGTGAACCAGTGGATGGAAGATTATTCTCTCTCCGTAACCCTGACTTCCAAATCAATACTTTTTTTTTTTAATGAAGCAAAAGGGATCAGTGTCATAGCATAGTAGACTAAGTCTCCACCTATGGTGCCAGCATCCCATATGGGCACCAGTTCGAGTGCACCACTTCCCATCCAACTCCCTGCTTGTGGCCTGGGACAGCAGTGATAATGGCTCAAGTCCTAGGAACCCTGCACCTGCATGGGAAACCCAGAGGAAGCTCCAGGCTCTTAGCTTCAGATCAGCCCTGGCCTTGGTGGCCACCTGGGGAATGAGCCAGCAGACAGAAGACTCTGTCTCTCCTCTCTGTAACTCTGCCCTTCAAATAAAATAAGTCTTTAAGAAAAAAAAAAAAAAGGAAGCTGAGAAAAAGCTTATCTTGCTGCCTGGCCCTGGGGCCTCTTTTCAGGTCACACTTTTTACATTTCTGCCACATTGAGGCTGGATGTCCCCTTGCAGGAAACAGGGAGCCCTTGAGGGTCCTGCACAAGCCACAGGAGGCTGCCTGGGACTGTGCCTTTGACCAATGCCTGGCTCTGCTTCACGGGTGTGGTCGTGGCCTCCCCGTGGCCCTCTGCGGGGGACAGCCAGGGAGCAAGGTGTAAGAGGCCAGGCCGGAGGCTCGGAGCTGTTCCCAGGCACATCAGAGTCTAGCCACTGTGTTAGAAGAGCATCTCAGATCGGAACTCAGTGCTCTCTCTGCTTCCCTTTCAGAGCCCCCCGACTGCAGCTGTCCACCAGATGCCCCGAGCTTGCTGGAGTCCTCCTTGAGACTGCCGCAAACCTGCTTGGAGAGTGGTGCTAGAGCTTTTCCACTGTGAGTTTAAGGAGCTGCGGCCACTGCTGCTACCACCACCGCCACCTTTTATTTATTCGGCTTTCTCTGTCTGGGCCCACCCCCTCCCCGACCCGCCGGCATGATGGCCCAGTCCAAAGCCAACGGCTCCCACTACGCGCTGACCGCCATCGGCCTGGGGATGCTGGTCCTTGGGGTCATCATGGCCATGTGGAACCTGGTGCCCGGGTTCAGCTCTGCCGACAAGCCCACGGCTCAGGGCAACAAGACCGAGGTAGGCAGCGGCATTCTCAAGAGCAAGTCCTTCTCCGTGGCCTACGTGCTGGTCGGGGCCGGCGTGATGCTGCTGCTGCTGTCCATCTGCCTGAGCATCCGGGACAAGAGGAAGCAACGGCAGACCGAGGATGAGATAGCCCGCATCCAGCAGCAGGCGGCCGCCCAGCCGCACGCCCAGGAGGAGGACAGGTGAGGGACTGCTGGCCCCGCCCCTCCCGGCCACGCCCCGTCCGGCCCCACCCCTCCTCCCGGCCACGCCCCCACGTTCACCTGCCAGGCCCTGCCTTCCCACTCGCCTTCACCTACGTCCCTAGTACCAGATTGTCATTTTCCTCAATCACTTTGCCCTTCTCTATCCCAGAGTTGCTGAACAATTGGATGACAGATTGCCCAGATGTCAAAAGTTCTGGGGTGGAGCTGAGCCTCCCATCCTCCCTCTGCGTCCTTTGTGTTTTTTTTTTTTTTCAAGAATTCTTTCTTTTCATTAAAAGGCAGATTTACAGAGAGAAGGAGAGACAGAGATCTTCCATGTGTTAGTTCATTTCCCAAACTGCCGCAGTGGCTAGAACTGGACTACGGCAAAGCCAGGAGCCCAGAGCCCCCTTTCCCACTGGGGTGCAGGGTGCCACGCATCTGGGCCAAGCTTCACTGCTTTCCTAGTTATATCAACAAGGAGATGCTTTGGCAAATGGAACAGCTGGAACTCAAACTGGCATCCATATAGGATGCTGGCACCACAAGGGAGATTTAACCTGGACATCAGCACAGGTCCCACAAGCATGAACTTTTTATTTAGGATTGTCCGTGATGTTTTTAATGGATAAAAACATTTTTATTAATTGTATTTATTTTTAATGATAGTTATTAGGGGGATAAGGGTCAAGGGCTACAGGAGGGTGGGTGAGATCACCATTTCCACATTCTCTTTTTTTCCTTCCTGTCTTTTGGGAAAAAGCCACACCCAGCCTCCCAACTGCCTCCATACCCTGGGATGGAGGACAGCCACCTGACACCACCCCCGGGTCCCTGACGTGGGGCAGGCTGAGGGTCCTGCTCAAGAGGTTTCCATAGTTCAACAGTTGTGAATTACTGCCAATCTCGCCACTCCGAGACAAAATCTCTCCAGAATCCACTGGTTGAGTCTCCGTTTGCCTGGATATTCACTGCCAACACTTGGCTGGGGTAGTTGATCAATTTGTCTGTCCTCTGTCCTAGTACCAGGTGTCCTCCGCAGGCTCCGATCTACTGCCATATCCTCCTGTGCCCCTGGATGTGCTGTCCACTGCTCCGTCTGAGCCACTGAGGAAGCTCAGCTTTGACACAGGCACTCCACGGTCAGACCATGGAACCTGCAATTCTCTTCCATGGATGGGGTTCTGAGTCCAGGAATTCAGTCCTCGGCATACATTGTATACGGACTTAGATTCTCAAAGGTTGGGCAGCAGGATTCTATCTGCCCCACAGTGCCACAAGTGCAAAGGACCAGTGACAGACTGGGCGATGCTCAGGAAAGGTGGCTAGCTGTGTGAGAAAAGGCCCTTGCACTTGACTGTGACAAATGAACAACCAGGAAGGAAAGGGACAGAGGTGAAGGAGTGTGTCCTAGATGCTTAGCCAACCCATGTGCGAGCTCATTTGTTGTGCAAACATAGAGCAGATGTCAACTTCCTGTGTCGTCCGATTGGCTGGGATACGTGGCCGCCAGCTTGGGAGAGCTGTGGGGGGCCCGGGAAGTTGGGAGGGGGGTGACCTGAGTAAATGTGCTGAAAACTGCCCAGGAAGCAGGTGGACGGAGGGTGTGGGCACCTGTCAGCTCTGTTCCTCAGAGCAGATCCATGGGAAACGCGTGCCATGTGGGTCCATCAGGTCACTGTTTAGGGAGTAAAAATACAACTGTTTCATCAAGTTCAATCAGAGAGCCCCATCCGGTGGCATTCCACAGGGCCGCCGTCGAGCTGTACTTACCGTGGGACCTTAGCGGAGATTCTGAGATGAGGGGGTTGTGATGCAGCACCTGTGTTGAGGTCCTGTCACACCGGGTGTGGCTGTGGAAGCCCAGGGTGCCCACTGCAGGGGCTACATGGAGGGGAGGGATTCGAGATGTTTATTTTTTTCCTCTTTGGAGTTTTCTGTCTTGCTTGAATTTCCTACAAGCATTGGTAGCATAAGAGGAGGTACTGTTCATTGCAGGACAATTAACTGCATTTTCTGCTCATGAAAGTAGCTCTAGGACTAAATGGAGGCAGCAGGATATTCCCGGTTGTATATAGCGGGGTGATGGGACATGCGTCCCAGGGTGACCTTGTGAACATTTACACGGCTGGGACTGTACCCATGTCCCTGGGTTACTGACCTGTCGTTGCTCTGTGTGCATGTACATGTGTGTGTGTGTGTGTGTGGTCAGTGAGGAGTGGCTGCTAGGGGATGAAGGCCGAGAGGTCCCCGGGTGCCCCTGTGCACACTGGAGCCCAGAAAGGCCGGTGGATGTCGCTGAGGCTGCATGTGCACGTGGGGGATGTTGTCCCTGAGGGCAGAGGACGAGCTGAGAAGCCCCAGCTCAAGCAGAGGCAAAAAAAAAAAAGGGAACCAAGTCCTCCTCCCTCTGGCCTGTGTCCTGCTCTGGTCCCCAGCGGATGGACTGATGCCTCCTGACAGGTGGGCAGGACCGACAATAGCTGACCTCAGTTGAGACCTCTCCCAGACACACCCAGAGGTGACTGTTCAATTTAGATACCTGTGGCCTGTCAAGTTGATCCTTAAAATTAACCCCCCACACATGCGTATTCTAGAAAATTGGGAATGTGTAGGAAAGAACAAAGAAGAATGAGCCCAACCCCCCTGCTCGCCTGCCCCGGTCAGAAGCACACACATGTTCATTCCCACCAGAAGGTGAGCGGGAGATGTCCTGAGAGCGACCACCCTTGGGACCTGGACAGAGTGGCCATTGCATTTCTCCTGTTCCTTGGCAGGAGAAACACCCTCACATCTTGGTGTCCATGTTAAAAGTCAGATTAGGAGGAGGCTTGGGAACTGATCTTTTTAAGCCTCAGGATGAACTTGGAGGATAAAACTACAAAAAACATCGAGATCCATGATGGAATAAAAAAATCTGGCTTCTCCTGATCGGCCTGGGGACGGCCATGTTGCTTCGCATCAGTAGCCTTTTTATGCCTGGTTATGCTGCCTTTGGCCAGAGGCCCGGCTGGGCACCAGGCTAGCACACGGGGCATGGTGCGAGGGTGTGAAGGCTTCAAGGCCAGGGACCCAGATGCTGCAGTAGGCTGTGTGACCTGTAACCTTGGCGCCTCTTCACCTACATAAAACGGGTATAATATTAGTAGAGTTCGTAGTGTTAGGAATAAGACATGGATTTATAAAACAGTGTACAATTGCAGTGTTAACTTTTAATACATCTGAGACCCTTGGTGCTTTATAAGGCTTCTGTGTGTATGTATGTGGACCCAGAGCCAGCATGGAACCTAGGGTCTGTCTCTCGGTGACTGCACTGTCCACAGAGCCTGCTAACCTATCTGTGTCTATCTGTCCCACAGCCAGGAGGAAGAGGAGGAGGCCTCCTCCAGGTACTACGTCCCCAGCTACGAGGAGGTGATGAACACCAACTACTCAGAAGCCAGGGAAGCGGGCCAGGACCCGAGGATGACCGTGTCCCTCCCCTCCTACGAGTCACTGACAGGACTCGACGAGACCACCCCCACTGGCCCCAGAGCCAACGCGGAGCCCGGCCCAGGGCACGCCCCTGACAGACAGAACTCCAGGTTGGCCAAACACCTGAAGCCGCTCAAGGTCCGGAGGATCAAATCGGAAAAGCTGCACCTCAAGGACTTCCGGATCAGCCTCCCGGACAAAAACGTGCCCCCACCCTCCATCGAGCCCCTCACCCCTCCACCCCAGTACGACGAGGTCCACGACAAGCTGCCCGACGCCCGGCCACCTGACTGATCCGCCCTCTCGGGCCACCTGACTGATCCGCCCTCTCGGGCCACCTGACTGATCCGCCCTCTCGGGCCACCTGACTGATCCGCCCTCTCGGGCCATGTTCCCTGCTGGCCCTCACACCCTCTGTAACCCCAGACGCGAAGGGAGCCACCGGAGCCCCCAGCCAAGAAGCTGGGGGGACTCAATGTGCACTTGGCCCGTCTGTAACTGGGGGAGGGGCCTCCTGTGTGTCTGACTCACAGAGCGACAGGGAACAGGTACACTGGGCGGCTATGCTGCCTGGAAGCCCGGGAGCTTGTGGCCCACATCCAGGGTGCAGCCCAGGTATCTCCTCCCCCTTCATCCCCCACCTCTGAGCCAGTGGCAACACGTGCCCCTCCCTCTCCAGGACACACACCCCTCCCCAGCCACCGACTTAGGACGAGGTGGCTTCGTTCCCTTCCTGCTAGGACCATGTGTTTCCGAAGTGAAAGTTCTGCGTTTGCTTTCTTCACCGGAGTCTAGGATCGGAACTGGAACTCCGTGTTGTCGAGAGGGCACGGGGCTGCTCCAGGAACTCAGCGTTCACGGTGGGGGTGGTGAGGGGTGGGGTGGAGCCCAGGTGGCGCCCCTCGGAGCTCCCATTTGTTCTTTGAGGGCCTCGGCCTGATGATCCCAGACACCTGACGCGGAAGAGGAGTCTTCACTGGTCCGCTCAGCTGGTCCGGTTCCTTCTGAAATGCCGTGCAGCTGAGCTTTTTATAATAAAGGATTTTATATGGAGTGTGCTCAGGTGCCGAGTTCCTTAGCCGCCCTCGCAGTTCCGGAGCGGTGTCAGCAGCAACAGCTGGGAGGCACCAGATGGATACTGACAGGTGCCGCTGCCAGGCGGTGCTGCGCATGCGCTGTGCCAGAGCATCTGTTCCCACCTACATTCCACTGACATTGTGGCAGCCAGCGCACCAGGGCCGCGGCTCCTTTACAGGTGTGCTGTGCCTTGAGGCTGGGTTCCTCTGCAACGTGCAGCTTATCACCAACAGCTTTGCCTAACTTAGCAGCAGGCCTGGCCCTTCCCAAGAGCTATCCCAGCAACCACAGGCCCAGGAGAATGTTCTAGTGCTTCAGACAGCTCTCTACATTCCTGTCCTGAGAATTGGCCCCAGAGGCAGCTGGGCATAGCTCCTCACCTGCCTGGCAAAACAGTGGTGTGTGGGGTGCAGAGGGCCTCAGCGACAAAACGCCCAGCAGGTGGGACACAGGAGAACTTGCACGCCTGTGGCTGGGATCCTGCCTTGGGGCAGGGCAGGACAGGAAGTCCGGGAAGACAGACCTGAACTCCAAGAACACCTTCCATAGTACTGGTGAGCCTGGAGCTGGCCTGCCAGCAGGGTGTGTGACCAGGAGCCTGCTTGGGGCAGGGTGTGTGACCAGGAGCCTGCTTGGGGAGTAATTTGTCCTGCCCTAGGTGTCCCTGCCGGCTCCTCTTGGGAGGCCAGTGAAGGCAGTGGCTTCTTATCTCAGCAGAGTACAAAGTAGCAAAGGTTCCCTTTTCCTTTTGCACATGCATAGTCACAAGGGGAGAGGCTAGGACTGGCTTCGTGCCCCACCTCCTGGGGCCAACCATGGCTCTCCATGTCTCATGGCTCTGTACTGGCCTCACTTACGTGGCTCTCTGCTTCTCCCAGCCGGAAGATAAATGGGAAGAAAAATCAGAGGAGCATAGCGAGGCCCCAGATGAGTTGAGAAATATCTTTCTGGAAGATTCCTCAGTTTGGCTTCTGGTAGATACCCTTTGGAGATGTTGTACCCGGCCTGGTCCTTCCTTAGGAAAGAGAGCCTCACCACTCTCTGTGGGCTGAGCAGGGATCCACAGGGATCCACAGGGCTACTGGACCCTAAGCACCAGAAGCTGCAAACATTTCCTTATGTGCATGAAGAGGCTGCCGAGAGAGGGTCCTGGATTAGCTGGGGGCCAGGGGAGGGAGCCCTCGGTGCCAGCCCTTGTGTGTGTATTCAGAAGGAGAGTACCTGGTCTGAGAAGAGCAAGGCGTGTGGTCCCCAGGGGTGGAGGTGGCAGAGTTAGCAGCATCCAGGAGCCCGGGTGAGCAGCTGCCAGATGCCACAAGAAGCAGGGGGTAGATTCCTCCCTGGAACCTCGACAGGTGAACCCTGCCTGCATCTGCCCACTTCCGCCTAAGCTGGGACATTGGGCCCCCAGAAGTACAGGAGATCTCATAAGCTGCACAGGTTATTAAGCACCACATTTGTCATTGAAGGACACTGACCTGGAGCTCAGTGCTCAACGAGGCAGGGGCCAGCCCCCTCTGACCTGGGCGTGGTCCTCTGGTCCAGCTGGCAGAGGGCCCATGGAAGTAACACGTGTGAGCCTTGTCTGTTTGCTGCATGTGAGGAAAGTACTTCTGCTACCTGAAGATGTCCAAGCATCTTTGTATGTCCTTAGGGTGGGCATTAGGGCTTAGGCTGCCTGGGGAGACACTGTATTCCGTATCGGAGTACCTTGGTTCAAGTTCCTCTCGAGCTTCCTGCTAATGCACACCCTGGGAGACCACAGGTAATAGCCCACCCCGTTGGGCCCTGCCAACACATTGGGGACCTGGACTGAATTCCTGGTTCTGGCTTCTGCTCCTAGCACCCCAAGAGGCCGGATGCACTGGGGGGTGAGCTGGCAGAGGAACGCTCTCTGCCTGCCTGTGGAGGAGAACATACACTGTGTCGCTTCAAAACAAGCGAGCATGTGTTGGAGAAAGCGTGTTTTTAAACCCATGCCTAGTTTCCTCATAGCAGGTGTTTCCCCTGAGCCTTTGGGAGGCCCCTTGTGTAACGGGTATTTGAGTTCTTTCTGAAATGAAGGTAGAGAGGGGTGAGCTGGCGCTGTCGGCCCCAAGGGAAGGCCTCTTGGTGCCTGAGAGGTGAGGAAGTCCCTGGCCGTTTGAAGTTCACAGCACCTGTCTGGGCAGCGAGCAGACCATCTTCTCAGCACTTGATCTGCTTGCCCCATGGTCCAGACCCATCATGGTCATCCTGCAGCTCACAGCTCTGTCGACTAACTGCCAACAAACAAAAAGAACAAAAGGAACTAAAAAAGAAAAACCCAGAAGAAAGACCCAATCCTTCTCCCTCTTTCGTCTTTGTTCTTACAGAGAAGGGGAGGGAATGCACAAAATCACCCCCACATTCTTGCTTCCTAAATGGCCCCGGGGCTACGAACAGGCACTGGAAAGAAACCTGGGTCTTGGGGTTTTCAAGTCTCACTCCGCACTTCCGTCTCCTGGCGGTCATGTTGGTATCATGTGACCGCCACTCTCAGAAGTCACAGCTGGTTGGACCTGAGGTATGGGCCACGTGACTCAGGGAGAACCAATCAGTAGCTGGGGTCTCTTGCAGGAATTTGGCCCTGGCAGAGGCCTTAATTCATTCATTAGGTAATAAATGCGGTCTCAGGGATAAGGGCCAAGGACCCACACTTCCCCACAAAGCATCCACCAGAACACAGGCAGTGCTGGCTAAGCCTAACTGGACCCACCGACCTAAGGAAGAGGAGGCCCCAGAAATTGCCCAGTGCCCTGTGGCTCAAGGCCATGGTTGTCCATTCACTTCCTCCGTGTGTGGAGTCAGAGCACAGGTTCCCAGCCACATAGTTCCCAGCCAGGGCAAGCTGCCAAGGTGGCCCCAGCCCCTGGGCCCCTGGGGGAGAACCAAGGCCAGGGACCCAGGACTGCCTCTCTATAGCTGTCGACCTGACTTAGGAAACGGCGTCTGGAAGTATCCACGGTGTGCCCATGTCAGAGTCATCCCTGTGGGTGAAGGATGGGGCTGGGCAGAATGAACCGGGCAAGGTGGGTGACTAGGAAGAAAGGAAGGGTGCTGTGGCACAGTGGGTCAAGCTGCCGCCTGTAGCAGGATCTAGGGGGGACCGGGACTCGAGGTGTGATAACCACGCCGAGAATTGGGACACAGGGGAGGCAAAGGCAAGATGAACCAATACATACTTTATTGAGTTTTACTGGGTATCTTTATATCAGGAACCTTGCAGGGCAAGCAGGCAGGTAAAAGTTACTTGTTAACTAAACAATAGCATACAAGCCCCTCTAAAGACAGATCATGAGGAATTTGGGAAAAAATCACCAGGCTTCAGGCAACAGCGTAGCGAACATGACAGGAACCAATACCTGTAAACAACCAGATCTAACAAGAAAAGGAACATAACAAAACTTTGTACTCAGATGCCACAAGTACTGAAAGAAGAGGAAGAGCTAGAGAACTGCCACACACATCCCCAGCCGCGCTTGGCCGGCAAGGCCGCCTCCAATCCCAACAGGAAGCCTGCTTCCTGTAGCATTCAGTCTGCCAAGAATGTCTGAGACTTGAGTTCCTCGGGCACTTGGTGGTCTGGCTCAGGGACAAATCCCCACAGCAGGACATTCCATTTGGAGGCCTGTTTGAGTCCCAGCTGCTCCACTTCCCATCCAGCTCCCTGCCGATGCACCTGGGAAGGCAGCAGCAGATGGCCCAAGTCCTTGGGTCCCTGCACCCATGTGGCAGACCCAGAAAAAGCTCCTGGCTCCTGGCTTTGGGCAAGCCCAGCTCTGCCCTCTGTGGCAATTTGAAAAGTGAACCGGTAGATGGTACATTAGAACCTTCAGGGGACACCAGGTGGAGGATGGATATAATTTTGCTTTTCAAATAAATAAATCTTTCGAAGAGAGAGCAGAGAAGGAGTGCAGCTCGCGGGGCTGCAGGGTCTGCAGAGGAGCCGCTGGCGGGGAGGCTTGTGCTTGATGCCCCTGGGGACCTTGACAACGCGTGGGTCCCTGGGTTGCAGTCAGCTGCTTGCCCGGGCATCCCCTTGGCACCCACGTGCCAGGAGACAAGTAGACCCTGAAATTCTGCATGTGGCTGAGAGGAGCTAGAAGACAAACTGTTACGAACAAGCGTTTCAGGCTGGAAGGGAGAAGAGAAGTTTCTGTAGCTCACAGGCCTGAAGAACAAGGGAGAGTCCCAGCGTCAGAAGCCTGTGTGCCGGGCCAGGCAGAGGGTGCCTCCCGGCATTCCGACGGAGAGAGCTGCAATGTACAAAGCCACCATGCCCCTGCCGTAGTCCGGAATCCCCTGACTCCAGCATTTGTGGATGCAAAGCCCTCAGGGCTTGATGAGCTCCTGAAGGTCAAGAGCCACCAGCATCCCAGAGGTCAAGGGCATTACTAAACATTCTAGAACACCAGAGACAGTCCCCACAAGAAGGCACGCTTCTGCCCCAGATGTCAAGAGTGCCCAGCTTGAGAAACCCTGCCCTGCACGATGGGAGCCCCATTCTGCTGGGCACTGGGGTTCCAGTCCCAGACGCCAAGGCACCTTGTGTCCACGCTGCCAGAACAGCAGCAGGACCTTGGCATCCCTGCACACCAGTCTGAGTGTGTGACTTGCTCAAGACTTCCCGTGGCTCCCTAATTCCAGAACTCTTCCTTGAATTCCCCATGGCAGGATAGAAATACTCTTCTTTCTTTTATCTCTTCTCCATTCCCAGCCCCACCCCTCCATGCATGCAAACCTGGAACTATTTTCTTAAAGATGTATTTCTTTATTTTGAAACCTAAAGTTACACAGAGGAGAAGGAAGGAGGGAGAGAGAACAGCCTTGCAGCCACTGGTGTGCTCTCCAGGTGGCCACAATGGCCAGGAGTGGACCTAGCCAAAGCCGGGAGCTTCATCCAGCTCTCCCGTGACGGAGGCAGGGCCTCAACACTTGAGCCATCTTCTGATGCTCCTCCCAGGCCATTCATCAGCAGGGAGCTGGATTGAAAGGGGAGCAGCAAGGCAGAACCAGAACCCACATGGAATGCCAGTGTCACAGGCAGCAGCTTTACCCACTCTGCCACAACACAGGCCCCAAACCCCAGAATTCAGTGACTGTACAGTGAAAGATGTGAGAGATAATGGTCAGGGAAACCTATAAACTCAACTAGACTGGGAAGTCAGGGACTATGCAGAATCCATGAAGGGCATCCAACAAAATTAAACAACTGAACATAATTTCAGAAGCTCGTTTACAGTGAGACCTCTTCTGGTGGCCCCAGAGTGCTTCTGTGAGGGAAGGCGGGCTCGGCACCCCGCAGAACTGGGCAGGCTTGCAGGCCGGAACTCCGATGGCAAGTGGACATCCTTAGTATTTACACTTTAAACATCTTATGTCAGCAGGTGTCCTGGGTGACTGTCCAGTGCAGACAAATCATTTGCACCTGCTTTAACAAAGCACAAAAGGGAGAGAACAATGGAATAAGAATGGGATAGCAAGCGTTCACTTCCAGGATAAAATCTGACAAACCGTGAGCCTGGACCCTTACAAAACAAGTCAAGTGAACGCTTGCTCTAATCGGATATCTAAATGCACCTGCTGTGTCTAAAATCATTGCCTTGGGGGTGCTCCTTGGGCCTTGCTGTGGACCTGTAACTTCCGATTGCAGCCCCCCATGTGGACGGCAGCAGTGCAGGTGCTGGGGACCCTGTCACCCACATAGGAAACCTGGATTCAGCTCAAGCCTCCTGACCTTGGCTGACCTTGGCCAGCCTCGCCACGGGCACTGGGGGAGTGAAGCAGGAGATGAAAATATCTCTCTACTGAAATATCTATTTTTAATTTCTTGAATAAAAATGGCTACCTAAGTGTAAACATTGAGTCCAGAGGTCCCCATACCTGCTTCCGCTGTGTGAGTGCCGGGTCTGGGGCCTCACACCAGCCTCTTGCTTCTGCAGATCCAGGGAGCCTCTGCTGATGGCTCCCCCACTTACCACCCCACGGGAGGCCTGGTCTGAGGCAAAAATTCCTGGCTGCAGGCCAGCCTAGCCGCAGACAGCACAGGCATTGAGGAAGCAAACCAGCACATCGAAGCCCTCCCTTTTTCTCTTTCAAATACAATACGTTTTGAATGTTTTGGAGTTGAAGAATACACAGAACTTTGTTTCCATCTCTGACAAATTTGTTTTATTTAAAACCCAGATTCTAGGTACTAGTCCACAACTTGACTTAAATATTTTTGAAATTATGTTAAAAACAGAGCAGAGATTTCCCATGCACTAATTCACTTCCCAAATTTCTCGCCACCTACGGGCTGGGACAGCGGCAAGCCAGGAGCCTAGGATTCAGCCCTGCTCTCCTTGAGCATCACCTGCTGCCTCCAGGTGAATGAGCAGGGAGGGTACAAACCCCAGAATGCTGGTAGGGGAAGTGACCAGCCCAAGCAACGTCTTGTCTCACCCATCCTCGCTGAGAGCCGGAAGCCTGCTCCTACGGGCTGACCTTGCAAACAGGCACACACACCAATCTAGCCACTGGTGATTCGTTTCAAACAACTGATTCACTAATGTCAATGCAAATATAGAAAAAGATACAGGAATATACGTCTTCCAGAAGAAGCTATAAAAGGTAAGGCTGAGTTTATCGAAGACAGCCGTCTAATAAATCAAACGGCAAAGAAGAACTGGGGCAAACAAAAAAATAATAACTGCTATTTGGGATCAACTTTGATGTTTATTTTCCAAGTTAAAAAATACTTTAAAATGTTTCCACTGCATGAAAGCAGTAAAAAAAAAAAAATTACTCATTCATCTTTCCAGGGGCCATTAATAGAAAGGTCTGATGGCCCAAGACAGGGGCCAGGAACAAGACCACAGGGAAAAGGGCAGGGGCTTCATGCAGCCAAGTTCACGAATGGATTAAAAACAGACTATGGTTCATGTAGATTGAATTCTTATGTGTTAGTTACATCTGCTCATGAAGGAAACATCAAGTGAACTGCAGTATGCTTTTCTCATTCTGGATTGGTTAGCTGTAGCACTCCGGTCATTTTGAGCAGGGCAATGCTGACACTGGGTGCAAGGCAGGAAGTAGGAGCTGCCTGGCAGCATCCCCAGCCTCCTCCAATCAGACACTAGTAGCATCTCTTAGGTGTGGCAGTCAAAAATGTCGCCAGGGTACCATTGCCGTGGCTCAGCGAGTTAAGCCTCTGCCTGGGATGCTGGAATCCCATAGGAGTGCCGGCTTAGTTCTTAGCTGCTCTACCTCTGATCCAACTCCCCGCTAATGCACTTGGAAAAGCAGCAGATGATGACCCATGGGTCCCTACTGGCCATTTGGGAAACTTAGATGTAGTTCTGGGCTCCTGGCTTCAGCCTGACCCAGCCCTGGCTACTGCAGCTATCTGGGGAGCAAACCTTTAGAGGGAAAATCACCAATCTCTCTCTCTCTCTCACTCACTTTTCCTCTTAAATAGAACAAATCTTTTTTTTTAAGATTTATTTTTATTATGTTTTTATTGGAAAGGCGGATATACAGAGAGGAGAGACAGAGAGGAAGATCTTCCGTCCGATGATTCACTCCCCAAGTGAGCGCAACGGCCGATACTATGCCGATCCGAAGCCAGGAGCCTCTTCCGGGTCTCCCATGCAGGTGCAGGGTCCCAAAGCTTTGGGCCGTCCTCGACTGCTTTCCCGGGCCACAGGCAGGGAGCTGGAAGGGAAGCGGGACTGCCGGGATTAGAACCGGCGCCCATATGGGATCCTGGGAGTGCAAGGTGAGGACCTTAACCACTTGCGCCACCGTGCCGGGCCCAATAGAACAAATCTTTAAAAAAAAAATCCATCTAGATATTGCCAGAAGTCCACTGCAAAGTTAACTGCTCCCAGTTGAAGATCACAGCTTTCAGTTTTCTGGTAGGCAGGAGGGACAGAACGAGGAAGCATCACCAAGAGGGCCGCCACGTGGCAACCTGTATGTGTGCAGTGGAATCCCAGGAGGTCACACGCGTCAGAGTCAGCTGGGTAAGCAGTATGGGAGATGCGACAGCAAGTGGCCTCTGGGTCCCCGCGGCGGTCATCCTGTCCAGCATCCCCAGCAAGCAAAGGGAACTATTCCAGAGATGTTTGTCTAAGGGCCGCGTCAACACCGTACAAACAGGGTTGGAATTCCACACCGGGTGATTCCACCTGGACAAACAGGAGCCGACTCAGCGGCCCCGGAGACAGCACGGCAGGATGTCACACCCATAGTGCTGCCAACTGACACACGTCCACCTGTGTTTAATCAAAAGCTCCCACGGTGGTTTTAAATCCTCTCTGGGTACTTCTGATTATTGACCCAGTAAGGTAAGAATTGTTGCTTTATGCTTTTCCTGAACAAGCTGCAGGAATATTCTTTGCAGAAGTCTGGCTAAGAATGACCAAAAGGATGACGACTTGAAATTTCACAATTCTGCTTCCACAAAGGAAACAGTGGGGCCACAGAGTGATCCTCAAAGAAGCCGATGACCCAGGAGTCCATGGACCAGGTGATGGCTGGACAAAGTGTGGCCCTACACACCCAGTGGAATGTCATGACTCACTCTCAAGTGGAGGGCGTTCTGACACCTGCTGCATGATAAACCTCACGCATGTTGTGATAAGACCTGTTTACATAGAGCTGCTCCGACTCGCAGGAACGGAGAGTGAGGCAGGTGCCGGGCACAGAGGCTCAGCCACTGCTCGGGACAACCACAGCCCAGCTCTAAGTGCCAGGATCGAGTGCTCTGCTCCTCTTCCAATCCAGATTCCTGCTAACACATGCCCCGGGAGGCAGCAAAGTAACCGCGCAAGCACTTGGTTTCCAATCACACACGTGGGAGGTCAGGAGTGAGTCCTGGCTTCTTGACTTTGGCCTGGCCAGACTTCAGCTGTTACAGATACCAGGGAGTAAATAAGCAGGTGGAAACAAGCTACTCTCTCTCTCTCTCTCTCTCTCTCTCTTCTCTCTCTCTCTCCTCCACCCATTCCTTTTCAATATATTTAAAAAATTGGCCTTTTTTAAAGAGGAGGGTTTTTTTTTTTTTTTAAAGACAAACTAACAAAGAGATAGGGAGAGACAGAGAAAGAGGTTTTCCACTCACGCAGTCATTCCCCAGTGGCTGCCACAGCCGGGGCTGGGCCAGGCTGAAGCCAGGAGCCAGGAGGGAAGCATGTCCTCGGGCTGATGTGGCACTCTGGTATAGGATGTTGGCACCAGAGGCAGCTGCTGAATGCGCTGCACCACAGAAACCAACATTTCAGGAAATGTACAATGGGTTGTAGCATGGTCGTTGGCAGAGCCCGAGAAGACGGGAAATGGGGCATCGGAGCTTAACGGGGATTGAGTTTTGGTTTCACCCGATAAAGAAGTTCTGTCGATTGGCTGAGAAACCGTGTACAGATAGTCAATACAACTGAACTGTCCCTTGGATGGTCAACATCATGTGATAAAAGTGTGTGCTTTGCCACAGGTAAATGCAAAATTTAGAAAACAGCAGAAAAGCAGGCAAGGCAAGGCTGGTGGGTCCATCTGGCAGCAGCGATCTGAGAGCACAGCCTTGGCAGCCTTGAGAAGGCGCCAACCCGGAGCGGGCATTTGGTTGAGGAGCTGAGACCCCCGCTCCGCCCCACTCACTGTGTGGACCCTGAGCTGGCTCCTGCTTCAGCTCCCTGCTAGCACGGAGCCCCGGAGGCAGCAGGACACGCCTCGAGTGCCTGGGCTCCTGCCCCGCCTGTGGGAGACCCGGGCTGAGTCCCCAGCTCCAGGCTCCTGCCTCGCACAGCCCACCATGGCCAGCATTTGCAGAAATCTCTCTCTCTCTCTCTCTCTCTCTCTCTCCTCTCTCTCTCTCACACACACACCTTCTCCCTTCCTCTCTCTCTCCCCACTTTCAAATAAACAGATGCTTTTAAAAAGGTCTTCAAGGCTGGAAAATGCAGACACAGTCGCAAAAAAAAAAAAAAGCTCCTGCATCGTATTTCTGGGAACAGAGATTTGAAAAAGAGCGAGGAATGAGACGGTCACAAACGGCCAGCATGTGACCCGAGCAGTTTGTGGGGCCCCAGGGGGAGCTCTTTGACTTCTGTATCTTGGGCACTTGCATTCAGACAGGAGAGACAGAAAGAATAAAAATCTTCATTATCACATACCCAGAGAAGATCCCATGAACATACGCAGCAGGTGGGCTTAAATACACACGTCTTAAAATGGGGTTGCAACCTAGTCAGAGATGAAGAAAAGCAATGAGGCCTCAGACTCACTCTTCTTTCTTTGGATTCAAAACAGAGAGGGTGTAAGGGCTGGAGCCGTGGCAGCCGTTTTGTGACTGTCACACAGAGATTCTGTCGAGGTGGGATCCACATGGTTAAAATCCTTGCTGAGAACTGAAGAGAGGCTGAGGCCCTGCTTCGGACCAATGGACTCTTGACTCTTTCAGTAGCCAGTGGTGAAGCCAGTTTGTGTCACTCTGAGAGCCTGTATCCCTCCAGAAACCCATGCTGTCTCTAATACCTGATGAAAACGACACAAACAGAAGGCCATCCCAGCTGGGGCCTTCAGGGCACAGGCTCAGGCCCTGGACACCTCTCCCCCTGTACTTGGCTTTCCTTTTTCCCTGTCTCCCAGCCTCTCTGTCCTCCCACGTGCTCTCTCCTCTTCCCTCCCTCTCCATCTTTAAAGACACAGATCACACGCTCGGTGTTTTTCAAACCCTCCCCAGACCTCACCAAACTTGCTCCCAGAAGAGAACTTGCCGACAGCCCCTCCGAGGCCCCTGCTGAGCCCCCCTGCTGAGCCCCAGTCCTTCTGCCCACTAGCATGTCCCTCTCCCGTTGGCTTCCGAATTCAGGCCCAGGTTAGAAGGGGACGAGACTTAAGTTTCCAAAAACAGCCAGTGCCTGGGAGAGGTCAGCAAGCCTGGTGAAAGACGAGGACTCGGGCAAGGCCCTGGGAAGAAAAGAGCAGTTGTTCTCCGTGAAAGAGAGCAGAGGAGGGCGCAGAAACCAGACACGGTCAGACCAGAAGAGAGGAAGTCGGGACGCCTGAGCAGAAACGCCAGGAGCGCCACGAGGGGCTCTGCTGGGAAGAGAAAATGGAAGGATGTGCCAGGAAACCAGGGCTACCATGAGCCCAGGCAGCCCAGAGCTGAGATACGAATCCAGAGGGCAGAAGGATCTGGAAACCTCCCCAACATAGGGGAGGGACACAGGACGAGGTCATCCAAGCCCGGTGCTTGGCTGCCAGCTGGGGCCAGCACCGAGGCAGCAGCTAAAGCCAGTGACAAAGGCATCCCACAGGGGCACAGGTTCATGTCCTAGCTGCCACTGATCCAGCTCCCTGCTAATGTGCCTGGCGAAGCAGTGGAGGATGGCTCAAGTCCTTGGGCCCCTGCAGCCACGTGGGAGACCTGGAGAAGCTTCATGCTCTTGGCTTCAGCTTGACCCAGCCCTGGTCTTGGCAGCCATTTGAGGGGGGAGAAACGGCACATGGGAGATTCTCTCTTTATTTCCCCCTCTCTCAGCAACCCTGCCTTTCAAACTAATCAGTAAATAAATCTTTTCAAAAGTAAGAAAGGAGTTTCACTAAAGGTAGGGCTTGCAGCTGGCCAGAGCTCACGGCCACGGCTGCAGCGGGGATTTGCTGCTCAACTAAAAGACACAGAGGGGCACCCAGGAGACCAGGTAGCGGCCAGCAGGAATCCAAAGTCAAAGGGTAGGTGTCCTGTAAAGCAGCCTCTGGGCTGTCTCCAGCCCCCAGACCCCCTTCCCTGGGACCAGCTGCTGTTTAGAGGGGTACAGAGATGAATCACTGTGGTCGCCGAGGCTTACAGCAGGACCCCCTCCCTGGAACACAGCACACAGGCGTCACAGTGCTGCCCCCTGCTGGCAGGTGTCAGTGCCTTCCCCCAGACCCATCTGCCGGTCTTTGTAGACTTCTGTTCCTTGGGGTGTGTCGGTTATGCCTGCCCCAAGAGAGTCCTTGAGGTTAAATGTGTCTCCATGCCCATCCAGCTCCCTGCTCATACGCCTGAGAAAGAGCGGAAGATGGCCCCAGTGATGAGTGCTTGCAGCCGACCCAGGCGGAGTTCCGGGAATCTGGCTTCAGCCCGGCCAGCCATGGGCCACGTGACCAGCAGATGGATGATCTCTCTGTCTCTCCTTCTCTGTATCACTTTGCCTCTTTCAAATAGACAAACTTTTGCAAAAAAATGTATTGGCTTCCAACTGCGTGTCAGCGCTGCCTTGGGCAGCAGGGATCCTTGGGTGAGCAGCATTCACGGCTCTGTTCATTGGGATCAGAACACCTACAGGGTTGGCTGTGGCCCAGGGACCTGGTGGCTCTGACCCAAGGCTAGGTTTAGGATCCACTCTCTTACCCAATCCCAGGTCGAAGCCCCCTCTGTGAGCAGAAAGGGGAACTTCCTGATGGGGAGCAGCAGGTGTTCTGGCTGGGGGTCAAAGGGACAGAGCCCGGCAGACTATCCCACAGCCGGGAATGTGCATGCCCTGGGACCCAGCAATTCTACTTCCGGATGTGTGCCCAACAGAAGTGTGTGCCCAAAGACAGTGACCACCACAGTCTCTTCTGCCCCTTCCCTGGATGGGGGTGGGACTTGGCTCCTGCCAGTAAATGTAGCAGAGGGGATGGTGGGACCTTCCTGAGATGATGTGATTATGGGTCTAACTTCCATCTAGCCAAGGTCTCTGTGGGAAGCAAGCTGCTGCATAGAAGGCTCAGGTGGCCAGGGACAGGAAGTAGCCCGCAGAGGGACCAAGGTCCTCCTCCTTTCAATACCCCAGGGCCCAAAGCCTGCCAACAAGCATGTGAGACTGAAGGAGGATCTTGCCTTGGCCGCACCGTGGGAGTAGACTCCAGCCCCGGCTGGTTCCCCTGAGCACAACCTGGAAGTGATCCCATCAAACAGCCAGACCCAGCCTCTGATACCCGAAAGCTGGGACAAAGTGCCCTGTTGGTTGGCAATGATCTGTTTGGCCAAGCTAGATACCCAGTGTGAGACAGGCCGAGCCAGCGGTGAGCATGAGGGGCCATGGCTGCCTAACCTGGCCTGGCTAAGCCCCAACACTCCAACAACAGAAACAAACCAGACAGCGAACAGACCACACATGACTCCACCTGCATGGAGTTTGGAAACAAACAGAGCCTGTCCGAGATGCTGAAGTCAGGATCAAGGCCGTCCCTTGGGGTGAGTGAGGACCAGAAGCCGTGCCAGGAGACTCCCGGGATGTCCGAGGGGTTCTGCCTCTGCCCTTGCGGGCTGCACACATGGCATAGAGCCACCAAGGGCATAGAGCCACCAAGGACATAGAGCCACCAGGGCATAGAGCCACCAAGGGCATAGAGCCACCAAGGGCATAGAGCCACCAAGGGCATAGAGCCACCAGGGCATAGAGCCACCAAGGGCATAGAGCCACCAAGGGCATAGAGCCACCAGGGCATAGAGCCACCAAGGGCATAGAGCCACCAACGGCATAGAGCCACCAAGGGCAGAGAGCCACCAGGGCATAGAGCCATCAAGGGCATAAAGCCACCAAGGGCACAGGCAGATCTGGTGCTGCTCCTCAATGGGATTGTGCTCCTGGACCCAACTCCAGCACTCCAGAGTCAGAAAATCCTGCCCCAGCACTTACAGGATCCCTTCCTAGACAAGAAGCTCAACTTTTCCATGCCTCAGTTTCCCCATGTGTAAAGTGAGTTGGACTAAGAATGAAAGAAAGCTGTTTATGACACCTAGCTAGCCTTACTGAATGTTAGCTGGCTTTATTAAGCACACCCATACAGAGTCACGGCTGCACACACACACCAGTTAATAAGTCAGAGCTGCAGGAGCAAAATGCTGGAGTCGTCCAGCAGGTGCCACCCAGGAAGCTGCTGGATGTCCCGGAAGTATCGCCCCACCAGATGGTCAACAGGACGGCGAGCTCAGAAAAGCCTTCAGGCAGATGGCCAGATGTGAGCTGATCAGACCGCAGGTGGCACTGGGCTAGGACTGTGTGGATACAAATTAGAGCTGTGTGGCTGGGGGGGGGGGGAGACCAGGGCTGCCCTCCCCCTCGGCATTAGAGAAAAACTCAGCAGCCAATAGTAACGCGGGCACTCACACGGCCTCCTGCCTGCTCATCCCTTCTAAACCCCCCACATCTGAGCTTCGGGGATCCCCCTTTTCACAGGAGAAAAAGCCCGGTCCCTCCAAGGCAGCGTCGACACTCCGTGTCTGCAGTGGGCAGACGGGACAGCGCACAGACCCCCCCAGCCAAAGATGCCAGGGAGCTGAGATGAAGGCGGGTTGGCAAGAGAAGTGAGGGTTCCCAGCCAACAACACAACATCCCTTTGTAGCTCAGCTGCCCATGTCTTCCCCTTCTGCAGGGGGCTGGGCAGGGCCACCTGCCGGTGACCTCAGAAACCCATCATTCTTCCCGTGGTGGGAAATGATATACGTGGGTCTCCTGGTGTCCAGATATGCAGGGCAGCTCTTCATAAAGTGCCCCCAGGCTACACTGTCCCCCGCCTGCTGCTCAGGAGCTGGCCTAAGCCCTGTCTTCCCACATCACATCCCCTCCTAGTCCTTCTCTCTTTCTCAGACTCCCTCTCACCCAACAGAGGTTGGGAGCACCGCCCCACGTCCCCTCCCAGGACAGGGGCTTGAAGCCAGCACTAGTGTCACGTAGGATAACAAGCAATGAAGCAGCAACCAGGCAGGGCTAGGCGAGGGGTGCAGAGAGGGAGTTCTTCCCGATTAAGGAGAACCAGGAAGCTGGAAGCTGCAGGAAGGATGCTCAAGGCTGAGTCCAGCAGGTGGGGCAGGAGACAGACCGTGCTACCCGCTCCATGCCTCTGACCCAGCTTGGGCCTTCAGGTAGGGCAGACAAATGGCATCTTATGGCTCTTACCTGTAGCCCCCCAGGGACATACCCACTCACCTGTAACAATGGGGCCATGTGTTCCCCCTGCCCTTGCCTTTGTAAGCCTCGTTGCTAGCTGAAAATATTATGAGTAGAAAAGGCATTGATCCACATGAGCCGCCCCTCTTCCCCCAGCAAAGCATATTCATCGGCCGGAAGCTGCAGTCGCTGCCCTGCAGGGTGAGAGAGGACCAGACCACAGGTCAAGGCCCCCAAGCATGGCACATCACTTCCACAACCTTGGGAAATAATGGTTCCTAGCCTGAACCATGGCACAAGCCTGCACACTCCAGTCCTGCTCGAACACCTACCCGTGTGAACTCGGGCAGGTTCACTTCCCAAAGGCTGTAATGACCAGGGCTGGGTGAGGTCACAGCCAGCAGCCAGGAATTTAACCCAAATCTCCCCTGTGGGCAGCAGGAGCCCACTCCCCTGAGCCATCACTGCTTCCTCCTGGAGTCTGGACCACCAGCAGGTCGGAGAGCCAGAGCCGGGCTCTGGGGTGTGGGATGCAGCCGCCTTCACCGCCAGGCCAGCTGCTTGCCACCATCACATCTGAATGCTTGCCCACTGCCCTCCCGCTGGCAGGAGTTGATGTCCACTGCCCAGATTCCGATGAGGAGATGGCCCTGGGGAAGGACGAAGGGCCTTACTCAGCAGGGGATGGTCCTCAGGCAGGGTTACTTCTGCCAGCTGGGAAAACAGGGAGGTAGGCTGCAAACCCAGAGCCTGTGCGTCCGGTTTGAGCCACCCAGAGCCCAATAAACAGAGGGTCGCAGGCACCACCAGACACCTCCGTGATGGCTTTGTATCCCAACATTGTCTGATTGCAAAGCGCATCCCTCTCGCTCTGCCCAGGAACATCTTGGAGGATGCTAACACCTCAGGGAAGACCCTGCGCAGATCTGGCAACCTCTGCTCCCCAGTTAGGATTTCCTGGTGGGGACCTGGTCCACACTGGTCCACACTGGTCCACACTGGCAACACATGCTCGCCTGAGGCCTGGATGGGGCCCCGTGGCTGCACTGCATCACCAGGAGGCTGTCCAGCAGTGAGCAAATGCAAGTCCTTACACTCGTGTTGAGGCCTGAAGCTTGACCAGGGACAAGGAGGGAGGGGCAGGGCTGGGAAGCAAGCGGGGTCCAGACCCGGGCAGCGGCTGGAAGGATTTCCATAGCTCCTGGGGTGGGGCGGTAGGAGGCCAGACTGCAGGAGGGTGGCTCATTCACTCACTCATTCATTCATTCATTCATTCAGGGGTCATCCTGCTTGCTCAGAGGCTATGGGGGGTGGGTTGGACAGGAACACATAGTAAGACATATACTACAAGTACACTCCATGGTGATGGGACTTAAGAAGAAATGGAAGATTGGATTATGTTGGGATATGTGTTCAGATTTTTATTTCATGAAGAATTTTTTTAAATATATGATTTTTAAAAATATATTTAAAAGGCAGAGTTCCAGAGAGAAGGAGAGCATGAGAGAGTTTGTCCATTGGCTGGTTCACTCCCCAAATGACTTCAACAGCTGGCGGAAGCCTGGAGCTCCCTCTGGGTCTCCCACATGGCTGCAGGGACCCTGACCCCTGGGCCGTCTTCTGCTGCTTTCCCAGCTGTGTTAATAGGGAGCTGAACTGGGACTCGCAGTGGCACTCAGATGAAATGTCAGCGTTGCAGACAGTGGCTGAACTCACTGTGCCACAACACAGGACTCTGGTTTTTTAAAACATCTCTCTCTCTCTCTCTCTCTCTCTCTGATTTGTTTCTTAGACTACCAAGGAGTCTCCCAAGCTTTGCAGGTACCTGAACCCTGGACTACTAAAACCCTCACTCACATCGCCTGACTAAAAGCCCTCCACCACCTCTGGGCCTTTGGAGCAAATATCCCATCCCAGAGGCCTTCTTTCTCCCTTACACCCAGGGTAGCACAGGTACCTCCAGCCAGGGCAACGAGGCGAAGTGGGTAGAAGATGCTCACATCAGGATGGCAGCATATAAAGTCTGCATCTGTTCCCAACACACGGTGTGCACACACATGTACACGCAGTGTGCACACACACGTTAACACACATGCACACTCAGACACACTACACAGGCACACACACACATCACGCTTGTACCAATGGGGTAAGGGACTTCTTAAGGACGGTGGCTTAGAGGGACCCTGGACGCCACAGAAGGCTGAGCCATTTCCGGGGTCTGCAGGGTGGGGAGACATTCTCTTCCCAGCTCGAGACCGGAGCGTTCTGTCTGTCCCTCTCCCAATCCCCCCACCCCAGGGCGGTGGCCCCCAGCCTACCATTGCAACAGCCAGGACTGAATTCAGCTCCTTACCTCAGACCCCGACCCCCAGTCTCCCATGCACTTGTTCTAGATCGTAGGGAACAGAAAGATTCCAGAGCCAAATCCCCTCTCGGTTTCCTCCTCGCTCTTAAAATCCGGCGCCACTCGTGCTGTGCCGCCACTCCTCCGTCCCCAGCCTCTGTTTCCCCACCTGTGAACTGGGGCAAGCCCGGGAGGACCTCCAGCAAGCGGCGACCCTCAGGGATGCTGCTCCCGAAGGCGAGGGCTGCCCAAGGTTCCCAGCAGGCCACGCCCCTCACCTGTCAGGCCGCCCCGCGGGCGTTGCCGTGGCGACGCGTGTACACAGGCCAGCGGGCGCGCCGGGTGCGGGTCGCCGGCTGCAGACTCTGGTGGCCTCCGCCCCGAGCGGGCCGGCGGGTGGCCAGGGGTGAGCTTCCTCCTCCAGCCAGGTGAGTGGGGTCTGGGAAGGCGTGGCGGGCGGAGGACGGGGACTGCGCAGGGCTGGCCCCACAAGGATGGGAATAGGGAAGAGAGAGCAGGGGCTCCCCAGGGTTCCCATCCTCTTAGATCCAGGAGCACCCCACCACCACCACCAATACCCACTTCACTAAGCAAGGTTTGCACCCTGGCCCCCTGGAGATGAGTCACACAGGAGCTTGGCAACCCTCTCCAGTCTCGCCCGGGATACAGTCAAGATTAGGAGGGTCGCTCCTGGCTGCCTTGCTGTGCTTCTGACATTGGCTGTCAGAAAAGTCCCCTTGCCTGACCTCTGCTTCCCAAATGTCTGTTAGGAAGCTATGGTCCTCAGTTCAGGCTCCCACCACCTGTGGCCCGGAGGGATGGCATAGTTTAACCCATTCATTTCCTGCTCTGTTTTCAAACAGGCATCAGGCTGCACAGGGCACAGGTGGGGTGGAGAGCCAGTGCGTCTCGCAGGCCTGTAAAGCAGTGGTCTGTAACTTTTCCAAAGTGTCACTTAGTCTAGACCCCGTGGGGTGATGTGGGAGACGGCTACCATCAGAGACAGCCAGGCTGCCCAGACTGCCTCTGGGGCATTATCTTGTAGTTTCCATTATTCTGCAAGAGATGCTAGAAGGTGTCAGGTGCAGCATCCTCCAGGACCAGACATGGAGTTAGGGACCCACAGTCAGGGACCACGGAGGGTCTGACAAGTTTCCCTGCCTGCAAGCTTACGAGTGAGCCGCCTCAGCTGTCAGGTTTGGAAGCATCTGGGCCCAAGACAGAAGCAGGCAGCATGCACTGCTTTCTGGCTCCTCCTGACCCCACAGACCTCCTGACCCCACAGACGCTGGGCATACGACACCAGTCTGCATCCCAGCGAAGGGACCCCAAAACCAGGAAGACCCCATCTTTTTAAAGATTTATTCAATTTTTATTTGAGAGCCAGATTTACAGAGAAGGAGATAGAGAAAAAGAGAAATCTGTTCCATCCACTGGTTCACTCCCCAAATGGCCACCAAAGCCAGAACTGAGCCAATCCAAAGCCAGGAGCCACATGCTTCTCTTGCGTCTCTCCGGTGGATACAGGATCCCAAGGACTTGAACCATCCTCTGTTGCTTTCCCAGGCCACAGCAGCCCAGACTCAAACTGGCACCATGTGGGATGCTGACACTGCAGGCTTTAGTGTGATCAGCCACTGTGGTCCCTGCCGCCCACGTGGGGACCCAGATGGAGATCCTGAGAATGGGCTCCTGGATTCAAGGACCTCGTGTGATTGCCTGGCCCAGGTGTCACAGTGTACCCTCACCATGCTGCCTCTCCTCCTGCCCTCCCCCCTGGCAACTGTGGCAGTGGAAATCGAGCTGTGCAGGCACTCCGGACAGGGCCCCAAGCTCTCCCCAGCCTCCTGCTTCCAGGTAAACCCAGCCTGTTGGGGTCTCAGTCTCCTCCTCTGTTGAATGAGCGCAGTGTTGATGTCTGCCTCGCAGGGCTGCTCTGGGCTGAGGACACACCGTGTCTAGTATCCAGCTCTGTTCTCAGTGAGTGATGGCAGAGGTGATGAGGAGGAGTGGGGCAGCCCCCACGAGCCCACCCCTCACACCACCACGATGCCTGCGCATATCTGCAGTGCCATGACTTTACATTTCAATGGCTTTTCTGTTGAAAAGTGGAGACTGCTGTGCCTGGCACAATCGCCTAGTAACTAAATCCTCACCTTACATGCACCAGGATCCCATATGGACACCGGTCCATATCCCGGCAGCTCCATTTCCCAACCAGCTTCTTGCTTGTGGCCTGAGAAAGCAGTAGAAAATGGCCCAAAGCCTTGGGACCCTGCACCCCCATGGGCAATCTGGAAGGAGTTCCTGGCTCCTGGCTTCAGATTAGATTAGCTCCAGCCATTGTGGCCTATTATGGAATGAATCAGTGGATAGAAGATCTCTCCGTCTTCCCTTCACTATGTAAATCTGCCTTTCCAATAAAAATAAATAAACCTTAAAAAAGAAAAGAAAGGTGTAGGTTGTTGGTCCTCCCCATGTCGCTGACACAACCGCCTCCAGTCTTCTCAAGCCCCAAGATGAACTGTCATCCACATTTGACAATCTTCTGACATCACTGAAATGTTTGTTCTTTTCAATACATGTGTAGAACTGAGTTGGAAATGCCTGTAACTACAAAATGCTTGCGTGGATGGATGGCTGTGTGACAGAAGAAAAGATAGCTGACATGGGATTGCAGAATCCAGGCTGTGGATGGAGCACCCATCTCCTGCTGTCCACTTTCCCTTCTGTTTGGCATTTCTACCATAAAACATTGGGGGGAAATACGCACAGGACTCTGATGATGTGGCCAAGCTACAGTCTTGTTTCTTTGACTTAAGAAACATTTTCCCGACCTAAATATAGGAAGAGGTTTAGTGATTTAAAACAGACAGGCATCTACCGCCTGCTTCCCCTGGCCCTTTAAGATGCACCATGCACGTTTAGTATTCCTGGGAGAATGCTAAGAACCCTGGGGTGACAACAGCAATAGAAGCAAGTGGGAACTGGGCACGCTTCTAGAATCTTCACAAACGTGATCACAGTTCATCCTCACATGCCCATTGTCCAGGTGAGGAGCCTAAAAGAGAAACTAGATCACCTAGCCAGGGGCACAGGGCTGGTAAGCGGTGGGTTAGGAATGGTGAATGTGATTACTTGATATGTCAGATAACTAACCCTGTACCAAGCTTACTAGGGAAGCGGTCTGGAGTTACCAGTGAGACCCATTTTTGTTGTTGAGCAGCTTTAGTTTTTATTCATTTGTGCCCTGATTAAACTAAGAAATGTTGTCTGTTGGATTATTAGAACCACACTCTTAAGAAACAGATTTTTTTAAGCTTTATTTTACTTATTTGAAAGGCAGAGTGCCAGAGAGGGGGGAGGGGGAGAGGTTATCCGTCCCTGGTTCATTCTTTAGATGCCTACAACAGCCAGCGCCAGGCAAGGCCAAAGCCAGAATCCCATCAAGGCTTTCTGTGTGGGTTGCAAGGGACCAGGCACCTGCTCCATCTTCCACAGCCTTCCCAGTGTGTTAGCAGGAAAAAGGATCAGAAGCTGACATGGGATGCCATGTCACAATTGGCTGCTTAACCTACAACACCACAACACTGGCCCCCAGGCGGAAAAAAAAAATAGTTGTTGAAGTACACAAGACTGCCCTTGTGGCCAGGGGCAAGTCCACCTATGCATTCCACCCAATGTGGGTGTCTCCCTTTGGATGCGGCTCCCTTACAAATTGGAGAACTGCATGTTTCTAACAGAATTCATTCTGAAAACCTCGTACAGGGAAGGCGGAGAGAATGAAAGCGTATCTGAAGAGTGCAGACGGCTTTTTTGTCCTAAATAAAAGTACTACAATCGGAAAGCATGAAGACTCAGACCTCGTCCTGCAGGTAAGACTCTGCTCCCTGTCCCCACCCCTCTGCTCCCCAATCCCCAAGGAGCCCTGAGTGCACTATGGAATTGAGCTTCCATTTCTATCTTTTCTTTTTAAACACTGAGCTGTGCGTTTGAAAGGCAAAGTGACAGAGAGAGGGAGAGACCAAAAGAGATCTTGATACGCTGGTTCACTCCCCCTCATGGCTGCAAAAGGCAGAGCCAGGCTCAAGTCGAGGAGCTGGCAGATCTGTTCCCATCTGCCATGAGAGTGGCAGAGTCCAAGGACTTATGCCATTAGCTGCTTTCTCCCCAGGTGTGCAGCCACAGAGAAATGGATCTGAAATTCAGAGCCACCAAGACTTGAACTGGTACTCCAGGCTGAGGCGTGGACATTGCAACGGGCACCCTCACCCACTGCATCCCCACACCTGCCCCGTGGAGTGGACGGTCGTGTCTGGCCTTGATGCACCAAGCCCTCAGTGTCCGGTGGCTGGGTGTGCGCCATTTCCTTGGCTGAGTCATGAAGCCAGGCACGTGCAGGGCAGGTGTCCTCCATCTTTGGCTTCCTGTGTCTGGGGGTTCCAACGGTCACCCCCAGAGGGGCCTCTCCCTTTTCAAAGCCCCTGGGGACTCTTAGGGGCCCCCTGGGAGCCCACAGAGCCCAAGGCAGTGAAGGGGGCCAAGCCCCAATCTCAGCTTGACATCTTCTTCCATCTGAACCTTGGAAACGGCAGTGGTCTGGGCCAAAGCCTCATCTCATTGACAACCCAGAAAGAACAGAATATTAAAAAACTGTGGTTCAAGCCATTTTAAATATCGAAGGGGGTTAAAATAATGAAATGGAAAGAGAAAGCCTGCGGACTCTCTCCATAACTGTGAAAAGCTTCACTCAACAGACTTGTCAGATGTTTTATTTGAAAAAAAAAAAAATGATGAGTTGGCCAAAAGTTCTAAAAATAGTACTGAGTAATGGCATGCATGCCTGATGCAGTTGCCTGTGATGACAGCGATGTCAAAACCAGGAGGATGACCTTGGTACTGTGTGTGTGTGTGTGTGTGTGTGTGTGTGTGTGTGTGTGTGTGTTCGTTCTTGTGTGGTCTGGAGTCATTTCCTTTGCGGAAGTCAAGACACAGAACTGTTATAGCTTCCAGGATCATCCGAGTGGTACCCTGTGTAATCACAATGCCCCATGGCCATGTAACCCCTGGTAACCCCTGGAATGTTCTTGGTCTCGATGTTTGTGTCATGTTGAGAATGCTGCACAAATGAAGTCACGCAGTAGACCTTAGAAATGCTTATCGTTTCTTGTTTGTTTTCAGATTTACTTATATATGTGAAAGAGTTACAAAGAGAGAGGAAACAGAAAAACAGAGGGAGGTCTCCCCTTCACTGGTTTACTCCCCAAGTGACCACAATGACCAGCATGGGAGCAGGCCAAAGCTAGGTTGGAGGAACCCCCACCATGTCTCCTACATGAGTGCAAGAGGCCCAGACATGTGGGCCACTTTGTGCTGCTTTCCCAGGTGCATTAGCGTGGAGCCAGGCTGGAAGTGAAGCAGCAGGACTTGAACCAGCACTCCCATAAGGTGGTGGCATTGCCAGCAGCAGCAGCCCCCTGTGCCACAATGCCAGCCCCTACCATTTTGTTTTCATTCGTGATGTCCTTCGATCCATTCGTGGGTTGTCGAGTAGTGTTCCATGGCTGGCTGGGCCACTGTTTATTGCGTATCCATCCACATACAGGAGGACTTGGTGATTGTGTCCAGTTGGGAGCTGTTACCGCTCTGCCCTAGACGTGTGCACCTGCGTTGTCACTGCTTGCACCCAGGGAGAGGTATAAGTGCCAGCTTTTGTGGTGGGTTGGGTTTGGTGTCTAATGGAGCTGCCAGGCATGGAGAAGCAGCTTCCTGCATCCCGCCCAGCAGTGGAGGTGAGTGCAGGTCTGGTGTCAGTGTGCTGGTGTGTGCCCAAGTAGAGGAGCCCGCGGTCTTCATTGGCGTCTCTAAGGGAGCTGGTGATGCTGAGCCTCTCACGTATCCTCCGGTGGAATGTCTCCACGTCCTAGACCCATTTTCTGGTTAGACTGCTGGAATTTTTTGCAAGTCTTCTCATTGATCAGATATGTTACGGGCCAATCTTTCCTCCCAGTCTGCAGCTTCTCTTTGCATCCCCTGAACAATGTCTTTCATAGGACAAAAGCTTCAAGTAGTGAGGAGATCTGATTTGTCATTTTTCCTCTATGGATCACACATTTGGTGTCACATCTGGGAACTCCCATCAGTTCCATTGTACTGACGGTTTTCTTATGTTTTCTTGTAAGAGTTGTAATGTTTAAATCTGTGAATCGTGTGCCATGGAAAGTCTGGGTCAAGGTGTTTTTAGTTTGTTTTCGCCAGTAGATAGTAGTTACTCCAGCAGAATTTATTTTAGAAACACAGAGAGATGGTCCATCTGCTGGTTCACTCCCCAGATGGCCACAATGGCCAGAGCTGGACTGGTCAGACGCGAGGAACCAGAGCACCCAGCTCTCCCACGTGGGTACAGGGACTTGAACCATCCTCTGCTGATTTCCCAGGCCATAAAGCAAGGAGCTGAATTGCAAGTGAAACACGCAGGACTCAAATAGCACCAATATGGGATGCTGGCGCTGCAGGCAGAGGGTTGGCGTGCTGTGCCACCGCCTCTGCACACAGGCACTCTCTGTTGCATGCACCTGCTCCCTCAGCACAGGGGTCTCTGTTGCGTCCCACTGATCTGTGTGTTCTGTGGCCAGGTTAGTCATTTCTCCTTTTCTTTTTGCAATTATTTTTACTTCTCTCGTTCCCATATCTCTATGTCAGTGTGGTATCTGTACCCCATTGTCTTCCGATCTAAGAACATGCTCTTTCTTGGATTATTTAGGTCTCCCGTGACTCCTTTCATGCCTGTCTTAAAGCTGTTAGCATACATTTTTTTGTTTTAGATTTACACTTGAAAGTATTTTCCGCTGGTAATAATAATACCATATATATTTTTTTTACGTTGGTGTCTATCTGGTCATGGCAACACGTGCAGATTCAATTTATTTTTGTGTACTAACGTGAGAGCTTGCAACCTGAGCAGAAGTTTGTAGAAGGCTTTCCTTGTGTCATTTTAAAAATTCTTATACATATATAAACCAGAATGGTTCTATTTCTCCCTTTCTGATCTGTGTGTCTTTAATTTCCTTTTCTTGTGATATTGCATTGGGTGGGATTCCCAGGACTTTGGTGCCAACACTGTCAACCTTGGCATTCACCTTGATCCGGATTCCAGGGGTGGGGGAATATTCAGTCTCCTGCCCTTACATGTCATGCTGACCGTAGGCTTTGTGTAGATGCTCTACCAAATGAGAAAGTTCTTCCTCCGTCCCAGGGCTCCAACAACACTTAGCATCAGGTCCGCGTATTAAAATGGCTCAACATACTTCTGCCGGACGCTGTCACCCGTGAGGTGTGCTCCCTGCAAGGACACGGGGAAGCCTGCTCAGGCACTGTGGGAAGGAACAAGGTATCATCACTTCTTTATGTTGACAGGAGAGACAGTCCTAAGGTAGTTTTACTTCCTGTCTGGCCAAGACAGATGAGGGTCTCTGTTTTGGACCCAGCTGTGACCCCAGAAAGCTGGCCGTGAGTTGAGGGCGCAGGTCTTGGAGCCAGAGCTGCAGTATGAATCTCATTGAGGTCACTCCAGGCAAGCGGCTCCGCCACCCAAAGCCTATGCCCACCTCCTGGGGAGCTGTGAGGCTTCAAGGGTAAAAACACACAGAAAGCTCCTGCACACGGTGCCAGGGGCATGACCCCAAGATTGCTGTCAGGGCATCTCGACACAGGGATGGGAGGGTTCTGCAGGGACGCTGGGCTGAGCGCTCTGGGGCTCCCATGGTTGAACGAGCTGTTGAAAAGGGAACAGCTGAGAGCAACTCTGAGGTCAACAGATAATGGCGGGCACTTACTGTGGCCAATCAACGGACTGCTTGCTGCTCCTTGGCTTAAACAGTAACCTCTGGGTTTAGGAAGGGATCCGTGGTGTTTCCAGGCTTCCGCGGGCTCCCTGGAGAGCTGTGGGTGTGAGTAGCCAGAGGTGGGATGAGCAGACCTGTCCTCGTTGACCTGTCCGCCCAGCACAGAGGTAAGGAGCTAGCTTTCAAAAGGAGATAGCAGGAGGGGTTTTGTGGTGCTGTGGTACAGCACATTAACCCACAGCCTGTCGTGTCAGGATCCCACAGGAGCACTGGTCTGAGTGCCATGGAGCTCCCTGCTACTGCACCTGGGAGATCAGTGGGTGATGGCTTTAATGCTTGGGTCCCTGCACCCATGTGGGAGACCCGGATGGAGTTGTTGCTTCCGGCTTTGGTGTAATCCAATCCTATATTTCGTGGCCATCTGGGGAGTGATTGAGCAGACAAGATATTTCATCTACTTGTTCATTCCCCAACTGGCTGCAATAGCCATGGTTGGGCTGGACCAATCTGAAGCCAGGAGTCAGGAACTTCTTGGGGGTGCAGGGCCCCAAGCACCTGGGCCACATTCTGCTACTTTTCTAGGCTCATTAGCAGGGAACTGGGCTGGAAGTGGGGCAGCCAGGACTTGAACTGGTGCTCAAAATAAAACTTAAAAAAAATTTTTTTTAAAAAGTGGGTACACCAGTCTATTGTGAAAAATTGAGTCCTTAGGCAGCCTTGCAAGACAGAACAAGGTGAAGGTTGCCATCTGCTTCCTTCTCCGGAACTCGCTGATCAGCCTCAGAGTCACGCTGGCTCAGCTTGAGGCCACCCTGAGCAAATGCCCAGCAGGCAGTCAGCTGATCGATTGCTAATGCCCTTTGTGCCTCTAGAAGTCAATTCATTACATAAGGGCTAGGCTCGAAGCAGCCTGACCCAACACACACACACACACACACACACACACACGTGCACACCCATGCTCACACACATGCACACCCACACACACTCACAAACACTCACACGCGGTCACACCCAGCATGTAATACAGGTGGCTTACCTTACTGGCGGCACAAGCCCTACAGAACAGAGTCACGTTTCTGCAGATCTGTCTGCACTCAATGACAAGGCAGAGACATCTTAGCATGGCTGAGATCATCCTGTTTCTGACTCGTTTACACTTTCTGATAAAGGAACAGAGTTCTGTGCTGGGAGACTCACTAAAAACTCAAGAGAAAGCAAAGGACCCAGAAGAAGTTAGAGCCCTTTGGAACCTGTCTTGGGGACAATCAATATTGATGTTTGTAGGACTTTGTCCTCCAGACACTTTGCTGTGTCTGAGAAGGAGTTTGTTTCTCTGTCAGCGAAAGGAAGCCTGTGTTTGCCAGCCTGGTTTTCGTTCACTTTGGTCCACAAATATTTACCTAAGGCCTGAGTGCCAAGGTGAGCGGGGGGCAAGGTGACACATGGTCCCTGTTGCCAGGAAGCTACTAGGAGGGAGCGAGAAAGGTCAGGAACTTGTCCCATGCCAGTGTCGGGACTTCCTCGGAAGGGAAGAGGACAGGAGGGTTTGATCTGGAGGCAGGATGCCTGTGCATAAATCCTGGGGTGGGTGTGTGGTAAGCCTAGAGAACGGAAAGGAAAATGCTGAGTCCAGGAGCCAGAGCATGGGCACCCTAAGAACGCTGGTCTTGCGATCAGCAGTGGGAAGAAGCCGCACAAGACTTTGGAGGGCAGAAGGCCTGTGCCATGAGATGACCGCTCTAGGAGTGTGGCGGCACAGTGCATGAAGCCACCTCGCGAAACACCTGCATTGCTGGTCGGAGAGCCCCGTTCCAAGTCCTGGCTGATTCGCTGTGCAGGTTTATCAGCCCCTTCTCACGCAAGATCAGAAGGTGGGAGCGACAGGATTTCCCCAACAGCTGGAGCCCCTCCAACCCCTGCCTACCACCTGTGGCGTCATCATTGTTATTGTTGGACAGCAACACCACTCTGGTGATGGTCTCATCCCTTGGTGTCCCTTGTGGACGTGCAGGTCCACCTACTGCATCCAAGGCCATGTAGCCCTGGAGCTCCAACATCGCTTGGAACCTTCCCCAGGGAAGGGTGAGTGCCCTCTTCCCCAGCAGAACATGTTACCACCCAGCTGTCTTTGCTGCTTGTCTAAGAGGTGCAATGTGGTACCCTGCTGTTGTAACTCTGAGGCTTTGACAGGTGCATCTGAACTAAGATGCTGTCCCCTGCTCATACCCAGGATAAGGGTCCTTGGCTGCCTCGGCTCTGCTCCACCCTAAGTGCTGCCCTCTGTGAGGTGTGCCCTCTCGGACCACCCATCCTCCAGGCTCCTGCCTACCCCCTGACTCCACCATTCAGTTTTCCCCAAAGCAAGTTATTGGTCTGGTTTGCTTCTGGCAGGTGGAGGGCTGGGTCATAATCTTTTTATTGTGGGAAAACACACATAAGAGAAAGTTTACTCCCTTGGCTGTTTGCAAGCTCCCAGCTCTGTAAAGAAAGCTGTTGTGGCCCCACTGGCCCCGTGCAGCCCCAGAGCTCTGCTCATTTTGCCTGCTGCAGAGACCACATCCACCACCCCAACCCTTGGCACCCACTGCCCTTTTGGGCAGAACTGCTGGCACTTCCTGTCTCCACCAATGGGCTTATTGAATCGTGTGGCATTATTCCTTTTGAGGCTGGCTTGTTTCACTTGCCACGTCCTCAAGGGCCGTATTGCACTGACTACTATCCCAGGTGTGGACACTGGCTGCCTCCTCCCTGTGGCCATACAGGCTGTGCCGCTGTGAGCGTGGGGACACAGATTTGCCCTGGACATGCTGCTGATTCTCTGGGGTGTGGGCCCAGAGGGGCAGATCCTGGCTCGTGCAGGAATGTTCTCTTCACTTCCCCAAGGAATCTCTGTGCAGTTTCTCATCCTCTGTTCCCACTCGTAGTGTGCGGGGTTCTCCCCATCACCCCCTGCACCGGGTTCCTTCCTGTCTTGCCATGTGGCATTGAGGTGGATGAGCTTTGCCTTTTGTCGACCACAAAGAGTCCCAACAGTGAGGGTCCCATCCTTCCTTCTGTCCATGGGGGCTCTTCAGAAAGTTCGTGAAACATTTATATTATGGAAAAAAGCATAGGTAAGTTATGAGTTTTTGCACTAAAATTCATGTGTGGGGGCTGGCGTGATGGCATAGTTTATAAAACCCCTGCCTGTGATGCCGGCATCCCGGATGGGCACTGGTTTGTGTACTGGCAGTTCCACTTCCAACCCAGTTAAAGTGCTAAAGTGCCTGGAAAAGTGGTGGAGGATGGCCCAGGTACCTAGATTCCTGCCTCCCACGTGGGAAACCTGGAAAATGCTCTGGGTTCCTGGCTTTGGCCTGGCCCAGTGCTGGCCATTTCAGACCGCTGGGAAATGAACCAGCAAACAAAAGAGACCTCTCTCTCCTCTTTCTGACGTTGACTTCCAAAATAAATAAATCTTCTTGAAAATCATCAAATCAAATGTGTCTGTCAATTGCATTTTCCCACAAACTTTTTGGCACGCCTTCAGAACAGCCCCACAGGGTGGAGACCACAGCTGTCTCTCTGTCCTCATGTAGCCGAGTGGAAGTGGGCTCAGAAAGGTGAAGGGACTTGCCCCACAGCCACAGCCCTTAGGAAGCGGTGGGGCTGAGTCTACGAGTTAGAGCTGTCTGACTCGGTGCTACTGGAGAAAGAAACCTCATGCTTTGAACATAAATCTGATTTATGTTCTATCTGAATAGCTGAAGTTCCCGAGGAAGTTGATGGAGCTGGGAGAGTCCCTAGTGTGCACATCTCCAGGAGAGAAATGGGTTTTGCAGTGAGCCTCGCTGAGGTGGCGCCCTCTCCTGGGGAATTCGGGTAGGGAGACGCTGGCTGGGCAGCACCATGTTTTCTTGGAAGAGCCAAATTGGCTGTTAAGAGAAGGCGCCAGGCTCAGCTCCCCAACATAACCCACACCCAGGCTGCCTCTTTGAAGAGGAGCACAGGGGCCTCCAGGCATCGCAGGCAGGCAGGAACCCATTTGGGAGAAGGCACAGCATGTACAGAGGCCTGGAGATGTTTGGCAAAGGCGTGGCGGATGTCCGTGTGTGAAGGGACCATGCAGACCAGCAGGCGTGTGACATGTAGCCATTTGGAAGATGGAACGGCCTGCCTGGGTGGCTTAAAGGCTTGGGGGGTGGGGAGGATGGATTCTGAGAGAACACGGGCAGGAGGCAGGTCGAAGCAGTCAGGTGCATGGACCGGCTGAGCATGGAAGGAGGCTGGCTCTGTCCTTGTGAACTGTAGGGTCCCAGGCAGGCGCTGAGCCCGTTTCATGGTGACATCTGCGCGTGTGGGGTGGGTGCAGCAGCTGAGCGACTGTGAGGTGCTTAGCCCAACGCCGTGGCAGGCGGTCAGCACGTGGTGGTTCTGTGTTCTCTTTCAAGAAGCATAACTCTGCGAGTCAGAAGCCTGAATGGATTCAGCCTGCTTCTCTGTTGTCACAGTGTCAGCCCAGGTTCCCATGAGCCCGTAGCACATGGGCCCATGTCACAGAAGCTCCACGGCTCCGAGCCCAGGTCCCTCCCTCCCTCTCTCGGGGCTGTGTGGGTTCCAGGGGCTCCTCCCTGGGTCTCTCCCAGGAAACCTCTCTCTCTCTCTCTCTCTCTCTCTCTCTACCCACCCCCAGCTCACCATCTCCCTGCAGCCTAGGCCCCTCCCACACATCTTTATTTCTTTGAACACTCAGCTTTATTTTCTGCCCCTATTCACTTTCTGCAGGCTGGTGTAGGAGGGGGTGGGGTTGGGGTTGTACACACACACACAAGCCACATGTGTACACATTTACATATAACACACATGCTACACACACACGTACACACATCCATAAATATGTAGTGTGTGCACATATAAGTACACGTGTTTATAGTGCACACATATGCACACATCTACACACATATAACCACATATTGTACATGCCTACACGTGTGGGCACTGTACATGCATAATGTGTGCAAAATAGATGCTTGCATACACATGGGGCACACAGAACAAGGGCACAGATTTATACGCACAGACACGTGCAACACACAATCACAGAAGCCCTTGCTCGCTGTTTCAGGGAGCCTGGCTCGTTCAGGTGCATTCCCTCGGCACGTGCCTTTGTTCCCGCTTCACATCTCTGCGCGGGGCCCTCGTGCAGTGGGCCAGGCCGGCTGCAATGCTAGCGTCTTATAGCACTGAAGTGCTGGTTTCAATCCTACTCCATTTCTTTTCCAGCTCCCTGCTAACAAGCCTTGGAAAGCAGCTAGGATAGCCTGCTCCCTGCCACCCACCGGGAAGATCCAGACAGAATTCTAAGCTCCTGGCTTGCGCCTGTCCCAGCCCTGGCCAATGTGGCCCTCTGGGGGCTGAACACTTGTAAGAGTGACTGAGATGATGAGACCAAGAGAGGGCTTTGATTTCCTGGCCAGGAACTCAATCCAGGTCTCCCAGCCAGGTGATGGGCCTGGAGTAGATGGGCCGTCCTGTTGTGGGCTAAGGAGTTGATTAGCACTTGTTAAGCTGAGCAGTAACAGGAAATGGGCTTGCGGCTAAAAGCACCTGGTCTACTCCGACTCATTGGCATCCTATGGTTTGGTTAAAGGGCTTGGGGGAACGAGTATAAAAGGAGTAATAAAGCGAGGCTTCGCAGAGACTTCCACCATCACTGGTCTCCTGTCGGTGCTTCATCCCCAGACCCTCTCCTTGTCCACGTTACTGGCTCTGCTGGTCGGAGCAAATGGCGCCTAACATGGGGCACGGCACGAGGGACAATCTGAGGGACCCCTGGACCAAGAAGGTAAGTTTAGAATTAAAAAGTTTTGCAGGGGCATAACTGATTTCCTCCCCAGACCCTCTCCCCGTCCTAGGGCATGAGGGACAATCTGAGGGACCCCAGAAATCTAGAGGCAAATTAAAAAAAATTTTGCAGGGGCTTAAATAAAATTTATCATGGGGCAAGAACTCACTAAAGTGCAGATGATTAAGGAATCCGAGATCTGCTCCACTCACAAGGCACCGACAGTAAGCTTAAGGCCTCGCAGAAGTTCGTTGAAACTGTCTGCGACGTATTCCCATGATTTGCTCTCCTTGTAGCCACCTTTTTCCTCTGGCGCTTGGTAAATATTGCTTTGTCATCCCGGTAAGCATTGGTGCAACCCTTCCTTCAAAAATTATCTGTAAGAAGGGGGAGGGAGCCACAAACCAGATTAAGTAGACAGAAGGAACTCCAAACAAGGGTAACAAAGAAGGAGCTGCAAACCAGAATAAGAAGGAACCCCAAACTGGGACCCCCAAACCAGGGCAAAAGGGAGAAGGAACCCCAGACCAGACAAAGTCTGGAGCAACTGCGCAAAGTAGATTCGGGGTCCTTTTCTGAGGAGGAGGAAGGGGTAGAGGATGGAAGTGAGTCTTCCGAGGATCCCCCACCCGTTGGAAGCTTGGCTGAATGCTTTGCTCTGATGGCAGTTCCTGGGATGCTGATTTTGTGAGTCAGGCCTTCTATTGCTGACAGCTGGCCGGAGCACCGCCCCGTAGCACCCTCCCAGGATGCGTTAGCCAGCAGCTGGATCGGAAGGGGAAGAGGCAGGATTCCGGTGGGTGCTCTGATACGGAATGCCTTTATGATGTTTTCTCCTTCCATCCCTGGCTTGTTGTGGGATCTTACTAAAAGCTTTTCCCGCGTCTGTTGACCTCGTGGCTTTTCCCTCCTTTCCTGTGGGGTGTTTAACCATTCTTTCCTTCCAGGGATGGAATCCGCTTAGTCATGCTGCATAATCCTTTGGACGGGCTCTTGGATTCTGCCTGCTGGTATTTTTGAAGATTTTTGCATCAACATTTACCAGGGATACTGGCCAGGAGTTTTCTTGCAACGTCGCTGGTTGGTTTCTGCAGGCAGGATCTGCTGGCCGCTGGCATAAGTTGGAGTCTCAGCTACTTGGCCTGTAAAATAGGGATCATGGCAGAACAGCCTGCAAAGGAGAGGAAGGAATTGAGAAAGCTCAGCGGGGCCCAGTCCATGGGCAACTCTTAAAATATTTCATAATAAAACAGAGCCCTGTGTTGTGGCTTAGGGTGAAACCTACAGTGCTGGCATCCCCCGTGAGCGCTCATGTGAGTTCCAGTTGCTCTGCTTCCAGTCCAGCTGCTTGCTGCTGTGTCTCAGAAGGCAGCAGAAAATGGCTCAAATGCCTGGACTCACACAGAGACCCAGCTGGAGTCCCAGGCTCCTGGCTTCAGTCTGGCACAGCCAAGCTGCTGTGGTCATTTGGGAACTGAGCTAGTCTCTGGAAGACCGATCCCTGCTCCCCTCCCCCGAAGAAATCTGCCTTTTAAATAAATAAATAAATCTTTAATAATAATAATAACAGCCAAGCCATTGATCCCACAGTAGCGTGGCACAACGAAGGGCTTGCGCTCACAGTGACTATAGGCTTCCAAAGCTGTCTGAGTTCCATGCAGTTTTCCACCTGCGGGAGGGAGGGGCATCACCCGGCATCCCTGGGGAGCACTCACAGCCCAGCGCATGCAGAGGCTCACGCTGTGCTCTGCAGGCCCCACAGCTCCCAGTTCCCTTGCAGCACCCCCTTCCTGGCAGTTCCTAGAAAGTGCCAGAAAATGGGAAGAGGGAGACAAAATGCAAAGCGTGGAGTTGGTCTGAGGATGTGTTGTTAGTCAGGGCTCCGGGAACAACAGATGGGGTTGGGCCAAGCTGAAGCCCTGTGCCAAGAGCTTCTTCAGGGTCTCCCACATGGGTGCCGGGGCCCAAGCACTTAAGCCATCCTCTGCTGCTCTCCCAGGCCATAAGCAGAGAGCTGGATTAGAAGCGGACCAATTGGGACTTGACACAACTCCCATATGGGAAGGCAGTCTTGCGCCTGGCACAATAGCCTAGTGGCTAAATTCTTGCCTTGCATATGCCAGGATCCCTTATGGGTGCCAGTTCATGTCCTGGCTGTTCCACTTCCCATCCAGCTCCTTGCTTATGGCCTGGGAAAGCAGTAGAGGATGGCCCAAAGCCTTGGGACCCTGCACCTGCATGGGAGACCTAGAAGAAGTTCCTGGCTCCTGGCTTTGGATTGGCTCAACTCTGGCTGTTGTGGCCACTTGGGGAGTGAACCAATGGAAGGAAGATCTTTCTTTGTCTCTCCTTCTCTCAATAGGTCTGCCTTTCCAATAAAAGAAATATATATATATATATTTTTTAAAAAAAGCAGCACATTAGACTGACAAGCCATAACCCCAGCCCCTTGTTTTGACTTTTCTGAACTTTCACGTCTGGGGCTGGCTTTGGGGGAAGTGGTTGAGATACCTGTGTCCCCGGTTGGAGTGCCTGAGTCTTAGTTCCTGGCTCCCTTCCCTGACTCCAGTTTCCTGTTAATATTGATGCTGGGCGTGGTTGGGATCCACCTCCTGTGTGATACATCTGGAGGGAGTTCTCGTCAGCCCAGCCCAGTTCCAACCATTGTGGGCATGTGGGCATAAGCTAGGATAAGGGAGTGTGCTCCATTGTACTCATAGTCATAAACCCATTCTCCCTCTCTCTGCCTTTCAGATAAATTAGAATAAATCCCATTTGGTTGCTATGAATTATTATTTTTAAAAGACTTATTTGAAACAGTCACAGAGAGAGGAAGGAGAGATCTTCTATCCAGTAGTTTGAGCTGACCCGATTCAAATCCAAGAGCGTCTTTCAGGTATCCCACATGGGTGTAGGCACCCAAGTACTTGGGCCATCCTCCACTGCTTTTCCCAAGTACTTTATTAGGGAGCTGGATCAAAAGTGTAGTAGCCAGGACTCGTGTGGGATGAATGGTTATGGAGACATCAGCATCACGGACAGTGGCTTTGCCTGATGAGCCACAGCACCAGCCCCTGGTATCATTCTTCCAGTGCCTTGTTGGTTCAATATGCTCTTACTGGTTGGAATTTCCACATCTGTGTTTGCGAGAGACTGGATTTGGTTTTGCTTGCTATGGTTTCTTCAGGTTCTGGCACTACAGGATTAGTGCCCTCATAGAATGAGTGAGGAAGTCTTCTCTCCACTCCTGTGTTCTAGAAGACATCACAGGAAAGTAGGACCATTTCTTCCCTGGTGGAACTTTCTAGTAAGCCCATCTTGGGTCTGATGTTTTCTATCCTGAAAGCAACAGGTTATTGATTCATTAATGGATATGGGCCCATTCAGAACATCTGTTTCTCCTTGTGGGAGCTCTGGTAGATTGTGTCTTTTCAGGAACTGGTTGGTCTGTTTCCGCCAAGACATCCATGCTGCAGATGGAGAAGTGTCTGTGGTTGTTTTTCCTCCCATTGACGCCAGCTTCTTCATCTGATCATAGCCACTTGTGTCTTCCCTCCTTGTTTCTGAGCTAGCCTGCTGTAGGCTTGTCAATCCTGTGCATCCCCCCCAAGAGCCAACCTTCCTCTTTTCAATCTCATTCATTTCTGCTCTTGTGTTTGTTTCTGTTCTTCTGCTTGCGCTGGGAGTTGCTCTTCTGTCCCTGGTTCCCTGTGGTTCCTCCTTGAGCCTTGCATTATTTAGAAATGTCTTCTTCTTTCACCAAATGTGTATGGGTTTTCCAGCCCTCTTGTTTTGTTTTATTGCGTCATGCTGTGAGAGCATTTTCTACGATGTTTATAGTTGGCTGGGGTGTCGTCCACCTCAGAATGTGGTCCATCTCAGTGAGTATCCCATGTAAAAATGTGCCTTTTATCTGGCTGCTTAATGGTGCTGCCCAGGTCAGCTGCGTCCTTGCTGACCTGCCCACTGGATCTGTCCATTTCTGACAGGCAGCACTCTAAGCATTTGCTATTGCAGTGCACCTGTTCCATCAGTTTTTGCCCTTTGTATTTTGACATTCTGTTGTTGGGTGCGTACATATTAAGGACTGTTGCATCTTCTTGGAGAACTAGTCCCTTTCCTCATCATGGAATGCTCCTCATCACTCACAAGTTTTCTTGTTCTAAAGTCTGTTTTGGCTGCGGATAACACTGCGTTCCAACTTTCTTTTGTTTTCACATTGTGGGTGCCAAAGTATTTGGTGGAAACATGCAATGTGGATAGACAACACAGACATCTGAATGAAGCGAGCTTGGGTGCCAGCCAAGCTTAGCCAGCTGGGGGACTTTGCATAAACTCAGTCATTCTGTGTCTTCGTTTCCTTATGTATAAAACAGAAAATTATCTCTGGCTTGTCATGAAGAAAGAGATGCAACAGTGCAGTGAAGCAGTCAGCAAACCTCCTAGCGATGTAATGTTTAATTAATGTTATAGTATTGCTCTACCACATGTATGAATATGTTGATACCTACACAATTAGGAACGTGAACTCCTGGGTATTACTATACGATGGGTTTGGGTTTCTAAGTGTGAATCTGAACGAGGGACTTAAGAGAAGATAAGCCCAGAAAATCACCTCAAAGTCTCGGGCCCTAAAAAGAGGAAGGTTTCCCTGCAGCCCACAGGCCACACGCTTTCTCCCCTCCTGGGCCTCGCAGCCCTGGGATGTGGTGCTACCTCCTGGCCACTGGACTTGCTCACGTTTCTATCCCAGGTGAAATTACAGAGTCCCTGTAGTGTCCACTGCCCCCGTCCCCCCAACAACAACAACCAGACATACCCGCCAGGGCCACTTTCCCTGGGCGAAACAAAATCATAACACTCCCCCCATCCATTGGAAAGTGCACCATCCTTTCGATTGGATGGATTCAGAGTGGCTTTTAAGAAGCAAAAGAAGTAGTTGGTGGCGTGGGAAAGTTTTTTAAAAGGTAATGGCAAAGCTGTGTAGGTAAGGTGTGAGTGATTTTATTTATACATTTTTTAAAGGATGTAAGTATAGAAGCAGACGGAAGGGCTGGGTGCCCGGCACAGCAGCTAAGACACTCCTTGCGATGCCCGAATCCCACACTAGAGTGCTGGGTTCGAGTCCTGGCTCCTCTTCCAGTTCCAGTCTCCTGCCACTGCACACACAGGAGGCAGTGGTGATGCTGCACTCACAGGGTCCCCACCGCCCACAGGGGAGACCAGACGGAATCTCGGGCTCTTGGCTTCAGCTGACCTAGCCGCAGCTGCCGAGAGCATTTGGGGAGTGAACCAGCAGAAGAAGGGCTCTCTCTGTCTTTCTGCCTTTCAAATAAATAGCCATAAACAAACCTTCTTAAGACACCCATACATGGTCGAGTGCATTAACCATGCCTTCCCCTGCTGGGGGCAGGGATCCTGGCTGATACATTAATCTTTGCATGTTCTAAGTGCTTTTCTCCATTTCTCAGTTTTTACACACTTAAAAAATACAAAGAAGAAACAGATGAACCCCAGAAATTAATCTCAACACCCTCTTAGCTAGAATACCTGCCCTATTACCCCACACTTGGACATTGTCTGTGCCGGGTCATGGGCATCGTCCCATCTCCTTTTCCTGTCCTGCCCAAGCAGCACCTCCACATCGGGTGAGAGACAGGAAGTGGCAGCTCCCTGGGTACACACCTGCTGGGCTCCCCAGGTTCCCTTTGCCAGGTCTGGGGTCAGAGAGCTGGTCACAGCCACGGACAAGCCACCGGCTGTGTCTGACCCTCAGCGCCCTTCTTTCAATATGTGGGCTGTGGGGTCACAGGCACGTCCCCATGTGGATGGGGAGAGATGGGGGTGCTGGACGGCTTCTGTTATACTACGGCCAAAACTGCCCTTCTCCGTTGCAGTCCCCCGACATCGACAACCACCACGCTCTCATCGAGTTCAACGAGGCCGAAGGCAGCTTTGTGCTGCAGGACTTCAATTCCCGCAACGGCACCTTTGTCAATGAGTGTCACATCCAGAACGTGGCCGTGAAGCTGATCCCCGGGGACATCCTGAGGTTTGGGTCCGCTGGGCTGACCTATGAGCTGGTCATCGAGAACCCACCCCAGGTGAGCCGGGCACTGCGGGGAAGGGGGCAGCCCAGGACCTGGTACCTGCATGGCAGCACAGATCCCACTGTGCTGGAAAGCTCAGGCTCCGATAGCCTTGGCGCCCTCTTCTGGACATTTGCTGGAGTTACGTGCAAGAGTTGTAGAACAGTGAGCTAGATTTCATTCTAAGAAACCTGTGTGTGCTTTTCAGAGTGCAGAGGCGGCTGCTGCTTTCCCAGGCAGCTCGGTGCTCTGCTGCATGCTATGCCATGTATGGTTCTGGGTCTCCATCCCGTACCACCCCCATGTGAGCGCTGTTGCCACTAGGGGAGAAGCTCCGGGTGTCACTGGCCTGTGAGCAACAAGACTTGGGTCGGGGCCAGTGCGGTAGGCCATGGGGGTATAGGGTTGTAGCTGGTTGGACAGAGGGTGTTCTGGTAGCCAGCAGGACTTGGCACCACCTGGTGGTAGCTCTGGGGCATAGGGCTGGGCTGGAAGGAGCATTGCCCTGAGCAAGGAGCATAGGGTCAGAACTGGTTGTACACAGCCAATGTCCCCAGCGTCTGAGGTTTGATGCGTGGCGACGAGGGGTCTGGGTAGCCAGATGCTTGGGGATTCGGAGTTCCACTGCAGGCCTGCAGGGATGGGCTCATCGTCAAAGTCGTATTTGTATTCTTCCTCAGTCTGTGACGGCGTGTTGGGGCTATTAGGGTAGGAGTGCAATGCTGCCAGGCAGGGCTGTCTACAAGCCATAATGTGGGTCTGTGGCTGCCATTCCTGGGGCAGCGTTTGCAATGCACACATGGCTGTGTGAGAGTCGGAGCCATACATGGGCATCTGGGAGCCACACATGGGGGTCCAGCAGTAGTTGGAAGTCATGCCACCCGGGCACTGTGAGCCCACCGTGCTGAGCCACTGGCATCCCCAGAGATGGTCTGGCAGATGGAGTGCAGCTCCACACAGGCCGTGGGCTCCATGGCATCCTTCACCACGCTGAGCTGGTTGTCTCTTCTGCTCCCCCACCCCAGCCCTGCTCATCACTCCCAGGCTCCCCAGGTTGCTGCGCTTACCTGCAGCACTGGACGCATGGGGCTGCTGATCCACAGCCTGGGACTCCCTCTGTGACCTCCTCTGGTCCTCATGACTTTCCAAAGACTCCACCTTCAGATGGCATCTCACCTTGACCTTGTGGTAAGGATCCTAATGCCAGAAGTTTGGGGAACACATTCCGAGCTTAGCACCATGCTCTCAACAAAATCCTGCACATGTAAGAGTTGGTTCTCATGAGCCAGAGACTCTGCCCTGGCCCTGCCCAAGTGCACCTCCAGGGCCTGTCCCATGGCCACCTGAAGGACCCCTCTCTGAGGGAGTGATCAGTGTCCAGGAGACTCCTGCTTATAGGGGGTCCAGACAACCTCTGAGGAGTTCCACTACTTTTTAAAGTTTTTTTTTTTATTGGAAAGTCAGATCTACCTAGAGAAGGGGAGACAAAGGGAAGGATCCTCCATCCACTGGTTCACTCCCCAAGTGGCCACAACAGCCAGAGTTGAGCCAATCCGAAGCCAGGAGCCAGGAGCTTCTTCAAGGTCTCCCATGCAGGTGCAGGGTCCCAAGGCTCTGGGCCATCCTCTACTGCTTTCTCAGGCCACAAACAGGGAGCTGGATGGGAAGTGGAGCAGCCAGAATACAAACTGGCACCCATAAGGGATCCTGGTGCACATAAGGCGAGGACTTTAGCCACTAAGCTGTTTCTCCAGGCCCTTTTCTTTCTTTCTTCAGTTTTTTTCATTCTTTCACTGGGAAGATCTCTGATTCTTCATTAACCAATTGTCTAACAACCTTTCTGAAGTACAGAAAGCAGGTATAAATCATGCCTTTTAAACAAGTAATTTGTTTGAAAAGTGGAATTACAGAGAGAGAGATCTTTCATCCACTGGTTCACTCTCCAAATGACCACAATGGTCGGGGCTGGGCCAGGCTGAAACCAGGAGCCAGGAGTGCAATTTGTGAGTCTCCCTCAGGGGGGACAGAGGCCCAAGCACCAGGGCCATCTGTCATCCACTGCATTCCAGGTGCATTGGAAGGAGCTGGCTTGGGAAGGGGGAAGCCAGGACTCAAACGAGCATCCATATGGGAGGCCAGCTTCGCAGACATGAGCTTGACCTGATCCACCACAAAGCCAGCCCTGAAATCATGATTTTAAATGACTACAGCAATGCCTTCAGATGAAACACCAGTGCCACTTCCTGCCTGCAGGAGCTGGGGCAGGTCACTCAACCCCCCATGAGCTTCAGGTTCTTATTAACTCCCTGCATGGCAGGTGAGAATGCCTACTGTGAGGGGAGCCCCGCATGTGCAGCGTGCAGCTAGCCCTGGCACACGGGCCCTCTGCCTTGGCAGCACACAGCTGGGGCGGCAGCACTCATTCCCCCATGCCCGTGGGTTTCCCATCCTATCCACCGGCCCAACCAATGGCAGAGCCAAAGCAGTTTTTAATTGCACCTGTCCTGAACACAAGTAAACTTTTTCCCTTGTCGTTATTCTCTACACAAATAAGGAGATCAATTTTCTACACAGCAGTGACATGTGTCAGGTGTGGTAACTTTAAAGATGATTTAAAGTCTGCAGGAGACAGGCCTAGGTTCTGTGTTAATACTACACTGTGTTGCAGAGGGACTTGAGTACCTGGGGATTTGGGGGTCTGCGGTGGGGCCTGGAGCTGAAGTTGGACACCCTGCTGAGCTGAGCTATTCAGGGGCAAAGTCACTGCTCAGCCTGATGTGCAGCCCCCAGGCCTTCCTCAGGGCACACCAGGCTCCCCAAGGGTTGCACCTGTCAGCCGTCTCCCCATAGCCCCGGCAGCAGGTAGATTATCTGGAACCCATGGCTCTGGTTCCTCGGGTACATCGGTAACGGGCGTTTATTGAAGCTGATAGGAACTCAGCCGTGAGTGTCGTCCTGGTGCTGCAGTCGGCTAATCCAGGGTCAGATGGAGGAAACCAGGAGGAACACACGGCACTCGGCCACGAGACCAAGAAACAGCAAGCACGACCGTGCCGTGGGCCATCTGGGCAGGAACTGGCGAGGAAAGATGGTAGTGGATATTTTTTTAAACTAAACTTTCCCAAACCAGACTTGCTGATAACACACCTTGACCCTGAGTTCCCTCCACAAGCAGACCTGCCGATAACACACCTTGACCCCGAGTTCCCTGGTGGTGGCAACGTGAGCACAGCCAGGAGCCAGCTCTCCGCCTGTGTCCGTTTGTTCCCCTGCCTGCTCTCCGATGGCTACCCACAGCCAAAGGTGTCCCCGGACCTTGTTAACGACAGGGTGGGCCTGCCAGGCAGAGAAAAACAACCTCATTGTACTGAAAGGTTCGTTCTCAAAGATCTCTTTCATTTATTTGAAACAGAGTGATGAGAATGAGCGTCTGTCTACCGGTTGACTCCCCGAATGTCCAGGCCAAAGCCAGGAGTCTGAAGCTCCTTACTGTCCCTCGTGGGTAACAGGACATCCTCTGCTGCTTCCCCAGGCACATTAGCAGGAGCTGCGTCTGAAGTGGAGCAGCCGGGACTTGAACCAGTCCTTCAGTGTGGAATGCTGACATTGCCAGCTCTGTTTTAATCTGTAGTGCCACAATGCCAGCTCCAGAAAAATAACTTCAACTTTCCTGCTAAAGCCTCGCTGAGTGAACGGGCCTTAAGAAAACTAAAAGTTTTTCAAAATGTTTGAACCCAGTGAGCTGATGGCAGAGCTGGTTGCCCTTCTGTTTCTAGCATGTTCCCCGTCAGGGTTCCTGTTTTCAGGACCTGGAAGGTGGTGGAGTCAGCTCAAACCAGCTCGAACCAGCCTCCACCCTGAGCAGTGCTGGACAGGACCCGAGCCAGGGCCTCAGCCAGTATTTGTCTCTGCAACAATGTTCACAGTAGCCAGAAGTGGGAAGCAACCACTTCTGTGTGCATCCAAGATGACCAGACAGATACAAGGTGGCCTATCAGGGCGGCAGAGCAGTGCCCAGCCTTGGAAGGAGGGAGACTCTGCCACACACACGCGCTACTTCCTGGGTAAAGCGGAATGTTGGAGAATAGCAGTGGCCAAAGTCTTAGAGCCCGAGATTGGAGCCGATCGGAACCGTGCTTGCCGAGGGCTTGAGGGAGGAAGAGAGACGACCTACTGACTATGAATAGGAGTTTTATTTTTGCAAGATAACAGGAACCTGGAAATCTGTCGCAGAGCCACAGTACTGGACACCACTGAAGCGACCACTTAAAAATGGGTAAAATGGAAACTTCATGCTGAGTGTTCTTGACACTGGTTTGTGCCTGTCTCTGCCCCCTGGGTGCTGGCCTGTAGCTGTTGGGGTTCTTCTGGGAGCGGTAGGGGCTCTCTTGCAGTTAGTGTCCAGGTGCTTCGTGCTCCTGCTTGGTTTAGGGTTGGGACATGGGCATCAGGCAGGGTGGCAGGGAGTCCTGCTTGTGTCCATCTCAGAACCAGGGGAGGGCAGAGAGGAAAGGTGGATGGCAGATACTGGCCAGGAAGAGAACTTCACAGGAAGTGACAGAGCCCCGGAGCACTGCCGAGCTCCCTTGTGGAGACAGCCCAGAGGGGCCCGGGAGTGGCCAGCCATGGGAGCCGTGCTGCTGAGCCCTGCCCTGCTGTGCGAAAGATGGCTCTGGACAGCGGGTCAGGGTCCCAAGTAAGGGGAGAAGCTGCCTGTTGGCCACAGCCCCACTCAGACACAGGGAGGCCTGTCTGCCAGGGCCTGGTCTGGGGCGGGCACTATCTTCCACCTCTCTCTGCGTCTCTGGGAAAGCTCACGTGCTTTCAGCCAAAGGAGGAGGAGCAGGAGGCCTGGGGCAATGCTCGGGCAGGTGCAGCCCTGCCTAGGTGTGTGTAACCCTTGAACGGAGCACCCTAATTGGAAAGTGCAACATCTCTGTTCAGAGAATTGGGCAGGGAGGGAGAAGGAGAGCCGGCCCCTCTCTGTCCTGTCCCTCTTCCCCACTCGCTGAGCTTGGGTGACTTCAAGTTGTGTCTGCAAGGTAGGACTAAGGATTCCCTTTCCCAATGGATGGCTGTGACAAACAGAACCACTCAGTGCCATAAGTGACATCTCTTAAGCCACAGGCATGACATGACACCCCCTACACACTGAATCCCAGACAGAGGCCATGGGCACACTCTCCAGCCACATCTATGCACTCCTCAACAGGATCTGAGGAGTCCCAGAGGGCTGGCCCAGAGGCAGCAGCTTTCTCCCTGTCTGGTTCAGCTGGTGTGTGAGCGCCCGGCAGGTGTGCCCTGTGATCATTGTAGGAGCTGCCGATATGACAGTGAGCCAGGCGGAAGAGGTGGCATGCTGCCAGTTCAGCAGCTTCTTGCTGCCAGAGAAAATCACCTGCTCTGGCCCGGCCTCAGTGTCATCACCAGAGGGTTGGGTGTGTGCGCTGAGCTCACGGCCGCCACTCTCTTGCAGGTGCTTGGTATGAGGGACACAAGCCATGACTGGCACTGAGAGTGTGCTGTGTGACCTGTGGTGAGACCACCGTCCTAAACTTAAGGAGAGTCCAGGAAGGTTTCCTAGAGGAAGTGACTCATAAGCTGAGGTCAAGGAATCTCAAATGCGTAGCTGGAAACGTTACAGAAAATGACCACTGGGTCACACAGGAACCGCCCTGAGTCATGGAGGGACAAAGCCAGCACGGCAGGTCAACTGGAAGATACGCAGTCAGATGTGGCCAGGGAGCTGATAGCCACTTATGGAAAAGCTTTCTTTTTGCCAAGGCCGTCAGCCTGGGTCCCTCCCGACAGGCTGAGCCCCGACTGTCTCTGGTCTCAAGCGTTGATGGCACGGACAGGAGCAGACGTATGCTTCTGTTAGCCTAGCCTTGAGCTGTCAGTTTTGCAACTTTCCGATCTGTTACAGTTCCCAGTATTTCCCTATCTGTTTAATGGTCATTTTATCTCAGCCGACCGGTCGTGCTGGCCTTGTTCCTTCATGACCCAGAGCGGCCTCCTACGTGACCATATGAGCCTGTCCTCTGCGTGGCCAAACGTAAGCCACTGTCTCACAGGCCTGCTCTCTGCCCCAGAACAAAGGGATGGAGACCATTCCAGCTGACAATCATCTCTTGTCTGCCCTGCAGGCCTCCTTCCCGTGGGCGAGGGGCCCAACACCTTGGACAAGGCCGCAGCCGTGTCGGTCCTCGCCACAGCAGAACCACTCACCCTCGTCGACACATATCCCCTTCCATCCGGGCGTCCAGCCAGCCTATGTGCAAAGGAGCTGGTCCCAGGGCTTCCCTCGGCCAACCATGGTCCCCCCAGGTCCCCACGGGAGGCCCATGAGTGCCAGCGGGAAGATGTTCTCATTCGTGATGGGCCCTACATCTCCCATCATCAAACAAGGTACGCGTGCATCTTCTGGGGAGGCTGGTGGGCTGATGGAGAAGCCTGGGGGATGGGTCTTGGTTTCTGCTTGCCTCCTCTGATTTCTTTAAACCTAGGAGACAAATTTCAGGATAAACAAAAAGTGGAGGAGAAAAATCAGCTGTAAGCTTTAACATGTGAGTGTCCGAGGTTAGCTTTCTGGTGTGTCCCTTCGTGTGCCCATGGCAGAATCCCTGCAGTGCCTTTGCATGGGCATGTGTGTACACACATGTGTGCATGCGTAAACATGAATAATGAATGTGTAGCCAGACCTCAGATGGACGGGTCATTGGAATAATGAATGAATGGCAGTGGTTGAGCTGCCAGCTCTCTGAAGGTTCAGTTGGGGCTGGGCGTCCCCCTGTGGCTTGGTGCTTCACCCGGCTCCTGGTGGGAACCCACGGTGTCTCTCTCGCTAGCCATTGGCAGGTGGTCATAGTTCTCCACCAGGAGGACCTTCCCCAGGCCCCTGAGTTGTGAAGTAGCCCCAGCTCCCTCCATCGAGTGGTCTTGCAGAGCACAGCAGAAGCCAGGGCGAGGGGGAGAGGGGATCTCATGTGAGCCAGGCACAGGAGCCCAGCTGCTTCACTGGGTCACAGACTCCTCGGATCCATGGTGCAAGTCGGCTCTGGGATATTGAAGCCAATACCACAGTGCTGTCGAATGTGGCCACATGTGGAACTAATGATGATGGAGGGAAAGGGATGAACGTGAGGCTGGGAGGGGCTCCTGTCTGGTCTTTGGAAGAGGAGGCACTGGGGCGCAAGGGACCCACGGCTGGCCGCGCACAGAGGATGCGCAAGATGGCATTTCCAAGCCAATGCAGATGTCTCAGGGCAACTCCCCCTGTCAGCCCTTGGCTTCCGACCTACAGTCTCTGAAACCATGAGGAGGCAACCGCTGCCATTACAACCAGCTGTGCAGTGCTGGGCCACTGCTGTCCCAGCAGGTGCATGCAGGCTCCCCGGGACGCCGGCACTAAGGATGACGAGGGCCATCTGGCATGACATGTGCCCGCCTGGAGGGTCCGGTGACTATGCAACCCAAAGGCCTTGGCAATACAGAGTGTGGCCCACAGACCTCCGGGTTTGTGAAATGGACTTAGCCAGCACCCTGAGCAGCGTCTGGAGCTCCCAGAACACACCGGCCTTCAGCAAGCCTGCATGAGCATAAGGGAATTTTGTCTGTTTCTTGCCAGCTTCTGGCTTTGGCCTGGCATTGGAGGTGTGAACTAGTGAACAGAATCTCTCTTGCCGCTGCCTCCATTCCCCATCTGTGTCTCTCATCGTTTAAAACAAACAAATAATTAAAATGTAACAAATAAACTGAAACAGGTCTTTCCTGTGGCCCTGAGTCGGCCCTGCTGTGTAGACGGTGAGGGCAGGTGGGTGTCAGGTGGTGGGGACTCCAGGGATCCCCCGGATAGGAGAGGGGCAAGCACGTGGTGGAACCTCCCAGGAGCCCTGGGACACTGAGACACACACCACGTGGACTTCAGCTACTGTTGCCTCTGCACTGGGGACCTGCTTGAGCACACTGCTAACTTCTCCGTGTAATAGGGCGCCTTGTTAGGCCCCTCGATTGCTGCCCCACCCAGTTACATTCCAGCTGCACCGAGTCTCACAGTAGCCAGGTTAGCACTGTGGTTGATCAGAAAGCCAGTGCCCAGAGGGGTGCCGGCTTGTGTCGCCACTGCAGGTCCGATCCAACTCCCTGCTAATGGCCTGGGAAAAGCAGCTGAAGGTGGTCCGAGACATGGATGCCTGCCTTAGCTGGCCATGATGGCTATCTGAAGAGTGAACCAGCAGATGAATCTCTCTCTCTCTCTCTCTCCCTGTCTATCTTGCTCACTCTGTACCTCTGACTTTCAAAATAAAAATAAATCTTAAAAAAAAAAAAAAAGCACACTTCAGTAGCATACCTTGGCTAATTGGGTGAGCATTCTCCATTACAGGCCTGGCCATCCCAGCCAGCCGCCCTTTGGGGACCCTTCCCAGCCGCCAGGAGCCTCCTGCTGCCCTGATAACCAACCTCCGCTTTGCGCGCTCGGCCTGGTCCATGTGCCTCATGCTCCGCGGTCCTGAGCTAACTAAGCTGACAGACTGAGGACTGAAACCATTCTCAGACTGGACAAGGCAGGCGTGTGACCCGCAGAGAGGAGAGGTCACACATAGGGAGCTGTCACACAGGGCGTGCCGTCACATGGGCAGCCAACGCAAGGCGCCATCGCACAGGCTCTGTGCTGGGCCTAAAGAATGCAGGGCACGGAAGACCCTGCCACATCTCCTGGGGACCCAGACCCCAGTGATCGCCGCCGCCTCTTGCTTCTGTTACCGCAATGCGGGCTCCTCCTCTTCCGCCTGCCTTAGCAGCACAAGGGTGCAGCCCGCCATCCAGAGGTCAAGGCCATGCACCAGCAGGCCACTACCTGTGTCCCCCAGCAGTGCTGAGTCCACACTTTTGCAAGAAGATGAGAACACATGGCAGTTGTGCAGAACCTCAGTCCGAAATGAAACTAGCGCCCCCGACAGCCGGTTTGTCTCAAGAGCAGAATCTTCCCGAGTGTGTCCACTGCTGCCAAAGTCGGGGTGACCTGAGTGGACTGCAAGCGTAGTAATGACAGAACCCCTGAAAGCCGCATATACAGCCCTTATGAGATGACGGATAAATGAGAAAAACAGGAATATCTAAATATCAAGTGGATCCCAGATAAATAGATATTGATGCACTTGCCCAGTGCTACTGTTAGGAAGGGAGCAGTGGTGTGTGTTCAGCCCAGCAGCGAAGACACCTGTACATCCCACGGCAGGCCCCCTGATGCCCAACAGCGATTGTGCAAGAAGTGGGGGGTCCTACACGCTGTGTTGCCACTAGCCGGTTCTGTTTTAGTAGTGGTAGTAGTAGCCATAGGTGATCCATAAATGAGTAACTATGGCTGTGTTTCAATAAAACTTTATTTAAAACAAACAAATGGTGGGCCCAGGTTTGGCTGCACAGGCGTGGTCTGCTGATGCCTGCTCTGTCTCCTTTGCTTCGCAGAGTTACCTTTGTCATAGAGACTATTCACATCCCTAAATTACTTATACAGAAGCCAAGGCTTGGGGAAATTAAAGGACCTGCCCAAAGCCACCGGCTTTTGTGTGGCATAGAAGAAAAGTGGCTGGAGACCTGCCATAGTAAACACAGGGGCACTGCGTACCTATGGGGCAGGAACGCAGTGTGAGCTGGCTCTTCCCTCTCCCCGTGATCCTAGGTGGCTGCCACGAACACACGTCCTGTTCTGTACGTTTTTAAATCACGCAAGATGCAGATGTGCAGGGGAAAAGACTATGAGGGCTGGGCCTCGCTGTTCCACGGGCTTTGGGGAGCTCACGAGGCCATCTGTGCCCCCCCTCCATCTCTTTCCTAGTGTGGACCAGTGCCATGGAGTTTTCAGAGCAATCTATGGCCGATGGGATCCCGGGGGCCATGCCTGCCGCGGAGCTCTTTGTGGACCAGGACCTGGGCCAGCAGGACAAGGTGAGGGGTCTCCAGGGAAGGGCAGAGCCGCAGCAGGCAGCAGACCCTGCAAGCACTTGGCACTGCCCCTGGCTCTCGTCAGCCAAGTCCAAATGCCCCTTCATCCTGTTTCCAAGAGGACATGCCACCAACACATCCCGGAGAGCAACAGCATCCATGGCAGGTTTATTGAGCACCTACTGGGTGCCAGACCTCTGCCCTTGATGCTAATTAGTGCATTGTGTCTTCATTGTCTCCAAAGCCGTTGTTGCCCTCGCTGTGCCAAGGAGAACAGGCTCAGGGAGGTCCAGGCACTTGCCTGAGGTCACGCAGTGCAAGGGGCAGAGGTGGGATTCACGCGCAGGTCTGGGTAACTTCCAGGCTGCTACTCCCCACCTGCCACATGGCCAAGGCTGAGTCACTCACCAATGATGGGGAATCGTGCAGAAAATGCGCTGCTTAGTGGGAGGAACTGGGAATGGAGGCCTGGGGGCCACTGAGCAAGAGAGGGGAAACTCATCCAGGAAACAGAGCGGTTCCAGCTTGAATAGGAAGCCACCCTGGGGAGGTTAGATCCAGACTGGTTTCTCCCCTGCTTGGCCACGTCCTGAATTCAACCTCAAAAAGGCACAGACCTCAGCTGAGGCAGTTCTCAGAGCCCGTGGAAAGCCAGAGCCATTGTCCCGCATGGGGGGGAGGGGGCGTGCTCAGGAGTCCACAGTTCCCAGCCGCAGGTGTGCTGAGAGCAGAGCTGGGGGCACGCAGTACACAGGTGGGACGCCAGGCTTCTGCTCTGTACCCACTGTGAGTCACAAGCGCCCAACACGTGTGCTCCATCAGGGCTGCAAGGCAGCATTTTCCACCACCTGTGGGTCTGCTAGGCTGGTCCTTCCACAGGTGGTTTCTGGTCCCCCTGCCCCAGCTGCCGTCAGCCATTGGCTTGGTGGCACTGACAGCCTCAAGTGGCCTCCATTCTGGTGCCTGGGACCTCATGGGATGGTGAGGCCCTCTCCACACACAACTTTTCATCCCAAGCCTCTCCACAACGCAGTGGTCTCAGGGACCCCAGGACTCAGAATAGCCTCCTACAAGCCTGCCTGCAGAGCACTCGGGATCATTTGGCATTCCAATGGTCAGACCAAGTGACAGGGCTGGCCCGCCTGGAGTTAGGGAGCAGGGAAAGCAAACTCTACCGCCTGGAAGCATTTGTAGCCACTGAGTATATACATCCCGGTGCCAAACTGGAGTGACAGTGCAGCCACATTTGCAACTTTTTCTATGTCCTTCCAGGGCAAGTGACAAGAAGCAATTGGCCTTTTTAAAGGCATGCATTGGCCTCTTAGTGGACAGCGTAAAGTCCGACTAGCTTCAGGCGTGGCTGGATCCAGGAGCTTAAATAATGCAGTCAGAATGCACTGTCCTGCTGAGTGTGCCCTGGTGCCCAGCTGCCTTCTTGTGCCAGCTGAGCCCACAGACACACTGAGCTCTATGAAGCTGAAGAAACATCCATTCCTCTTGTCACGAAGGCAGGAGATCACTCAGAAACTTGACCTGACCAGCTAAGGGTCCCCTGGGCGTGGAAAGGCAGGACTGAAAGGGGCAGAGCACGTGGGAGGGGTCCGGGGAGAAGCCCCCCGAGGAGGGGCATGGGCTGCTCATCAGAAAGGCAGACACCCTAGCCATACCACCTCACACCTGCAGGCTGCCCAGCACCAGGCTGGCACAGACATATCAGGTGCTCACTCCGTGTTGATGAAAGCAGGTGTCTGGGCAGAGAGATGCCGGGTGGAGCAGGTGGAGTTCTCACTTCCACACTGAATCTGAGGTCATGAGCTCTTGCAAGCAGCGTTCTTGCAAAGCAAGGGAAGCACCATGGTGGTTGCTGGTGAGGCCAGACACACTCCGCAGCCAGGCCACCCTGTCCCTCCCCCAGATGAGGGCCAGACAGTCAGCTGGCCGGAACTGGCTGTTGTATCTCCTTCCAACTGATGGAAATTGTTGCGAGGGAAGGGTTCCCTTTCACAGCGATCAGGGCAGGGGACACAGTGGCTCAGTCACTGGGATGCATGAGTGCCCCAGCAGAGTGCCTGCTTGGAGTCCCAACTCTGCTGCCAATCTCAGCTCCCTGCTACTGTCCTGGGAATCTCTCTCTCTCTCTCTCTTTCCGCCTTCTGTCTTTCAAATACAGTGAATTAACAACCAGGTTTTAAATAAAGTAATTTCTCCCAGGAGATCCTGTAGATACTTATAAAAACAGTCCTGGGAAAATGTTTTCTCATCTCCCCAGCACGCTAATGATGATTTCTGAGAAAAGTTTGAGGGGAATTTTTCCTTCTGGGGAAAGTCTTTCGGCTCCAGAGCTTTTTCTTCTGCGGTGATGGGAGCATGGGTTAACTGCACCCTCAGGCGACGTGCGCCAGGGGTCTCCTTTCTATCCTGAAGCTCACGAGAAACTGGCAGAGAAGTCTCCAGTCTCCTGTCACTTCCTTCCAGGAGTTAATGCCGAGCACCTGAAGGGGCAGGAAGCGCCAGGAGAGGCATAAGGGAAAGTGTTCAAGGATGTATAAAAAAAAAACTGTTTAATTAAAAACCAGCTCTCATTCCAGCCAGAATGGGGTAGGATAGAACATCGTTTACCTAATTACCTGTTCCGGTTCCCAGTGTGCCAGACCATGGCTGGGGGAGCTAATTAAAAAAAAGAAACCCACAGACCCCAGGTGGGGTGGTTCTCATGAAGTGTAATTTAAGGGTGAGGGGAAGTTTCCCTAACTTTGTGGCCTACACACCTGGTACAGGAAGTCTGCCGACAGGTGCGTAATTTTACTCAAACTTGAGTATCTGGGGGCAACAGAGGCAGCACCAACACCCCACCTGGCCCTGCCTGCCTGCCTGCCTGCCCTTGACCATGGCACTGCCCCTCCAGTTCCCCCTGCCTGTTTCACAGGGGGTCAGCCTTGTGCCTGGCCCCACGCCCAGGGAGCTTCCCCCTCTGGTCTCCACCCAGGATGAACTCATCCTGCTCCTGGGCAAAGAGGTCAACCGTCTCTCGGACTTTGAAATCGAGGCCAAGTACAAAGACGCCGTGATCGCCAACCTGCAGAACGAGGTGGCCATGCTTAGCCAGAGACTGTCCGAGGTAGCCGCCTGCAGGCCGCGCGAAAGGCACAGCGCACACCAGCTCCAGGTGCTGGATGACGACCTGGAGGCCAAGAACAAGGAGATTGAGAGTCTGAAAAGCCAGGTAGGACCCGGAGGAGAGCCTGGCCTCGTGGGCAGGGAGACAGCTCGCAGGGCAGAGCCGAGGGGGCCAAGAGGGCCAGGAGAACGGGCAGCAGCTAGTGGAACGGCGACCAGGAATGCAAGCCCATGCAGGGCAGAGCAAGGGGAGCCCCCAGGAGCTTCGGGAGAACAGGCAGCTAGTGTGGCATGGCAACCAGGACCACGAATCCATGCCACTAGAAGCGGGACAGGGTCCCAGCATGGTCAAGAACAATACGAGTGTTATTTTTTAATACATATTGATTTATCTGAAAGGCAGAACTAACAGAGCTCTCCCATCCACTGGTTTATTCTGCAAATGTCCTCAACAGCTGGGGCTAGGCCAGGCCAAAGCCAGAGCAAGAAATTCCAAGTCTTCTGGGTCCGTGGCGGGGGTCCGAGTACCCTGGGCACCTTCTGCGGCTCTCGAGGGCCTGAGCAGGGAGCATCATTGGAAGGAGAGCAGCTGGGACTCAAACCAACACCGTGTGAGATGCTGGTGTCACAGTCAGAAGCTTACCCCAAAAAGCTGACCCCTAAAGATTTGTTTGAAAGGCAGAGATGGGGGGCAGGGAGAGGGAAGAGATAGAGAACAAAAGAGATTGTTCATCTACTGGTTCACTTCCTAAATCACTTCCATGGCTGGACCAGGCCAAAGCTAGAAGCCAGACACTCCATCTGGGTCTCCCCTGTGGATGGTAGGGACCTAAGCACGTGGTCTGCCTTCCACTGCTTTCCCAGGCACATTAGCAGGGAGCAGAGCAACCAGGACACCACAGGCACTCATATGGGATGCCAGTATTGCAGGCAGCAGCTTAACACACTGAGCCGCAATGCTGGCTCCAATATTGGTTTTTACTATTATTATTTTTTAACATTTATTTACTGGAGTGACAAAGAGAGACATGCAGACACCGAAGCAGCGTTGAACTTCTGTTGACTGGTTCCCTCCCCGGGTGCCTGGGCAGCCAGGGCTGGGTCAGCGCTGGAGTCAAGAGCCAGGAATGCAACCCAGGTCCTCCACATGAGCGGTCAGAGCTCTGTTGCTTGAGCCATCGGGCCTGCCTCCCGGGGTCCACCTTCGCGGGAGGGTGGAAGCTTAACCAATCGGCTAACTGGTTGTCCTTGATGTTAGCATGTGTTAGACACCAGCCACGAGCAAGCACTGTTGGCAAGAGCTTTCAATGTCCAACTTGGGTCATGCACTTCCTCTAACATACCCATGACACAGCCGAGGGGGTGGAGCAGGCCCGGAGACACCCAGGAACTGGCTGGAACAGGAGCAGTGTGACCCCAGGCCTGCCTTCCTGCAGACCTCATCTTTACCCCCACTTCCTGTTTCTGTTAACACAGTCACTGCAGTGTCTGCCGCTCACACTCGCAGACCCCAGCCTGCAAGGACTGTGGGCAGTTAGCTCAGGAACCCAGAGGTTCCCCCACCCCTCACCCAATGTCCCAAGCTTTCTCTGTACCTGAAAGGCAGTTACTGGCTCACCATAGGGAGATGTCCATTCACAAGTTACATCCCAAGGGTGCCGGTGAATTTTGTCCTCAAGGCAAAATGCTGCTTAACCAGTAACACAGGTGCTTGGCCTGATGGTGGCAGTTGTGCTGGGGATTTCCACATCCCACAGAGGAGCAATGGGGCCCCCACTCCTCATTGCACCTTCCTGCAGACAATGGCTCTCATGGCTGGGTCCACGACTCCCACATGGAGACCCAGAATGACTGTCTGGCTTCTTGCTTCTGCCTGGCCGAGCTCTGGCCATGGTGAGTGCCTGGGAAGTGAACTCGTAGCTGGGAGCTTGCTCTGAGTGTCTTGTCTCTTTCCTCTCCACCTCTCATGCAACTTACATATGAAGTAATAATAATAATTTTTTTTTAACATAAAGTGGCACCTCTATGCACTGGTTCCCTCCCTGCCTGTGGCCTCTGACTTCTAGACCCAGCTCAAGGTGTACACATTCAGTGCCTGAAAGAGTGTCCTGGGAATGGACACGGACTCTGCTCAGTGTTGCCAAGGAGCCTCTATCCGAGAGCGTAAACTTCACAAGGGCCTCGTTGCCCAGTGTTTAATCGGGTCCTGCTTGCTCACTTCTCCATCCATCCATTTGTTCATTCAGGTAAACACACGTTGGGCTCCTGTCTCCAGGCATCTACCCTTCCAGGCTCTCGGTACTCAAGCATGATCCCAGACTCCCCCTGCCCCACAGGGATGTTTTGTTGACGGAGTCAGAATAAACAACACCCCGCTCAAAGCATGCTGTGATAGCTCAGCAACAGGGGCCTGCTGAAAGGGCAGTGTGAGCTGTACCCCTGTAGGGACGGTTCCTGCAGGTGCTGCTCTGCCAGGCCCTTACCTTAGCCACGAGCAGCTTCCTGGTGACAAGGAGCCTGTGGAGGAATAGCCTTCTCGGTGACTCTTCCAGAACTTTCCTGAGCCAAGTCTGTGCAGGTGAACAGACAAGGATGAGGAATTCTCACCTACCCAGGGTCTGTGTCCAGAGGCCGTGATAGGAGTCCGGTTTAAAGTTTCCAGGGACAGGGGTGGGCAACCAGTATGCTGCTTGCTCACATCTCATGTCAGGATGCCTGGGTTTCAGTCCTGCCTCGGCTGCTGCTTCCTGCCAATCAAGACACAGTGGTGGGTGCTCAAGTATCTGGCCCCATCACTCACAGGGGAGGCCTGAATTCGGCTCGGTCCTGCCCTCGCTGTTGTGGGCATTTGGGGTATAATTCAGTGTATGGAAAAATCAATCTCTCTCCCTCCCTCCTTTTTCAAACAAAATGAAAATAATGTTTTACAAAAATACTGAAGGTAGCTACAGCTATCTGAAAAAAAAATCATTGGCTAAGGAGGCCTACACACCCACCGTGACCCCTTCCCCCTGGAGCTGAAAAGTAGGGTCCCTCTGAACTGGAGGCCAAGGTTGGTCCGTCTGGACCCATCTGCACACATTGGGGTTCCTTGCTGCCCCTCGACTTGCACAGACTCAGCCGAGGTGGCAGCTGCATGGCAGGCTGGTTCATTCTCTCCATGACTTTGCACGTCCTGCCCCAGCCCCCAGAACTGCATGCATCATGACCATGACCGGTTCTCAGGGACCTGACGTCCACTACAGGAGTGATGGAAAATGCTCGTGCGCCACCTTGCCGATTGGCAGCGGAATTGCAGCTCGAAGCCATCCTTCTTCTAGGCTCCGTTAACTTCCTGATGACTCAGTTCCCATTTTATTATACAACATAGCAGGCCTTGAGACCGTGGAGTTTACGCTAAGGACAGACAAGGGGGACTGTTTTCGTCTTTTTTAGTAGCAGGAGTGATGAAGAGGTCCTCTGTGGGGACCTAACACCCTCTCCCACACTTAGGTAGAAATGTTTCCTAGCAGGCAACCCCAGAGGCCAGGAAAGGGAGCATGGTCTCTTACCCCTTCTAGAAGTTTCTCAGTGTTATGCTTCTGGGGATCTTGATGGTGAAAGCATTAAGAGGAAAAACCCCAAAGTCCTTTGATGAGAAAGTTGCATTTCCCTCACACACAGAACTTTTTTACTCGAATCCTGCAAAGCACAAGCATGCCAGAGAGGGCCCTGGAGTGGACAAGAATGATCTCAATTCCCTCCCTGTCCCCCGTTCTGGCAAAAACCCTTCGCCAGTTTCTCGGGTGCCCCGGAGAAGTGTAAGTGTGGTCACCCCAGTGGCAGCAACTGTAAACCGGCTAGCCAAGCCTTACAGGCCAGGAGACCTGGAAGCTCCTGTTGGTTCCATCCTGCCTGAGGACGGCAGAGTGGACACCAAGAACACAGTCCATGAGCGCCCTCTGGTGGCAATGAGCTCAGCGCCCTTAATGTCAATTATCCGATCCACAGACTACGCCCAAGCCGGGATGGACCTTTACTGGAGCTTCTTGTATCTTCACCTTAAAAAAAAATCATACCGGTGTCTGTGCTTAGAAAAGGCTGCCAGTGCGGTGCGCACAAAGAAATCTCACCCACGCACCTTTCCCCAGGAGAGGCCAAAGCTGCAACGCCACACAGTGACCTTGGCCGTCACGTGTGGTCAGTTGCTGATTGAGTAAAACCCTCCCTGAAGCCACGAGGCCAGCCTGCCGTCCTCCATCCCCACGGTGAACAATTGGAATACTCTTCCAGTCTCCCTGTGTCCACATAGTCACTGGGTGGCTGCAGTGTAGCTCAGAGTCCAGCTGTGCCCCCACAGCTGCTGCCCAAGTGCCATGCATGCGTCCAGGTGGCTGGAAGGAAGTGGGGTCAAGACCAGAAGGGCCTGGCTTGGGCTTGAGCTCTGCCTCTGGCCAGCCCTGCCCACCAGAGCAAGTGATCTCTCCTTGCAAAGGAGCAACAGTGATGGGAACCTTGTCCAGGGCTGCTGGGAGGCTGGGAGTGGGCTGTGTGGGTTGTGAGCTGCGATAGCTTCATGTGATAGTAATTCTTTAGTTATATAGTTATATGCGTGGACTTAAGAACCGGCTCCTGTCTCGATAGAGAAGCTCAGTGCTGGGTCACTCGAGACTCAGGTCTGTGGCTGAGCAGCCAGAGGCCAGGGGAACTCACGGGAAGGAGCCAGGCAAAGGATAAGATTCATGTTTGATGACACAGAGCCCCACCTGTGCCTGGAAAGCTTTGTTTCCCCAACCTGCCAAGACTCCCTGTGTGACTGTGCCTCGCACACCTGGGCTGGCCGCCGTCTGACCGTGTGCTGCCTCCCCCGACAGATCAGTGCCCTGCAGAAGGGCTATAGCCAGGTGCTGTGCCAGACCTTGTCTGAGCGGAACTCGGAAATCGCGTCCCTGAAGAACGAGGGTGAGAACCTCAGAAAGGACCACGCTACTGCCTCCGGTGAGCTGCGTCTGGAACTGGGTCCGGAGCCACAACCCCGAGCTCACGGCCACGGCAGACATCACCAATCAACCGCTGTACTTCTGGTCCGGGGACTGGAGTGCAGCCTTAGGGGTCCTCTTAGCAGTGAGCTAGCATTCATCCTCTAAGAGCTTTATTGTCCAGTCCCTAGCTCAGGGTCTGGCCCAGAGTCAGCCCTAAGAGAGTATCTATCTATCTATCTATCTGTCCTCTAGCTGTCTTTATTTTGAAGGAGAAACAGAGAGATCTTTCATCCCCTGATTCACTCCCCAAATGGCTACAACGACCAGCACAGGACCAGGCCACAACCAGGAGCATCTTTTGGGTCTCCCATGTGGCTGCAGGGGCCCAGGCACGTGGGGCGCCCTCCGCTGCTCTTTCTGGGTACATTAGCAGAGAGCTGGATCAGAAGTGGAGCAGCCAGGACTCAGCCCTTGAGGAGGGTATGCTGGTTTACAAGCTGCGCTTCTGTCACTCTTGAATGTCAGGCAGGAGATGCATCAGGCTGTTCTGCTGTCATCATGGTGTCCCCCAAGTCTTGGTACTTCTGGAGCCAGCCCCATGTCTTTCCACCACCCGGGTCGGTCCCCCAGGCTGATGGAGACTGCCACTTCCCATCAGCAGCCTCCCCTTCCCCTGTGAGATCTTCCCCTGTGGATCTTCTCTTCCTCCTGAAAGAACTGACCAAAGCCAAACGCAGCAGGCATCTGGAACGGTGGCTCTTCTCTGTTGAACCCCAAGAAGCCCACGGCTACGATCCTGGGGCGGAGAGAAGAGAGGAATCTAACAAGATGGACCCCACAGTTGCCTCAGCTTCTGACTTCGAGAGAGTTTCCAGGCCACTGCAGAAAGGGGAACCCCGGGGGTCTCCCCTGAGTGGAGCAAGTGGAGCTGGGGGAGTGGGCAGGGGCTATACAGAGTGAGTCCCAGGTCTGCAGAATACCCACCATGTGTTCAGCTGAGCAGAGCTCCCCTCCTGTTCCCAGGACGGGAAAACCCCGTGAACACACAAGGCAGAGACCGGAGAAGGTGTGGTAGGACCACGGGCCGAGTTAGCTGTAGGCTGAGGCCGCCCTAGCCCTGCCTGGCCAAGCTCCCTCAAGGGTTCCATCTGCTGCCACTGCATCCCTGGGCTGTTGCTCTACACGAACCTGGGCATCGCAGTGTTCATGGCTGCATGGCCTTGATGGAATCCCACCTGCCGCTAACCTGGGACAGGTGTCCTTCCAAGAAGAGAACCTGCGGGATAATCCCCAATGACACAGTGAGGTCAGAATGACTCACCCTCGTACTGGGGCTGGAGGTCGGGGGTCCTCGCCACAAGGGCCTTCCCCGATGGTTAGCGGAGTGTCCCCCTTGCCCGGCGTGCTGGTGAGCTTTCCCCGGGCTGAGGAATCAGAGATGGCACGGGGAAGCCATGAGGCTCATCTGAGTGACACTCGGCATCAACTCCACTCGCTCCACAGCTTCCTCTTGGCAGTACACGTCAGTCTGTGCAAATGGGGAGCAGGCTGCACCGGGACCAGGAGTACTGGGTGCCTCTACGGAAAATCTCAGATGGTTACGGGAATCACACTGCAAGCACTCCGATGGGGTCTCCTCCATGCCCTCCATTCCTTACAATAGCTCTGTGACCTCGGCGGGAGGTTAAACAACTTGCTCAAGACCACCCAGCTCATACACATAGAGACAGAATGTGCAGCCGTCTGCCCCCTTGCCAGCCTCCAGGGCGTCCTCTTTCACCTCCAGCCCATCCCACGGCTCCTCCTGGCTCCTCTCGGGGGTCCCCGGGCCCATCCATGCTGATGCCCTCCAGGGGCTTCTCACTGACACCCCCTGTGTCCACTGAGACCTGAAAGAGGTGTTTGAGGGATTTGGGTCCCAGCCCCTGCCAGCCTCTGGGATGCTTGGGGATACCCTCCAGGGTGCCCGTCCTGTGTGCCCAGCAGCGACAGGACCACAGCAATGCCCGTCCTGTGTGCCCAGCAGCGACAGGGACCACAGCAATGCCCATCCTGTGTGCCCAGCAGCGACAGGGACCACAGCGATGCCCATCTTGTGTGCCCAGCAGCGACAGGGACCGCAGCGGTGCCCGTCCTGTGTGCCCAGCAGTGACGGGACTGCAGCGATGCCTGTCCTGTGTGCCCAGCAGCAACAGGGATGCTGTGATGCCCGTCCTGTGTGCCCAGCAGCGACAGGGATGCTGTGATGCCCTTCCTGTGTGCCCAGCAGCGACAGGGGTGCTGTGATGCCCGTCCTGTGTGCCCAGCAGCGACGGGGGTGCTGTGATGCCTGTCCTGTGTGCCCAGCAGCGACGGGGGTGCTGTGATGCCCGTCCTGTGTGCCCAGCAGTGACGGGGGTGCTGTGATGCCCGTCCTGTGTGCCCAGCAGCGACGGGGGTGCTGTGATGCCCATCCTGTGTGCCCAGCAGTGACGGGGGTGCTGTGATGCCCGTCCTGTGTGCCCAGCAGCAACAGGGGTGCTGTGATGCCCGTCCTGTGTGCCCAGCAGTGACGGGGGTGCTGTGATGCATGTCCTCTCTGCCTGAACCTTCTTCCAGGGATGCTGTCATCTTTGCAAAAAGACATGTTGGCAAGGGATGAGCAAGTTCAGCAGTTGCAAGAACAGGTGACTGAGCTGAAAAGCAAGAACAAAGAGAAGGATGACCAGCTCGAAGCCCTGGGCTCCAAGGTGAGTGTGGGCAGCGGCCACAGGTGGCAGAGGGGCACCGTGGGAGACACATTCAGTATGCTTCTCTCAGACCTGGCTTTTCACCTGCTCTCCCCTCACTCACACACACACACACACACACACACACACACACACACACACACACCCCACAAGGCTGGTGCAGAAATGGGCAGGGGGGCACAAAGCATGAGATGCCCACCCAGAGGAGCCTTGGGATCTGAGGAGCCTTGCAGAGACCTGAGTGCACACAGGTCAGAGTCAGCAAGGAGCGGGCTCAGCTCCGGCACCTGCTGCTGACCAGCCTCCCAGCCAGGGCCAGCCACTCACACACCCACCTGTGTCCACTCCCAGAAAGCTGGTGTGACGGTGAGAGGGAACATTGCAGTGCACCCCTCTCTGTCCGTCACCCCAAAGCAGAGGGCTGGAGGTCAACATGCAGGCGTGCAGCTTCCATTTCTTCCCCTCGACCTGAGGTGCACATTCGCTCGTGAGATGAGCCTGTCGGGCTGGCTGAGGGCATTTCAAATGGGACTTGGACTACTGGCCAAGCGTGCTTTCCCTGCTGACTTTAACGGATGGATTGCTCACTGTCTCTGGCTCACCTGTGGCTTGTCACGGGAAAAATCGAGGCTTTTGTCTCCAGAGGGCAACCCAAGAGAGTTGATAGGGACAGTGCCAGGTGGATTAACCAGGTCTGCATGCAAGCCAAGGTGGGCACAGCTCCTGAAGGCCTGTGTCAAGGCCGGCTACCTGGGCACCAAGTGCCACTCCTCGCCATAGCAACTTGGAGTTAGGGAAGGGTGAGACATGAGCTGTGGCATCAGGCAGACATGGCAGAGGTTGCCTTTGGGGGCAAATTCTTTTTCTGGGAAGCAAGAGGGTTGGTTCTAGATGTGCCCTCTGCTGCTGCATTGTCCACCGCCTCGCCACGCATGTTGTGTGCATGTGTGTGAGTTTGTTACGTGTGTGCCTGAGTTCATGTGTGTGTGTATGCGTGTGGTGTGCGTGTATGCGTGTGAGGGCATGAGCGTGTGAGTGTGCTGAGGAAGGGATGGGCTGTAGAGCTGCGACTGGGTGGGGACAATAGGAGGGACCACCACCTGCTCTACCCTCCAAGTGCATCTGGGCTCTGTTTGTCCCCGTTTCCCCTTTGTCTGTGACCTTGGGGGCGGGGTCTGCCTCTTCCGTGTTCTGTGGCTGCCTCGTGCCCAAGGCCGCCATCACAGACCTTTGAAACGCCATCCCTTCGCTGTAATTGTGTGTGCCGTGTGAGGAAACCAGAAATCAGAAAGACGTGAAATCAGAAAGAGCAGAGAGGAACCACCACTCCGAAAGCCGTGTCTCGGCTCCCCCGCCGTGACCTCGAGGCGTCTGCAGATGCAGCTGTAACAGGGGGCTTGTACCCTCAGGTGCTTCGGAACTTTACATCTGGGGTCCTGAGTTAGTACCCGAGACCCGCACAGTGGTGTCTCTCGTGCACGCAGTGTGGAATGTGATCCTGCTTTGGGGCAGAGCGGGCTCCTCTTGACATTGTCACGCACGTTGCTGATACTCCTCGGACCCTGGCAGTCACTGCGTACACCGCCATGGTCCCTAAAATACGCTCCTCCTCATGGAGGCGGCAGCCACAGCTGCGCACACTCCCTCACTCCACACTGCGCTGAGTGAGGCTTCCGCCCCACGTCTTCCATCCCTGGGGGTAGCAGGCACAAAACTCTGAAGGCATCAGTGTGGGCTCCTGGACCCCCATACGGCTGCCCCTGGCTGGTGTAGACCGCTGGCCTGTGAGAGCAGGTGGAGACACTTCTGGCTAGGGGCAGACCGTGGGGCTGCTGCAGGATCAGGGTGCACCCAGGACCCAGGGGCTCTCGCCTTTCGCCGCCCGAGTGTGTGAATACTTTAGCAGGAACTGCTCTCGGGGTCACCCGTGTCGCCAACCATGGCCTGCTCCTTTGCTGCCCCCCTTTCTTCCCTAGTGCTCGGCCCTGAAAGAAGAGCTAAAGAAGGGAGATGCTGAGAAGGACCTGAGGGACGCCCAGGAGAAAGAGCTGAGCACCTGCAAAGCTGTGAGTCAGAGTCCCCCGCAGGGGCGCCCACGGAGACACGGGCGGCACCCAGCCCAGCACCCCGGGCTTTGCGTTTGCTTCTCCGTGTGGCCATGTTTGCCTTCAGCCTGTCTTAGCTTCCAGCCCCAACAAGCAGCTACAGCAGGAAGACCAAGGGAGGAACTGTCTCCTGTCTCCCGGGGACTCTGGGGCCCGTGGGGCTCCCTCCTGGGGGCCAGGCTGGGTTAGGACAGGGTTGGGGATGGAAACGGGAGACCAGCCAAGCTATCTTCACCTGCCTGACCCCAGACCTGTGACGCCCAAGCTTAGGCTGGAATGTTATCATGGGCACAGCACTGTCCTTGGCACAAACTCCTCCCTTAAGTAGTTTTATTTAAATGCTTCACTTCACGCCAAGTCATAGAACAACCCAGAGGCAGGAGGACTGAGATGTTAGTGTCTGTTCCCTGAACCACCCTCTCCTTCCCTGGACCACCCTCTCCTTCCCTGGACCACCCTCTCCTCCTCCCCTGGACCACCCTCTCCTTCCCTGAACCACCCTCTCCTCCTCCCCTGGACCACCCTCTCCTCCCCCTGCCCCCCACCACCTCCAGGTGGTCACTTCTCCCAAGCTGGGAGACTCGGCTCCTCAACCCTATCACATGCCAGGAGGAGACTGGCACGGTGTGGGCCAGGAACACTGCCACTCCCTACCCAAAGACGGAGGGCAGGGAACGCCACCTGCTTTGGGCTGACCTCAAGACTGCGCCCTAAGAGGAAGGTCCTGCTGCATCAATGGGCGTGACTTGACGTTCAGTCTAGAAACAGGTCATTCTCCTTTCTTCAGCCCTTCTAGGGCAAGGGTCCTTCAAACAGTTCATGCAAGATGGGGTGAAAGTGCAAGTCTATTTTGGTGCAAACACTGTGTAATCTATGTGTGATTTTCTTTTCATTTTCATTTCATTCATTTTTCCTGGACTGTTTGAAGACAGCATGTGAATTCATATCTCCTTGGTCCGCAGCCGTAGAAGGGACTAGCCCACCTGGCCCCAGCCTTTGGGCCCAGTGGGCAGCGACTCTGCCGCCTCAGGAAGCCCATTTCGCTGTTGTTGAAACTTTTTCAGCAAATCCAAGACATGGAGAAGGAAATCAAGAAGCTGAGGGAGGCGCTGAGGAAGAGCAGCACAGAGCAGACCGTCATCTCCAAGATGCTGCGTGAAAAGAGCAAGGTACGGGGTTACCAAGTGCCCAGGGGTGGGTGAGCACTGGGGTCACGTCTTTTCAGGCCTGGGACAGCTGGGGTCCTGTGCTGGGACAGCGGCCCCGTGTGGTCGGCGCTGGGACAGCCGGGGTCGGGTGCTTACAGCGACCCCGTGTGGTCGGCGCTGGGACAGCGACCCCGTGTGGTCGGCGCTGGGACAGCCGGGGTCGGGTGCTTACAGCGACCCCGTGTGGTCGGCGCTGGGACAGCCGGGGTTGGGCGCTTACAGTGACCCCGTGTGGTCGGCGCTGGGACAGCTGGGGTTGGGCGCTTACAGCGACCCCGTGTGGTCGGCGCTGGGACAGCTGGGGTTGGGCGCTTACAGCGACCCCGTGTGGTCGGCGCTGGTATGAAGCCCTCAGGAACGCTGAGACAAGAAGGGGTCTCAGGCAGAGGCAGCTATGCAGTGACAACCCTTGTTCAGTGGCTGTGGCAAGGCTAGAGCCCAGGTCTAGCTCCAAAGCCTTCGTGGGTGTCGCTACCGCGGACTGCCCTGTAACGCTCCTCCTTGCTTTTCTTAATGGGACCCACCTCCACCTCCAGAAGTCAGTGGATGTAACATCTCTCTCACTCACACACACACACACACACACACACTTGTCATCATTGGCGACCTACATTAGCCGAGAGTCCTGTGTACCTGTGCTATCGGAAAGAGCAGCCTGGGGTACACGGCAGTGGCTGCTTCCTGGCTGGACAGCACACAGGCAGAACATGTGCATCCTCATAGAAGTTTCCATTGCTTCCAAGGCTGCACTTGTTTTTCTGCCCTACGCTATTGAATATTTATCATATCATCTGCAGACTGTACAAAATCATCCATCTTTTTTTTTTTCAAGATGTAGTTAACTATTTGAATGGTAGAGTCACAGGAGAAAGAGGAGAATAAATTTTCATCTGCTGATTCACTCCCCAGGTGGCTGCAACAGCCAGAGCTGGGCTTCTGTGAAGGCAGGGACCATGAGCTTCCTCTGGGTCTCGCACATGGGTGCAGGAGCCCAAGCACTTGGCTCACCCTCTGCCATTTTCCCAGGCACATTAGTAGAGAGCTATATTGGAAGTGAAAGAGCTGGGGCTTGAACCAACACCCATATAGGACGCCAGCATCATAGGCAGTGGCTTAGCGTACTATGCCCCAGGACTTTCCCCCAAAATTATCCACTTAAAAATCAGCTTGCCATCAATGCCTTGACTTTTGAGTCCCCTCTGTGATTGCCTGGGCATGGCAAGACCCAAACATGTCACAGGCCTCAAGAAGTCCACGGCCTGGGCTCTACCCAACCCCTGTAAACTTAGCAGCAGCTAAGTGAAGAGTCATATAACAGATGTTTGTGGGTCGCATGTTTCACGGCCTGTCAACTAACATGTCACACCAGGGTCCTGAGCCAGCTGGGCAAAGTCCGTGTCCTTTCAGCTTGAATCACCCACTTGGGTAGATGAATGTCTCAGAGGAAGCTCGGTCTGTTTAAGAGCGAGTGTAAACAGCCTGGGAGCTCTGACTACACAGCAAAGCCAGGGGATGGTCAAAAACAAACAAACCAAATGACCCACCATTCCCCCACTTTTCCCAGAATGTGACTGTCAAAATGTTCACCAGAAGCTAAAACCATGTAAACCTCACAAACCCACAGGAAGCTGTCTGGGAGTCACATGCCATGCAGGACAGCAAAAGAGACTCAACAGAAGTAACTCCAACAGACTGAACCCACAATTCAAACCAGACAGGCTGACGCCTGCCACTGCCTACACACCAGAGGAGAATCCAATACCCTTGAAAGAAGTTGAGTTGTGCAAAATGTAATCTGGGAAAGGAGACCTGGAAGAAACTAGGGTCATGAAATCAAACTTATCATGCTAGAGTTATGATTGGCAAAAATGTGATATGGCCTGGAAAACCTTTACACAAGGCTGCTTCAAGAAGTTTGTGGAGGGGCTGTCATGGTGGCATAGCAGGCTAATTTTTCACCCATGAACCTGGTTCAGGTCCCAGCTGCTACACTTCTGATCTAGCTCCCTGTGTATGGCTTGGAAAAGCAAAGGAGGATGGCCCAGGCCTTGGACCCCTGCACCCACATAGGAAACCCAAAGGAAGCTCCTGACTTTGGATCAGCTCAGTTCCAGCCTAGGCAGCCATTTGGGGAATTAATGACTGGAAGATCTCTGACCATCTCCCCCCTTCTCTGTAGTTCTTTCAAGTTACAAAAATAAATCTTAAAGAAGCTTGTGGAAGATGAAACCAAAAGATGCATGTTTTTGTGCAAAAATGTTTTTAAATCCATGCATAGTTTTTCTATAGCTGTGCATTTTCTGCATCAACTTTTTTGAAGACTTCTCATATGCATGGATTTCAAAAAACTCTAAGCTGAAATAAATTTATATTTTATTTTGTTTTTCCATGAACTTTCTGAAATGCCTTTATAAAGGAAACAAATCATAATTGTGAAATTGACCTAAAAAAAGAATTGACCCAGAGAGAAATAATTGCAGAATCATGAACTTACCAAGCTTGTTTTTGACTAACAGGGCTATAGTCCTGTGATCATGGGATCAAACTGCTCTCTGGACTACGAATTTTTCTCTAAATAAAGTCTTAGCTGCACTCCGTACATTTTAGTGCATAGGATTTTCATTAGCCAGATGAAGTTTTTCAAGCCATCACAATTTCTCCTCGGAACCAAGGGTTGTTTTGAAATTACCTCCTCATTTCTAAGCACACAAGGAGTTCCTGGTTGCTTACGCTGTGGTCAGAGAAGACGCTGTATGATTTCCACCCTTTGTTACTAAGCAGGCTTCTTTATGACCTGCCTGTGGTCGGTGCTGGTTCCACCTGTGCCCCCTTGAAGATGTGTTCTTTGTTCATTGTTGCAGGCGTCCATTGCAGCCCATGGGCCACTTGTATTTAACACCTAATTTCTCCTGTTCTGTCCATTGCTAAGACAGGCATCTTTTTTAAGGCCATCACGATTGTGGATTGGTCTATTTATCATTCATTTGTGCATTGTGTATTGCTAAGTGCATAGAAGTTTAGCGTCTCACATCGAACCAAGACTTGACTGTCACGAGACACCCCCTGTGTCTCTAGTGGTGTTTCTCCTTCAAAAGCCTACCTGGTCACAGATATAATCCCACTGACTACACTTGCCGTGTTTTAGTTAGAATCTTCATAGCATATCTTCATGCCTCTCCTGAAAGTTCTTCTTTGAGTTTAAACATATCCTTGATAACAGCAGGTGGTTTTTGTAACATCTGGTTGATGCGATCTTTCAGTTCATCTCTAGCAATGTCACTGCTGGAATACTGAGGTTTCGATTTCCTCTTGCTCCTTGTCTATTGTACCTCCTGTGCTAATCTTGTACTCTCTTGTCTTGTATCCATTTTTTTCCCTCTGTATTAGCTGAGGAAGTTTTCATTCCTTTGTGGTTATCCTAAAGGTTCCCACATGCATCTTCAACCAGGCTCCAGCATCCCCTGGTGACTTGGCAGACAACAGCTCTCAGTGCTGACACCTTGACTTGACTTGCCTCATCTAAACAGCTCCTTCTACTTGAAACCCAACAAAGTATTAGTGGTTTTATACACTGAATACCCACTGTCACCCCTTCCTGGGGCGTCTCCTACCTGCCGATCACCCCGTAGTGTGTCTTCATGTGGCTCTGCCCCAGAAGTGTGTGTGTGTGTGTGTGTGTGTGTGTTCATGCACACGTGTGTCTGGAATGCCTGTATTCAACTTCAGGTCTCAAAATAAGATTTTGACACATGTTAAATTCTACATTTACATTTCCTTTTCTGAAGCTTCATTTCTCATTTACGTTCCATTTGAAAGGTACAGAGAGATTCTCCCTCTGCTGCTCCACTCCCCCAAATGTCCACAACATTCAGGGATGGGCCCGGCCAAGCCAGGAGCCTGGATCTCCACTGGGGTCTCTCTCATACGTGGCAGGGACTCCGGCGTTAGGGTTGTCACCTGCTTCCTCCCAGGGTGCACAGTGGCAGGCTGCTGGACCAGAACCAGAGGGGCAGGACTTGAACCTGGCACTCTGAGATGGAAGGAGGCGACCCCAAGCTGTGACTTCAGCCCTGCTGCCCCACACTCATGCCCGGCCACTATTTCTGTGTCTTTTAGGCAGCATGAGGTACAGCATCCACTGGTCTTTTGTCTCTGCCTTACCGTAGGCCTTACGATTGCATCATGCTGGAATCTCTGCGCCTCTGGCTGGGTTTTAAATCCTCTTGTCCCTTGATTTTCGGTAGTTTGTTTATGACTCGCCTGTGTGTGGATTCCTTGTCTTTTAATTATGTGGAGTTCCTACGGGCTTCCTGGCTCACCCTTGGGCCTAGTGTTTTCCATTAGCCTGGCTACATGCAACACAGGCAGTAAGGAGCTACCGGAAGCAGGGACTGACATGACCAACTTTGGAACCAGTAACAGCAGTGGAGACAGCATCAGTCATTTACCAGGTCCCCTGACAGGGTACCCAGCAGGTCTTCATCATCACAGCAGCTCTGGGGTCTAGAAATGCTCCGAGTACAGCCTTGAGCTGAGGCTTTGGGCACGGGGATGCCGTGTGTGGAGATTAGATGCACGTGGCAGATGAAGGCAGATGCAGCCACCGTCATCCAAGACAGAGCACGGCAAGGCAGTCCAGTGAGGCAGTCATGGCCCAGAGGGGTTGCCCACCTTTCCCGGGGGACAGAGCTGCTTAGAAGACTTTCCTAGGATTTTTAAACTTGTCTCTCCAGCCGCCTAATAAACGTAGATTTACTTTGGCCCCAAATCCCCTGAAAAGGAGCGGTAGTCGTTGTTCAGACAGGAGCTGAGCAGTGCAGTAGCCAGCAGAGGGCAGCATAGAACACATGCTAGCTGTCTACCGCCCAAGCAAGGGAAGAATTAATAGGCTTCCAGCGCTTTATTTTGCCAGTTGGGATCATTCCTTCAGCGCCACCACTTAGCAAGCTCACCGACTGGCTTGCATTGGAAGGTGCACTAACAGTAAAAAGGACAGTAATAAATCCTGGAGTAGCCTAACTGTGCGCTAATGTGCCCCACCTGGGCCAGTTATTTACAATATCAGAGATGCTGCACAGTGGGGAGTCCCCTTGCACCTGATACAGGTAACAACCAAACAGAACACACTCGCCTAGACTGATTTATTTGGAAGGCAGAGCGATAGGAGAGAGAGAGATCAACCAGGACTGTAACAGCCAGACCAGGGCAGGCTGAAGCCAGGAGGCTAGAACTCCAACCAGCTCTCCCACGAGGGTGGCAGGGGGTCCAGATACTTGGACCAACTTCCGCTGCTTCTGTAGGCGCATTAGCATGGAGCCACATCGGAAGTGGAGCAGTTGGGGCTCAAACCAGCACTCCAATATGGAATGCCACAGTCCCATCCCCTATGCTGAATTGTCTGCATTTCCCCCAATGACTCTACTAGGGCAAGAGTGAAGACCACGTCCCAGGCCAGTGCGGTGACCTGCCCATGTCATACGACTAGGGACTGAGAGCCAAAATTGAAGCCTGGAAATGGAGAAGCCCAGCCCAGGGGACACACCCTGGCCCTCCCCCCCGGGAGGGTGGTGCCACGCATCCCCATATCCACCTTGTGCAGGCCCGTGACCCTGAACTCGAGACTGCAGCTGCCCCTAGCCCTTGGGGACCACCCCCCATGGCCATTAGGCCTCCCAGAGCGACTTCCCCAGAGTGCATTACACGCACATTAGCAGCAGGCACATGCTTTCATGGTTGTTCCAGGTCGAAGAGCTTCAAGAGGACTCCAGAAGGAAATTGCGTCAGCTGCAAGAAATGGGGAACAGAGAGAGCCTCATTAAAACCAATTTGGAGAGGGCAGTAGGTCAGGTAGGCTTGGAGCTTCCGTGGCCCCTGTCCCCCAATGGTTTGCACACCTGAGTGACCAGCAGGGCAGGGGGGATTCATCCTAACACCCCAGTGACCTTAAGGACACAGGATGCCAGCCTTCCTCCCATCTCAGAAGCATCCCCAGGGAGGTACCCATTCCCATGGTTCACGGGGCTGAGACCCTGGCCAGACAGTCAATTCGAGCTCAACACTTGACCCCATCGAGCCTTGGACCACCCATGTGCCACTAGAACTTTCCCTAGTATCTTTGGTTCTGACATTGATGAGCTGTTCTTCCCCTAACCACCACCCATCACCCGTAGTAGGTCACAGTGTCAGTAAAGAAATATCACTTCTCTCAAAATGCCCAGGGTTCACGCTGGGGCGGGTGAGGGAGGTCCTAGACAGGGCCATTCCTCCAATGCCCAGGCCGAGATGGCCCAGTGGCCCCAAAGCCAGGACACACCAGGCGAGACTTTACACAAGGGTAAGAGAGAGCAAACAGGAGCCCAGGGCAGGAAGCTGGAACCACCTAAAAGCTTAAGGAAAGCAATCCTGGAAGACGTCCCTACCCCACCCTGCCTCCAGTCCCTGTCGTGCCAGCACTTCGCTGTGTGACCAGGTGCTCCCACACCAGCACTCAGAGGAACCACGGCTCCGTCCCTTGTCTCCACGCCCCATCCCTGTCCCACATCCCGCCCTTCCCAGGCCAGTGACCTGTCCTCTCGCATGACCGTAGCTCACAAACCCTTCTCTGCACACCCATCCCTGGGTAAGCAGGGGCTCCCTGGGCCACAGAACTGGGGAGGAGCTCAGCATACGGTCCATGACCCTGGCTGCCCCCTGCTGGGGTGACTCAGGGTGGCCCCCCAGGGTGGTCACCATTTCACTGACGTGGTTGCCCCAAACTACGTCATGTATTATGGAGGCCTGGGTCCAGGACCCTTTGCCCTGCGGTGGATTCTCTGGCCCATGGGGCAGCTTCTAGGTCCCATACAGCAAAAGATAACAACCTCCTTCGCCCAGGAGACCAAAGCCAGGCCTAGTGCTGCCGTGCGGAACAGAGCTTCTTGGTCTCTGCCCTCCTGATGGACCCCTGATATCCTGGCTTCAGGGTTCCTAAGTACTGGCTCCATATTACAGTGCTACCCCCCTGGGTCTGCACACACCAGCACCCAGGATGAAGGCACCAGAACCCTCTTACACTCGAGTCTAAGACCCCGCCCTTCACAGCTGCGGCTGCCCCCTGGACATCTGACCGAGTGCCTGCTGCATGCCAGGCTGTGTGCCAGGCTCTAGGAACACACAGCGAGTATGCCGGGCGTGGTCACAGGGGTGCTTCCCATCCATGGCAGGAGAAGGAACCGCCTTCTCTCTGACCTGACACCCTTGCTGTCATCCCATTTTCCGGGCCTGACAGCCTCACTATTCATTTCACAGCCTGATGCCAGTTTAGCAATTACAGAAAAGCGCCCCGGGCCTCAGACTTCTCATTGGATAACTGGCAATGATTGGCTCCTGTGAGAGCTTGAGGCGTGTGTGTGTGTGTATGTGTGTGTGTGTGTGTGTGTGTGTACCATGTACCTCGGTGAAACTAGGCAAGCCTGCCCAAGAAGTAATTAAAACCCTCTCCCCCCCGTCCTCCCGGGAGCACCGCCACTTCCAGTGTGCAGTCATTAACAATTTTCATCACACACAAAGCCCCTTTGGATGTGTAGACCAGTGGTTTCTCCTTGATCCGCGGCAGAAATACTGCCCTCGCCACTTCCCGCCCCCCACCCCCCGTTGACACCACTGTCCCCACTTTATGCTGCAGCTGGAGCATTTCAGAAGTCAGATCATCAAGGCCACCTACGGACGCGTGAAGCCCTTCCAGGACAAGCCGGTCACCGACCAGCAGGTGCGTGCCACCCCCCCACTACCACCATCACCACAACACTCCATCCTTCCTTCTCCAGAGATCCGGATGCCAGACCCCGAGAGCATATGCTTCTGTTTTTGTTGGTGGCACATATTTCTTGCACTGTTGCTACACCATAAAGATTTGTTTTGATTTCCTGGGATTTCCGGGCTTCTCAAATCAAAGCCAGTGGGAAAAAAAGCCCGAAATGTGTCTGCCAAAGTCAACCCCAACCAGGCGGCTCGCTCCTGGTCAGTCCCCTCTGCTAGCCCTGGAGTCAGTGCCGGAAGGACAGCTGTGGCGATGCAGACAGGCCTCGGATGGTGGCTGTCGCCACTTCCGCTTTCCCGTCCTCCAGATCGAAGCTGGGAGTTGCCCTGATCAGGGGGTGACTGGCTCTATCCATCTCCTGGGCTTGGTGTGACCCATGGGCAGGTGCAGGGCAATTGGGGTAAGCTCAGGGAGCCAGCACAGGCCCGCAGCTCCTGAGGGAAAAAAAAAATAGGTTCTCTGCTCCCAGAGTCCCATGCTGACCCCCTCAAAAGCTAAGTCCTCTGTCAGAGCCTGCCCGCCTGCCCTGTCCTGCCCTGCCCTGCCTGCCTGCTCTGCCCTGCCCCAGGTCCCCCTACCCCAGAGCAACCTCTGTCCTTCCTACGTTCCTCGCCAGCTAATAGAGAAGATCGCCCAGGTCACAGAGGACAACATGAACTTTCAGCAGAAGCGCTGGAACCTGCAGAAGGAGACACAGCTCAGTCACTCCAGGCAGGAGGAGACGGCGAAGAATGTGGAGAAGCTGAAGGCGTCGCTGGACGGCTGCCAGGTGCCCTGCGTGACGCTCCCCTCGCGCATCCTTCGTGTCTTATTTTTGTGCTTGGGGAAACATCCAGCTTTTCGAGAACTGCAGTGGGCAGAACACCTCAGCCCTTTCCTCATGTTGTGGAACAGAGGACCAGGGAACGTCACACCCTCATCTCCCCTCCCTGCCAGGTGAATTTGGCCTAACCAAGGAAAGGTGCCCAGGCATCTTCACATGGCACTGGCCCTCGGTGTCTGCAGACTCCACACCTGTGGGTTCTGTTACTTTCAGAGAAGCCAAAGGACAGTTGTAGCTCTTTGCTGGTGCTTCTGCTTTGGCCCAGCCCTGGGCGGCTGCTTCTACCCATGGGTTTCGACCCTGGCTGGGAGCAGGACCCAGAAGGTCTGGCTGCACCTGCCGTGGCCGCCAAGCAGCTGACTTATCAGAGGCTGCAGCTGCTTCTGCTTGCTCTGGGAGTCAGCAGTCACTGTTCAAAGGGGATCCTGTGCAAGGGCTGGCACATCATCACTCCGGCAGGAAATCAGGAAACCACCACCCCTCTGGCCAACTTGTGCATTGAACTCGGCACAAATTTTGATGAACTGAAGTCAACCAAATCATTCCGGGGAAATGTGTTTGGCTCTGGGATGGCATTTTCCTAAAACATGGGTTTGCTTGGACCCTTAGAAATTCCAATTAGAGTACAAAAAAAAAAAAAAAAAAAGCCCAGCTCTCCCTCCCACCAAACAACTGGGACCTGCAGGGAAGTTGGTTTCTTAGCCAAGTCACAAACAACCACCACTCCCCACCGGTCACAGTGGGTGCCATGTCACGACGGGGCTCCCCATGACCTCCTCTCTCTCTCCCGCTCCCCCCCAGGCTTGTATGAAAGCATCCTGCTGCAGCAGCGACCTGAAGAAGGAGGTGGCCCTGCTGCAGCAGCTGCAGGTGAGCCCGCCTGTGTCGGGGCTCCAGAAGGTGACACGGGACATCCTGGGCCTGTCGCTGTCCTGGCTGGAGGAGACGGAACAGCTCCTCAGGGATCTCGGCATCCAGCCACCCAGCTCCGACAAAGGTTACTGGGGCTTTTATTCTCACATAGTGGCCTGGCTTGGAAACGCCGCGTTGAGCCCTCCCATGCTGGGAAGGCTTGGCAGGCCTGTGGCCAAAGATCTCCTTCTTGGTCTCCCTCTCCAGTTAGAAATGACTTTCCTTACAGACGCACGAGGGGGCATGGTCCTTGGGTGAAAGTGACACACACAAAGGACAGCTTAATGGAGTTGGTGCTCATGACCGTCCCACAGCAGGAGACTGTCAGATGCTGTACTTTGCAAGGAAGTTCTCTGCGTGTGGAAATAACTGGGCACATGACTGACTCTTCCTGTGCCTCAGTTTCCACACCTGTAACTGGGCATGATCGGGAGTGTCCATCTGTTACGGTGGTTCCGGGCACTGAGACACACAGTACTTAGAACAACGTTCGGTGCCGTGTTCTTTAACCGTCATGTTGCACTCCGTGACTTTCAGTTTGTTCCTGATTTTTTGTCATCAGAAAACCCTACCTGAGTCAGTACATGTGGTCCTGCATCGTCTCCCTGCCTGGCTGAGGGTTAGGGGTGGTGGGAGGGCACTCCAGGGGCTGTGACATCCCATGTTCTATGAGCCCATCCCCCATTGTGGCTTCTTAAGCGGCTTCTGATTTTCTGCCTTTATCAATCGTGCTGAGATGACAATTGTGGTAGACAGTCCTGTTCGTTGGGTCTTTCCGACCCTGGAAGTGGAAGGCCTTGGGCTGTTTTCCTTCTGTACTGGACAGCAGGGTACAGACAGTGGCTCCAAAACAGGCAGAATTCATGCCAGGGATGCCCGGGTATCGATGTTTTCCATCATAAAACAGGAATTGGGGATGGGCACCTGGTGCAGTGGTGAAAGCCCCTCGAGGGATGTACCCACCCATGTGGCGGTGCCAGGGCTCATGACCCAGCTCCACTTCCAACCCAGCTTCCTGCTGAAGCACACCTCGGGCGGGCAGCAGGTGGCCTCTCAAGTACGTTGGGTTTCTGCCCCGCGTGTGGAAGACCCAGCTGGAGTTCTGGGCTCCTGGCTTCCGCCTGGGCCAGCCCTGGCTGTGGCAGGTGTTTGAGAAGTAAATAAGCGCATTGGAGATCTCTGTCTTTCTGGGTTGTTTTTTTTTTTTTTTTTCAAATAAAGGAAAAAAGGAATTCTTAATTTTAAATATTTTAATCAAATAACTTGAAACAAGCCCTACCCTTGCATTTCTGCCACATATGACCCCAGAGGAGGGATGGTGTGGGTATTAATCCCAAATGTCACGCAAACAGATGTGCGTGGTGACAGCTGCAGTGAGGTCTGGCCTGGTTGGGGAAGGCACGGTTCTGTAGGATACTAGAAGTAGTTAGACAAAGGGGATTCTGAGCAGAGAGAGCCCTCTGGTGGCAGGGGTGACAGAAACAGGTGCAGGCATAGGACAGGGCAGGCTGGAAGGGGCAGTGCAGATGCGCCCCCACAGGGCCCCAGTGCAGAAGCGCCATGCTATCCTAAGAGCAACAAGGAGCCAATGGGAGGCTTGGAGTCAGGGGCTGATGGGACAGCTTTGCATTTTGAAAACATCATCTTGGTCGCCTATGGAAAACATCATGGAAGATGGCCAGCCATAAGTCTCCCCTGGGAGTGGCAGGAGGTGTCCTAAGGCAGGGGTCAGAGTAGGGAGAGAGGGTTGGGGCATTGAAGAGGGAAAGCCAAAGGCCTCTGCAGTGGGATTGGGTGTGGCTGGAAGCGTCAGGGAGAAGAGTGTGACCTGTGGGTGCCTGGTGTGGTTGAAAGGATCGGCCCTGCTCCCTTTTCAATACACAAAGCAAGGAGCACCGAGCTCAAGGAGGAAGATGAGGATGACTACAAAGACATCCCTGGGGAGGGGCCCGGATGGCAGCTGTCAGCCTGGGTGTGGGGCTGGGAGATGAGCAGGTGATTTGTGAATATCAGGTAGGCATGGATGCCTGGACAGATGATTCAAGCCTGAGGTGTGAATGCCACCACACAGGAAGGAAGTGTTGAGTGAGGAGCGAGAGAGCCCAAGGCCAAAGCTGGAGGCACTCCGACACATGCAAGACTCCCACGGCCGTTCTCCAAACCGCCCTCCAGGGAGACTGCCAGGAGCTGGCATTCCTGCTGTCATGGGTGGAAGAGATGAGTTCTTTCTGGCTCTGGTGCTTCTGGAGCCCCAGCTGGGGTGTCTTCGATTTCATCCACAAGATTGGGAGTGCTCTTTAACGAGGCGAGAGAGGGAGAATCCAAAATGAGGCAGAGCCTGCCCTTCGTGGTCTAGTACAGAGGGAAGGGGAGGTGCAGGCTGCCCCGCCACAGGGTCTCTGTTCTCGCCGTCAAGGCCAAGCGTTGAGCCTACGTGGGCCAAAGTCGTCATGTCCTTCCAGACTGGAACTAAAACAGACCGAGTTCTCTCCCTTGTCAGTGGTAGGACTCAGCTGTGTGTGCCCTGTGTTCTCTCACTGATAAGATGGCAGCTGGGCACTGCAGGCCCTGCCTGTATAGGCACCACGGGTGGCCCTCTACAAACCTGGACTGTGAGGTTCGGCCCATGGGTCACCCTCTCCACAAAGGCTGCCAAAGGCTGGCTCACACTACGTTTCTCAGACTCGTCTTTTCCTTTCTCCTGACCTCATGAGCTTTGAGTGACATTAACCAGGTGCCTACAGAATTCCTTCCCGTATTAATGTGCTGTGGACCTGTGGGAATGGGATAGAGAATGCAGTGTTCCCAAAAGGGAGGTCTCCTTTCTCGCTGTCCTCGCCCTGGCTGTTGTCTCCTGGCATAGCGCTCCTCGGAGTGGCCGCGGGGGAAGAGGTGGACTGGTGCCCATGTCCTGCGATTACAACCTGTCCATTCTGAGAAGTTGGAATAAAGATAACAGAAAAATAACAACAAGGCTAACGAGGAGGGCCTGTCCTTTGTCCACTCAGCAGAGAAGAGGGAGTTAACTGCAGCAGCGTTTTCTCTTCTAATACAAGCAGTGTTAGGATAAGACCCCAAATGCCTTAACCATGGGATGATTCTCTGTGTTCTAAGTTCTAATTCCTAGCACAGAGCAATCCACATGATTGGGAGGAAGAAGAGGATGTTGGTGGTGATGATGGTGGTGATGGGGATGATGATGATGATGGAGAATGGGGGTGGTGATGATGGTGATTATGGTGGTGGTAATGGAGATGAAGAGGATGAAGATGGTAATGACGGAGAAAGGGGATGATGACAGTGATAATGGAGATGATGGTGGTGGTGATGGGGATGAAGAAGATGATGGTGATGATGATGGTGGTGGGGGATGAAGAGGATGATGGTGGTGGTGAGGATGATGACCACAGGGTCAGTACCGAACCCAAGCGTCCTTGTGATGTGGTCGCCCAGCTTTCTCTGACCCCACGTATCCTCTTATCCAGCATGGGATACATTGCTCACAGCTGAGAGGACAGCCCCTGTCATTAGCTTGGGCAGAGACAGAGCTAAGAGTTCTCACTCCCTATGGTGAGCTACACCACATCCACACCACACTCCATGGCTGAGCGTCTTAGTCTGGGATCTCAGAAGCCCTGAGACTGGGTGATTCACAAAAGGGCTGTACTGAACTGACTCCAAAAGCCCAGGGACACAGGGCCAGTATCTGTCCTGCTCCTGGTGAGGGTCTTTCTGCAGGATGTGGCAAAGACCATCCAGTTGGGAGAGCAAGTCCCCAAGTTGGGTCTCTCTTCCTCTAAAGCCACTGATGTGATCATGGGGACCCCACCCACAAACCCCCTCCTCCAAAACTGTTAACACCTGGGCTGGGCGAACCAGGAGAATCCCCCAGCACTGTCACGTGGTGGCTCAGAGTGTGGGTTTGGAAAGCAGCTGCCAAGGCTTGGGTATCAATTGTGTACTTTTTATATATGAGACAGGTTCCTTGATGTCTTTGTGCCTCTACTTGCTTGTTTATAGAACAAAAAAGAAAAAAATCCTATAAGGTTGCAATGTGGACCCAGTGATGGGAGACCCAACGAGCCATAGTTCCTGGGACCCAGTGATGGGAGCTCCAACGAGCCGTAGGTCCTGGGCCCTCCAATGGAGGGGAGGCATGGCTGATGTCGTCAAAAGCCTCAAAGACCTGCTGCTGTAACCTGGCCAGAGTGCGCATGGCAGCCAGCCTGGGATGTGCAGCTGGCTGTCCTCCCATCAGGGGCCTTCCCCGTCTTCCTTTGGCAGCCAGTGCTGCTGACTTAGCCAGGAGCTAAGTTGGGTTGAAGCCAAAAAAGCCCTTTCTAGGTTTTCTCTGTTTTGAAGATTTTTTTTTTTTTTTTTTTGGAAAAGCAGAGTTACAGAGCAAAGGAGAGACAGAGAGAGAAAGACTTCCCATCTGCTGGTCCACTCCCCAAATGGCTGCAACAGCTAGAGCTGAGCTGATCCAAGACCAGAAGCCAGGAGCTTCTTCCAGGTCTCCCACATGGGTGCCAGGGCCCAAGTGCCCAAGTATTTGGGCCATCCTTCACTGCTTTCCCAGGCCATAAACAAGGAGCTGGATCAGAAGTAGAGTAGCCAGGACTCAAACCAGCAACCGTATAGGATGCTGGCACTGCAGACAGAGAATTAGCCTGCTACCTCTAGGCCTCCTCAGAGTCAGACAATAGGCTTCCTGTCCTGGGGCTGAAGTGGTAAGGCCTCAGAGCTTTACCATGCAGCCCGCCCTTTGGAACACTGCCCTAAGAAACAGAACACACATAAAAGGCTAGGTTGCCAAATCCTGTCCACAGGTCATTTAGATGAAGAGGGAAAATCCTGGAAGAATTGCTGGAAGAATCACTGGGTGATGCCCTGCCATAGCCCAGACAGGCAGGCATGCATGGTGCAAGTACGTGTCGCTTCCCAGCTGGCTGGTGGGTAACAGTTTGCTGGGAGTCTGTGGGGAAGACAGCAAGCCTTTTAGGGGTACACTTGAGAGCCAGCTGGCTACCATTCCACCTGCTCTCTCTCTGTCTCACTGGCTCCTGTCTGTGTCTGCAACAGTGTTGCACGCAGACCCCTCCCCGAAGGCTCTTTCTCAAATACCCAGAATACAAAGTCCTTACAGAGGGAAACAGCAAAACCAGTTGCAGTACAATGTGGATAGTGTGCTCCTATTTTTGCTTTTTCAAAATGCCAGTGTCTGACCTGGAGAAATAGACATCAAATGGTCCCATGTGTCCTCCCCAGCAGGGTGGGATCCCCTGGCCCCATTCTGTCCTTCCATCATGCCATGAATGTTCAATGTTTGCTGCGGGCCCACTGTGTGCAGACTGCGGTAGGTAGACCTGAGGACAGAGCCACAAACATTTGGCTCCCCATGAGCTTCTGTGGCATTTGGGCTTCCGTCATGAACACAGAGGACTTTTGTAACCAGCATAGTAGAGACTTCCCCTTTCTCCAGACAGGAGATTCCCACGGTGATGACAGAACATCACATGATCCACAAACACGACCAACCCCCCTTCCCTCCTCAGCACGTAGGCCTCCAGTCCCACCCCTAACTTCTTTGGATCCCAGCCATGACACCACCCTTCCTACCTCATTCCTGGGTCACGGAAAGCAACTGTGATATCGTAGACGGATCGCAGCTGAACCCTGCACCTGCCTTGGTCCAAGCTGACATCGCCCAGGCCAGCGTGCCTCCCTGCCTTCTGGGTTTATTCCAGCACATTCTTCACAGTGGTCACACCAACCCTTTCCCCTCAAGCCTCCAAGCTCTTTAGGAGAGCAGACCCAGACTGACTCCTCTTACCCACTCGGTTGCTTACCCTGGGGAAGCTGTGGTGGTTTCTTTATGGGCTGTGGGTGATGAGTACAAAACACACGCGAAACTCTTGGTGTGGCAGCGGTGCCCAGCCAGTGCCAAGCAGCTTGTAGCTCTCACCATGATGTTACTAACCTCTCTCGTTCATGCAAGAAGAACTCCTCCGTAGTTGCTTTGTTGGATATCAAGGTCCCCCACATCTCCACCCCTAGTCTTGTCTCTGCTTCATTCCTTCCTTCCTCACAGTACCCTCCTTCCGGAGGCAGCTCTCCTCTCCCTGGGTCCCCCTCCCCCTTCTTCCCAGTGTACTTGAGCCCCTGATGGCAACTTCCTTTTCCGGCATCCATGGCCTTTTTCTGCCTCTGCACTCCCTCCCTTGGCCATCAGACTTGCTCTTCGGTGACTCTGCCATCTTAAAACCTTGGCTCCTCTCTGCTTTTCTGCTGCTCTCACTTCTGTCCCCAGAAATGCAACATGCTCAGTTGTCACTGTCAGCTTCCTGCTCTGTCTTTGCCTCTTGACCTTGGCCCCAGGCCACCACGGGCAGGGCCCCCTGCTGTCCCATCTTTCCCCATCCTCCTCAAGACCCACTAAGGAATCCTGGTTCTCTTTCCTGAAACCTCCTCAACTTGGCTCCCTGGGACCCTGTGCACCTGCTTCCCTCATCTCCAACTGCCTTCCACAGCCCCCTGCCCTTCACACGAGTGTTTCTCCAACATAGTCCTGGCTCCCTGCATCTTACCCCCTTTCCCACAAGAAAACTCCCTCCCCCCAGTGTGTCCCCTAGTCTCCCTACACAGGGGTCCAAGCATTCCTATGAGTGAGCTGCCAAGAGCAGCAGTGCAGGTGCCACCTATGGGTGGCTCATGGCGGGGCAGGGGGCACAGGCCCAGCACAAGGAGGGACTCTCAGACTTGGGGTGTGCAGGGCGGGCCTTGCCAACCAGGCCTGCTCATGTCAATGGCCTCTCCGCCTCCCATATTTTGTCTTGCAGAGTCCCCGGGGAGCCACAAACCCCAGTTCTGCTTTCCTGGGCAGGAATCAAGAGACAGCAGGCAGCCCCTTTGGAGGCTACAGGAAGGATCTTTGGGTCTTTTCCAGAGCTTTCCAGAGCTTTCCAGAGTTTGGTTCGCTGCATCCCTGGGTTCCTGGTCCCTTCCTCCATCCTCAGCTTCAATTCTCTCCATGTTTCCACCACATCCCCTTCTCCTCCGAGGTCGAAACTTGCTCTGTCTCCTTCTTATAAGGACCCACATGATCATTACATTTGCTCTGCCCAGATAATCTCAGATCATTCCCAGAACCCAACATCCTCATTCCCACCTGCCAAATGCCTTATCCCTGGGAATTAGCCAGCACGGGCTGCGGGCGTTGGAACCTGAGTATTGTCGGGGAGTCACAATTCAACTGCCCACATGCCCTCTCAGGCAGTGCTCTCCCTCCTCTACCTGCTCAGCAATGCCCGGCCAAGGAGCCTTCTTCAGTGCCCCAGAGGATGACTGCTCCCCTGCCCCACCGAGACCCTCATGCACCCCACCCCTCTCACCATCAGCAGCCACTCCCACACTGCCTGGTGTCACTACACGTGTTGTGCCTGTGGACCTTCTCAGACTCAGGTGCCAGCTCCTAAAGGGCACGATTTTGTGCCACCACTCACCCTGCACACAGTAGGCCTACAGGAAATGCATGTTCTGGTGTGGGTCCTTGCTATGCACCCCTAAAAAGACACTTGGGTTTGGGCTCCGCCAAAGCTTATCAACCATTTTAAAAACATAAGCTGGACATCAGCCTGTTTTTATTCTCTTTCTCTCTCTCTCTCCATTTATTTGAAAGGCTAAGTGGCAAAGAGAGCTCCTCCATTGGCTGGTCCACTCCCCAAGTGTTTGGGTTCCTGCCATCTGCGCGTAGCAGCCAAGATGCTGTGCAGGCACACTAGTTTGGGACATGGGCATCCCAGGCAGCAGCTTCGCTTGCTGTGCCACAGCATCTCCAGACCCCGCCCTAGCTCGTGCTCTGAGGGTTCCAAGGGCAGCCTTGCCTTCACATACCTGCCCACCAGCTCTGGGTAGGCAGAAGACATGGGAGTGCCACCAAGTTGACCCTGACCTTCCCACCTCTCTGTTCTCAGGGTTCTCTCTGTATCTGATCTATCTTCTGGAACATTATAAAAAGATTATGAACCAGACACAGGAACTTCAGGTAATTCTGTGTTTCTTTCCCAAACCTTTTTTCATTGTTCCTCGTCAGCCATCGTGCTTTTTCAGACAGGTCGTGGGCAGCAGAGACGTACCTTTCGTGTGTTTGTTCATTGGCACTTGTGGAACACTGGATGTTTGAACCCATTTCTTTCCTGTCAGCTGTTTGTTCTACATGCCCCCAAAGGAATGATTTACACCCCTAACAAAACTCAGAGTGTGGCCAGAATCTCCCTGGAGGGGAAGATCTGGGGCAGGTGCTGTCCCTCCTGGGCTAGCCACCATGCCCGGGAAGCATCCAGTTGTCAAGAGTGGGGGTACCTGCAGTGGAAGAAGAGCAGCTACTCACAATGCAGGCAGCAGACTGGCCTAGAAAAACAGATATTCTGGGGACCAGGTGCTCTGATGGAGCGTACCATCCCAGTAGCCAAGGCCATGTTAGTACTGTATAATAACCAGCTACAAAACAGCATCCAGCCATTACGATTTGCTGCCCACATGTCAGAGGTCCGTGGCTTAGGATATCTGCTGACCACAGATGGCCTTGCTCCATGGCCTGGGTGTCAGGTGCCCTTGACAAATCCGAGCTGGCCTGCACAGGAGTCATTCAACTCCACATCAACTCTCATAGAAATGGCAGGGCCAATCACGCACCACTTTTCAACGTTGTGCTTCTGTTATGTGTGCTAACAGCACATTGGTCAAAGCAAGCCACAGAGCTGTGCTGAAGGGAATTGCTTATCAGTAGGTCCACCACCATGTACATAGCCAAAAAGATGGAGCGAGACAAAGGGGAAAAAAGAGACTAGCATTCACGCCAACCACAGAGACCTGAGGCCACAGTTCAGCAAACTTCCATAAAGGACCAGAAGGTAGATAGTTGAGGTTTTTGCATGCCTGGTCTGCAACACACCCATCAAAGGCCACTACAGATAACGTGTGAGTGCTTGGCCCTGTGGGTGTGACTCTGCCCCAGTAAGATTTTATTTACAAAAGCAGACAGCTGCCAAGACTGAGCCAGGTCATTTTCCTCATTTCACAGAGGTGGGCATTGAAGTCCAGAGAGGTTAGATGGTGAAGAAATCAAGGGGAAATCTTAGGTCTCTGGCTCCAAGCTGGATGCAAGAAACAACTAGCTGATCATTCTCATACCTGCTTTACACTGAGCACCTGCTAAAAGCTTTCCCGCCTTATCCCGTTTAACTCTTCCAACTCTGGGAGGAAGATCCTACCATGAACCCCTTTCTCTAAATACAGAAGCATTTAGAAAATACCAGAGCTGGGGGTTCTGTCCACATCGCTGTATCCCTGTCAGGAACTCAGCTGAATATGTTTGTGCTTTTGAGAAAGATTTGTGTCAAGCTTGGTGCCCCGGGGGTGGGGGAGCAATCCCTGAGGAAATGTGGAGGGCGCCCTGCTTGCCCTCCTACCCCCAGCAGCTCCAGTTCCCCTTTCTGTCACATCAGGTCAAGTTCAAGAGTTCTCAAGAAACGCAGCAGTGTGTGCTGCAAGAGAAGCTGCGGGAGCATCTGGCGGAGAAGGAGAAGCTGAATGCGGAGAGGCAAGAGCAGGAGAAGAGGCTGAGAGCCAGGATCCAGCGGCTGACAGAGGAGAAGGCGGTAAGGAGGCCCCGGCAGGTGGCTGCGTGTCCCCCTCCCCCGCAGCAGCGCGCGCAGCTGACATGGCCTCCTCTGCGGGGAAGCTGGCCACGTGGGCTCAGGCGCAGAAATGCCCTAACTCCTGGATAGGTGACATGGAACCAAAATGATTTTGGAGGAATTAAAATGCAGCCTGACTACCAAAACTCACAGCAGAGGCAGGCGTTTGGTCCAGAGGTTAAGATGCCTATACCCAACAGCAGAATGCCTGGGTTCAAATCCAGCCCCACCTCCAATTCCAGCTTCCTGCCTGAGTAAGACAGCAGATAATGGCTCAAGCAGTGGGCCTGCATCCTGCTGGATTCACACACACAGCAATGGCACCCATGGAGGTGGCCCATCCTGAGGTGTGTGTGGGCAGAACAGGAGCCACAGGGCGGAAAACAAAGCCGGGGCAGACCCAGGACCTTGAACCCTCCCAGACTCTCCCCCCACATCCTGCATCCTCATTCCTCTCCCATGGACTTCTCCTCTCCCATGGACTTCTCCTCTCCCATAGGCTTCTCCTCTCCCACGGGCTTCTCCTTTCAGCACCAGCAAAAAAACAGCCACAGACAGAGCACACACATTGAGCACAGAACATTCCAACAAAACATTCGATGAAGGCTGTCACCATGGTGTAGCAAGCTAAGCCTCTGCCTGTTGCACTGGCATTCCATATAGTCACTGGTTTATGCCCCAGCTGCTCCATTTCTGATCCAGTTCCCTTTTTATTCCCTGGGAAAACAAGAGTATAGCTTCTAGTCCTTGGACCCTGGAATGCTGGGAAGAAGCTCCTGGTTCCTGGCTTCAGACTGGCCCAGCTCCAGCCATCGCGGCTATTTGAAAAGTGAACTAGCAAATAGATATTTATGTATTTAAAAAAAATACAGATCAGATTCCATCTGTTGATCATAGGGTTTTGCTAACCCCTGGTTTAGGATGCAGGCTTCAGGATCAAATAGGTCAGAATTTGAACCTGCTCATGTGATGATTCCATAATATGTTGGGCAGCTTCCTGGATCTTTCCAAGTCTGTCTTCGTCCCCGGCAACATGGCAACCAATGGTTATCCGTGTGTCAACAATTCCATGTTCGCTGTTCTTCATCAACCCAATACAGGAAGCATAATTTCCTTCCCCATTGTACGGCCCAGGAAACTGGGGCATCTGTGCCTTCTCATTTAGCTGGAACCCTACAGCGAAGAAGGACTCTGGCACCCCAACACACACCTGCTGACTCTACCGCTCCTCCCTCTGAGTTCCTAGCTCTGCCACCCATGGCGCCTGCACGGGACCGTGGCAAGGACTGACCAAACCACGCAGGCCTGGCAGGGTCCGACACTTGCCGGATTATCCAGGTCTGTTCACCTGCAGCCCTTGACTTTCAGAGTTTGGAGGAGAGCATTGGCCAGGAGAAAAACAGAGTGAAGGACGCCTTAGAGGCAGAACGCAAGCGAGCCCGGGAGCTGGAGACCCGCTTGGCCCATCAGAAGGAGGTAGGTGGCTCAGGGAGGCGCAGAGGCAGAGCCAGGGAGTGCTGGGGCTCCAGCCTGGCAATGCTGACTCCAATGCCCAAGCTCGGCCTCCTGGGCTCTCTCACCTAGAAGGGCCATGGTGAAGGCTGCTTGAACCCCGGGAATCCAACTTCCTGCCACAATCTGTCTGTTCACCTGCGGCCTTGGCTTTCAGGCTCTGGAGGAGAGCATGGCTCAGGAGAAGAGCAGAGCAAAGGAGATCCTGGAAGAGGAGCAGATGCGAGTCCAGGAGCTGGAGACCCGCTTGGCCCGTCAGAAGGAGGTAGGCGGCTCAGGGAGGCGCAGAGGCAGAGCCAGGGAGTGCTGGGGCCATGCTGGCCATGCTGACTCCAAAGCCTGAGCTTGGGCCTCCTGGGCTCTCTCGCCTAGAAGGGGCCATGGTGAAGGGTGCCTGAACCCTGGAAGTCCAACCTCCTGCCACAATCTGTCTGTTCACCTGCGGCCTTGGCTTTCAGGCTCTGGAGGAGAGCATGGCTCAGGAGAAGAGCAGAGCAAAGGAGATCCTGGAAGAGGAGCAGATGCGAGTCCAGGAGCTGGAGACCCGCTTGGCCCACCAGAAGGAGGTAGGTGGCACGGGGAGGCAGAGCTGACGAGAACCCCTTCCAGCTTGCTGGCCACGTGGGAAGTGAGTTCAGGAGCACAGCAGAGGGGGCAAAGCTGACCTTGGCCATGGGGTAAGCTCAGCTCCCCTGGGAAGCACCAGGGTTTCAGGAGCTAACCCTGGCATGGCAGCCATGTCAACCAGGTAAGGAAACCTCTGAAATGGGCAGTTCCGAGGGAGAGAAGCTGGTGCCTCCCACGTGGAGCATGGGAAAGAGGCGTGGCAAGACGAGGACCCCAGGGCTGGAGGCATCCACTGCCAGCCCCTCCCCTGCTGACCCCGTCCCCTAGCAGCACCAATGGCCTCTGCCCCCGACAGCCAACCCCATGCTAAGCCTCGGTGGCCCAAATCTTTCCTCCACTGGGAAGTTATTATCCCCCACGCCCTGCCCACCCAGGGGCTCCTGCAAGTCCCACCTGCTCAGAATCACTTAGGGGCCTGCCCTGGCCCCTGCCCAGTCTGTGCTGAAGTCATAAACAGCTCACTGCCCGAAAAGTAGCATGCCAAGATGTTATGTTCAACCCCAGGATGTTTTATTTTTAATTCATAAAGTGTGTTTAAAACTTCAAATTTCCATCTTCTCTGATATGTCTGAAAATCTGGCCTCTATTTCCACTTAAAAAAATTAGCTGAACCTAGCAGCAGCTGTGGGCCACAAGCCTCACTGTGCCCTCACGCCTGACATGCAGAAACCTCATTTTTGGTACCTGCCTGGCCTCTGCATTTGCAGCTCATCCCACATTTCCACTCTCTGTGATAGACACAGCCAAACTGGCAGCACAGAGACCCAGCACAGGACTGAAAATACATCCAAAAGAGCTCTTGAGTGGCTTGGGGTCACAGCTAACCCTGGGTGTTTTCACAGCTACTTTTGCTAATCCTGCAGGCTGCATCCTGGGTGCAGGAGATGAGTCCATACCTGCCAGTTCCCAGAGAGGGTAGCTGGGGAGGGGTCACTCGCTCCAGCATCCCTTGAATCAAAGACCACCAAAAGGTCCAGGGGGTGGCACTGAATGTCAGCAATGCCAAGGTCAGGGCCACTCAGGAGAGACAAGGGTGTCACTAGCGGGGCCAGTGCATTGCAGTGTATTCTTTTTTGTTGTTATTTTAAAAATTCTTTCTCTCCTTCCTTTCTTCCTTTCTGTTCTCATTTACTTGTGGGACCCTAGAATGTGGAAGCTTCCCTGGGGTCTCCCAGTAGCTCCAGCCTCAGCCCATCCACACTCAGGCAGGGAAGTGACTCCTGTCTCACCATGAGGCAGATCTTGCACACAGCAATATCCTTACGCCCCAATGGGATGGAGTTGGCATCGGCGGTGGCTTGCTGTGAATCTGGGGACCCCACAGAAGAGGCAGACAGGGTCCCAGTGCAGCCAAATGAGGGGTCTCTGTCATCTGGTCATGCTGAGGCCAACAGAGGAGCTGCCGGCTGTGAAGTCCCTGTGGCCATGGACGGGAAGACTCCACAAACCCCTGGGAGAGTCCCACAACAGTGTTGCAGCTGGACAGCCGAGTGTTGGTGGTTCAAACCTCTCCTCCCTGCAGAGCACCCAGCACGCCAGCCAGGCCACAGATAGCATGTTTTTTTCTGCAGGTTCATTGCAGGCTACAAGCCCCAATTATAATGGGACCCACGTTCCAGGCTGCAAACACCCTGGAGTTTACAAGACTAGACCTAGGTCAGGTGGCAGTTTCTGTCCCTTGGTAGTTTGCACACAGCCATTTCTCTGGCGTCTCAGCAAGTCCTAGAACAAAACTGCTCGCCCCCTTTCCAGGAGGCCCCCAGCACCACCCTGCCCTGCCACCAGCCAGTGCCCCCCTTGCCTGGACACCTGACTCCACAGTTAGCAACCACCCTCCTCCTCTGGACTCCACCTGGGGGCTCCATCATCACTGGGCTCCTAGTGATCAGAGAAGCCACCTGCTCCAGGGAGACAAATCCAGGCCGCCTCGCATATCCTGAACCCCTCCATGCAGGATTCACACTTCGGCCTTCCCTCTGACAAACTGATGTCCTGTCCCTCAGCCTGAAAGTGGGGCACCAACAATACCTCCCACTTAGGGTTGCTGTGGGGGTGAGGGTCCCCCTGAGAGGGAAGGGCTGGCAGGGGAGGGAGGGATGGCATGCAGGACCCCCACCAGCGTTTAGCTGTTACTACTGTCACCACCGTCACTGCAGCACCATCGCTAGCTATTGCCTCCCTAGGGGTGCGGGCAACTGAAAGGGCTGGCGTTGGCTTTCAGGTCTCCGAGAACAGCATGGCCCACGAGAAGAGGAAAGCAAAGGAAGCCTTAGAGACCGAGAAGAGGAAAGTTCAAGACCTGGAGAATCAATTGACCCAGCAGAAGGAGGTATGCCCAGCTGAGGGAGGGGCAGGTCAGCAGCCAGAACCTTCTGGAAGGAGCTTGAGTGCCAGGCAAGGCCCATGAAGGTAGATTGAGCAGACATCAGGGCTGCAGCTCCATTGGAAGTAAACTCTGTCTGCCACTCACTCACTACGTGACTGAGACAGGTTGCCTGTTCTGCCCTTCAACTCCCCCCGTAAAGTGGGACTTTGTGTTACTCTGCAGAAAACGCTCGGAGCTGCTCCCTGCACACGGAAAGGACTTCCTGCTCTTTGCCTCAGGTGCCCAGGGAAGGCCCCCCACATACACACACTCCCAAGAGAAACGCGTCCTCTTGCCTTCACGGGATCTGGAGCTGCTCCTCCCTGGGCAGGCCCTGAGGCAGGGACACAGTAGCACCAAGGGAACCAGGTGTACCCAGGAGCAAGGCTACTGAGACAGGCAAAAAGCAGTGCACCTTCCAGGTGGGACACGCCATGAGGACAGGCACGGAGGGGGCTGGGAGCACCAGGCCCAGGCTCCAAGCACCTGCCTGGGCCTGGGGCCCATCCTGCAGTCCCAGACCAAGCCAGAGAAATGCCATGTCCAGGCCGCACCCTGGAATGCAGAGCTTGGGGCCAGGAGACCTTTAATGACCACTTCCTGTAACACAGGCTGTTGGATGAAGTTTGCTTCCTCCTCCTGCAGGGTCACTTGAATCCTCACACAGTGGGCCAGGCCCTGTCCTGGGCCTTGCTCCCCCAACGGCCTCCCCCAGCGCTTCCAGCTCAGAGCAGGAGGGATGGGCACCATGAGTGCAGATGCACAGGAGACCTCAGGGGCAAGCAGGGAGGGCTTCTCTGAGGAGGTGACATTTCCGTGAGAGCTGCAGGGGGAAGAGGGTTTCACATGGTAAAGTGGCCCAAACAGGAAGCGTGGGATCTGAGCTGGCCAGAGGCACACAGCAAGGGAGGTGGATGACGCTAAAGCAGGACTGCAGGGGGTGGGGTGGGGCAGGAAGCAGGAGAGACAAGGTAGGAGCAGGTGAGCATGGTGGGCTGGCAGAGTCAGCGCTGCCCAGATAGGCTGTGTGACCCAGGGCAGGGTTGATGCCCTCTCTTCGTTGATGCCCACACAGTGGCAGAACCATAGCGGTGTGAACTGAGGAGCCCCAGGAGATCAGAGTTCAGCAAGCGCAGTGGGGGTGGAGCAGTGCAGGTTGGACAGCTTCCAACCAAGACTTTGAACAAAGGCAAGTGAGGGCAGAGTCCAGGCAGACAAGGGGTATCAGTGAGATCCAAACAGTGGACACAGGTGCCCAAAGCATCGCCCAGGCATTTGGGCCAGGTTCTGCCAAGCAGGTGACTGATCCTGTGCCAATCGGTAAATAAACACAGACACCCATCTTTCACCTGTGTGTAGGATGGGACTGAACCTGAAAGACAGATCAGGAAGTGTCCAGAGAGGGATGTGGTGCGGTGGGGGAGGGGTAGGGGAGGGGTGGGGGAAGGGTGGGGGAGGGGAAGGGGGGTCTGAGCTCATTGCACTTCAGTTAGTGCCTTGGTTTTCTCCCCTGGAAAACGGGGATCAGTGAACAGATGCATGGTGTTGGGGTCCACGCTGGATTCACTGATGCCTTCCACCCACAGGACCCATTGCTCACATCTCAGGCATGGGAAGAGGGGGAGGAAGGGTCAGTGGCATCCTTGCTGCTTTCTCTTTAAGATCTATTTTTACTGGAAAGGCAGATTTACAGAGAGGAGAGACAAAGTTCTTTCATCTGCTGGTTCACTCTCCAAATGGCTACAATAGCCAGAGCTGACCTGATCCGAACCCAGGAGCCAGGAGCTATTTCTGGGTCTCCCACATGGATGCAGGGTGCCAAGATCTTGGGATTGCTTTTCCAGGCCACAAGCAGGGAGTTGGGTGGGAAGTGAAGGAGCCGGAACATGAACCAGTGCCCGTATGGGATGACGCAATTGGAGGTGGAGGATCAGCCAATTGAGCCAAAGCACTGCTTTCCTAGTTACCTACCAAATAGGACAGGAGTGAGAGAACAGGAAGAGCCCTCCGAGGCGGGGGTGGGGCAGCCCTAAGCAAGACTCATCTCATCTTAGATGAGATCAGAGTCCAGCAGGGTGGGGCAGGGCAGCTGGGGGCCCTTTGTGGTAGGAAAGGCTGGAAAGTGTCCTCCCCCAGGGCCTCACTTTCCCCCAGCCCCAACCCCAACTCCAACAGCCCTCCAACTCCAACAGCCCCCCTCTACCCTGCACAGCCTTCCTCAGCACCACTTTCTTTTTTTTTTTTTTTTTTCCTAAATTTGTGTTTGTTTTACTTACTCTTCCATCTGCTGCTTCACTCCCCAAAGAGCTGCTACAGCCAGAGGTGGGCCAGTCTGGAGCTGGGAGCCAGGAACTTTTTCCAGGTCTCCCATGTGGATTTGGGAATCCAAGCACTTGGGCCATCTCCTGCTGCCTTCCCAAGCCATTTGCAGAGAGCTTAGAAGGGAAGTGGAGCAGCCAGGACATGAACCAGCGCCTATATGGGATGCTGGCACTGCAAGCGGAGGGCTAGCTTACTACCCTACTGAGCTGGCCCCTCATTTTTCTTTTTATCAAATTTCTCTGTGGCCACTTGGTAGAGAGAAGAAAATATGTATTGTGGACATTCCAAGTCCCCCAAACCACTCCACATGTTCTGGTACATCCTGGACATGTTTTGGTCATAGGTGTACATGTGAGTGGTAAGCATGCTTCTCGTGGATTTGTAGGGATGTGTCATTGCCAGAGTCTCAGCAGCTAGCTAATTTTTCACCTGTTGTCTGCCGGGGCCTGTACAGGTCAATGTGGCTGCCCATTCCCTCCCATCCCCAGGTCTATATCCCCCGGGGTTAGCATTCTCAGCTCCAAGTGGTGGCAGACATGTTTTCCTGAGGCCCACCCCTTTTAGCCTGGAAGACACTCCTGTCCATGGCCTTCCTGTCAGCCATGAACATGGGACCTGCAGGGGTGGCTGAAGAGAGCACTGCCTTCCCCTACTCACCTCCCCAAGGGCAGGAGCTTCCCCACAGAGGCCAGGATTGGTGCCAGCACCTACCAGGGTAGCTGATGGCTTGGCGCCCAATGACATCACCTGGGCACTCACCTGACTGTCACTTCCTGAACACCAACCCTGAAATCCTGATGGAGAAACCACAGTTTCCATGCATATGACTCATCAAGATGGGCCTCTCGGGTTCCCACCATGCTGGGCACCCGTGCCCTGAACTCTGCCACAAGGCTCTGACTCACTGGTTTCAACACTGACTCATCGCGGTTTCCCTGGGCACCTGCTGTCCCCTCCCTCCCTGGCTTGTGCACCTGTCCTCAACCCCTGGTCCTTGGCTTGCAGATCTCGGAGAACAGTGTGGCCCACGAGAGGCAGAAAGCGAAGGAGACCTTGGAGAAGGAGAAGAGGAAGGTGCAGGATCTGGAGAATCACTTAACCAAGCAGAAAGAGGTGTGCATCTCTAGGCCAGGCTGGCAAGGGGTGCTGGGGGTTCAGATCCCTCCTCTGCCCCGCTCTAGCTGTGGGACTTCTGTCAAGTTACTCACCATTTCCAGGCCTCGATTTTCCCAGTTTGGAAATGCAGATGGTGCCAACAGCTCCGTCTCTGAACTTCTATGTGAGGCGTGAGTTCTGACACACATGGAGAGTAGGCAAGAACCCTGGATGTAGGCAGGCCACGCCTGTCAATGGCTCATGTTGGCAGAATATCATGGGAATTACAGGAACAGGATCTGATCCCAGGACCCCCAGGCCCCAAGGTCCTCACTTTTAACTCCTTTTCCATCATCTGTGAGCTTTGTGTGGGTTCAGCTGTCTGGAGCAGAAACGATGTCAGAACAGAGGCACCCCAAATTCTGGTCATTTTAGTGTCTGATTTCCCACTTGAACTTCTCCGTCATAATCATCATAATCTTTATAACCAAATGCACTTACTATCACTACTGGGAGCAGGGGAGTACAGATGGTTATGACACCCCTCCTTGTCTCAGGTACCAAAGATAGCGGGGCATGCCTGGACCCTTCCTGGGCCCCAGTAGTGCAGAGGACATATATGCACACATACCATAACCCGTAACTCAGAGTCAGGGCAGGGGGCAAGCACACCACCTGGAAGTGGGTGAATGTTATAGGCAGATTAACATGTTCTAGAAGAACCCAGGGGATCAGATGGGACCAAAAATTTCTCTCAAGACTATTCACATCCTTTGTGGGTCAATCGCTTAAAAGAAACACCTTAAATATCATCCTGGGTTGGAATGTCAGGGCGGGGGGGAGGTTTCCTACAAATGTCAGCTTCCTGGACTTCCCCCTTTCATCCAACTCACCATTCCCTAGGAGTTTCAGGTTTGCTCAGACTCAGGATTCCAAGGGATGCTGGGAAGATTGGATAATACTGCCCTGGAAGGATGATGTCGGCAAACCACAGTTGGTTACAGATCAGCCAAGGATGCGCCTATGCATCCATTTATTTGAAATAGATAGAGCGCCCACCTGCTGCCTCCATCTCCAAAGGCTCTCAACAGGCAGGCTGGGGAGGCCAAAGCTGGATCAAGAACTTAATCTGGTTCCCCCACGCAGGTGGCAGGGACCAAGAGGGAGGCCCTGGTGGATGCGCATCCCAGCTCATTGGTTGTTTGTGCTTTGTCCAGGAACTACAGTTGAAAGGGAAGAACGAGGAAATTCTCAACAACAAGCTGAAGGACGCGCTGGCCATGGTGGAGGAGACTCAGAAGGCCAAGCTGGCTGAGACGCTCAAAGCCGAGAGCCTCGGCACAAAGCTGAGCGAGACATTAGCTGAGCTGGAGGCCGCCAAGACCAAAATGGTATGTGGGTTCCACCTGCCAGGGCTAGGAGCAGGAGGGGATTCTTCCCGCACAGGTTGATGACGGGACATGAGGGGTGAACACAGAGGAGGATGGAGGCTGGGCAGTCAGGGCCTGGGAAGGTGAGGGTGGAGAAGCAGAGGTGAGCCTGGGGTAGGACAGGGAGGGACATGTTGGGGAAGATGAAGGAGGGCCTCTTGGAGGAGGGGCACCACGGGAAAGGGTCTGACTCGCCACGTGGGGGCCACTGGCTGTTTTGGTTTCTGAGAATTGCCAAGTCCTTTGCCTTTTGCTTGGAATATTTTTTCAGTCAAATGTATTGCACAAAAGACTGGGTGTTGTAAATATAACTAGGAATAAGCAAAACCAACTTTCTGCTATGATGAAATCTGTGTCTAGTGGTAGTAAGAAATTCAAGAAAAGCAGATGGTCTCGGGGAAAAAAGAACCAGTGAGACAATGTATGTCTGGCTACTGCTGTGGCTAAGTGGGGAGGGAAGAGATGCCTAATGGAGACCTAACAGACAAGAATGAATTATCATTGCCAGGAGGCTCTAGGCAGGGGGGTGGCACATGCAAAGGCCCTGTGGCAGAAGCCAAGTTGGCACCTGCTGTGCACAGGAGCCATGTGCTCGCTGCACTGGTCCTCTTGTCCCACCCCCGGGCTGACCGAGTCCCTGCCGGCCTCCCAGGTCATGATGGAGGAGCGGACACTGCTGCTGCAGCAGGCAGTGAAGACCCTCCAGGACGAGCGGGAGGCCCAGAAGCATGGATTCGAAGAAGAAATCATGGAATACAAAGAACAGATCAAGCAGCACTCACGGACGATCGTGAGTCTGGAGGAGAGACTCCAGAAGGTGACCCAACAGCACAAAGAGATAGAGGAGGAGATTGGCTCGCTGAAGGAGAGGGGCGCAGGTAGGCCCATGGGATCCCAGGGGAAGTGAGCGTCCACAGGCCCCAGCAGGGAGGAGGGAGCAAGCGCTCACACCGCCCTGCTTCATGCCACACTCCTGCGGGAGAAGCCCTCCAAAGCCCAGATCTGCACGGGGAACGGTGATGGACAGAGACACGCTTTGTGCCCACGCAGTGAGCCGGCACCCGGCGGGCTGCCGGGGCTATTAGGGGCGGCAAGAGTGGCGTGAAGTGGAATCGTGTTTTCCGCGTGAAAGCGTCCCAGGGAGGAGCCTTGCAGGGGCTGCCCTGCGCTGCCAGCCGTTTGCAGCTGGAGTAATACATCCTCAGGCACCACGGGCATTGCCTCTCAAAAGATAAACCCGAAAGAGGCTGAAAAACGGCAGCACTGACTCACCCTCAACAACCAAGGTGACGTGACCTGTAGGAGGGCAGAAGCAATGGGCCCAGCTTTCTCAGACAGCACTGGCAACACTGGGCACCACAAGTACCACCCTTGCAGCAGGCCACATTTCCCCACCGTCCCCACCTCCTCCCTGCCAGCCCACCCCATTATTAGGTGTTTTAGTAACTTCCAGGGCCTCTACCTGCATGATGCCAACCTAAACCACAAATGCCCTGAGACAGTCACCCCTGGCTGAGACTCGTGGTTCTCACCTCCAGCTGGCAGTGCCAGGATTTGCCTCGTGCATTCATCCATCAGCACTCTGGGTTGAACCTCTGTTATGTCTCAGCGCTGGAGCTCCAGTGACGGACAAGCCAGTGACTGTTCGTGCAGTGTACCAACTGTTGACCCTATAGCTGACCCAAGATGAGTAAGGCTCAGTCAACTGGAATCTGTCCACGCTGATCCCGGAAAGGTGTCTGCAACATTGTCATCTCCCCTCCGCTATAAAACAGGCACTCCTTCAGTGTTTGCTGAATGAAAAAAACGGGGATAGGGTATTGAGACGAGGAGCCACCGGGAGGAAGGGGGAGATCAGCAGAGGCCCGCCCTGAGTACAGGTGACCCCTCCAAGGCTCACATCTGGATGGGAAGAGGAAGAAGAGCAGGTGGCACTCCAGAGCTCAGCAGACCCACCTGGTCCCCCCAAATCCATGTATGTGGGTGAGGTGACCTGGTCCTATATTGTAAAGGTACCAGGAAGACTGTGTGGCCTCGGGAGTGAAGAGGGTACTGGCCCATGAGGGCACAGAGCCTCTGAGGGTTACTGGGGTGCTTTTGGGGGAAAGGAGGGACAATGCCATGAAAGACATGGGCGTCTTTATAAAAGGGAAAGATGGCACCCATCGCTCGAGGATAAACACATGCATGTGTTTCTCTACTGCAGCTCATAAGGAAACCGTGGCACAAGAGCCTTCAGTGGCCCCTTCCCCGGACATGGGCACCAAAGAGATGGCATGCGATCACCTGATGTGAGTACCCCAGGTGCATACTTGCCCTCCTCATCATCAAGCACTCAAAGCTGCTGGCCCAGGCCGAGTCAGAAGATGCCCACACCAGGGGCTGAGCGTGGGGGCTTCTGGGTGTTGACTCACTTCCTTGGGATGACATCATGGGAAGGCCTAGGCAGAGCCTGGTCCTCAGGGTGTGGCCGAGAACCAGCAGCTCACTTTAGGAGCCTGTGTGTCAGGTGGAGAGCCCAGGACACGCACAGAGAATACATACACTCACATAGAATACACATGCTTACAATCACACACACACTCGCATGCGAGGGGCTTCCACAGTTTCATGAAAGTGACATTAGAAGATCATGTAGGCGAGTGTTAGCTTCAGGGGTGAAGTAGTCCCTTGGAATGCCTGCCCATATGGGATCCCAGCGCATGCAAGGGGAGGATTCAGCCACTAGGCTATCGTGCCAGGCCCCGATCAACATTTTTTTAAAGATATAGTTGTTTGATAGGCAAATATGAGAGAAAGGATACACACACACAGATCTTCCATCTGCTGGTTCATTCCCCTAAATGTCCAGGCTCAAGCCAGAGTCCAGAACTCCATCCTGGTCTCCTGTATGGGTGGCAGAGGCCTAGGTGCTCGGGCCACTGCTTTCCCAGGAGCATTAACAGGAAGCTGGACTGGAAGTGGCGCAGCCAGGACTCAAACCATGCTCGGAGATGGGATGCTGAGCCCCAACACAGACCCCAACAATATCTTGCTTTTTGGTTTTTGGACGTGAACCTGCCAGGCCTTTGTAAACACACGCTCCACCAATCTGTCCCAGTCTGTTCTAGAACAGTCCAGGCTTCGAGAGTGTGTGGGCTCAAGTGAAGGCACTTAGTGACCAGTACGGGCCTGTGCTGAGCGCCCTGCTGCACCCACCAGGGCCACAGGGTGTCCTCCTCTGCCAACACAGGCACATGCGCAGACCATCCCCCCAGCTGCTGCTCGTGATTGGCTCAGATGCTTGTCTACTTGCCCTCTCCCCAAGTTAGCACCTCCCCTCTCCAGTACCGCCTGGCGGAGCCATCCTCCCTGCCTGCCCACTGCCCTGAGCCCTGCAGTATGGAAGGTGTCCTGCCCACTTAAGGTACCCAGGAGGAGGGGATGTTGTCTGGGCCTGGAGAAATGACGATGAAGCCCACAAGCCCAGCCCAAGGCCAACGCCTCCTGCAAGGTGCATTTCTGCCCCAAACCCTGCCCAACCGGATCCTTCTTGTCCTAACATATTCCCTAAAGAACGGCCCTGAGTGAATGTGTTTTGGAGAATGGCTAAAGGCAGTGCAGTCGCTATGCCCCAGTTGGGGCCAGTATCCCACTCGGCACCTGCTCAGCTGCTTCCTTTCAGGCACCCAGCAGACGCCCCTGAGGCTGAGCTGATCTGACTGGGCCCTTCCTGTGGGTTTCAGAGAGGAGCTGCTGACCGCCCAGAAGGAAATCCTGTCCCAGCAGGAGGTCATCATGAAGCTGAGAAAAGACCTGAACGGCGCCCACAGCCGGATGTCAGACCTGAGAGGTACGTGCGGGTCTCCGTGGCCCTCGGGCCCTGGGACCCTTTGGACAAAGGAAAGATGAGGCTGAAGAGCTGGGAACCTGGGCACAGAGGCCCCAGTGTGACCTGTCTTCCTGTGCACCTGCAGCAGAAGCTGCGTCCCAGACGTGGCGTTTATCCCATGTACCTGTGCCACGGCCATGTGCTCCCCAGGCCCTTGGACCTCAGCATGGAGCGCAACTTCCTCTTGCTGGGAGAATTTCTGTTATTACAGAGGATGAGTCCACCTTGGAGGGCAATTCCAGAACCCCAGATCAGGGGTGTGCACAGCCCCCATACCCGCTGGCTTCAGGACCTGGTACCAGGGAGCTGCGTGGGCCTGCCCTCCCTGTGGCGCACACTGAAGGCCCCACACCTGGTTCCAGGGTGGACATGGGTGCACCGGGATGGGGAGAAGCAGCACTACGTCCCACCTCTTCCGGGCAGAAGCAGCAACTCGGGCTTCCTGTTCCTACTTTGCTCCTCTTTTCTCTCTCTCTCAGCCTCTGCCTTTTCTTGTTTCTCTGTCCCATCTCTCCTTCCCAGCCTTCCTTCCTGTCAAGCCAAGAAACGCAGGCAGGTGGGAGTTGGATGTGTCGCCATGTTAAGGGGAGCAGAGGGAGGGAGAACAGTTTGCTTGTCCCTGCCCTGAGCTCTGGGCCTCCCCAAGCCTTCACTCATGTTTGCTGCCTGTGGCTGTTCCTATTAAGACACCTGTGGCATTCCAACCTGAATTTTTCAAAACGGGATTTTTCCGTAGTGAGACGTGAGCTGATACAGTGTTCAGCTCCGGCCTCCGCAGTGTCGGATCCAGCTCTGGGTCTGCTTGTTGTCATGTGTACAACCTGATGCACATCCTTTTCCTCTCTCAGCCTCAGTCTCTCCATCTGTGGGATGGGAGTGCTCATGACAACTACTTGGTGGGATGGCCACGGAGACTCCAGAGAGCACTTGTGCAGAGAGACTTGTGCAGAGCTCTTAGTTGGGGGTCCTGAGACAGAGCTCTACCACAGGCAGTCTGTTCGCGAGGTAATCCCCAGGGAATGAGATCTGCCTGGGAGGAAGCAGAGAAAGGTGACCTGGTGAACCACTGGGCACAGGGGCAATGCAGCTTAATTCTGAAACAGCATTCCAGGGAGAGACAGGGAGCACCCACCTCCAGGCAGCCCCATGAAGAGGTAAGAGAGCTGGGCATGTGCACCCAAGCCTGCCCAGTCATTGTTGGGAGCTGGTTGCACCTGCTAGCCATGTGGGCAGAGGGTTCAGAGGCCCGAGAACACCTTCAGGCAAAATGATACAGAAACAGGCAACTGAGCTTGGAGCAGAGGGCTTGGAAATACCAAAGGACACTTGTGGGACCCCTGTAGCACCTGCCAGGGCAGCACTAGGGACCACAGAGCTGAGGGGGCTGCGTGGGGCAGCACCCACATGCGGCCATGATACATGCAGTTCCTGGACTTTGCTAACACTCAAACAGACCTCCTGGCCATGACTAATGCCCAGTGCCAGTGCCCCCAACATCCCTACCTTGACCTTTCATGCCACTCCTAGGGGAGCTCAGCGAGAAGCAGAAGGCAGAGCTGGAACGGCACCTGGAGCTGGTGCAGCAACAGAGCGATGAACTGGGCATGCTCAAGAACAAGGTGGCACAGCTGAGCAGCGTGCTGGAGAAGAAGGACCGGGAGCTGAAGTCCCTCAAGGAGGCATTCCGGTGTGTGGCGTGGGAGGGGCATGCAGGACCAGGGAGCCTCAGGCAGCCTTGCACTGATGGGGCCTTGTCTGTGCTCTACAACCTCATTCATGAACTAACCTTTGCTTAGTTCATGTGCTCCTCAGACGTTCCTGCCTGATGTCCCATGTGACAGGTCTCAGTGTAAATGCCACCTCTTCCAGGAAGCCCTCCATCACTCAATCTTGCCAGACACAGCCAAAGGGCTCCTTACTCTGCTTCAGGTCCTCTGCCTCCCCTTACCCTGGCCACACAGCAAGCCTGTGATTGGTTTTTCTGCTGCCTGCTTCCCCGACAAGGATGGAGTCTGCAAAGACTATAGCCACGGTTGGTTTCCCAGCATTCATACCATGGCTGGTACATAGGGAAATTTCATGTTTATCAGACCTATTAATGAACTAATGCATTAGCTCAATATAGAAACAAATAGCATCTTGTCCCATGGGTTCATCTAGAAATACAAGGCAGATCTGTGTTTTCATCCCAAGTTTGTCCATATTTAGCATGAGTGACCTTTGATCCCTCATTGTGTGTCACCCATGCCTCACGGCTCATGACTGACCCCCTGGCTCAGAGTAGAAACACGGATCGGGACTGCCTGGACACAGTGCAAGGCACCCTAACTTGCAAGCTGCGACCTTGGGCAAACATCTGTGTGTGCCTCATCTGTAAAATCCCCTGATTCCTGGGTCAACACCTACAGCATGTGGCATCCCTGTAATGGCACAGCAGGTGCACACAGACCCAGTGCAGGTGCAAGGTCAGGTGCCCACTGCCCCACCACTCACCACCTTGGAAGGCCGTCCGAGCCAAGCATCCATCCAAACAGCTCTGTCTCCTTTCTGGATGAGTGCTGAGGAACCCTGTGCTGCCTGGAGCCTCAGCTGTCCCAGTGACTCTTCTTCCCCATCCTAGGACTTCCCAAGAGAAGCACAAACTCCAGCTGAGCCTGGAGAAAGAACAGAAGCTCAGGAACGCGACCAGGAAGCGGGACATCTCCGTGCAGATCGAGCCACTCCAACCCGACACGCTGTCCAGCAGCCAGGAGGTGAGAGCTGGCTGGGCCCTGGGCTCCTGGGCCAACCTAGAAGAGCCAGAGGTGGCTTCCTTTCCCCTTTTTTCTTTTTACATTTTAAAGATTTCTTTATTATTTTTAGAAAGTCAGATATACAGAGTGGAAGAGAGACAGGGAGGAAGACCCACTGATTCACTCCCCAAGTGGCCACAACGGCTGGAGCTGAGTCAATCTAAAGTCAGGAGCCAAGAGCTTCTTCCAGGTCTCCCATGCAGGTGCAGGGTCCCAAAGTCTTGGGCTGTGCTCAGCTACCCTCCCAGGCCACAAGCAGGAAGCTGGATGGGAAACAGGGCTGCCAAGACACGAACTGGCGCCCGGAGCTTGCAAGGCAAGGTCTTTAGCCACTAGGCTACCATGCTGGGCCCTTTGCAGATTATTTTTTTGAGATTTTTATCTATTTGTATTGGAAATGCAGAATTACAGAGAGAAGAAGAGACAAAGACTAAGCTGTTTCATTTGCTGGTTCATTCCCCAAATGACAACAATGGCTGGAGCTGGCGCAGGCTGATAAAGCCAGCAGCCTGCACTCCACTGAGTCTCCCACGTGGGTGCAGAGATCCAAGCACTCGGACCATTTTCCATTGCCTTTCCAAGTCGTTAGCAGGAAGCTGGATCAGAAGTGGAACAGGCTGCAGCTTACTTAACCCACTGCTCCATACCAGTTGCTTCTTTCCTCTCGGGAATATTTTTATTTCAGTTCCCAAAGTAGGACTCACCTATCTGGTATGTCATAGAGTACAACATTGCACAGAGTGGTGAGCGGGGCAGCAGTCAGGGGCTATGGGTTAGGGTTAGAGTTAGGGTCAGGATCAGGGTTGGGTTAGGGTTAGAGTTAGGGTTAAGGTTGGGTTAGAGTTAGGGTTAGGGTTAGGGTTGGATTAGGGTTGGGTCAGGGTCAGGGTTGGGTTAGGGTTATTGTCAGGGTTGGGTTGGGTTAGGGTCAGGGTTAGGGTTAGGGTTAGGGTCAGGGTCAGGGTCAGGGTTAGGGTCAGGGTTGGGTTAGGGTTATTGTCAGGGTTGGGTTGGGTTAGGGTCAGGGTCAGGGTTAGGGTTGGGTTAGGGTTAGGGTTACAGTCAACAGGGCATTTCTCATGGAGGCCAGCACATGTGCTGTGAATGGAAAAGCGGCATGGAGCTGCACTGTCTGCATTCGAATCCCAGCCTCTCTACTTACATTAGCTTGGGCCTCTCCTAGGGCCCAGCTCCACCCGCCCCTCTTGCCCTGTTTTTAATTGGAAAGGCAGATTTATACACACACACACAAAAAAAAAGAGAGACAAAGAGAAAGATCTTTCATTCATTGGTTTACTCCCCAAGTGGCCGCAAGAACCAGAGTTGAGCCAATCCAAAGACAGGAGCCAGGAGCTTCTTCCAGGTCTCCCTTATGGGTGAAGAGTCCCAAGGCTTTGGGCTGTCCTCTACTGCTTTCCCAGGCCACAAGCAGGGAGCTGGATGGGAAGTGGAGCAGCCAGTACATGAACCAGCACCCACTGGGATATTGGCACTTAACAATAAAAAGGGTTAGGCAGTTGAGCCACCGTGCCAGCCGCAGCCCCAGTTCCCTTGTCTGGGAGTGATGACAGTCCTCAGCTTATAAAAATGATTGAGAAATAAATCATATTTATCCTCACCACACAAACTTCTTCGTACACCCCTTGAACAGGACATTTTTTAAAAATTAACTGTGTCAAGCCATACACACCCTGCAGTTTAGTTCTTTTCATGTGACCCGATTCCATGGGCATCTTTGTAAGTTTATAAAGATGTCGTGCCTTTTCCATTGCATTGTCTTGCTGCAGCCAGTCCTCTGCTAATGGACACTTAGCTCGTGTCTCTGCCTGCACCATGCTGTAGTGGACACACGTGTCCACACACAGAACAAATGCCTATGCACAAATTGCTAGGGAAGGCCCAACTGCCTTTCCAATGAGCCCTGTGACCGCTGTCCCTTGATACCATGCAGCAGTAGGCCCCAGAGTCCCAGCTGTCCTTCCAACAAGGTGTGTTCCCTCAAGTGAGCACAGCCGTGCAAGCAGCTGGTGCTCACACTCACTCCTGGGCTTGAGGTTGTGGCACGTCTCATCGCCTGGGCATCGCTTCTGGTCGGGAAGTTGCTTTGTCTTTGGCTTGGGGAACCTGGACAGCAGGGTGTTCCAGTGATCGGCTTTGAACTTTCACTTGGAAATCGAGCCAAATGTGGTGACTCGTCTTCCTGCTTTCTGCGAAGGGCCTTTCCACTGCTAGACAGCCGTGGGCCAAGACCACAAACAGCTTGAAAGAAAGGGACCAATGTCCAGTCATCTGTCCTTGGCTCTGACCGCCACTCCAGGCTGCGGGGTAATGCAATAGGCCCCTCCGTGGAGAGGGAGCACGGGTCACTCCTGTTGATCTCCAAGTTCTTAGGGCGGGACCTGATGCACATCCATTCCCTCATTCAACAATCATTGAGTATCTTCTGCGGACCAAGTCCTAGGGCAGGGACAGCGGACGAGGCACCATGTCCCTGCCCACACCAAGGCTCCCCAGAGTCAGGATGAGACTGTTGGCCCAAACTGCTGAGAGGGCTCAGCTGAGATGTTTGGTTGCTAAGGGTTGGCTGGAGATGATGGGGGAGGGGCTGTAAGATTAAAGGAAAGAAGTATTTTCTGCCTCTTGGAAGGGTTCCTCGCACTCCAGCTACTTCCTGCTTTTTGAGCCAGACAGGGTCAGAGGGCTCAAGGGTTGTATGAGAAAGAATCTCCATCTTCTAAATCAGTACGTTCCCAGGGGAGCTGCGAGGAACGGTCACGTGGGGCTCTGCGGGTTCTTCCAGCCAAGTCCAGGTTGCAACCAAACCTCCCTGGGCAGACACCCTGTGGCCTTGCAACCTCTCCATCTCCTCCTCTCTTCTACCCTGAGAGAGGAGAAGGAGAAGGCGTTCCAGGTAGTATGCACCTGAGGACAGCACACACCCTGCAAGAGATGAGCAAGGCCAGTGCAGAGCCAGCTGGGGGTGGACTCACTGCGCAGCCCAACCCAAGGACAAGTAGGAGAACAAGTGAGGTCCTACTAGGTGCAGGCAAGGGTGGACTGGCCCCTGCTCTCAGCCGCTGAGCCCTAGTCTGGTCAGCAAACTGGGCAGCTCCTGCTTGTGACCGTAGTTGTGGGTAGCAGCTGTGACTGCAGTGTACAGCACACGGAAGCAGGCCCTGTAATGCCACAGTCTGCAGGGGGCACAGAGGCCTTGTCCCCAGGGGAGCCAGCACTCTGGGACAGAGAGGAACCAGTGGGGGTGGGGGCTGGGAGGAACAAACTTGGAGCAGAGCCTGGAGAAAGTGAAGGAGCAAGCGGGTGGGGACATGGGGAAGTGGCAGCATTCCCAGGAAGTCCTTAGATGACACCACTGCTGAGCTCCTGGGAGGGGTCTTGGCCTTGAGCCCTCCCACTGTGCATGGCTCCCAGGGGATCTGAGATGTGTCACATGTGCCCTGCATAAGCACCCAGGGAGGCCACGAGTGTCCCCTCTGCCCTGTGTTCAGTTCCCGGAGCATTCGTCACTCTCTGAATCGGAGGACATGATTGCCCGTCCCCATGTTTGTCGCTGTCTGCCCAGGAGAAATGTGCCCCAGGGCATCACGGGTTTGTCAGTTTGCTCCCCAGTCTCTTCTCCGTGTACAGGAAGGCAGGTGGGCAGGTATGAACAGATAGGGGCAGCACTGTGGTGTGGCAGGCTAAGCCTCCGTCTATGGCTCTGATATCCTATTTGAGCACCGGTTCAAGTCCTGGCTGCTCCACTTTCCATCCAGGTCCCTGCCTATGGCCTGAGAAAGCAGTTGAAAATGGCCCAGGTGCTTGGACCCCTGTGTGCAGATGGGAGACCCTGAGAAAGCTCTTGGCTTCAGACTGGCCCAGCTTCAGCCATTGCAGCCATCTGGGAAATGAACCAGTGGATAGAAGATCTCTCTGTGTGTCCTGTCTGTAACTCTGCCTTTCAAATAAAACTAAAATAAATCTGGACCCCGCGTGGTAGCCTAGCGGCTAAAGTCCTCACCTTGGATGTGCCAGGATCCCATATGCGCGCCAGTTCTAATCCCAATTGCCCCACTCTCCATCCAGCTTCCTGACTGTGGTCTGGGAAATCAGTCAAGGATGGCCCAAAGTCTTGGGACCCTGCACCAGGAAGAGGGTCTGGGCTCCTGGCTTCGGATTGGCACAGCTCCGGCCATTGCAGCCACTTGGGGAGTGAATCAACAAACAGAAGATCTTTCTTTCTGTCTCTCCTCCTCTATATATATCTGATTTTCCAATAAAAATAAATAAATCTTTAAAAAAATAGTAATAAAATAATTTTAAAAAAAAGACGAATTGTTAGGTAGGCAAATATATAGCTATTTCTATTTAATGTTAAGATCATTTTGATTCACTCTTTAGATCTATATGTATATATGGAATATGTAATATATGTATATAGATTAATCTTTTTATATAGCATTGAGGGAAACAAAACTCATTCTGAGAAAGAACTGGGCTGCCAGCTTCTTGGCTTCCTTGACAGTCTGGCGAGGACTTGGCCAGCAGTGGCTTCTGTGTGTTTTCCTGACTGTCCTGCTTGCTGTCTGTCTCCCTACATGCAGAGGTGGGCTCCCCGACGCAGGGACATTGCCTGTTTTAACCACCACTAAACCCCCAGAGCCCAGGGCAGGGAGCGGCCCTTACTGGACAGGCTGAGCAAATCCACGCAGGACGGATGAGGCAGTGTACCCCGCATGTGGCGTGTACCCCGGAGAGGTGATATCTAACCGAGGTGGGGGTGGTCCATGACAAACTTCAGTGTTTGTGGGTGTGGCAAGCATGCTGCCAGTTAGAAGGGGCATGAGCCTTAAAAGGTGAAGAAGAGGACCTCACGTTTAACGTGCCGACATCCCCCACCCAGCTTCCTGCCGATGCTGACCCTGGGAGCAACAGTGGTGGCTGAGGGTCCTGTCCCTACGTGGACACTCACGCTGGGCTCCTGGCTTCAGCCCCGAAGACTGCAGACATTTGAGGGTGTGAGCAGGTGGGCAGAGTGTGTTTGCTCTCTGTCTCCTCCTCCCACTGTCATACAAAATGTATAATAAATAAATACACTAAAAAAAAAAAATCATATGCTCCAGGAGTGGAATTGGGTAGGCTTGTTCACGACCAGGACCACAACAACAGCAAAAGGGAAAGACAGACGTTGGAAGACTGTTGGGAGAGAAAAAAATAAAGTGGGAAATGGGGACAGGAGAGCGGGCGGCCTCCTGCGGGGAGGTGGTGCTCTTTCTAACGGGACTGGGTAGCTGAAACGAGACTTAAGCTCCAGCTCTGCCGCAGTCTTTGGGAGCTACGTGATTTCAGCTCCCCGTGAGATGGTCACATTTCTGTGGCTCAAAGGGATTGTTCCGGTCCACCCGCACCTCCCTAAGCTGCAGTCTGCACCGATCTACCCGCAGGAGCAGTCCTTCAGCGATCTGGGGGTCAAGTGCAAGGGGTCCCGCCACGAGGAGATCATCCAACGTCAGAGAAAGGCCTTATCGGAACTGCGTACCCGCATCAAGGAGCTCGAGAAAGCCTGCTCGACCAGTAAGCTCCCCCATCCCCAGGAGATGCAGGGGGCTGGCCTTGGGGGCTGCACAATCTGCCAGCCCTTGCATCATTCATCCCCACCATGCCACAGCTGGAAGAGCCCTGTGACACAAAAGCCCACGGGCACACACACCGTGACCTCAGAGTCACGCACAGGCCTTGGGAGCAAACAAATAGGTTTTCCTGAAAGCCCGCTATCATTCCGCCTTTTCCTGTTTTTGCCGTGGCCGAGCGGGGACTCCGCCTTGGACTGACTGTCTGAGGATGAGCACTGGGGAGCCTCTTCAAATTCCCGGTTTAGAGAGAATGGCGCTCTCTCCAGATTTGGGGCTCACTGTCAGGAGCGGGGCCGGGAGGGGCTGTATCAGGCCCTAGAAGCCTGGGTACACGTCATTCTGTGCCCTGTGCTGAAGCCCTTAGGCAAGGTTCTCCCTCACTGCCTTGGCACTGCTGGCACCTGCATGACTGCCGCCTCACAGTCCAGCTACATGAGCGTGAACAAGTCGGTTATTCTCTCGGCTCACTGAGGGCCGTGGTGAGGGTTACGTAGGTGTGTGCTTCAGTGCGCCATCGTCAGCCCTAGCCACAGTTACGACATGAACTGGCTTCGTCTTGAGCCTTCCTTTTGAATCTAAATCATTTCTCTTACAGGTCATAAAGAGTGCCTGCATGAGCCATTTCTAGAAGTAAAGACTCTCGGGGTGGAAAAAAGTGTCCAGAAAATATTACTGGATGCAAAACCCAATTTGCCAACCCTCTCGAGGATTGAGCTGCGGCCGGTAACGATTTGTCTCTGCGGTGACTGGCTGACGTGTGAGGAGGGTGGGCACAATGGCAGATATGAGCTCCATGCCCCAGCTCATTTGGGCCAGGCAGCGGGTTGGACCAGTCCCTGAGGGACAAGGGCTGCAGTCACTGGCTGGTGCCCTTGCCACACCCGGTGCTCCATGTCTGCAAGATGACCTGGCAGGTGTGCACAGCCTGAGGGGGCGTGGCCTGGTCACAGGCTGGTCAGTGACCCCCACGTCAGGTGTTGGGGTTCACAGAAGAAGCCCCCGACAGGCTGACTTACTCTTTTGCATCACGCGTGGCCCATTTCCCGCAAGGAAGCAGGGAGGAGTCACGATGCAGAGGGCTCAGACTCCAGGGTCAGAGCTCATCTGTTGCAGGGATGGCCTTGGGCCAGGCACTCTGCCTCTGTGGGACTGTAGTCCGATGGTGACAAAATTCAAGGAGTGAATTCTGTAAAGTGCTGGGCCGGGCCTGGCCTGTAGCACATGCCTAGTGAATGAGAGCTGTTACTCTTCCTTAACTGCTGTGTAACTGGCACTGACATCATCTCAGTTAAAGAAAGCTCTCTGAAAGGCAGAGTTGCAGAGAGAAACAGGTCTTCCATCCACAGCTGCTTCGCTCCCTAAATGGTCGCAAAGGCAGGGCTGAACCAGGCCAAAGCCAGGGGCTACTTCTGGGTCTTCCAGAATGCGCTGGATGTGGTAGCACCATCTTCTGCTGCTCCCCCAGGTGCATTAGAAGGGAGCTGGATTGAAAGTGGGGCAGCAGCTAGGATCTAAACCTGAGTCCATAAAGAAGGCTGACACTGCAGACGGTGGGCCTACCTCGCTACACCATAGCACCAGCCCCAAGAGGCAGAGGCATCTTAACTGCTCGGCTGAACGCTGGCCCTTGGTTTCTGTAATCCCAAAGATGAATGGTGCCGTGCCAACAAGTGCTATTGATTGAGGTCAATTGCTTGTCAGGCATTTAAATCTAATTCAGTTTAGGGAGATTTGGCCTGCTCGTAGTTTTCCAGGCCCCCAGCTCAGCACAGTGGCTTTCCCATGCATTTGACTGAAGCTGCTGGCAGCCAGCAGCTGGCGAAGGCTCAGCGAGCACACACAAGAGGGCCGGAAACGATGCCCACCCACCAGCTTCCAGTGCAGGAGGGTTTGGCCATGTTTTCTGACTACCTCATCTCCACTGCATGGCAATGAGCTTGCTTTAATAGAAGGAGGAGGCTGGCTTCGCATGTAACCATCACTCATTCATTCAACAGGGATGTTCATTCTAGACCATCCTGCTAGGTGCCCCACTAGGCACAAGGGGCAGTGAGCAGGCAGCATGGTCTTGTTTCCATAGATTTGGGTGTCCAGACCAGGGCTTCTCCAGCTCCACACCTTTGATCCCAAAAGTGTGAAGTTGGAGGGGCGTGGGTTATGTAACAGGGTATCCTCACCTTCTACGTGTTGGGAGCCGGTAGCAGTCACCATCCCCAGTGGTGACTGCCAATGTCCTGGCAGTGGGAGGCAAGCCAGCACTCCAGAAGGAGGAAGGATGGTGATCACAGAACAAGCTGGGCAGGGGGCAGCTTTGGAGACAGCCATTCCCTGAAGGGCAAGACCTTGTAAGAAGCCCTTGACCAAGCCGTTCTTCCAGAAAGCAAAATGGCGGCCAACCCCCCACAGTGACTCCGCCATAGTGTGTGCTGCCTTCACTGCTGGGGACAGGAGCTTACAACCCTGTGTCAAGAGAACTTGTTTATTCTTTTTTGATTTCAGTCTCATCATGACCTTTCCAACTCAGAGTCCAGCTTAGCCATGGAGAAGTTGAGCAAAATAGATATGGCCGAGGCTTTGGACCTCAGCGAGAAGCTGGTACGTAACCGGCGGCCCCATCTCCCTTGTGGGCAAGCCTGGAGCCCTGCAGTTGGTGTTGCCCACTGGGTGGTGTCGCCCTCAGCCTGAAACCCCTATTTAGCTCTAATGTCTCTGCAAGACCCATCTAGTAGCCCAGCATGGACCAGAAATTACACAAGTCTTAGTCCTTGCAGAAGTGAGCAATTCGAATGGATGTTTATATCTCTTGTTGCCTCTCCCGTGGTTCTCCAAAGAAGGCCTAGTATGAATAGATGTGGAGGAAAGTGAAAGGTGTTGGGAAAGCCCCTCTTGCACTCGTTGCCAAGCCATTTGTTTGTTCTCTACAATCACAGCAAATGAAGGGTGCACAACAGACATTCACTTCCCCTGAAGCAGCCGCCAGTGCGCTTGGGCAATGCCTCTTCTCTTACCTGCCAATGCTTTCCTTGTAGTACCTGGATATGAGCAAGACCCTGGGGAGTCTGATGAATATCAAGGACATGTCAGGTCATGTGTCCATGAAGCACCTGTCTGCCAAAGAAAGGGACAAAGTCCACCAGCTTCGACAGAGGGACCTCGATCTGGTGTTTGATAAAATCGCCCAGCTCAAGAACCGGCTTGAGAGAAAGGAGGAGCTTCTGAGAGGATATGAGAAAGACATTGACCAGCTCAGGTAGCACCTGAATGCCCAGGGAAGGGCCCCAGCCTCCCTGCTCCTGGCTAAACAAAGACAACAGCACGCAGGGGCAGAGGCCAGTGTGTGAAGTAACCGAAACACCAGGGTGGACAGTGGGGACAACACATAGGCCTGATGGAGCAAGTCTGTCCCTACGAAGGCAGTGGTCAGAGCGTGACCTCCCCAAGTGCACACTGATCTGCCATGTGTGGACATGTGTAGTTCCACCATATTCTCCATAGTTTCAGGTGCCACTCCTTGGAAACATGACCTTTGAGGGTTGTTAGTATATTCTTAACCTCTCATGCTGCACATACAAAAGGTCATCAGAAAATTCATATTACAGAAAGCTTGGGCTTCACATTGTCTCATACCAAAACCAATGGATAGATGAACTCCCTTTCTGTATGAACTTTTGAAAGTCCCCTGGTATTCACCCCTCTTCTTCCCAGTTCTCTGCTACCCTGTCCTGCTCTCAGGAAACTACCAAGTCAGTCCTGTAGGTCTGGGGCATGGATGATGAATGGAAAAAAGAGATAAAATGATGATAAATGGATAAAAGAGATACTGTCTTTCTCCTGTGCACCCAGGCAGAGCAAAGTGTCCATCCAGATGCACCAGTCGCAGGTGGCAAAGCTGGAGGATGACATCTACCGAGAGGCCGAGGAGAAGGCGCTTCTGAAGGAGGCCCTGGAGCGCACGGAGCAGCAGCTGAACCAGGAGAAGAGGATCAACAGGGCCATGAGGCAGCAGAAGGTGAGGCGCCTCCCCACAGGGCAGCAGCTGCCAGGCTGCCAGTGCAGCTCCCTTAAAAATTGGTGAAGGGGCATCCCAGGGAGATCTGGGCCATGCAGACTGTACTCACTGATGCGAAGGGAGAAAGCAGAATAGATTCAGCAACAGACTCACCCAGATGTAGACCAGAGCACTGCCACATCCTGCAGGATCTCACGCAGGCTTCTTCCTTGAGACTCACAGTTTGTGACTGTATTTCTAAGTGGTGGCTATCCATGCTCTTAGTGTCCTGCAGGGTGCTGAGGACATGTAGAGGAATGAGGTCTCTGAGACTAGAGATTTTGGTCTACTATTCTGAGAGTCTGTGACATAGCAGACACTTAGTAAATATTTGGTGACTTCACAGATGGATGGAAAATGTGTGGCTGGATGGATAGACAGAATGGTGGACAGAATGACAGAGGAACAGACAAATGGATGAACGGACAGGCATGAAGATGAATCGATTGATTGATGGCCAGGATGGATGCATGGGTGGAAAGATGAGTGTGTGGGTCAATAGACAAATGGGTGGACAGACAGATGTAATGGACAGACAAATGCATGGAGAGATAGATGGGCAGAATGGCAGATTGATGGATCGATGGATGAATGACTAGACAGGGTGATGGTGGTTGGATGGGTAGACAGCTGGATGGATGGATCCTGAATTAATGAATGGACTGATGGATGGGTGGATGGATATCATTAAAGAGCCTATCTTTCCGTGTGGGACAGACAGGGAAAGAGTTGACTTCAGGATGATTGAATTGAGTTAAGGCTGAATCAGGAGGGGACTTAAGGATATGGGGTACAGGGGAAGGAACTCAGCCAAGCCCAGAGCTTGCAGGGAGGGCTTCCCAGAGCCATGGTTGCTACACTGAGTTGCGAAGGGTAGGTGGAGTTTGTCAGTTAGGCTGATGTTGCCACTGAGGCACAATGACAAGAAAATTACTTCCCTGTAGGAGTCAGACATAGTACAAACTCTAGAAAGCAATTCCAGTCCCAGGTTGGCGGCTCAAGAGTCACCTCCAACCCCAGTATCTCACCTGCTACATGGTACAGGAGTCAACCAATCCTGGCTCAGATTTCCCCATTTACTACTGTGTGACCACCCCCGACATACACACAAGTCTGCTCACATCTCTGAGCCTTTGCTCAACAGCAAGTGGGAGCAGACAGCCTCCGTCTCACAGGGCTGCAGTGGGGGCTAAATGTGGCCAGGGCCCATGTATTGATGCTTCAGTCAGCAACAGATTGATAGACTATGACAATCCCATGGCATCACAGCACCTGGGGACATCACAGCCAACACAACCTCTGTATGTCCACTCCATGATATCCACACGATGGACTCACCTGACACATTGTCTTGGTACAGACCACATGACGAAGCAGCCCACCACTGGACAGGGTAGCATCTCTGACTTTGTGTCATTGGTCACTGTCTGAGCTTGGGGGCCAAGTCAGTGGGGTCCGGGGATGAGAGGCACTAGCCCAGGATCTGGAGCTCAGCAGGTGGTGATTGCCCCTCATGCTACCAGTCACCTGTGCTTGAGGTCTGTTGCCTGAATCCAGCCCAGTAGGGTCTGCTGTTGTCTGCTGTTCGCCATGGTGAGACAGGCCTCACCACACTGTGTCAGGAGTTCCCTCATGAGCCTGTGCCTGCAGCACGGTCAGCAGAGGGTCCACTGATGTTCTTGGCAATTTATGCTTCTCTGTCCATCCTTGCTGTCCATAAGCAGGCATCCTACCATGGCCTGAGATTGTGACTTGTGAGTCAAAACAGACTCAATTTTCCTAACTCTTGCCTGGGCCAAAGCCAATCTAAAGTCTGGGATCCAGCAAACAAGGGCAACAACCCCACCTCCATCCCGTCGTAACCATCCACCTGCCAGACATTGGGCTCCGTCATGCTTTGTGGCTGGAGTTGGGTTCGTTAGCATCTCTAATCGCCCTGCCTGGTGCAATGATCTCATCTTACAGTGGAACAAACTGAGCCTCAGAGCATCAAGAGCCCCACCCGAGTTCACAGAGGAACTGGGGAGTCGGCCTAGGACCTGATCTCAGAGCTCATTCATGCCAGTTCCTATGCTCTGTGCCAGGCTGCCCCTGGTGTCCTCCTGGCCATGCTTAGCTTTTCTGACTGTGGAGCTGTGTGTGAAAGCATGCTTGCATGTGTGTGCATGCATGTGAGTGTATACTACATACAGGAGAGTTTGCATGTGGGATATGTGTGTATGAGCAGGGTGTGGGGGTGCCTGCCTAAGAAGGGGGTGCCCTCTACTCCCCAGGAGGCACGTGGCAGTTGAGTGCCCTCCCACAGAGGTTAGTCCCCCACTCCCCTCTCCCCAGCCCCAGGAAGGTTCCCTGGCTCATGGTGGCAGCAGAGAGAGCAGCTGGCCTGCTCCGAGGGTTCCCAGTGTGGCGTTCTGAGCATCCATCCCTCTGAATTAAACATCACAGTCTGCGTGAGTCCCGGGGTTGCCTGAGGCAGGGGACAGCTCCTTTTCACTCAGTGCCGCGTCACAGAGAGCTGGGGCAGGGACAGGGCTCTGACATGTCCTTTGATGTGTCCTTCTGGAGAACCTAGCCCTTCCTGAGGTGTGCCCCACCCCCCTCACCAGGGGGCCCTCCAAACAGAAACACCGAAGAACAGAGCAGGACAGCACAGGCCCCACAAAGCCCATTGTGGTGCTGGCTGGAAAATGCAAGGGAACCTGAGGATTTGCATAATCAGTGCCACATGCATTATGCATAGACTGCCTCCTTTGCACACACATACAGTACAGAGGCTGGGCCAGCCTCTGTGGTGCCAGACAGCCTTTGGTGCTGAGGGAAGACCTGAGGTGGCCAAGTTCAGTCTACGTCAGGGCTCCCCAGCAGAGCTAGCACTGGGAAAGCTGAAAGCCACCGAGTTCACAGTGGAGGGGAGAATTGACAGGAGGGACAGCTCAAGGGTGACGCCGACGGCATTGTTAGACAGCCTGAGCCGACTGCAGCTGCACACGCCAGGTCCCACATTGGCCCTCATGGCTGCTGGCTGGGGTCAGCCAGCTGGAGAGGAGAGCGCTACCTGGCGGCTCGGCAGCACAAAGGGACCCCCCACAAGCATGCACAACCCCCCCATTAACCTTTCCATCCTTCATCTGCCCTTCGTCGTTGCCCTGAGTTGGCCGGGAAGGGGAGGCGGGGGCTTTACTCTGGTACTGCAGGTTGCATTGAAAGCTGATTATCAGCAGAATGTCAGGAACTCCTGCTTGTCAGGAAAAAAAAAGAAAATTTTTAGAGATTCTATTTGAAAGGCAATGGGGGAGAGAGAGAGAGAGAGAGAGATCTTCTACCCATTAATTCACTCCTAAAATGCCTGCAGTGGTGAAGCCTGGTTAGCAGGAAATTGGGAAGAATCTTTCTGAACTTTTTTTTTTTAATTTATTTATTTTTATTGCAAAGTCAGATATACAGAGAGGAGGAGAGAAAGAGAGGAAGATCTTCCGTCCGATGATTCACTCCCCAAGTGAGCGCAACAGCTGGTGCTGTGCCAATCCAAAGACAGGAGCCAGGAACTTCCTCCAGGTCTCCCACACAGGTACAGGGCCCCAAGGCTTTGGGCCCTCAACTGCTCAACTGCTCAACTGCTTTCCCAGGCCACAAGCAGGGAGCTGGATGGGAAGTGGAGCTACCGGGATTAGAACTGGCTCCCAAATGGGAGCTTGGCGCTTTCAAGACGAGGACTTTAGCCACTAGGCCACAATGCAAGGCCCAATCTTTCTGAATCTTAAATGAATCCTCGATACAGCCATCTTAGTAGGAGGAACACCCTCCCAGGAATGGAAGTTAGAGGAAAATGGGTTCCTTTATTTTTTCAAGTTTTTTACCTGCTACTTTCACAGGGAGCCTTAAGTTTTTTGCAGTTTCCCACACAAAATCTCAGTGGTCATTCATAAAGATGAACTGGTTGCAACCCCAGGGGATAAATAGTTCCCCTTTGAAGTTCTGAGCCACCTAGCCCCACAGACACACACACAAACCGAGGTCATTTTAATGCATCTTCTCCAATAGAAGTTGCCATAATTGACAGTCACACTTCCATATTAATACCTTTGGCTGTACAAAGCAGACCTGATGGGTCCGATGCCGTGGCCTAGCGGCTAAAGTCCTCACCTTGAATGCACCGGGATCTCATATGGGCACCAGTTCTAATCCCAGCAGCCCCACTTCCCATCCAGCTCCCTGCTTATGGCCTGGGAAGGCAGTTGAGGACAGCCCAAGTCTCGGGACCCTGTACCCATATGGGAGACCCGCCCCCTATTGCAATAAACACCAGACCTGATATAAAGTACTGGGATGTTCACAGACACTCTGACGTCATGGCCCCTTGACCCTGGGATGCCCTGGGCCTGTGGCTCTCTGCATAGAATGGTGTGACAGTGAGAATGGTCCAGGCTGCAGTGGTACAGTCCCCTCCCATGCGGCTCTAGCCCAGAAGCTGGCTGGAGTCAGGCACAGAGGGGCCAGGTGGGTGACCCTCCCCCTATTGTTCAGGCTCCTGGGCTGTGACAGCATCACCTGCTCCACTGACCGTGGGGGGGCAGGGTTACATACACAATGCATGGCCACCTGGAACACGGCAAGCCCGGTGCCTGGGAACCACGGGGGACAGCTGCTGGAGGATGGGTAAAGGCAATTCCTGATTGCTTTCTGAGAGCTTCCTGCCAGCTGAGTAGCCCAGTGCACCCGGGACCTTCTCCCCACCCCACCCATCCTCCTCCAGCCTGCAGCTCTTTGCAAAGTGCCTTTTCTATTCAGTGAATGCAACTAGGGCAGCAGCCAAGAAAGAGCCAGCCAGAGGCACTTTTGTGAATGGGCTAAGACTGGGATTTTCAATAGAAAAGTTTTCAATGCGCACAAGTTGCCCTTTGAGAATCACGCAAGCCCTTGCTTCGGCTTGAAGTGTGAGAACGGCTAAAATGCATTGACTGCCAGTGCCTGGGAAGCCGCACAGCTCTAGCCAAACAAATCCTGGCCTAGAAGCCTGGCCTGCTGCCTGGCCAGGTAGTCCCAGCCAGGCTGGAGCCTCAGACCCCACTGAATCGGTTCATCTTTAAAATCAGTCAAGGGCCCAGTGCCATGGCCTAGCGGCTGAAGTCCTCGTCTTGAATGCGCCAGGCTCCCATGTGGTCGCCGGTTCTAATCCCGGCGGCCCTGTTTCCCATCCAGCTCCCTGCTTGTGGCCTGGGAAAGCAGTTGAGGACGGCCCAAAGCCTTGGGACCCTGCACATGATTGGGAGACCCAGAAGAGCTCCTGGCGGCTCCACATTGGTGCAGCACTGGCCGTTGCACTCACTTGGGGAGTGTATCATAAGAGGGAAGATCTTTGTCTCTCCTTCTCTCTATATATCTGCCTTTCCAATAAAAATAAATAAATCTTTAAAAAAAAAATCAGTGTCAAAATGGTGCCTGGTCATGAGGCTTGACCTGATGAGAGTGCGCAAACAGGACCCTCAGCGTGGGCTCTTCTCACACCTTCCCTAACATGTTCGCTGTTCTCTTGAACTCTCTGTCTTCCAAGACTTTCTCAGCCCAGAAAATCTACTCTCAACCTCCTGGTTTTGACTAAGCACTCCAAATGGGTAGAAGTTGTGTGGGATGAGACTGGAGCAGGGGGCTGTGGAGGGATGCTCCTGGGCCTGCCCGAGGGATGAGGGCGTGCAGGGAGGTCGTGGCTAGAAGACGGTGAGCCAAGGCTACCCTCACCTGCCCACCCCCAGTTCCTGGTGAATCCCGGCACCTCCCAGAAGGCGTGTAGGGACAGGACAGGTAGAAGCCTGCGAGGACATATCCAACACTCTCACCCACCTGGGGTTCCCACTCGGGGACAGGAAGGGGACCGTGAGAGAGATGCACAAGAGTGAACCCCTTGCACCTGTTCCTTCAGAAAGTGACGCAGATGGGGAGGTGTTCTGACCAGGAAGCCAGACACAAAGTAGAGAGAGAGTGTCTTCGCAAGTCAGGGCAAAAACACCATCATACACCCCCACAGCCCGCTCTCTCCCCTGTGTCCATCTGCCTGCCTCAGTGACCCAAGAGACAAGCAAGTGTGCGTCAAATGTTACAGAGAAAGAGAGAGATCACTCCAGACACAAGCCAGGGATGTAAGGAGGTGTCTTCTTTAGCCAAGCTTGGCGACAGACAGCAGCTCCTGCCACACTCCAGGAGCCACTGCAGAAACCCAGAAACAGCGACGACAGCCCAGTGCCACCATGGGCCAGTCTTCGTGAAAGGAATTGGGGCACAGGTGAACGATACTGCTAGCATCAGGAACGATGTTTGACCTCAGACAACCCCCAGAGCACCAGTAAACGGAGCACAGGAATGACAACAAACCCTTCGCTCCTTGATTCAGCCTATTCATCGGAAATGTACATTTAGGGAAAGTTGCATGTAATATCATGAAAACAAAACACACCAAAAGGATGACGTAGCCGCACAGTAAACACTAGGGGAGCCTGTTCCTCCGTCCTCAGTGATGGCTCCCCTGTCAGCATGATGCTGCAGCTCACGGCCTGTTTATTGTCCTGGATTCCTGGCACTGCCACAGCCCCTCCCAGGGCAGCCAGCCCCAGCGGCGAATACCACCCCACCAAGACAGCAGGGTCAAGCCACTCCGGGCACCCGCCACCCTGAGGAGGACACGCTTTGGGGAGCAGGTGCAGAAGGTGGGTGCAGTTTTGGCTGGTGGAGCAGCTCTCCTGGGCACTGAAGGATGGGACCTGGAGACCAACCGCAGCAGAGAGCCATGCGGAATCCCAGCATTCCCGCCTTGAAACAAAGTGTGGGGGCCTGGAGGGGAAGGGGAGAGATAGGGGAGAAAGTAAGTGGGCACAAAAGTGGATGGACTCCCACACCTGCCAGAGGGCGCCCACATTTGATTCTGGGCTTGCTGACAACGAACCAGAAACAGAAAAACTCACTTGGTATACAATTCCATGTTGGTGGGATGCAGTGGAAGCGAGACTGCCAAGTTCTCAGAACAAAGACCTTACTGGGCATGATGGAGGGAGCCACAGCCCATGGAGCAATGATTTCAGATAAATGACAAAGAGTGGCATGGTCTAAGTATGTCCCCAGCACTGCATGGCACATAGAATCATAAACTATAAAAGTATCCATTTGCATTCAGAAATTCCCATTGAACGAGCCATTCTACATCAGCCCATCCATGAAAATTCACAGCACTCCTTGTCCGGAGCCTCTTATACCTGCTCTGGTTTCCAAATACGACAACATTTGTCTCCAAGAGCAAGCACAGGGTCCCTGGAGGGCCATCGGGAGACCAGGCCCCACCTCTGCTACAGCTCCCTCATCCCTGGAAACTCAGTCCCTGGAAGCTGTGCTCCGCTCTGCCAATCCACATTGTCCCTCCCTGTCCTCGGGGTGGGTGGCAGCTAGAGGTTGAGCGTCCATTTTTCTTAAAATGCAGAAAGCAAAGAGTCAGCCCACCAGCTTAGAGATGGCTAAGAAAAGGATGTGGCCTTCCCAGTTCCCGATGAGAAGGGGCGGGGAGATAGCAAGCCCCCGGGGACAGACAGGCAGCTTGTGAGACAGCGAGGACGCCCCTGTGCGGTGGGGCAACCACACGCTCCAGTTTTCAGATGAGCCAACTGAGGCTCAGAGAGCAGTTTGTCCTGAGCCCAGCAGCCGAGTGGAAGAATTCAAAGGAACTGGGTGTGATGTCCCACGCCTTCCTGCAGGTGCCAGCCAGACACCGCAGGCAGCGCTCCTGGCCCAGGTGGGGTGAGGCTTATATCTGAGATTTGAGAACCGCATGATGAGATCTTCCACGGTTTGGGCTGTTGCCACTCCCAGCCCAGCTTCCGGACTGAAACCAACCCAGCACACATTCGCACTTTGCAGGAGGTAGAGGCGAGTTCTCAGGAAGCTGGTAGGCAAAGCACGGTTTGGCTGACTGGGAGGAGGTGTGCTTCAGTTTCATAAAAGGCCACACAATTATCCCAGGATAACAGAAGCATCCATGAGGCCAGGGTTGGGGAGGAGACACATCTTCCCACATAAGGGACATTTGGGGACAACCGAGGTCTTCTCTCCATGGACACCTTTGTCTTAAGGTGACAGGATTGCTGCTGCTCAGTGCAGGATGGGAGAACCCAGGGTGGGAATCCCAAGTGTCCCCTGCCACCCACACCCCAGGCCTTTGCCACCCGGCAGAGGGGGCTGCCCAGGCTTGTGGTTCATTCATCCATGCACTCAGGCAGCCACCCCATCTCCAGGCTTTGGCTGAGGACCACCGGGGACAGAGGGACAGAGGAGACAGCCAGAAGAGGTCTGGCTTGCATGCACAGCCCGCTCCTTAGAGCTGTGAGGGCCATGGGATTTCAGATGGCCTGGCTCACAGCACAGGGCAGATGGTGTTCAACGCAGCCATGACCTTCCTGCTTTCCCAGCCCTCCAGCCAGAAAGCAGAGATGTGCAGAAAAGCTTCCTCGGGGTTCCTCGCAGAGTGTAGCACGGGTTCCCCCTCCCTCTGCAGGGTGCCTGGAGTCCCAGGAAGCATGAAGCCACACCAGCACCTTACGCAGACAGCTCAGGGCAGGGGTTCAACCCAACGGAGAAGTCGCTGCTTAAAGGGGTGTACTCATGCCACATAATGCCTGGCTGGAGTCCCGGCCCCACCGGAGGTTCACAGAGCATCCTGGGAAACGCAGCAAAGGCTCAAATGGCTGAGTCCCTTCCACTCAACTGGAGAACATGGGGTGAATTTCCAGTTCCAGTGGCTAGGAATCTCTCAGTCTCTCATACACACACCCCCACACCTCATTTCAAAATATGGAAGGAGCGAGGCAGGCCATGTGAAATTCTTTCAATCTTGTCCACTCTTCCCTAACAAATTTCAGAAATGCCGTATAAAACACCATTGTTCAGAGCTAGTTTTTTTTTCCGCCCCCCACATGGGTGCTAGTCTTTTATAACTCTTTGTAGGCTGTATGCTAAAAAGAAAAATCTTTACTTAACAATTGTTTACAGAACTACCTAGTCTAGTGCTCACTCACTAAAAAGAATGAGCCAAAAAGAGAGCTGCTTTTCCCCAGTCATTCCCCCCAACAAACCCTGAGTGCCTACAGCCTGGCAGGTGCCGTCTGGGAGCTAAGATCCTTGTCTGTTCTCAGCGGGGTCGATGTCACCCCGAGAGGCAAAATGCACTTTTTTTTTTTAGAATGATTTCTGAATTTGCATCATCAACTCGAAAGACAGGATGACACAGAGAGGGAATTGGAGGCAAAAAGAGAGATCTCCCACCTGCTGGATCCCTGCCCACACGCCCACCACAGAGGCCAGGATCCTAGAACTCCAGGCAGCTCGCCCACGAGGGCAGCAGAAGCTCAGGCACGCGGGGCATCATCCATCTCCTTCTAGAATGCTTTCACAGCCGGATCAGAAGTGGCACCTCCCCAACTTGAAGCAAGGTTCTGCCAGAGGATGCAACCATCGCAAACAGCGGCTCAAGGACCAACAGAATCGAGGGTGCTTCAGAAACTGTGTGGAAAAATGAAATTTCAAAGAGAAGCTTACCTTTGGTGCACAGGATTTTTGAAGACCATGCAGTTTTTGGTAACACAGGCTGTGCATGGACTTTCTGAAGATCCCACACCTATTTGCGCAGACCCAAGCATGTGCACACGCACAGTGCTATATTAAGCTTTCACAGGAATAAAAGGGATTGGGAAAGAACTTCTAGGAACTCTCCTTACAAAAACCACACCTTAGATCAAGGAAATGGAATCCCTTTTCTGCTGGCTCATAGTCTTGGGTCAATAAAAAATAAAAACAAAGTAAATGCGATTAATGATTAAATAACTGCTTTGTGCAAAGCATTTTATTAAGATTTATTTATTTTGATTGGAAAGCCAGATATACAGCGAGAAGGAGAGACACAGAGATCTTCTATCCTCTGATTCACTCCACAGGAGGGCCACAATGCCTGGAGGTGAGCCGATCCAAAGTCAAAAGCTAGGAGCTTCTTCTGGGCCTCCCACATGAGTGCAGAGTCCCAAGGCTTTGGGCTGTCTTCTACTGCTTTCCCAGCCATAATCAGGGAGCCAGATGGGAAGTGGGAAACCAGGATACAAATCAGCACCCATATGGGATCCTGGTGGATGCAATGTGAGGATTTGACCACTAGGCTATTGCACCAGGCCCTCTGTGCAAAACATTTTGAGAGCAAAGTTCAGAACAGGAGCCTCAAAAGGGAGGGGGGGTTCCTACAGACCCATCCATCTGAAGGCCAGGAGAGGCCTGTCAGAAGGGGCTTAGACCCCCAAACCTGAAGCTGCTCAGTGGAAATGGCTGGGAGTTTTATAGGGCAGAGGGGGCAAGGGCCTGAAACAGCCACCCTACTGTGTGCTACACAGTGCTCCCACACACATGGCTGACTGGTGTGTCAGTTCCCCCACAGCCTCCCTCCCTTGGAGGCCCCCACCCTTGCCTATCATATCTGTATTTTTCATTTAAAAAGCAGAATGAAAGAGAAAGGGAGACAGAGAGGAAGAGAGAGAGAGAGATCTTCCATCCACTGGTTCATTGCTCACGCTGGGCCAAGCTGACCTCAGGAGCCCAGAACTCCATCCGGGTCCATTTATATGGATATGTCAGGGACCCAGGCATTTAGGCCACCTGCTGCTGCCTTCCCGGTGCATTAGCAGGGATTTGGATCCAAAGTGGAGCAGCTGGGACTCAATGCTCGAAGATGGGAGGCCAGGCAGCACCTTAACCCACAGGTTCAGAGCCTGGCACTGTGGCACAGCAAGTTGAGCCTCAGCCTGGAATGCCAGCATTCCAGTTTGACTTCCAGCTCCTCGATGTCCCATCCAGCTGTCTGCTGACGGTCCTGGGAAAGCAGCAGAGGATGGCCCAAGTGCTTAAGCCCCGATGCCAACACAGGAGACCTGGATGAAGTTCCTAGCTTTGGCCTGGCCCATGTTGGCTGTCTGGGGAGTGAACAGGTGGACGGAAGATCTCTCTCTGGTATGGGCCTGGCACGATGGCTAAATCCTCACCTTGCACGTGCCAGCTTTCCATATGGGTACCAGTTTGTAACCCTTCTGCTCCACTTCCTATTCAGCTTCCTATTTGTGATCTAGGAAAGCAGTCGAGGACAGCCCAAAGCCTTGGGACTCTGCACCCATGTGGGAGACTTGGAAAAAGCTCCTGGCTCCTGGCTTTGGATCGGCTCAACTCCAGCCACTGCAGCCGCTTGGGGAATGAGCTAGCGGCAAAAGATCTTTCTCTCTGTCTTTCTCTCTGTAAATCTGCCTTTCCAATAAAAAATAAATAAGTCTTTAAAAAATCCATCTTTCTGGTAAGAAAGGGTCTGGGCCCCAACTCACAAGTGCACACTCCATCCTTGCCGCCCCTCTCAACATCTCTGACTTCTGTCTCCAGTCTCACGTCCGGAAGGAAGTGGGTAGCAGCTCAAAGCTCATAACCCCAAATCCTAGGAGTGATCATCTGAAAAAACCTGAGCTGGGTGTGGGAGGTCAGCTCTCCAGCTGCCGGGCCCCCCTCCTGGAGCTCGGGAAATGTTCAGAAAAGCCATAGACTCCCCAAATATATATGTATATATGACATTTTTCTCTGCCAAGCCCCAGGGATGTGAGCTTCACTCAGTCATGGTTTTTCAGGGAAGGGGCCCAGCCTAAGATGCTCCCAGCTTCAAAACCATGGGTCAGGGAAGTGTAACGAGGGTGTGCTCAAAGCGCTGATGAGGCGCCCCTTTGCAGTATAGGATAATGGAGCAGTGTATTTCCTTTTTGTCCATATCTGTGTGTGTGCACTGCATGTATGAGCACACCACATGCGTGTGTGCATGTGTGCGTGTGCACGGTGTGTTTGTGCACGTGTGCTTACTGTGTGCGTGTGCATACATGTGTGTACATGTCGTGCTTGTGTGTACACCTGCTGTGTGCGTATAGGTTCATGTCGGTACGCAGTGTGTGTCTAAAAGGAAAGCAAACCCTTGTGAGTGGAGCATTTTGTGACTTCACAACATTCACGAAGGTTGTGTGTGTGTTTTTTCCCTCTTCCTCATTGAAGACTGGAGCCAGAAAAGCCACCGTGAAGATAGACCAAGAAAGAGAGATGAAGAAAGAGACTGCCAGCAAGTCCAGCCTATTGTTCTGTAAGCCCGATGGAAAGAACTAGAGCAAGCTCCTCCCAGCAGGCCTCGGGCCTCTGACTGCACTTGACTCTCCCATGCCCTCCTCTGTGGCCAATGCCAAGCCGCCTTTGTAGGACGTTAAAGATTGTTACCCTAGCACTGTGCTTTCTAGACTGTTCTGTCCAATATCCTATTTTGGATTTTGTAGGGGCAGGGGTTCCCTTTAAAAATACCAATGAATGTATGGACTCTTGGGTGTTTAAAGAACAGATATAACTAAGTCCTGATGGATATATATATATATGTATACACACACACACACACACACACACACACACACACACACATATATACACATATATACAATATACATGTTGGGGTCCCATGCTAGGTCACAGCTTGCTCGAGTGTCACGCCCTCAGAAGGCTCCAATTCACCCACAGTGAAGAAAAGTCACAGGGCAAATTAGTAACCTACTGACAGCCAGTCAATAGCTGAGTTCATTGTATTAAATTTGGATACCAACCAGGTTTATCAGTCTGCCATCATGACTAACATCTGTGTATCACTCCTCAGTTTTCTCACTTAAATTTATCCCAACCCTAGGAGGTAAATAGTAAGATGTCTCCCATTTTACAGATGAGGACACTGAGGCCCAGAGAAATCAAGCCTGCTGAAAATCATACAGCTAGTGAATTCCGGAGCTTGGGTCCCAGACCCAGATCTCTCATTCCATCTCATACCTTCCACTCTCCCACACCAAGATGGCCGCAAATCTCCATCTCCGACCACAAAAGTCAAGTCCCCAGTCACCAAGGAGCAGACTGCCAAGATGGCCCTGTTCCCCTTTCCTGGTGTTGGGAGAGACACCCTCATTTTCCCTCTTTCCTGTGCCCTGCCTTCTCTCCATCCACCCACCCATCTTCTCCCTGTCTTTCTTGTAGGGCCAGGCAGCCAAATAAAACAGGATGAGTCAGAAGTCATGGATATGCTTTATTTTCTATTTTTGAAAAGCCACAATAGTTTTTTTTATTATTATTTTAAAACGAAATGCACTCTTTACACTGACCAAAGCTAGGTGGAAACAGGCAAGACTGTTTATGCCAATGAGCCACAGCAGAGGCACATCTTGCACAAGGTCAGGATTGACGTCAGCGAGAAAGGTGAGCTTCCCCTGGCCATCCGAATAGTCTCAAAAACCCTAGAAACATTCTGGAAAGAGCCTGAGGGTTCTTCCACTGGGCCACATCCCCCACGTCCAAAACAACAAGTTTGTTTCACCAGTACTGAAACAGATCCCTTGGATAACAGCAGTTCAAGCAGCTGACTAGCGTTTGGAACCACATTGTGTGAGCAATATGGTGCTTGCTTGTTGAACATGCATATTTGGACCTGCTGAAGTTAAATATAACACCCATGCCACTCCATGGTAGTTCAGGCCTTTCAAAGGCAGCAATTTGCTCTTTTCCTCATGGAATTTGGTAGTCTTCTGGGTGTTTCCTTAGCCACACCCTCCCTTTCCATAATCCCTCACCATAAGCTTCACCCTACAGCTGATTGGCTGGATGGGAGATGCTCAACCCAAGCAAGACCAATCAGCTTTCCCTCCTAATTCTAGCCAAACCAATCGGCATCTCTGTGCTTGATATTCATAAGCAGGCTGCTTAAGCAGTGCTGTAGCTGAATCCCAGGACTATCCCAGGTTGCAAAGCTGCAGTGGCCACCTTCGCTCCTGTGTCCAGAGGGAGAGGGCAGTGCCCATCTTAAGAAGGAGAAGGCTGCAGGCCAGCATTGTGATGTGGCAAGGTAAACTGGTGCCAGTTCAAGTCCACTTCAGCTGCAGCTTCCTGCCAATGTACAGGATGGAGCTCTTGGCTCCTAACTGGAGCCTGCCACTTGAAGCACGAATGAGCAAATGGAAAAATCTGTGGTGTGACTCTGCCTTTAGAATAAATGCATAAAGGACCAGTGCTATGGCTCAGTTGGCTAATCTGCCTGCAAGTGTCAGCATCCCATGTGGGAACCCGTTCGTGTCCCATCTGCTCCACTTCTCACTCAGCTCCCTGCTTGTGGGCTGGGAAAACAGCAAAGGATAACCCAAGTCCTTAGGATCCTGCACCTACTTAGGAAACCGAAGAAGCTCCCGGCTTCTGGCTTCAGATCAGCTCAGCTCCAGCTGGTTTTGGCCTTTTGGGGAGTGAGCCAGCAAATGGAAGATTTTTCTCTCTTTCTCTCTCTTTTTCTCTCCTCTGTCTGTAAATCTGCCCTTTCAATAAAAATTAAATCTTTGAAAGAAAAGAATACATGCATACATAAGTCTTTTTTTATTTTTTTTAAGATTTTATTTTTATTATTTTTTTATTGGAAAGGCGGATATACAGAGAGGAGAGACAGAGAGGAAGATCTTCCGTCCGTGTGAGCACAACGGCCAATGCTATGCCGATCCGAAGCCAGGGGCCTCTTCCGGGTCTCCCACGCGGGTGCAGGGTCCCAAAGCCTTGGGCCGTCCTCGACTGCTTTCCCGGGCCACAGGCAGGGACCTGGAAGGGAAGCGGGGCTGCCGGGATAGAACCGGCGCCCATATGGGATCCCGGGCATGCAAGGCGAGGACCTTAACCACTTGCGCCACCGTGCCGGGCCCCGTCCTGGTCTTTTTAAGGAAGGATGCAACAAGTGGCTGCAGACACCATGCAGCTCCAGGGCAGCAATGTGGCAGATGCTGCCGGCGCTGTGAGCAGCGACTAAGTGTGCTTACTCACTGCTTAGCCAACGCTTTCCTCTGCCAGTAGGCTGAAGACTGAACACCTTGATTTTCCTGCCTCCCTTGCAGCTAGGGCAGGCCATGTTGTAACAGATCTAGCCAATGATATACAAGGTATTTCAAAAAGTTTGTGGATAAGGGGAATTAAAAGATTATTTTGCTGCAAAAGAAAAAAAGAAAAATCCATGAGTAGTTTTTCCATAATATGCATATGCCATGAATTTTTTTAAAGTCCTTCATATAAACAAAAGCCGCTAGGGAGAACCCTCCTTCAGGGATAAAAGGCAGGTTTTGTTAGGAGAAAACTTTTGCTCTCCATCCCATGTCTCATCTCCTTTTTCACTCTGGGAACTTGGAGCAGCCATCTTGAGAATCACCTACAAGAAGCCAGACACCAAGGCCCACCTGCCAGTGACAATGAAGTAGAATGACCCAAAGGCCTGGATGGGTGCCTGGTGGCTCAATGGTTGTTTGTATAGAACAACCCACCCAAAGCTTAGAGGCTTAAAGTGCCAACACTTTATTCCAGAAGTCCAGCTTGACACTTCTTTGTTGAGATAAGAGACAAACAGTTCCCATCTATTGCTTCACTGCCTGAACCCTCACAGTGGCTGAGATTGAACCAAGACCAGAACCAGGACCTGAGGATGCAACCTACCATGTAGGTGGCAGGAGCCCAACCACTTGGGCCAAACATGCTGCTTCTCAGGATCTGCAGTAGCAGGAACCTGGAATCCAGGGGAACTCAAACCCAGTCCTCTGCTTTAGGATGCAGGTGTTCCAACTACTGGCATAACCACTGGGCCAAATGAAGCTTGGCACTTGCACTGGTCCATGCTAGCTCTGGTTAGGGCTAGATGGGTTAGTATGGCCTCATTTACAAGCCAAATCATTGGGTCTGCTTAGGTTGAGTTAAGGTCTGGTTCTCAAACTGGGATGTTTAGCATCCCTGGAGACACTTGGCCATCCACAATTGGATACAACTCGGGTGCTATGTCCTGTAGTGGTGGTTTGCTCTTGCCCAACTCACTCAGCATCCGCCTGGCTAGACCGGGCTTGTTCACACCCTGGTGGTCAAGGGCTCCCAGGAGCAGCAGCTGAGAACAAGCCCCATGCACAAGTCCTTTTCATGTCCCTACTTGCCTCCTGTTTATTCAGATCTCATTAGACAAAGCCCAGTTCATGTGGGAAGGGCTCCTCATCATAACAATGTACCCTTGTTGTGTTTTCTCTTAATTTATGGTGAATATACTCCCAACCTTGACTCCTGCTAACTCCCTGGGCTCTAGCCCCTTTCTTTGGGAAGGCCAGCTCCAGGGTCAGCCATTGGGTTCCACCAGAACCCTTTGGATCCCTCTAGATTCCCTGGGTGCATGGAGCAGGAGCCTCCTGTAGCTAACAGAAGCAGGAAGGGGATTTAGTGAAATGAAGGTTACAGAATCACAGGCCACACAAAAGCTTTCAGAGTCTGGTTTGGACAGAGTCGGTTTTCCGTTCCCTTAGATGCCCCTTTTACCTTCTTTTGCTGCTCTAAATATCTGTTACTCGCAACTGAACTGGTTGCTAATACAACTTTAATAATACACTGTACTACATCGCCCCACTGGCTTGGAGGGGTGGGGTGCGGTAGTGTCTTAGAAGCTTCCAGGGACCCTTCCGCAGGGGGGTTGTGCCCAGGTCCAGCAAGATTGTCCCAAGTCCTCCCAATCTGCTGAGACAGAACGCTTCCTCCCTTCCTTGCCAGTGGGAGCCTGCCTGGATTCTCGTATTCGTGACTTTGCAGATAAGGTGCCCTTCTCTCGCAGCTTGGCAGCAGCACCGGCGCCTGCTGCTGCAGAAACCAGAGTCATGAATTGTCTGGGGAATGGAGAGGGTTTGGATCGCTTCTGGATCTTCATTCCAAACATGCTCCCGGGGGCAGCCGAGTGGTTTCCAGTGCTTTGGGGGGCTTAGGAAAGGACACGGCACATGAATGAGGGGAGGAAGCGCCACACCCACTCATGCTACTCTGGCCCTGCTTTCCGGGCTGAGGGCTCCTGCCCTGGTGCGGACAGAGCGCTTATCAGCTTGGCCTGACTTCCATCGAGATGTGCCGCTTGCATCCGTCCGCTCAGTGTCCCAAGTTATTTTGGGCCAATTCATGACCTTATGTGGCTGCTTTCGTTTTTAAACATTTTTTTCTTTGCCCATCTGTTCCCCCAGGAACCCACTGCAATGTCTGTGTCTTGCGATGGGAACCATGAGCGGGTTTCTCATTTGGGGTTTTCTTTCCTCTCCAGCATTGCTGCATTCCCCCTTAAGATCTTGAAATTTTGGATGCAGAAATACTGTCATCTGGTTAACAGTGACCAGTGGTGATCCCTGGCAGGCCACTTACTAGTCATAACCAGCCTTCATTCATTCAGGTAAAAATCACAGGGAGCCTGCTCCATGCAGGATGCCACTGTGCCAGGCCTCTGCGTCACTGTGCATGTCCTGACCCACTGCTCTAACTGGAAAGAAGTTGGAATTATTAATATACTGGTATGTTGCCCGGGAGAAGTGCCTGTGACTTCACAACGCTTTTTCAGCTTTATGTGGCAGCACCACTGGGCATTCGTTAAAGAATGCTGTCTACAGCCATGACCCACCCCTGAGAGCTGCTGTGTGCCTTTTGGTAGCTGGCCTTTAACAACTAATAATAGTACCTACTTTTTACATAGTGGCCTTACTGCCCTCGGACACTGCAGGCATGGTCCAGACACCATCCCACGTCACCTGCACTGTGTACATCATTCCTGCTTCACCTGCCAGGTGATGCATCCAGAGCAGGTAGGTAGCTAGCCCAAGGACACAGAGCAGGCAACGGAACCGGGGCTCCAGAGCCTTAACAATGGCCATGACATCACTGCCTTCAGGGAAGTCCAAGAGCCAGCTGCTTTTTCACAAATCCAGGAGGAGAGCGTTGGCAACTCTTTCTGCATAGGAACATTGTGTTTTAATGATTAAGGCTTCCTGTTGCTGTCCTCAACTCTACCATTGTACACGAATGACCAATAAAACTTTATAAATGCAGGCAGTGGGTCAGATTCACCAACTCCTGTGTTCTGGTATCATCCAACCTAGAAGATGAGTATCTGCCTGACTACTGCCTGCTCCGGGACTGCCAGGAAGCCAGACCCCTGGTCTTCATCATTGAAAGCATTTGACAAAAAGCACTTTTACCACATGCCTCTCACTGCAGTAAACACACCAGCTTTCTCACTCCTCTCTAGGACCCTTTTATAGCTCATTTCACGGACAATGCAACTGAGGCTAGACAGGTTAAGTGACTCGCCCAAGGTCTCCTCAATGGAATTTCCAAACCCAGCTCATAATCCCACTCTGCCCTTTACCTTTGCCAACAGCTGCCTAGGCATGGCAGGAAGCTTTGCCAGTGGATCCGGAAGACCGGGCTTCCATGGACTGGGCTTGACAGGATGCTGTTCTCATGACACACCCCCATGCTCTAAGCCTCCCCTTCCCCTACTTACTAGCCCTGGCTGGGAGTCACATGCTTTGTTTAACTCATACCTTCCATCAGGTGCCTCTCTAGGGCATCACCCCTTTTTTTTTTCAACCGACTGTGGCATTCACTGTATCAGTCCATTGCATGTTAATTTTACAGTCCCTCTCAGCATTCCAAGTTCATGGATGTCCTTTGCAGTGATACATACCGCGTTGACCCGTATCTCCCACCTTCTCCTTTCTCCTTATCTGCTGAGGAGACAGCAGCTCAAGGGACATCCGGGCTGCACTGGTGCCCAAGGTCCGGCAGGTCACCCGGCCCCGGTCCCTATCTGATGCTGCTGCCGGTGTCCTCAGAAAAGACAGGGACAGACACTTGAGAAGATTGTTTTTAAGAGCTCCTGCCGAGTTGTGTCGAGTCATGTGGGTGCACAGAGGTGTCACTGTAGCAGCTCTTCTTTCTTTCGGCAGTGACCTTGAGATCTAGCAATGAGCCACCTGATGCTCTGCCAGGCACACTGAGAAAAGTGCCCCTTCATCCCCAGACCTCAGACAGAGCAGCTGTCTTACATTCACTCAGCAGAAATTTTTCCAGTACTGTCCTTGTGCAGGAAGCCATGAGGATTCAAAATGAAGCCAGACAGACAGGTGCCTGCTCCCAGGGAGTCGCGGATAAGCAGTGCTGCTGGGTCACCACTGGAGGGATCTTTAGCCTCTCTCTGTCACCCAGGGTAGGATTCTAGGTGCACGTGAGAGCTCCAGAACCAGTACCCAGGGCCAGCACGCTTCATAAACGTGCCTTGATTGGCAACACTTCATTTTCATGGAGTCACTTCAGTATAAACGTCACCACCCTCTGCCCACAGCAGTACAAACTTGAAGGCACTTCAGGGCAACATGGCTGGGTTTTAACTTACCCCCAACCCCCAACACTCTCTCTCTCACACATACACACACACACACACAATCTTCGGGAGCTTAAAGCAGGGCTAAGACAGGCTTGTGAGGTGTCAGGGCTGGACACCACAGCCCTGCTAGTGACTTAAGAAACAGAAATCACTCCCACTCGAGTGTACGTATGCCAGGCCATCACGGTTGTCACATGAATTCAGCACAGACAGAGCGCTCTGAACTAAATTGGTTCCTAATGACCTGCAGATGAGTCCACCTGCAGCTGTGTCCCCCATCGCCCTCCCCCTCTTCCTGCTGCCCTGCTCGGCTCGGCTCGGCTCGGCTCGGCTCTGCTCTGCTACGTATGTGCCTGACACCAGCTCCCAGCCCCATGGCGTGCCCGGAAAGACTTCCAGATTCTGCAGGAGCTGAGAAAGCCTCCAGCACCACACAGGCTCTGGCCAGACCTGTGCCTGCTCACTCACTTGCCCTGGTTGCACCAAGTGAATATTTGTGCCGGCCTGGACTTTGGCCTCTGTACATCTCTCAATCCACCAGGATTTCCTGATGGCTGCGGAGTGTTTGGAATGATCCATGAAGAAGCTGCTACGTGTGGAGTGCCAAGTGAAGGCTGTATTTTATGGGCTGACTTCTCCTCTGTCAGCATCCCTAATCCCTTGTTTGCCCAACATCTGGGGCTGCAAGGACCACCCAGACCTGCCAGGCTCTGGCGTGACCCCAGTGTTCATACAGTCTCCCCCAGCACACCCTAGAGCTCTCAATCTCTTTTTCCTCTTGTTCCTAGGCGGCACCCAGCCCCCACCTTTTCAAAGTGCTGCTGTTTACCTTACAATGCTTCCTTCGCTCCCCAGAAGAGAATTCTACAAGGAGCTGTGGGAGGAAGCAAGGACACACAAGTCCAGGATGACTGAGTCAGCTGAGCTCCTCACTGCCATCACGCCATCACGGCTGGCCCTCGACACCCTCGCCTCTGCAGACAGCCTTTGCCAAGGATGCAATTCTTCCCTTAGATCATTCGTTCCACATGAGCAGATGCTGAAATGTGTCACCAGTCCAGACTGGTCCCTCCTGCCAGAATCCTGCCAGAATCCTGCCAGAATCCTGCAGCACACAACTCGGGGTCACTCCACACTGTGTTCGTTCCCAGGCAGGTAGTTGGTGCAGCAGCTAAGACATCACTTGAGATGGCCGGAGAACTGGATGAAGCCACAGCTGCCCTGCTTCCCTTCCAGCTTCCTAACAATGTGCACCCTGGGAGGCAGCTGGTAATGGCTCAAACACTCAGGAAAACCACATAACTTGGACTCAGCTCTGGCTATCGCAGCATTTGGGGAATGATCCAGCAAAGACACTCTCCCCCTCGCTTTCAAATAAATCATAAATAAATAAATATGTAAAGCAAAAATAATGGAAGTTTTTTTTAAGATTTATTTTTATTGCAGATATACAAAGGGGAGGAGAGATAGAGAGGAAGATCTTCCGTGCGATGATTCACTCTCCAAGTGAGCACAATGGCCGATGCTGCACTGATCCGAAGCCAGCAGTCAGGAACTTCTGTCCTCCACTGCTTTTGCAGGCCACAAGCAGGAAGCTGGATAGGAAGTGGAGCTGCTGGGATTAGAGCCGGCGCTCATATGGGATCCCGGTGAGTTCAAGGTGAGGACTTTAGCCGCTAGGCCACAGCACCGGGCCCAAGGGAAGTATTTTTTTAAACTGACATGCCCCATTGATGTTCTCTACGAAGAAGCATTGACATTTCCTGTAAGGAATCCGCTTCCCCCTTTCATTGTCTGATCCCCTAAAAAGCACCTTTCCTGAAGTCCAGTGGCCTCAAAGGGGAACATGTTCCAATGCAAGGCACATCCCCAGCTTGAGGCAGATCCACAGGGGTCTTCATAGGCAGGGTCCTAGCCCAGGGCCTCTGAGATGGGCAGAGCAGTTGGCAGTTTGAGCACTGGCCTATGGTTACAGAGCTTAGAGCTCTGAAACTTCTGAAATACCTTCAGGAAAATCAAGTCAAGAGTTGTTGAAAAAAAAAAAAAAAACTTTGCCTGATGTCTCAACTGGCTAATCCTCCACCTGTAAGCACTGGCATCCCATGTGTGTCCCAGCTGCTCCACTTCCCATCTAGACCCTCCCCTTCACCCCGTTCATGGCCTGGGAAAGCAGCAGAGGACAGTCCAAAGCTTTGGGACTCTGCACCTGTTGTGGGAGAACTGAAAGAAGCTCCTGGCTCCTGGCTTTGATTTGGTTCAGTTCTGGTTGTCACAGCAATGAGCCAGCAGACGAAGATCTTTCTGTGTCTCCTTTTCTCTGTAAATCTGCCTTTCTAACAAAAATCAATCTTTTTTAAAAAAGGCCTCACCTCCCTGGGCAGCATCTCCTGGCCTCTGGGCTCCTTCCTTCCACCTCTCCCCTGGTACAAGACACAACAGGTGATGCCCAGAATCCCCGACCTCTGTGCCCTCCTGTGAGGGCGCATGTCCCCACCAACCACACGAATGATCGAAGCAGCACACACAGTCAGTCCCCATAATTCAAGTCAAACCCCCCAGCTTTTCAGAAAGCAAACCTCTCCTGTGGTCTTCTCACGGTCAAGTTTGCGCCTACACTGGGCAGACACAAAGCAGGTCACGCAAAGCCATGAGAATTCACCAGTTGGAGTAAACGGAGTCTCACCAGGTTGGCAAGCCAACAGCTGCATGGTGAGGAAGACTCCGCCTCCCACCCCAGACATGATTTGAAGCATTTTCTTCCCTGCCTGCGAGAGCTTGACACTAGATAACAAACTCCTTTACTAGGGACTGTGTAGGGCCAGGGGAACGGCCCCTTGGCAGGAGCGGAAGCAGGACCGAGCTGCCCTGGAGACCCAGCAGCACTTCCTGCTGGATTTGAAGATGGCATGGTCATTGAGCTGAGCAATGAGTGAATGCAAGCTTCCCACTCCCTGAATGGGAATCTTTGCAAAATCCTTTTTAAAGAACAGCAATGTTCTCAAACGCAGCCAGCCGATCTATAACGATGGAGCGACCCACGCCAGTCACTCTCACAGCCCCTACCTTTACCCACCCCCCAGCCCTGTCTCCCCGTCGAGTCCATCTCTGCCCGGTGGCTGCAGGGAGCCTTCTGCAAATGGGGTATTCTTTCTTGAGAGCACACACACACAACGTGGCCGTGCTGCTTAACAGTGACTCTCAACCTCCACGGAGCAGAACCTTTCCAAGCACAAGATCCTGGGTCCCATGTGTCCATCTGGACAAGTGTGCTGTGTTGGCAGGGGGGTGTGGTTAGTAACCAGTGCCCCAAAGTTCTGACACTGGGGCACCACAGCCTTGCAACGTGGAGATGACAGACAGACCCATAGAGTTCTCTGTGAGCTCACCCCTCCCCAAGCCCAAGGGATTTGGGGGGTGGGCTGTTTCTCTTCTGCAGCAACCAAATGTCAACCTCCCGGGTTGGTAATCAGAATGCACACGTCCAATGTCCGACTTTTTGGGTTCCATCCCTGGCTCCAGAGCCCAAGACTGCAGCTTCCTCTCATGTAGATCCTGGGAGGCAGGTGGATGGCTCAGGTGACTGCCATCCAGCTGGGTGAGCGGGACTGAGTTTCCCCACCCAGCCTTCAGTCAAGGATCTCTCTTAGGTGAATAAACACAAACTTAATTCTTTTTAAAATCGCAACAGCCAGAGCTGCTTGCCAGCCACCCTAAGGTAGTCACAGGCTGCAGTTATTCTGCCAAGTCATCCCCGGATCCTGCCACCTGGGCCAGAGTATCGGCCGCCCCATCTCCTTCTCGCTCCTTCGTCGGAGGCCAGGCCCATGCCCACCGCAGCTGCGGGTCCATTATTCTGCGGATCCCGCCACTGATGCCCCTACCCCGGGATCTCGCAGGCTCCCGGGGCCCGCCTCCTTTGCACCCTGTCACCTCGTGGAGAAAACCGGGGATTTTTAACCTCCCGCCGTCTCCATGGCAACCGACAGTGTGTCACCGACGGGATTACGACTTCAGGCGCGGGGATTCCGAGAAGGGGCTGGGGAAGGCGACCCCCAACCCACCCACTCATCAGCGCGCCTCCAGAGCCCTGGGCCCACGCCCACCCTGCAGGGCGCGCCTCCTCTGCCCTCCGCGGCTGCAATCGCTCCCGCACTGAGCTCGGCGCGCAGGATGGCGCTGCGCGCGGCCCCCAGCCCGGCGGGCGACCGGAGCCTGCGGGCTCGCCATCCCCGCACCCCGGACCCGCGGTGACCAAGCAGCCCCGCGCGGCGGGAACGGCGGCGGGGGCGGGGACCGAGGGGCGCACGTCCCGCCTCCGGGGCGGGGTCCGGCGCCGGGGAGTGTCAGGAAGAGGAAGAGCGCGGCCGGCGGCGGAGCGCGGCGCGCCGAGCAGGGCCGGGCCGAGCGAGCGCCGCGCGGCCACCACCATGGCCACGGACGAGCTGGCCACCAAGCTGAGCCGGCGGCTGCAGATGGAGGGCGAGGGCGGCGAGGCCGCGGAACCACCGGGGCTCAACGGCGCGGCTGCGGCGACGGCGGCCGGGGCGCCCGACGAGCCGACCGACGCGCTGGGCAGCGCGGACGACGAGCTAAGCGCCAAGCTGCTGCGGCGCGCGGACCTCAACCAGGGCATCGGCGAGCCCCAGTCGCCCAGCCGCCGCGTCTTCAACCCCTACACCGAGTTCAAGGAGTTCTCCAGAAAGCAGATCAAGGACATGGAGAAGATGTTCAAGCAGTGAGTGCGCGCCCGAGCCGGCCCCCGCCCACCCCGCGCCGCCCCGGGACCCCTACCCCAACGCTCGGGCGCTCCCCTGCTTCCCCCCCTAACCCGCCCTGACCCCATCTCACCAGGAATCCCTTCCAGACAACCCCGAGGCTTGGGGACGCCGCCTCACCACGCGGTGGGGCTGGGGACCCCTGCCCCCCCGGGCCCTGGCACGTGACTCCTCCTCTTAGTCATGGAGCCCCCAGCACCCCGTAGGCGCGCGCTTGGAGTGGGAGGGGAGGGAGTCTCCCAGAGGTCCTTGTGGATCGTGGTGAGCCCCACCACCACCACAACACTCAGGGGCTCCCGCAGTCCCGCACCCTGAAAGTGAGGACCTGGGCCCTCCCTCCTCCCCCATCCCGCGCTCCCCACCCCCACACACCCAGCCTCTGGGAGGGGCGCTCCCTGCGCCGCGGGCCACACGCATTCCTTTCCTCTTGATCTCCACGGCCCTGCAGCCTGGGTTCTGAGCAGGGAGACCCCCTTCCCCTCAGCTGTTCAGGATATTCCCCTATACTCCCACCCCCCCACCCCCGCAAACCTTGGCCAGACACTTGAGCCCCTTCCTCGCCCATCCCCGACCACTCCCACTAGTCAGAGAGACCCCTGTGTCCCTGTCTGTGCATCCCCCGAACCCTGCTGCAGGATAGTAGCCTGGGGGCCCGCCCTCCTTTTGCCCTCTTCACCCCCTGCACCCAGCCTCTGTGCAATCCTGGCTCCCCTGCCTCCTGTCAGAAGACCCCCTCCTGGGTCCCTGACACACCACAGCCACTCATTCTGTTTCCTCTGCCCACGGTATAAATCCACCATGCTGACCCCCTCAGTTAGTTCAGCTGGCACCACCACGACCAAAATAACCAGCACCTCTGTGGTGGGACTCAACAGAGGGCTCCCCTGGGGCTGGGCTAGGCAGGAGGTTAGGGGTGCCAGCCCAGGTATGGGGTGTCAGCACCAAGGCATGCAGCCGGAAGCCCAGGCCAAGGGGATGTGTGTAAAGCCACAGCTTAAGACCAACATCTACATCTGATCTCCATGGAGGGGCAGGAAAGGTTTGGGTTCCCCAGAAGTTTGGGTCAATATCGGGAAGGGGGTAGGGACTCTACACCTCTGCGTGGCTGACCTGGGGCCTCCGAGGAGCCTATGGGGCCTCGCTGGAAGCCCATGACACCTCTGCCCAGCCACAGACTGGGTTAGGAGAACAGGATCCGCCCAGTTCCAGGACAAGCAGGTTGAAACCTTGCTGAGCTCCAGGCCAGGTCTGACCTCCCTGCCTGGAACTTCCGCGTGGAGATTGCCCTTGGTGGAGGCGGGGCCCAGGGCTGATTCAGACACACACAGAGGCATGAGAGCTGCCCCTGGCCCCTGTGCTGATAAGAAACAGGAACTCAAGCCTTCACAGCCAGGTCTGACCTGGAACTACTCCCTGCACTTGGGGGGGTGGGGGGGGGGGTCTGAATACAACACTGCACAGCTAGAAAGTTGGGGATCCAAGGTTCGACCCGGTCTGAGAGCCCCAAACCCACGCTCTTCTCTGAGTTTGTCTTCACAGACACCTGCTTGCTCCTCAGCTAGCTCACTCAACACCCACCTCCATGCCCAGGGCTCCTTGCTCTTCTCTCAGCTTCCATGGACTCCCCGCCTGGATTTGTGTGAGGGGGAAGCCCAGACACCCCACAGGAGCAGAACCTGGGGGTGGGGGACTGCAGCTTGCTCAGAAGTGCTGGTGGGGGCATGGTCTCAACACTGTGTCTGCACTCTGGACTCCAAGCCAGCTGCTTTGGTACTGGCTCCACCATGTCCCCAGCACTGTTTACTGGGGCGTTCGGAGGGTGAGGGGGCAGGAAGCAGACGGGAAGAACTGGACCTCTAGGGAGGGAAGTGCTGGCTTGCCGGAGGCCCTGGCCAGGGTGGGAGGCTGTGGACTCTGCATTCAAGGAAACAAGGCCGCACTGTGCCAGCGCAGCCTGCCGAGTGCCGGCTGGGAGCAGTCCACAGACAAAACCTCTGTTCTGTTTGCACTACCCCAGCCAGGCCATAGCCACCTGGGTTCCAGCACACCCCAGGGATAAGAGCCAGGGCTCTGCTGAGGACAGGCCAAGCGAGGGGAGCCTGTCCTCCCGGGAAGCCACTCGCCAGAGTAGCCAGCGGGAGCTGGGGAAGCAGAACAGAGCGGGCCCTGCCTAGTGACTGGCTGCAGCTCAGAAGCTGGGCTGCCTTCCCTCCCAGTCCACTTGCCCTCTGGGCCTCCATCCATGCTCACATGGAGAGGACTAGCAGCATCCGTGACTCCCAGAGGTCTTTGGACTTTGAGGTTTCAGAGGGTCCTGAGTCCCTTCTGGGTGTCAGAGCTGCCCTGGGCCACTTTTGGTTCTCCCATCCTGTGGGGGATTGACTGCCAGCCCCTGGGGATAGAGGGGAGGGTGGGGAGGGCTCTGCAACCCACTAGGATCTCAGGCTCTGCCTGCAGGAGACTTCGCACCCACTCCCCTGTCTACAGGTGGAAGCCAAGACCCAGAGGAGTGCAGTGTCTTGCATAGGGTCCCAGGTTCATGGCTGTGGTTGAGGCAGAAAGCCCCTGTCCCTTGTCTGTACCTGGAAGAAGGGGTACGTGCCTTTTGGGGTGGCACTCAAGGGTGCTAACCTGGAGCCAGGCACAAGGTGCCACTCACCAGAGTGCTTGGTGACTCAGTCCCAGCTCCCCCTGCAGCTGCACCCTAAATCCCCATCTCTCTCCCTCCCTCCCTCATCCCTGGGGTAGAGTGAGGACGGTGGGGTGGGCCCAGGAGCCTCAGCTGTACCCTGCTCTGACACCTGCTGGGAAGGCAGGCAGCCTTTGATGCTCTGTCTGCTCTGGACTCTGAGGACACTGCCCTAGTTCCCGTCGTACCCAGGCCAGGCAGGCCCGGCCCCTGAGATAGAGAGGCAAGCTTCCTTTCCCATCTGGTGGTCTCTGCCCCCACAGGCTCCTCTTTCCCCCACCCTCCTCAACCCCTCCCAGGTATCTGCTTGGATCTGGGTGCTCCTGGCACCTCTCCTGAGTCGCTCCTGGAATGCAAACAGGTGCAGTGTTTGAGAGCAGGGCCTTGGGGCTCTGCGTTCTGGGTTTGAATCCCAGTTGTGGACTGCGTAACTTTCCAAGCCTCTGCCCCTTGCCTTGGGACAGACCTAATAACAGTACCCTCCTCACAGGGCTGTCATTGAGCTGGCACCCAGGGCAGCGTCACAATAGCCCTTGGCACCTATATTTACCCCCCTTGGAGCTGCCAGCAGCCCCTTTGCTTTGACCAGAGTGGCAGAGAACCAAATAAATGAAACAGGGAAATGAACTCACTGGGTGACGTGGAAGGGAGGTAGCAAAGACAAGGACAACACAGGCAGACAGCAGCCCTGGAGTGGCACACCCAGGGGCCTCAGCGCCTCTGAGCTCCAGTTCCCTGTGTGGCTACAGTCATGGGCTGAGGAGTCTGTGGATAAAAAGCCTAGCGCCCTTGTAAAGAGCCTTGCATGTGGTTTATTGAGTTTCTACTAGGAGCAAGTTGCAGAGAATTCCATGAAGAATCCAGTGCCTGCCCTCAAGAGGCTTAGGGGCCCAGGGAAAAGGGCCATGTGCAGGGAACTTCAGGGGCAGTGGAAGCTAGCTCCCTCTGTGCCACGCCAGGCCTGTGGGGTGGCCAGCCCCAGCCTCTGTGTAAGTGAAGGAGTCACTGAATCCTCACACCAGCATGGTGAAGGGGACACAGGTATGACACCCCACTTGACACATGGGGAAACTGAATCAGTCGTGCAAGGTTAGGGTAAGTGGCAGCTGCAGGTTATGGGGGCTTCCTGCAGGGAACCCCCAGAGGCCAAGGGAAGACTGTGTTTATGGTTGGGGTGCTGGAGCTGGGTACCCCCTGGGGGAGGTGATGCTTTTGGATCCTTTGCCTGCAGGGGTGGGGAGCCCCTCTAGGGGAGGAGTTGTTGACCTAAGTTCCCTGGGCCTCCCACTTCCCCTTGGCCTCTGAGTCATCCGCTTGCACTCTCCCACCCCCTGGGGACTTCTGCTTTCCCTGTGGTTGGCACCTTCCTGCCCGCCTTCTCAGAGCCAGCTTCCGAGGAGGGGATGGTCCAGCGCAGGGACACCAGGCCCTGCTGCCGCAGGGGCGGGCAGAGGCCCTTTGTACAAGACTGGCCCAGCTGGAGGAGGAGTCAATGAAAACCTCATAGGTGCGAGCAGGGCTGTCCCCACGCCCTCAGCGGCCTCTCTGCCTCTGGCCGCCCCGAGCCGCTCATTGGTCAGAGAGAACCACTGGCCATTCTTTGGCAGGTGCCGTTCACCTGTGCTCTTTTCTGCCAGTTTTGGAGACTGGGTCCCAGAAGGATTATGTGCCACCCAAGTCACACAGCTTGGAAGTGCTGGAAATGGAGTGTGAACCTGGGTCCTTCTGTACCCTCTTCACAGTGCCTGGGCTGGGAGCTCCTTAGAAGTGCAGATGCCCAGGCTCCAGCCCAAACCGGCCATCACCCTGCATTTTTAACAAGGTTGACCAGATGTGCGTGCTGATACTTCAGCCATTGAACCATCCTGTAGCTCTGGCCTAAGGCTGCTTATAGTCTGTTCCACAAGGATAACAAGATGAGGGGAATGAAATCAACAAACCAAGTACCGAGCCCTGGATTCTATTAAGCGTTCGATAAATGTTCCTTATAATCACCATCATAACGATAATTAAATGCAAGCAAGGAAGGAGGCAGTTAGGGGAAGGAGCTGGCCGGATCTGAAGCTTTGGCTGCTAGAAGTTCATGGAGGTGTCCTTTGGTTGTTGTTGAACTTGAGGTCAGAATGTCAGCCCCTGGAGGCTCCTACTTAAACTTGATCCTGGAACTCACTGACCAGCCTAGGGGAACTGCGGGCACCACACATGGGTTTATCTCCCTTACTCTCAATCTCTCTCTCCCTCTCTCCCTGTGCTGACACAGAGGAGTCAGGGGATGGACCAAGAGGAAGTGGTGGATGCTGGGCCTCCCCATATGAGTCAGGGGTTGGGGAGTAAGCGGGAACTGCTGAGCAGTCACTACCCCCACACAGAGCCTCGACCTGCACTTCCCTCCAGACGGGGGAGGCAGCCTGGGCCAAGCTGGCTGGTTAGAACAGCCCCAAGGCCAGTTACCTAGAACCTCCCTGTCCCACGAGACCAGTCTGCCCATTGCTCAGAACAGAGCTGAGGCTTAGGAACCACTAGGGCCTCCCCGAGGCAGGATGGGAGCCAACCAGTTCTGTCAGAATGTCAAAATTGAAGCCAGGCAGGCCTGGGGGCTTCTGAGCCCATTAACACCCTGTCTCCAGCAGTCTCCAACAGGGGTTTCAGGGGGTCAGAATTGGGGCTGATGTGTGCTGTGTATATGTGACTGCGTGGTCCGGCAGGCTGGGCTGCACAGGGCGTAAATGTACTTGAACTCCTTGGCGAAGCAGCAGCCTCCTGCCTGATAATGCAGACAGGACATCTGCACTGAGAACTGGGTGTGCAGCCAGGTCCCTGAGGTTATCTGATATAGGGTCTAGAGGCCCCGGGATACAGTCTGGTTTGGGTCCCAGCTCATGACCCGTGACTGGCCATTTCACTTCCTCTCTGGGCCTCAGCTGCCTCATCTGTTAGAGGAGGGTGGTTTTGGTTTTTTGTTTTTTTTTTGTTTTTTTTTTTTTGGAAAGGTGCATTTACATAGAGAAGGAGAGACAGAAAGATGTTCTATCTGCTGATTCACTCCCCCCAAGTGGCCACAAAGGCCAGAGCTGAGCTGATCCCGAGTCAGGAGCTAGGAGCCCCCTCCAGGTTTCCCATGTGGGTGCAGGGTCCCAAGGCTATGGGCCATCCTCCACTGCTTTCCCAGGCCACAAGCAGGAAGCTGGATGGCAAATGGAGCAGTCGGGACAGGAACTGGCGGCCACATGGGATACTGTGCTTGCAGGTAGAGGATTAGCCTGTTGGGCCACAGCATCAGTCCCCCTGAAGGAAGATGCTTATGTCTTCTTCCTGGAGCTCTGGTGAGCGTCTGACACAAAGTAGTTGCTCAGCCACAGGTAGCCAGAAATGATAAGATTGCCATGAAATGTCCTTGCCTGCATGCAGGGCCAGGCATGGACCCTCCGTGCTGCGAGTCCCAGCCAGCCACTGCCCATCTCCATGGTGCCCGGTTATCAGATCTGGGTGTGGTGGTGGGGGAGGAGCAGCCAACAGGGTGGGACCAGGGGATGGGGTCTGCCCGGGTGGTAGCCGGCTGCTCCACCACAAGCAAGGGCTGGGAAGGGATTTTTGTCACCAGCATCGGGGCGGCAGCTGCTGAGCCCTCCCTGGCAAGAACAATTCAGGGGGAGGCGGGTAGGAATGTGGGCACAGTGCCAGGCCTGGCAGCCTCCCTCCCAGGCTACAGAAAAGTGCTGAGCTCCCAGCCCTACCCAGTGGAGTCAGCCTTCCCAGGCTCCCTACCCCGCAGGCCCCACGAGCTGAGAAGGGGGACCCTGTGTGGGAGCAGGAAGAAGGGGTAGATTGAAGGACAGCCACCAGCTGCCAGGTTGCTGCAGTCCACCAGTGGTGTAACCCTGGGCTGCTCGCCGCCTGCTCTGGGCCTTCATTCCACCCCACAATATGAGGCAGGTAGACCAGATGGCTTTCAGCACTGCCTTCTTTTTCCTTGGAATTTCTTAGCTCTTAGGAGCTTCTGTTCTTGCCAAGGAGAGAGCCACTCCAGCCAATTCAGAGCATCCTTCTTGCCCAGTCTGCTCACCATCCACCTGCTGATGGCCCAGCAGTCCCCACCACCCTACTCCATCACTTGCAGGACAAGGGGAAGCAAAGGGGCCAGAGAACAATTCAGATTCTGTCTAGTGGCCTCTGTCATTCTGTCCCCCAAGTCACTGAGTCAAACCTCAGGGGTGATGCGGGAGAGCCGTGGTTATGTTGTCCAGCTCCTGCCTTCAGACCAGTGCTTCTCATGCCTTTCCTCTTAGCCCTGTACCATCAGCACTCTGGGAGATGCAGGTGTGAGTGTGTGTTGTTTTAGGAGAAAGAAGCATACAGAGCTCCTGTTTGCTGCTGCACTGGCCAGGGCTGAACCATGTCAACGCCAGAAGCTGGAAACCCCATCTGGGTCTCCCATGAGGGTGGCAGGGACCCATCTCTTGTGAACCATCATCTGCTGCCTCCCAGGGTGCACATGAGCTGGCGCTGGACTTAACCACCCTGATACAGGCATCAGGCTAGCATCTCCGCTGCTGGACCTGCACCTGCCCCTGTGTGTGAAATGCTTGGTGAGGAGCAGCAGCTGTGATTATTAGCAATAAACTAACAGGTGTTAAGCACCTATTAAATGCAAGGCATTTTACGCCTATAATCTTTTCCTCTTTAATAATCTTAACCATAGTGATTGTTGCTGTGGTTGACATATATGAAGTGCAAGCTGTGGCCTAGGAGTCTCGTTGCATCCCCGCCTAAGGAACTGAGCTGCATCCTTTGGTCTCCGTGATGTGGAAGAGGAAGTTGAAGTTCATGAGGTTAAGTGACTTGACCAGGGTCCCGCAGGCAGCAAGTGGAGTGCTAGGGTTTGGATTAGGTCAGGCAGAGTGGATGTGGACACAAGCCTTCCAGGCCATCTTTGGTCCGGGTGCCCCTGGCTCCTGGCTCATACCCAGCTCCAACGCACATCAGAGCCTGTCACACGCAGCAGATGGCCACTCCCTAGGGGTCTCAGGGGAACAGCCTGCTCCAAGGTTACCTCCTCTGAAGGCACCCCGCCTCTCACCCCAGCCCCTGGCCTCTCCCAGCCTTGTCACCTGCCCGTGATGATTGATCCATTGGCACTGTGGCCAGCCCTTGCATTGTCCCCTTGGGGACTGGAGCCTACCTGGGCCAAAGCCCAGGCCCTGTCATTGATTGACCCTGATGGATACAGGCCATGCTTCCAACTGTGGTTTGAGGTGAGGCCCAGCCTGGCCTGACTGCTGCCAGAGGCAGAGGGAGCCAGCCAGAGCCCAAGCTTCTGTCCCAGGGACTTGATCCACACTTTCTCTGGAGCCGAGCTGTGGTTGGCTCGGGGAATGCAACCGGAAGAGCAGGATCTTTGCCCCATCCCTGCCTGTTGGTGATGGGGCCTCACCTTCGCCATTTGCCCTGCCAGGGTGGCTGAGCTCAGGGGTTGTCTAGAAGCAGCGCCTGGCACGTAATGAGTGCTGAAGAAGGGAAGTTAAATCTTACCCAGTGTGATGCTGGCTGCCATGTGTGGAGGCAGCTTGGGGCAGGGGGCAGTGTGCCCAGGGCTCATCGGTCCCCACAGGAGAGGTGCCAGCAGCAGGGGCCAGTTCATGGTTTCTGGGGGGGCTGTCACATGGCCGTAGGGTGTAACACCCAGCTGCCCCAGCCACCCCACTAGATGTCATGAACACCTCCCAGTTGTGGCCAAAACGTCTCCAGATGTTGGCACCTCACCCTGGGGTCATGGGCACTCCTGCTTATTTATTGCAAATGCATAGGTGGTCTGGCCCAGCTCCCTAGTGGCCTTCTCTTGGTGGAGTGTCCCCTCCCCACACACTCACTGTTCCCAGGAGTCACAGGCCGGGGCCAGGAGGGTCCCAGATCCTCTGCCAGCTGACTGCAATGGCTGCAAAGATGGAAGGAGGGGCTCCAGTTCGACATCTGCCTGCAGGGAGCCCTAGGCCAGCTTCCCCGACCCCCTACCCTGGCCAACCTCTCACCCCAAGCTGGGACAAAGGCCAAGGGACCCTGTGTTCCCTCCAGGATTCCCGTGCTGCTTCGCTTCCAGCCACTGAGTCACTTGCGCATGAACTATTTATACCCCTCGCACAAATGGTCCCCTCGGCACTCCAGGCAGGCACGTCTGTGCCCAGGCACCACATGACACATGCAGGCGGGCTGGGCATGGAGCAGATGGAGGAGTGTGAGCCCCAGAGACCTGGTTGGATGTCTGCACCCCTCCTTACTGCTCTGAGAGCTTGAGCAGATCCCTTAACCTCTCTGAACCTCCCCCTGGAACATAGGTTACTTATGGCAGCTGGGTTCCATTAGTGTTTGCTAGTGGGTGTACGTGTCATGCAAAGTTCTAGACACATGGGCAGGGGAGGTGTACCTGTGTGGTATTCTAGGGTGTGGCAGGACCCTGAAAGTCAGCCCTGGTGTATTACACTGATGTCACTCAGCCAGGTGGAAGCCTTGAGGACCACACAGATGACTGTGTGCACAGTAAGGGCTGGCTGGCTAGTCGACCCTGAGACCACTCTTCCCAAGCCCCACTCAGAGTTCCAGGAGACAGAGGCAGGCCACTGATTGGTTAGCTTGAAGACAGAGGGCAGAGCTGGGCCCTTCAAGCCACACCCCGTGCCACCAGGCTGTACGTTCCATCCTGGAGCTGCCCTCTGATCCCAGCCCTGACCATAATAAGGAGGCCGGCTGGGAGGGATGTTTGGACTCTGCCCCAACCCGTGCCTGTCTCGCACGGACAAGCACGTTGACGCATGTAGGGTAAGTCCTTATCACCAGATACCCCAGCACGGCCTGGCCCTATCTGCTGCCTCCCTGCAGGCAGCCTGCACAGCCTGTCCCTGGGTATGCCTCCAACTCCTCCAAGAAGGCCAAAGCAGGTGCCCTCTGGCCACTGGCCCTGCCACTGCATCCCCTACGCCAGTGATCTCCACGAAAGCCGACTTACAGGCTAGACATCCCTTCCCGCACACACGTGCTAGGAGCTGTGAACTCCCATGGGCTATTGGAAAATGTGATTTAGGGAATATCCTGGGGGTGCACTCGGCGGAGCCGCAGCCCAAATCCGTATGGATGCTGGATCGAGTCCTAGTCACCCTTCTGAACCAACTCCCTGCTAATGCATCTGGGAGAACAGCAAAGGACGCCCCAAGTGCTAGGGCCCCTGCACCCACAGGAGACGCTCAGATGGAGCTCCCAGCTTCAGCCTGGCCCCACCCAAGTCACCGCCACTGGTAGGAGAGTGAGCCAGCAGCTGGAAGCTTTCTCTCATGTCCCTTGTCCTCACTCTCTGCCACTCCATTTCAAATCACTCTTTTTTAATGGTACTTATTTTAAAGATGAATTCAAAAGGCCTTGAACAATATCACCTGCCTGCTGGTTCACTCCCCAGATGCCTGCACCAGCTGAGGCCGGGACTTCACCACTGACTCCCAAGGGTACTCGTAAACGGGAAGCTAAAACTGGCAGTGGGCTGGGACTCAGCCCCAGCACCCCCGTGTGGGAAGTGCTGTCCCAAGCAGTCAGTGTCTTAAAGTCCTTCCCTCCTTTGGTCTTGGAAGTCCCTCGGGTGGCTTCTCTGTTGAGTGTCTCGGGACGTCTGTCCTGAGGTTTTCTGCCCCTGCATGGGCCGAGCACAGGCCAGGGCGTGAAGCAGACCCTCCCCACCCCAGGCCAGGGGAGCCGGGGAAGAGCCACTATCTGGAAAGAGGTACCCTCTGTACCACCTCCTGCCCCCCAGCACTTCTCAGCTGGGAGTACTGTTGCCTGTGGGGCAGGTCTGGGTGACATTGTGGCCATCACAGCTCAGGTGAGGTGCAGCTGTCCGGGGCATCCCTCCCCCACAGGGAGCGACTCTGCCCTGAGAGTTCGCCATGTGAGATGCAGAAGCTGCAATGCCAGGAGGTTGTACTGTCCGCTGGGGCCAGGGTGTGCAGCGGAGATGTGGCCGAGCTGTCCCGGGCCCCCTGGAAAATGCTGGCTTTGCCAGCTGGTGCTAGACATGGCCAGGATGCCCAGTCTGTTCCCTGGAAAATGCTGGCTTTGCCAGCTGGTGCTGAGCCCAGCCTGTACGCTGGGGTGTCATGGGGGCTTTCTTTTTCTTGTTTGTATCACATTCAGTGTGTGTCCCCTGTGCCCACAGGCTTATCCAACACACAGGAGCCTGCCAGACCAAGTGGTGAGCTCCCAACCATCAGGACGCTGCCTGGGCTAGAGCACCTCCTAGCTCTGGCTGAGCAGCATGGTTCATGTGAGGGGCTCCTGAGCACCCCAGGCCCCATGTGTTCAAATGGGATGTATGTCAGGATTAACCTCGTGCCGCTCTCACTGTGCCCACAGGTACGACGCCGGGCGGGATGGCTTCATTGACCTCATGGAGCTGAAGCTCATGATGGAGAAGCTGGGGGCCCCCCAGACCCACCTGGGCCTGAAGAACATGATCAAGGAAGTGGACGAGGACTTTGACAGCAAGCTCAGCTTCCGGGAGGCAAGCCCTGGCCCCGCCCCGCTCCTACACACACACACTGGCCTTGCTTGCTTTTTTCTGTGTTTGTTTTAACTTATTAGACAGATATACGGAGAGAAAGATCTTCATCCACTGGTTCACTTCCCAAGTGGCCACAACGGCCAGAGTCCAGATGATCAGGAGCCAGGAGCTTCCTCCAGGTCTCCGACGCAGGTGCAGGGTCTCAAGACTTTAGGCCATCCTCTACTGCTTTCCCAGGCCACAAGCAGGGAGCTGGATGGGAAGTGGAGCAGCCAGGATACGGACTAGCACCGATGTGGGATCTTGAGTGTGGATTTGGCCACTAGGCTATCACACTGGGTCCACACACCCTGGCCTTTGTCATTGGGTAACTGGCTGGGCTGAGACTGCACAGGGTGACCTGGAACAGGGCTGGTGGAGGAGGATCTGAGACAAGGAGAAGGCTGGCCATTATTTCCTACACAAAGCCGATGTCCAGCACAGTCTGTAGAGCTGACCTAGGTGTTGTCCTGGCACACAGAGGCAGATCCTGAGGCCTATGGGGGCATAATGAGAGCAAGGTGACAGTCCCACCAGCTGGGAAGTTGCCTTCCTGCCACGTTCGGCCAGGCCAGCAGCAACCCAGATGCAGAGGGCCCAGAGGGCGGGAGCCCAGGCTCGGGCCCTGGGAGCAGGTTAAGCCTGGGGTGCGGCAGGACTCGACCCCTCTCCCACCCTCCCAACATCTCGTGCCCCTCTCTCTGCAGTTCCTCCTGATCTTCCGCAAGGCGGCGGCCGGCGAGCTGCAGGAGGACAGTGGGCTCCACGTGCTGGCCCGCCTCTCTGAGATCGACGTCTCCACCGAGGGCGTGAAGGGTGCCAAGAGCTTCTTCGAGGCCAAGGTCAGGAGCCAGCTACCGTGCGGTCCCAGCTCAAGGACAAGGGGACCCGGATCAGCTCTAGGGGTCACAGTCCCCCTTCTTGTCCCTGTTCAGGCTGCAAGGACACTGACTCCTGGCCTCTGACCCCTGCCATCATAGTGACATGCCCTTTTCCCACTTGCTTCGGAGGTGGTGTGTGGTGGGGGAACTGTGTGCTCTCGGAGAGGGGACAGGGTCCACCTTCACTCACCCATCCTGGCCCACAGGACTGGGCCTTACGAAGGGGGAGCTTGGAGTCAGCAGCTGGGAGCACAGCGTGGGGAGCCCCAGGACCCACCTGCACACTTGCACCCCTCCAACACCTGCTGAAATGGAGAATATGGCCCCTGCCCCCACAGCTGCAGGATCCCCCACTTTGCCTGTAAAGCTTAGGCCTTCCACAGACCGCTCCCTAACCCCCTCTGGGCTTCCCAGGGTTAATGGAACATTTTGGGGTTCACCAGCAGATTTGGGGCACACCTGGGCCCTGCACAGCCCAAGAACAGCAATGTCCGTGTAGCTGCTGTATGCCTTACCTCCCAGGGCACCAGAGCGTCTAGTTCTTAAGGTGGAAGCTCCAGCTCCAAGGTTGTCTGGCCCGGGCCGGTGCTGCTGAGAGCTGCGGGGTGAGACACAGCAGTCTCAGCCTGACCCTCACGGCCGTGCCCTTCCAGGTCCAGGCCATCAACGTGTCCAGCCGCTTCGAGGAGGAGATCAGAGCCGAGCAGGAGGAGAAGAAGAAGCAAGCGGAAGAGATGAAGCAGCGCAAAGCGGCCTTCAAGGAGCTGCAGTCCACCTTCAAGTAGCCCGGCCCACCCTTGGCCACCGCCCTGCCTGGCAACGCCCCAGCAGCCTCCAGGCGCATGGGGTGGGGCACCTCCACTGCCCAGGACCACTGTGGAGGGCCCCCAACACCTCTGCAAGCCCAGCCAATAGAGGGCTTCATGGAGGCGGCCACCGGCTCCCTACTCCCACCTGCTGTCCTTGAAGCTGTGACACCAGCACCGGCCCCTGCCTGGCCCAGCCCTGCACCTTGCACCCCTGGCTGCCCGCTGCCTGCTGCAGCCCCTCCAGAACCAGCTCCTGCTCCAAATCCCCGCTGCCCCCCTCCCACATCACCCCACATACACCAGCCTCCATGTCCAAGGTCCCCGGGCCCTTCCAGCCCCTTCCTCCATGGGGAAGATCCCAGAGACAACAGCAGTCGTGGGACCGGGTGGTGGGGGGACCAACAGGAGCACCAGGGTGCCCTCAGTCCAGAAGCCTCTCCTCTTGGATCTGCTAGCAGGGCGCAGCTTCTGTTAAGATGAGGGGACCCCCACAGACATGGAGGCAAAACCCAGCCAGGCAAAGAGAGGGGGGCCACTGTGCCCATCTACCTCACGGGCCCACACTCTGCCGGGCACACCGTGGGAGCCTGGACAGGAAGACTCGGGGGGCAGTGACCCCTCCACTCGCTAACACTCTGGGGATCCCAGTGGCCTGTCGGAGGTAGAGCAGTGCGAGAGGAGACCACCACTTCACAGGGGTCATCCCAGAGCGTGCGTTTGCATGCAAGTGTGGGGCAGGATGGGGGAGTGGGCCTGGCTCCACCCCATCCCACCTCCCTTCCCCAAGGGGTGGTCATGCCTCGTCCACCCACGACGGGCCCTGCCTGTCAGGCCTAGCCACCCCTGTGCCCATCACCAGCCAGGTGGCGGCCGAGGTCCTCCCACGTACTTGCTAACGTGTGTGTGTATGTGTGTGTGTCCGTTGCTGTGTTGTGAACTTGAGCGTCACCCAGTCCGAGCCAGTGAACAGCCACCCTGGTTGCCCTTATGCAATTCCCCTGTGCGTCACAACGGCGTCACTGCTTTGTCAACTCAGTCTTTATTTTAAGAAAGCCCTCTTCCCCGACACAGTCCACACAGCTCCATGCACCTGCAGAAATTGTCTTTTTTTTTTTTTTTTTTTTGGCCTTAGAACTTGCAGACACTGGGAGGTCCCAAGCCGGGAGTGGCAGCTGTGGCCTGGGATTGCGTTTGCCTTAGTAGATGTGTCCACAGGTGAATATAAAATGTGCTTTGGGGGGAGGTTTTTGGCTTTATTTTTTTTTTCTCCCTTCTCAAAAAAAAAAAAGCTACGTCTTCATTCGGTGGTACGATTATTTTTTTTAACTAAACTAAGATAAAATTCTATATTTCTATGTGTGTGTGGTTCTTGATGGCTAGTGGGGGAGGGGAGGGGCTGAGCGTGGAGGGCACAGTAGGGGGTTGCCTGGGCACTGAGACAGCTGCGACTGAGGCTGGGGACAATTAGCACACATTAATAACTCGTTTAGCTCAGCCTGCGAGGCGAGGAGGCCCAGAAGGCAACTGGGGCAGCAGGATGCACAGTCCAAGCTTATGGACTGTGCTCTGACCATTAGGCAGCTCTGAGTTTAGAGTGCAGTAGCCAAAAGAATGGCATTAAGGCCAGAGGAATGGATTCTGGATTGATGTACCCCAGAGCTCCCCAAAGGTTCGCTGCCACACCGACACATGAGGTCTGAGGTCTCGGGTGGGCTAGGATGTCAGGGAGCGGTGAGGAGAGACGGACCCCCAGCAGCCTCTGGATGGATCAGACCTATCCAGGCAGTTAGGGATTAGCCTTGCAGCACTGCCTCCCAGTGGCCATGCGTGGTACCAGAGTGCCACACACTGGCCCTGGCAGCATACACCTTGCACGCCACCCAGTGGCCACGATGCCCCTGGAGTGCAGTAGCTTTGGCTAAGCAAACACCTTGCATCCTGGAGGAAAAGGGAATGTGGCACAGCTGCCAGCCTGAGCCCTGCTGGCCAGGCAACAGACAACAGGCCTGGAGCCTGAGTGAAGGCCAGCTGTCCCAGGTCAGGCCTCTTCCCCCAGGCCTCAGGCCATCAGAGGCAGCTGTCCCAAGCCAGGCTCTCCTCCCCCAGGTCTCAGGCCATCAGAGACCCTCAGCCTCATCCTGCACGAGATCCCCTCAGAGGCGGCACATGGAGGACTAGAGTCCCAAAGACATAACACATGAACATTCTTCCCTGACGCCCGCTCTGAAGAAGGCTTCTTCCCACTAAGTGTTAATCCCTTTCCCAAACACCACACCCCCAGACCCGCACAGAACCGTGGGCCCCAAAATCTGGCCCACCTCACCCTCTCAAACTCTTGCATCTGGCTTTGACAAAGAGCCCTGCCTGCCCCTGCACCGCCCCCTCAGGGCCTCAGCCAAGAGGCAACAGCTGCTCCCTGAGTCACCCATCCCAGCGGCCAGGAAACCCAGGCCAGGCAGCGGCACCTGCCTGGTTTCTCAGGCTCACGTCCCGCCCCCTTCCCTCCCAACCTTGGCATTTCTCCTGCTGACACCCCAGGACACCATCTGACCACACCACCCACCTAACCCCTGCCAGGTTACCTGCCGCTGATCTGGCAGCACAGCCTGTACCTGCGAAGACCAGGGACTGTGTAGTCCAGGGCTGTTGGGACAGAGTTTCCAAGGAAGAGATCTTTGCTGGGCCTGCACGCCCTCACCCTCTGTTCTTGGCAACCCCTGGTCCATCTCTCCTGGGAGCACATATTGCCCTGGCTGGCAGGGAGCTCCCCCAGGGCTGAGCATGGGACCTGCACCTAGTAGCACAGGGAATGTGGGAGACCAGATGACTGAATGTTTGCTGTGTCTATGACATACCAGGGCCTAACCTCTGAGCACACAGGACGGTCACTTTTAACTGCACAGCTTTGTCCAATGCTGAGCCCCTCTCTTCTCAAATGAAACTTTCCTCTGTGGTCCCTGCAGCTGTTCCTTCAATCTTTGCTGTCTGTCACCGTTGAGGCCAACAAGGGGAATGGCATCCTCAGAGCAGCTGTCCCCTGCGTGGGGCTGGGCCGGGGCCAGCAGCAGCTGCCTGCCCATTCTCAGCGGCTCCCAGCCGGTCTTCTCCTAGCAGCCCCAGGCCCTGGCCAAAAGTGCCTGCAGTGCTCAGACAGGGCGCTCAGGATCATCCATGGGACCTTGTCCCAGACAATGGAGCAGGACGGGGCCTCTCGCCGGGCATCACAGGCTCAGCGGGCTCAGCCGGCTCAGGGCCGGAGGAGGCCCTTACATGCTATTAATGTGCTCTCCCTTTGAAATCAATGGGAGTGAAATGAAAATGCTTCAGACCACAGCGTGCTCATCTTCTCCCCCACACCATTACGAGGCCTAATTGTGACTACTCTCTGTTGAAGGAAGGGGCCCCGGGAGGCAGAAGGCCCCAGTTACAGGGCAGACTCAACTTCTCAAGGATGGGAACAGGCACCTAGCAGTTCAGGTGCCCAAGTCCCACTTTGCAGGACCTGGGTCCACACCCACCTCTGACCCCTGACCCCAGCTTGCCATGAATGCAGCAGCTATGTCTCCAGGGACGGATTCCTGCCATCCATGTGGGAGACCTGGAGTGAGTTCCCACTCTTGGCTTTGACCTTGGTCCAGGCCGAACCCCAGCCAATTATTATCTTGGGTATTTGGAGAATAAACCAGTGAATGGGCTCACTCGCCTTTTAATGTGCTCTCCCTTACACAGTTTTCACTATTTTTAAAGATATTGAAAACTCATTTTCTATTTACTTGAAAGGTCACAAAAATAGGAAAAGAGACAGTGAGAGAGATCTTCGTCCACTGTTTCACTCAGCAAAGGCTGTAACAGCCAGGGCTGGAGTAAACCAAACCTAGGAATCTGGAGCTTCTTCCAGGTCGCCTACATGGGTACAAGGGACCAAGCACTTGAGCCATGTTCTTCTGCTTGCCCACGTACAGTAACAGGAAGCTGGATCAGAAGTGGAGTAGCCGGGAGCCAAACCAGCATCCATATGGGATGTCAACATCATAGACACAGGCTTAGCCTGCTATGCCACAATACTGACCCCCTTTAAATTTTTTCTCAAAGACTTATTTTCATTGAAAACACATATTTACAGAGAGAAGAGACAGAGAAAAATCTTCCATCTACTGGTTCACTCCCCAAGTGGCCACAATGGCCAGAGCTGAGCTGATCTGAAGTCAGGAGCTTCTTCCAGGTCTTCCACATGGGTGCAGGGTCCCAAGGCTTCGGGCTGTCCTCTACTACTTCCCCAAGCCACAGGCAGGGAGCTGCTTGGATGTGGAGCAATGAGGACAAGAACCATATGGGATCCCATATGGGATCCTAGCGCTTGGAGGTGGAGGATTAGCCATGAACCATTGCTAAATATGTTTTGTTTGTTTGTTTGTTTCGTTTGTTTTTGAGAACTAGATAAAGGAGTCCACAGAGTCCTGGCAGGACAACGCTGTCACCTGCCTTCATGGCCCTGATGGCAAGTCCATCCACGGGAAGAAATTTCAAGAGGAAGACTTCATCCTGAAGCACCAGGTCCCGGCATCTTTTCCTGCCTTCAAGGTCTGGCTCCGGTGCTGCCCAGTTCTGTGGTCCTGGATGGCTACTCCCCTGTCCTCAGTCCTGGCCTCTTCACCTGCAAGAAGCAGGTGGCATCTACTTCCTGTCAGTGGAGGAATTAAAGGAGTTGACGCGGGGGGAGTTGAACATGACTCTTGGCATGTAGTAGGTGCCCAGTTCATGATAACTCAGACTATCAAATTGGCTCAGGATATTTGGCCAGCCCCAGTGCCTGCTGCATTAAACAGTAACCAGCCAAGGTCAAAGGAAGGGTCCTGTCAGAACAGGTTTCTCCCAAGGGGAGGTTCAACCTTGGTCAGATGCACCTGCCTATATAAATGAGGCCCTGCCAGGAGAAGACAGTCAGTGCTGACCACCCACCCGCACCATGCTGGGCATCACCGTCCTCGCCTCACTCCTGGCCTGCGGTAAGCTTCGGGTGGGGACTGACAACAACCATCGGTGAGCTCGGGTTAGCCACCCAGGGACAGGGACAGGAGCAGGGGCCCTCAGCTCTCCAGGAAAGACATTTAGGGTTCAGTGTGGGTTCAGACACTGTTGACTGACAAGGAGTTAGATGTGCCACCTCCCTCTGGCCAACTCTGCTTCCAGCTCCGCAAAGTCGGGCTGCGAAGGCCATGCAAGCATCAGGGACACGGCAGATTCCCCACACTGGGTTCCCTCCACAGCCACTGGGCCATGCCCCTTTTGGCATCTTTGCCCTCTCACCCCTGTCTTAGTGGCATTCTTTCAGAACAGGAACCAAGGGACCTGGCTTAAATGCCATTAGCAGGCCAGTGTTGAGACATCATAGGTAAAAACTATACTACCTATGGCACTGGCATCCCATCTGGGCACCAATTTGTTTCCTGGTTGCACAACTTCCTATCCAGCTTGCTGCTTATGGCCTGGAAAAGCAGCAGAGGATGGCCCAAGCGCTTGGGCCCCTGTACATACACAGGCGATCTGGAGGAAGGCCCTGACTCCTGTGCCATCTGGCCCGGTCCTGGCTGTTACAACCACCCAGGGGAGTGAATTAAAGGACGGAAGATCTCTCTTTGTCTCTCTGGCTCCCTCCCTCTCTGTGACTTTGGCTTTCAAATAAATCTTCTTTTAAAAAAAAATTATTTATTTTTATTGGAAAGTCAGATATACAGAGAGGAGAGACAGAGAGGAAGATCTTCCATCCGATGATTCACTCCCCAAGTGAGCACAACGGCCGATGCTACACCGATCCAAAGCCGGGAGCCAGGAGCTCTTCTGGATCTCCCACGCGGGTGCAGGGTCCCAAAGCCTTGGGCCGTCCTCAACTGCTTTCCCGGGCTACAAGCAGGGAGCTGGTCAGGAAGTGGGGCCACCAGGATTAGAACCGGCACCCATATGGGATCCCAGTGCATTCAAGGTGAGGACTTTAGCCACTAGGCCACAGTGCTGGGCCCTCAAATAAATCTTCAATGTCACTAGCTATGTGGAGAATCCAGACAAGTCACTTTACTTCCCAGATCTGGTGGATTTTTTTGGCCCATGAGAGCACTGGATTAGGAGTCTTTCTTGTTAACAGTAACAATAGCAGCTCTTATGCGTTGCAAGCTTACTCTGTGCTGGACACTGTGGGTAGCTGTTTCTGTGCAGGAACTAATCTGAGCCGCAAAGCAAGCTGGAAAGGTCTGGTTCACAGACAGCAGACCCCACGAGCCCAAAGTTGCATGGCTGGCTGGTGGGAGGGCCGGGACGCGAGCAGAGGGTTGTCCCCTGGGATACATGCTCCCGACCTCTACACACAGCTCCCCAGGTGTGCCAGCTGGGAGCTCACATTTCAGACTCCCCCTCACCAGCCTGCTACGGCCTTAAAAGGTACAGGACACAGGGGTCCCCGGACAGCCACCCTGCACGGAGCCCACTGCCAAACTCTGCAGACCCAAGGTTTCTGCATTTCTTCCTGTTGAGACCCAGGGAACTAGAGAGCTTCGGCCAAAGTCGTACAGCACAGCAGGGACCCAGTTCCCCAGCTCATCCCACTTGTCCCTTCCCCACTCACCTGTGCTCATCCCTCTTGTTTCCCCAGCCTCCAGCTGCGGGGTCCCCAAAGTCCCCCCCAGCCTGTCAGCCAGGGTAGTGGGAGGAGAAGACGCAGTGCCCCACAGCTGGCCCTGGCAGGTGAGTGATCCCCTGGACAGGAGTCAGAGACAGAGGGAGGACGGGGGGAGGTCCTAGGGCCTGGGCACTGAGACTTGGCCCTTCTGCATTCCTGCAGATCTCGCTGCAGTACCTCAAGGATGACACGTGGAGGCACACATGTGGTGGGACCCTCATCTCTGCCAACTACGTTCTCACTGCTGCCCACTGCATCAGGTGACCAAGGACCTGGGAGAGGCAGCCAACCATCACCCCCGAGGCACAGGTCCCACAGTAGCTGCCTTTATTGGGCACCTGCTACACACCGCAGGCACTGAACTCATCTGTAATTCAGCTGTTCATTTATTCAGTCAACTAGCAGATCCTGTGCACCTGCTGTGTGCTACAAAACCTGGCAGTGAAAACAGCCTGAACGCTCAGAAAGCTTGGATTCTTATGCGAGGCAGAGCAACAAACTAATTAATTTATACAGAACAGTGGAAGTTGCAGCAAAGAAAAATGAGACCAAAGAGGGATTTAACTGGGGGTGAGAGAGTAAGCTGACATGCAGAAGCGAGGAGAGGAATTCTAAACGTGAGGAGGAGTATTTGGGGTGCAGAGCAGCTGGTGCACAGGTCGGAGGCTGGGGTGGGGTACGGCTGAGAAATCACCAGGAAGCCACCGTGGCAGGAGTGTGGCAAGGGACAGCAAGAGAGTGACAGAGGCGGCAGGAGGCCTGAGGGCGCAGGTGTGTGGATGCTGAGTGAGGTGGAGCCACGGGGGAGACGGCTGAGCAGACACGACTGGACTGACGTACTCACCTGGCTCTGTTAAGAATAGACCAGGAGGCCACCTGACCCCCTTATCTCCTTCCCTCTGCCCAGCGACACCCTGACCTACCGTGTGGCCCTGGGGAAGAACAGCCTGGTGGTGGAAGACGAGGCCGGTTCCGTGGTCGTGGGGGTGGAGACCATCCACGTCCATGAGAAATGGAACTCTTTCCTGGTGCGGTGAGTGTCCCACGCATCCACCCACCCCGAGGTGTTGGGGGAGGGAGCGGCAGAGCCCACATCCCACCCTTACCCTCACCCTGAGCGGGGACCTGCACACAGGACAGGAAAATGCTAAATGCAGACAGACACCTCTGTGAACCCCTCTCTGGCCAAGGAGTCCCTGGAGGGCTCACAAGAGATAAAACCCCCCCGAGCACCCCTATACAACCAGACATATCACACGGGCGCGCGCACACCACAGGCTGGCCCAGCCACTGGCACAGCTAGGACTCGCCCTCGGGGCTGCCTACTACATGGGCACGTGGTGGCAGGCACTTACACATCAGCCTCTATTGAATCCTCACGGTGGCCTGGATGAGGAACACGCCACAGAGAGATTAAGGAGCTGGACACACAGCCTGTGGCAGAGCTGGGAATCAGCCTGGGGCTGGCCAGGGCAGTTCTGCTGACTCGGATGCCCTGTTTGCTCTTGTTTGCCGCAACCACATCCGGCACACTGGCACTGCCTCCCTGCCGTCCATGTCACCAGCAGGGGCTCGGGATGCTGTCACTCCAGCCTCTCCATTGTTAAGCCTCTTGCCACGGGCGACCATGGTGGCACTGGAAGGCCACGTGTCCTCTGGCAACTCCCTTAGCCAATACACTCCTAGCAGTCAGAACCTTTGTGAACGATGCCCGGCCACCTGGAGCTGACCTGCAGCTCACAGCCGGGACCCCCTTGGCGGCAAACCTATGGGGCGAGGGTCCTTCTGCCCACTCACCCCCTTCACGTTGCATTCCAGCAACGACATTGCGCTCATCAAGCTGGCAGAGCCCGTGCAGCTCAGTGATACCATCCAGGAGGCCTGCCTCCCGGAGGAGGGCTCCGTGCTGCCCCACGACTACCCCTGCTACGTCACCGGCTGGGGCCGCCTTTGGAGTGAGTACAGCCGATGGCAAAGCCGGAGCACCTTCCTCCAGCCCTCACATTTGCCCACCCAGCACCCTTTAAGCCTAAAACAGTTTCCCATCTCTTGACACTTTTGTGATTCTGACAGCTAATATTTATTCAGCCTGTGCCAGGTGACGGATACACTAACAAGTTCATGTAAGGATTAAATGATGAGATTTTATTGAATGATTGAAATGGGGCTTGGCATGCAGCAAGTGCCACATAAAAGAACTAAAATAAATCAATGAGGGTTGGGGGGAGTGTGTCTTACACTATACCATATGCCTAACCAGTTTCCAGCGAAATTAAAAGGTTAAATGCAAATAAGTGAAACGAAGGAAGGCACAGAGGAAAATGCAGATTAATACTCAAAAAGTCTTGGAGCAGGAAAGAGCTTTCCGTGAAAGGCCGAGATCCAGAACGAAATGCTGGGCAAGCAAACCCCAGTTACTTCTAGAGCACTTGGGTTCCTTCTGTCTCTGGCATGCTCGCCCTCCCCTCCCCACCCCGCCTCACCCAACAGCTCAGAACCACCTGCTCCCCTCTTTGTACTGCCCCTACCCACCTGCTTCCTCTCCCTGGCATCTGCGCATCAGGAAGGTCTGGGGCTGGCTGAGCTGAACTGATTGCGCTGGACTGGGCTGGCTGAGCTGGGCTGGGTTGGCTGGGCTGAGCTGGACTGACTGCACTGGACTGGGCTAGCTAGGCTGGGTTGGGCTGGCTCAGCTGGGCTAGCTGGGCTGGGCTAGGCTGGGCTGGGCTGCTAGCTATGCTGGGCTGGGTTAGACTGGGCTGGGCTTGGCTAGCTAGGCTGGGCTGACTGAGCTGGGCTGGCTGTGGGCTGGGCTAGGCTGAACTGGGCTGGACTGACTGAGCTAGGCTGGCTGGGCTGGGCTGGGCTAGCTAGGCTGGGCTGACTGAGCTGGGCTCGCTATGGGCTGGGCTAGCTAGGTTGGGCTGACTGAGCTGAGCTGGCTGTGGGCTAGGCTGGGCTGGGCTGGGCTGACTGAGCTGGGCTGGCTGTGGGCTGGGCTAGGCTGGGCTAGGCTGGGCTGGGACAGCTGAGTTGATTCCCAAGTCACCACCCACTGTCTCCCCAGCCAACGGCCCCATCGCCGATGAGCTACAGCAAGGCCTGCTGCCTGTGGTGGACCATGCCACATGCTCCCGATGGGACTGGTGGAGCTTCATGGTGACAAACAACATGGAGTGCGCAGGAGGCGACGGTGTCATCTCTGCCTGCAACGTGAGTGTGTAGGAGGCCCCCACACCACATGACCAAGGGGTGGGGACTATGGGGACGAGGTGCAGAACAAACCTTTGGCCTGAGAGGTCATGGAGCCAGGCATGGACCCATGGCTTAGGGGAACCCTGTCTCCACTCCCTGCTTCCTCTCCCAGTGCCCCCATCCCTCCCTTCATTGGCTGTGTGGTATTAACCAGGCTGTGCTACCTCTCTGGGCCTTGACTTTTCCATCTGTAAAATGGAGAGCAACCACATCCCAAGGAGGTTGGCAGTACTGCATGAGTTTCAGTGAAGTCCCACGGGTATCCCTTACGCCATCAGCTGCCTCTGCCCAGAGGGACAGAATTCCTGCCATCTGGTGCAGAATCATAGAACAACTAAGGTGAACAGACCCCTCTCCCTTCCCACCTTCCTGGCCTCCAGCAGGCTCTCAGCATCCTTGGGTGTCTGCGCTGTTCCCGGAGCAATAATCAAGGTGACATGATGAGTTAGGGAAACTGAGGCACAGAGAGGGTTAGCACCATCCCATGACACAGCAGTCTGACATGCCATAGCGCAGCCCCACACCATGTCTGCCCACCTCCCTTAGCACCTGCAGGCTAAAGCCAAAGTGAGGGCGCAGCTTGGTTCCAAGTCAAACCCATGCACCTTGCCCCAACCCCTCCCTGCTCCCCAGCCTGGCTGTTGGGGGACAGAGAGGGGAGACCTGACACTGAAGCCCAGCCTCGCCTGGCACAGGGGGACTCGGGTGGCCCACTGAACTGCCAGAATGAGAATGGAATCTGGGAAGTGCGTGGCATCGTCAGCTTTGGCTCCGGCCTGGGCTGCAACACTGCCAAAAAGCCCACGGTCTTCACCCGCGTGTCGGCCTACATCGACTGGATCTGGGAGGTGGGTGCTGTGCCCGACACCTCCACTCCTGGGCCCCGCCTCCGCCCCCCACCCCTCTGTCACTCATCTATTCATGCAGCACGCATACATCCCTCCTTCCTTTGTCTGTGCAGCCCCTCTTCTGTGCGCCCAGTCATGCATTCATTCACTTTCCATGTGTTCTCACGTAGTCATGTAATTCCTCATCTATACACCCATTCAGTCATTGCCATTCACTCCTTCGGGAAGTGCCCATGGGTGCTGACCATGGCAGGCCTTGAGGTGGGTACAAAGAAGCCAGCAGTCGTAAAGGCCTCCACCCGTTCCTTCTGACATCAACACATATACAGTCTTCCCCTGCCATGCCAATTCAGTCACACACATGGTCCCCTGAGGGTGGGGTCTGGCAGAGGAGGGCTTGTGGAGGTCCCTTGTCCCCTGAGAGCTCAGCTGAACTGGGGGCTCTCCCTCTGGCTTCACCCTCGGTCACCTCTGAATACTGGAATGGGGAGGGGCTTCCATCAGCCAGGCAGACACCAGGTTGGCTGGGAGCTGCGGGCCGTGCCCACGCTGGGCCCAGCCTCCCAGCACAGCCCCATAGGGCACCCAGAATCCCTCACACTGTCCTTTGCTCCTGCAGAAAACACAGCTGTGATGCACCCTGGGGAACCTCAGCCACCAAGCCCTGCACCAACAATAAACCTCCTTCCTTCATCCCTCATCCACCTGTGTTCTTCATTTGCAACCCCTTCAGCTCCTGCGGTGCCGCTCCCTACCCCGCAGCAAGTGAAGGACACCCCTCAGCCAGGTCTTACAGGAACTGTAGAGGGCGCTAATGAGGACAGGGGATCCCAGGGGCCCCGTCTGTGCCCACAGGCAGGGATTGAGGATCCGTCAGATGTGTTCCCTCCATCTCAGTAGCCCCAAGTCAGAGTGACACCGATCAGATTGCCAGCTCTCTTGCCTGCATTCCCAAGGAGCCCCTCACCCCACCAACTGCAGAAGGACCCGGGGGTGGGCATCTCTCCAAGGGCAGCCCATGTACTTGACCCTCCAACCCACAGAGGCCAGACCACAGGATACCCAAGGATCAGGGATAACAGCTGGCCTCTGAGGAAGGGGCATCCTGACCTGACTCCTGCAGAGGGGGGTAGTGACGCCTGATGCAAGGAGGGCCACATAGCAGGAGGTTCCCCAGCCACAGAGGGCACAGGATTGGGGAAAGCAAGAGCCTCCATGCAGTCACAGGGGACCAGCCAGATGGGGAAACTGAGGCCCAGGCTGAGGAGAGGGTCAGGCTAGATCATAGAACACCCCACCAGCAGCACCTGCCCCCCTCCCATCCCCACCAGAGACTCACAGACCTGTTAGGATAAGAGGGCTGAAATGAGAGGGACCCGGTACCCAGCAGGAACCTCCCTGACCCCAGGGGCAGCACTCCTGGAAAAAGGCTGAGCCACAGCAGTGCCCTCACCCCAGCCTCTGGCCTCCAGCAGCTACCTCTGGCCAGCGCCCGAGGAGCCCCCATCCCCGTTAGGCTCTAGCACCTGGTAGTGGGGACCAGGAGCACAGAAATGGGGCCCCTTAATCTACCGTCTGCTGGCAGGAAGACTCCAAGTGGCCTCCTGTGGTAATGATGCCCACACTGAGTTTTAAAATTGAAATAGAAGGTTTCCAGGGGGTCCACTGTGGTGACAGAACTGGTACGGTCACCACCTGGGATGCTGGCATCTCCTAAGTGCCTGTTCATGTCCTGGCTGCTTTGCCTCCAACCCAGCTCCCTGCAACGGCCTGGGAAAAGCGGGGAAAGATGGCCTAAGTGTTTGAGTCGCTGGCTTCCGGCATTGGCTGGGCTCAGCCTTAGCCATTGTGGCCACCTGAGAAATGAACCAGTGGACGAAATATTTCTGTATCACTCCCCACTCTGCCACCCCATAGCTCTAACTTTCAAATAAATACGTACATAAATAAAAGAAGGTTCCCAGGGACATAGGTACTGATCCAAACATCATTTCCGCACCTTCCTTCCCAGCCATCTCTCTGGAACACGGGTTGCAAATTCCAAACAGGTCCTTTGCTGTCCCCAGGCACCTCGCAGTGATGGAGCTGCTGTTCCAAGGGCTGCTCTGGCAGGCACGGCAAAGTCACAGGTGCCTGTCACAAAGCACTATAGGCATGGCCCTATAGGGCTTTTGTTGATCAGAGTGCCCAAGCCTGGCCCTGGGAAGTAGTTGTTGAATTCCCTCCTAGTTTGCAGCTGAGAAGACTTAAGCCAGGGTGGGTCAGTGCCCTCCCAGGGGGCTTATGTGCAAGGGCATGGGGCCAAAATCCAGAGCCCATGTGCAGGGGTTTAGGCTGAAACGTGACCACAGCGGTCAGGTGTATGCATGGCCACGTTGGCTAAATTGGAGCAGGCAAGAGTAGGGATCGGGAGGCCAGGAAGATGGCCACTGCAAGGGTCCAGACCATGAAGCGGCCCATACAGGGGCATTAACAGAAAGGAAAAAAAGGAGATTTTTGAAGATTTATTTTATTTATTTGCAAGGCAGAATTACACAGAAAGAGATCTTCCACATGCTGGTTCACTCCCCAGTTGGCGCAACAGTTGGCGCTGAGCCTGGATAAAGGAGCCAGGAACTCACCCATGAGTGCAGAGGTCCAAGCACTTGAATCACCTTCTGCCATCTTCCCAGGTGCTTGAGCAGGGAGCTGGTAGGGAAGTGGAGCAGTCAGGACTCAAACCAGCACCCCTGCGGGACCTGCACCACAGGCCGAGACCTCACCCTCTGCACCACGGTGCCGTCTGAACAGCAAACCTCCAGCCTCCAGCCTGTTGGGAAACGGTTGGGAATGAGCCAGGATTATCCACACTGCTCTCTACTCACACATATTGACTGAAACATGAGTCATTGTTCTGTTTGCAACAACACTGATCAGTTTTCAGGCTTAGACAAGAACTCAACGACATGGCCAAGAGTCAGTGTCTGTTGCCAGCCATATCTGTATGTACTGGCTACATGCCGTACCCAAAATGGCGCCGGCCAGAAAAGCCACATCTTGGTGTTGGGTGCAGAGTCACGTAGCATTCACTGTACTGCGCAGGCGCCTAGCGCATGCGCAGTGAGCTGCGGCGCGGCAGGCACGTAAACACTGGGACTGACGAATCCAGTCGCCCAGAACCCTGCGTAATCATGACGCCGACCTATCATCGGCGGAGGCGGGGCCAGACAGCACATAAGAGCAGAAAACCTGCCGGGGTTCGGCGTCCCTCCTCTTCATGTTGGTGTGCACAATAAATTTTACCGCAGGAGGCTTCACTCGCGTCTGCGTCTTATTGCTGGGCGGTAAGACACGTGGGCGCGACAACTGGTGCCGGGAACCCGGGACTTGGAGGGGGCCTCCCGTTTTGAACGGGACGAAGTCAGAACTGCGGCCAAAAGACAGGTAAGGAGCTCTGAGAGGGAGAACTTTCGGGTGACTAGGAGCATAAATCGGAGGTATATGAGCCGCCGCTTCTGGTTATAGACATGGGCGCACAAGTCTCTCTGGTGAAATTTTTGCAGATGGTTTATGCCCCCCATAAGGGAGCGGTCAGAGAGAGTGACGAAGCCCTTCAGTCTGCCCAGGATAGTCTCTCAGAAACAGAGCGGGAGAGGAGAACCGGTTTGAAGCAAAAAATAAAGGTGAAACTTAAAGCAGTATCTTCCTCATCAAGTTCGGAGACTTCCGACGCTGAGGAAGGGTATAAGTGGGATAGGCGCTTAGAACGTAAACCTGCAGGAAATAGACAAGGATTAGAAAAGGAGAAGAAAGATAATGGCGGTGCTACTGCGCCGGCCACGCGCGGCCCATGGCCTCAGGACTCTGGAGCCATTTCATCAATGGCTCCTCCTCCTGTGACGCCATCTGCCCCGCCCATGAGTTATGGTGCCGGCTCTTCCTTCATCGATGCAGCCGCGCGCCGGGAACTTCAAGATATGTTCCCCGTCTTAGAAGAAGAAAGGGAAAGAGTTCACAGACAGGTAGATGCAGCATTAGTGCGAGAATTGGCCATGTCTGTAAAGCAATATGGTCTTCACGCCAATTATACTTTGTCCCTGTTAGAACGTATGGGGGGAATGAATATGACTCCCTCTGATTGGCAATTTGTGGTGAAGGCTGTTCTCCCTAATATCGGATCATATCTAAATTGGAAGAGCCTATGGCAAGAGCTTTTGGCTGAGACCGCCCGGGCAAACCAACAGCGCGGCGGTGATGCTTTGACCTGGACTTATAATATGCTTTCCGGACAAGGCCAATACTCTGATGATCAAAATAGATATCCATGGCCAGTGTATACCCAGATCTCTACTGCAGCTATAAAGGCTTGGAAGGCCCTTTCACTTAAAGGGCAAGAGAAACTGGGCATTACACAGGTTAAGCAGGAGCCAGATGAGCCCTTTGCTGATTTTGTGGCACGCGTAATGCAGGCCGTGGAAAGGACCTTTGGAGAGGGAGATCAGAACACTAAAATGGAAGAGCAGATAATTTGGGAGCAGTGTAATGCAGAATGTAGAGCCCTACTCAAGGATCGTAAGTCCAAGGGAATTTCAGATTGGCTAAAGGTTTGTAGGGATACAGGAGGCCCCTTAACAGCTCATGGACTAGCAGCCGCCATTTTGAGGTCTAATCATAGGGAGAGAACATCACCTGTGTGCTTTCAGTGTGGTAAACCAGGACATATGAAAAGGGAATGCCGTGCAGGGCCTAGCAATAAGCCTCCTGGGATGTGCCCACGGTGCCGCAAAGGTAGACATTGGGCCAATGAGTGCAAGTCAGTGAGGGACATAGAAGGACGCCCTCTCTCGAGCCAGGAGTCAAAAAACGGGAGATGGGGACCGAAGGCCCAGGTCCCCTCGACCGATCGGGCACTCTTCCGTCAGGCACGAGGGAACCCCGCCAGGAGCGACACCCTGCAAGCCTGGACCTCTGTGCCACCACCGGAGTCCTCTTAAAACCAGAGGACGGCATTACACCGGTACCGGTCATCTTAACAGACACGGTACCACCCGGTGCAGTCGGGCTTGTGATAGGCCGAGCAGCCTTGAGCTCTCAAGGTTTTATTGTAACACCTGGAATTTTACATCCGGAAGCTAGCTCTTTTTCAGTGCTGTGCTCAGTTGCACGAGGTGTTTTTGCTGTTGCGCCAGGTGATCCTATAGCCCAACTCATATTTTTACCAGCTTTAATTAGTGCAGACAAGACTGTCCAGACCCGAGTAGAGGTTCCTTATATAAATTTAATGATGGATATGGTCGATAGACCCATGCTTGAGTTGCAAATAGAGAATAGACCGTTTATGGGGCTTTTAGACACAGGAGCTGATAAGAGCATCATAACCTCCAAGTATTGGCCGCGTGATTGGCCTTTGATTCAAACTTCTCACAGCCTACGCGGTCTGGGGTTTGAACAAGCTCCATCCCAAAGTGCCAGAGCCCTACAGTGGAAGGATAAGGAAGGCAATTGCGGGACAGTCACACCCTATGTCCTGAACCTACCGGTTTGCCTTTGGGGAAGAGATATTCTTAAACAGATGGGGATACGACTAGTCTCCAATGCCTCCGGTTATTCTGAAGTCTCTCAAAAGTTGATGGATAAAATAGGCTATATTCAAGGAAAGGGTTTAGGTAAACAGAGTCAAGGTATTGTCCAGCCAATTGAACCCCGGGGAAATCCAGGCCGTAAAGGTCTGGGTTTTTAGTAGCGGCCATTGGCACGCAGCTGCCCATACCTTGGAAAACAGCAGAGCCGGTTTGGGTTCCCCAATGGCCGCTTTCTCTTGAAAAATGCCAAGCTGCTCAACAATTAGTTCAGGAACAGCTACATTTGGGACATCTGGAGCCCTCTGTTTCTCCCTGGAGTACTCCTATCTTTGTTATCAGAAAGAAATCAGGAAAGTGGGGTCTCCTACATGATTTAAGAGCTGTAAATGCACAGATGCAGTGCTTTGGTCCCGTTCAACGTGGCCTTCCAGTTTTGTCATCCCTCCCTAAGCAATGGCCGTTATTAGTGATTGATTTGAAGGATTGCTTTTTTTCTATACCGTTAGCATCGAAGGATAGGGAGAGGTTTGCTTTTACTATTCCCTCCATTAATCATGAAGAGCCAGATAAGCGATATCAATGGAAAGTTTTGCCCCAGGGGATGGCTAACAGTCCTACTATGTGTCAACTCTATGTTGCCCAAGTGTTACAACCATTGCGAGATCGTTTTCCAGCGGCCCGCGTCGTCCATTATATGGACGATATTTTAATTTGTACTCAAGAGCAAGATCAGTTGTTACAGATTTACGTTGATCTGAAGCGGGCTCTACAGGATTATGGCCTTATAATTTCATCCGAGAAGGTTCAAATGCAGCAGGTGAAAGCCTTCTTAGGGTCTTTAATTACAGAAACATATATTAAGCCTCAAAAGATAAGCCTCAAAATTTCTCATTTGCGAACTTTGAATGATTTTCAGAAATTAGTGGGGGATATTAATTGGTTGCGACCCTTCCTTAAGATCTCTTCTCAAGAGTTACGGCCTTTGTTTGCTCTGCTTGAAGGCGATTCTGATCTCGCTTCCAGGCGAACCCTCACCCATGAGGCACAGCAGGTCATAATAAAAGTCCAGGAAGCTATTGAAAAGGCTCAATTAGTACGCCTAGATCAAAATCAGCCTTTTGAGCTATGTGTATTGCCTACAGAAGTTTTCCCCACTGCTGTATTATGGCAACAGGGCCCGTTACTTTGGATTCATTCTCAGGTTTCTCAGATTAAGTCTATTCAATGGTATCCATCTGCGATCGCGTCAATAGTGTTTAAAGGATTAAAATTAGCCTTAATTCATTTTGGGCGTCATCCGGACCGCATAATAGTCCCCTATACTGTTCAGCAATTACAAGTGCTGAGTGGGTGTAGCAATGAGTGGTCCATCTTAATGTTTATCTATCAGGGAATTTTTGATAATCATTTTCCAAAGCATCCATTACTACAATTTTTACAGCGACATCCTGTGGTTTTTCCGATAAGAACCAGTGCCTGTCCTCTCCCTGGTGCTCTTACAATTTTTACTGACGGTTCCTCGACAGGAGCCGGAGCCTTAGTTGCCGGAGATACTGTAATAAAAAAGACCTTTGCGACGGTTTCTCCTCAGAGGGTAGAATGCCATATGGTGCTTTTTGCCTTACAAACCTTTCTAGAACCTTTGAATATTGTTTCTGATTCTCAATATGTAGTTAATGCAGTGAATGTTTTGGAGGCTGCTGGCTCTATTTCAGGGTCCGGCCCGGTGGCGGATCTCTTTAAACAAATTCAACAGGCCATCTGGCATAGAAGCCACCCCTTTTATATAACCCATATCCGAGCTCATTCAGGTTTACCAGGGCCATTAGCTCGAGGGAATGCTCTTGCCGATGCCGCCACCAGAACCCAAATCATGATTATGATGGTGTCTCCACCATCCTCAGGGGAGAGAGCCCGCCAGTTTCATTCACAATTTCATGTTTCAGCCCAGACCCTCAGACTCCGATTTGGGATCACTAGAAAGGAAGCGCGCCAGATAGTTCTTGATTGCCCTGCCTGCTGCGAATTTAGACCTGCTTCACATGAGGGGGTCAATCCTAGGGGATTGAGACCCAATCAATTGTGGCAGATGGATGTGACGCACGTCCCATCCTTTGGGAGGAACCAATTTGTTCATGTATCTGTGGACTCCTTTTCTGGTGTGCTCTTTGCATCAGTTCTAACTGGGGAGAAGGCCATCCATGTAATCCAACATTGCTTAGAAGCATGGGCCGCATGGGGTAAACCTGAGTGTATTAAGACTGATAATGGCCCCGCCTATACTTCAGCCAAATTTCGTGATTTTTGCATGAAGATGGGCGTTAAATTAGTGACTGGCATCCCTTGTAATCCACAAGGTCAGGGGATAATCGAACGTGCTCATCGCTCTATCAAGGAATTGTTGCAAAAGCAAAAAACCACCTGGGAATCACTTGGCCTCGCCAGTCAGAGCCCTCGGGCCACTCTAGCCCTGGCTCTCTTCACCATCAATTTTTTACAGCTGGATGAGAAAGGCCTCAGTGCTGCAGATCGTCATTCCCTCAAGACGGCGCAAGAGCAATCTTGGGTCAAGTGGAAGGATGTTCTGGAGTCCAAATGGAAGGGCCCAGACCCAGTCATTAGGCAGGCTCGAGGAGCCATTTGTGTGTTTCCACAGGACGCCCCAGTTCCGGTTTGGGTTCCAGCTCGATTGACTCATTCCTGTCCATCACCGCCTTCTGACGTTTCTGCAACTGCTGGAGCGCTTGCACGAGGATCTGACTTGGGGAAGATTCATGCAACCCCGCAATCAGAAACTCCTCCTACAATCCCACAGGACAATGGTGCCCCGCCCAGTGCAAACACGGCTGATGGTGCAACTAATGGTCTGTATGGCGCTTGTGAGGATCGTGATTGCTGAGCCACGATGAGGAGTTTTGAGTGTTTTTCCATGACCCTTACCGGTCGCCCACTCAGCCCGAGTGTTTCCTTGATTTTTTCTTCTTTGGATTTGCCTTTTCTCCCTTATGATGATATTAAGGAGAATATGAGTAATTTTTTATTCTCCCTACAGGACACGCTTTGTTTTCAAGCGTCTCCTGAGAATTTTAGTGTCAAGGTTTATGTGTTACTTATATTCCTTTTCAAAATGTTTCAATGGCTGCTAATCTTTCTTGCCAGCTTTCTTCCTATCTTTTAGGAAATTGGACGAGAGAATTTGATATTTTACAGTCGGAGTTGAGAATTGCCATTGTCCAGATTAATTCTACACGGGTGGATCCTGTTGTTGCTGAAACCCTGGCCACTTGGATTTGGAACATCACTTCCCATATTAAGGAATGGGTGGGAGTGGTTGTGCTGATTCTGCTCTTATGTGCAGGCTGTGCCTTATGCCTTTTTTGCCTGTGTCGTCTGAGACACCGCGCTCAGCGAGATTGTGTGACAATACATCAAGCCCTACTAGCCATGCAGTATGGTGACTCCCCCATGGTATGGTTGAGCATGCTTCAACAGGCTTAGTTAAGAGCATGGACATCATGGCTCCTGCACCTCAGGTCATTATGGCATTGCACTGAGTTCGAGCATGATGCATAATGCACCTGACTAGCCCTTGCACCTCGCAGGACTTATCCATTGCACGCGAGAGGGTAGTCAATCTTATAACTAACTTGTCGAGACATTGCTCTTTACAACCACCGCGGTTGTAGCCCATGACGGGTAAGATAGACCCAGACAATTATCGGTCTAAGACAGGGACTACGTCAAGCCACGCAGCCTCCCTATGACGGATCGTGCGCCTTGAGTCTACAACCTAAGACAGGCCCATACCAGCTTATTTTTCTATTGTATAAGAAAGAGGGAGATGTTGCCAGCCATATCTGTATGTACTGGCTACATGCCGTACCCAAAATGGCGCCGGCCAGAAAAGCCACATCTTGGTGTTTGGTGCAGAGTCACGTAGCATTCACTGTACTGCGCAGGCGCCTAGCGCATGCGCAGTGAGCTGCGGCGCGGCAGGCACGTAAACACTGGGACTGACGAATCCAGTCGCCCAGAACCCTGCGTAATCATGACGCCGACCTATCATCAGCGGAGGCGGGGCCAGACAGCACATAAGAGCAGAAAACCTGCCGGGGTTCGGCGTCCCTCCTCTTCATGTTGGTGTGCACAATAAATTTTACCGCAGGAGGCTTCACTCGCGTCTGCGTCTTATTGCTGGGCGGTAAGACACGTGGGCGCGACAAGTGTCCCTTGGTGATAGAATTATGCCACCGCAGCCCATCCCAAAGATGCCTGTGTCTTTCCCAGCCCTTATGATGCTGTCACCTTACACAGAAAAGACTTTCTTTTTTTTTTTTTTAAAGATTTATTTTTATTATTTTCTATTGGAAAGGCGGATATACAGAGAGGAGAGACAGAGAGGAAGATCTTCCGTCCAATGATTCACTCCCCAAGTGAGCGCAACGGGCCGATACTATGCCGATCCGAAGCCAGGAGCCTCTTCCGGGTCTCCCACACGGGTGCAGGGTCCCAAAGCCTTGGGCCGTCCTCTGCTGCTTTCCCAGGCCACAGGCAGGGAGCTGGAAGGGAAGCGGGGCTGCCGGGATTAGAACTGGCGCCCATATGGGATCCTGGGCATGCAAGGCGAGGACCTTAACCACTTGCGCCACTGCGCCAGGCCCAGAAAAGACTTTCTTGAACACAACGAAATGAAGGCTGCTCAGCAGGGATGGTGATCCTGCACCACCCGGGCAGGCTCAACGTACGAAAGAGGGTCCTCATGGGAAGGAGACAGTGAGACCAAGGTCAGAGAAGGAGACACGGGGTCAACACCGTGGCATAACTGGTAAAGCTGTTGTCTGCAATGCAGGCATCCCCCATGAACATAGGTTCAAGTCCCAGCTGCTCCACTTCCCATCCAGCTTCCTGCTAACGTGACTGAGAAAGAACAGTGGAAGATGGCCATTACAGCCATCTGGGAAATGAACCCACCGACAGAGGAGCTCTCTCTCTTTCCTGCTCTTTCTGTAACTCTAACTTTCAAATTAAACAAATGAATCTTTTAAATAACAAGGATAGAAGCAAAGGTGCCGTGAAACGAAAGCAGGGACTTGAAACCAGAGAGAGGAGGCCAGCGCTTTGCTGTTGGCTCTGAAGGTGGTCATTAGCCAAGGGATACAGGTGGCCACTAGCAGCTGGACAGGGACCGGCTCCTCCCCCGGCACCTGCAGAGGGAATGGGGCCCTGCTGATGAGGGCGTCACCTCCAGCTCCAGAAGGCGACACAGCCCTTGGGGGTTAGCCTCCGTGTCCATGCTGGCCATCACATCAAGCACACTCCCTCTGCCCAGGGCAGAAGGCGAACTTCAAAACACGGCAGGGAACGCTGCAGGGAGGCAGAGGGAGGGCGCAGGAAGGACCCCCCAGGATCTGCTTGGGGGAGACAGGAGCCATGTGTAGACCTTATCCAAGCGGTCACAGTCTGGGGTTGGAAGCAAGGAAAGCTGAAGACTTGGGCTCCACCCCTCCCCATCTCCACCTTCTTCCTGGAGTCTGGGAGGAAGAGTGGGCTGCCTGGGCTGCTGAATGCCTGTGGGCCCATAATGTCCTCCAGTGCCACCGTGTGCCTAACAGCATTGGGCATTGGGGGTGACTTGGGCACACCAAACACCTGTTCATCTGTACCTTGTGACATCCTAGTTCCTGACCCCCTTGCAGGCTATGGGTGCCAGGGCTCAGGGAGGGACCACCACCACCAGGTCAGGAGTTAGCATGATGCACCACTCCACCTAGTGGCCAGGAAGGGGTACTGCCGAGCCTCGGTAATGATGCGAAAGAGGGCAGAGACAGCCATGGCTGGAGCTTCTGCTGGCATTGTCACTCTGTGGAGCTGCCACTGCAGACCCTTGGTGGCACCCACTGACACATGCTTATCTCTACAGCATCTGGGGTCACGTGGGGAGCCATGAGCTGTCAGTGATTTGGGCTGAACTGGCTCATGCTCGTGTTGGCAGGGCGCTGGCTGGGCTGCCTCAGTCAGGCTAGGATAGCTCTGCTCCACAACCCTCCCCGACTCCTTCCAGGAAGACCCTGTAAGGTCACTGCCAAAGACGTGACACGGGGAGGGTGGAGAGCCAGGGCCGTTTCAGCTATCAGTGACATTCACCTGGTGTCTGACACAGAACAGTGGCCTAGCTACAGCAGGATGGAAGGGAAAGTACTCGTGCAGCATCCAGCGCGATGGCTCAATGGCTAAATCCTCACCTTGCACTCTAGGATTCCATACAGGTACTGGTTCATGTCCCAGCTGCTCCACTTCCCATCCAGCTCCCTGTTTGTGGCCTGGGAAAGCAGTGGAGGATGGCTCAAAGCCTTGGGAACCTATACCCCCATGAGAGACCCAGAAGAAGCTCCCAGCGCCTGGATTCGGATCAACTCAGCTCTGGCTGTTGTGGCCTCATGAGGAGTGAACCATCAGACAGATCCTCTCTCTTTCCTTCTCTCTGTAAGGCTGCCTTTCCAATAAAAATAAATAAATCTTTTTTAAAAAGAAAGTGCTCAGGACTCTGAATCCTGACCCTGACAGTGTCGGTGGCCAAGGCATAGGACCTATAGGAGCCTCGGTTTTCCTCATCTGTGAAATGGGAGATGATGAAATAACAGAGGTGTGTGAGTGGGAGGACTCACTGCCCCTGTTCTCACCCCTAGACTCCTCACAAGGAAACCCCTCTCTGACGTGTGGAAGCCTGGTTCTGCAGGCTCAGATCTTACACATTCCTGTAAATGAACATCTTTCCTGGGTATCTTTTTTTTTTCTTTCTTCTACAAAGACTGGAGGGAAGTAAAAGACTTTAAACTAAAACAAGTCCTACCAAATCGTGCAACTGCAAAATGCACATGAAGCTTTCTTGACTTGTAAGCCATTATGCCATCGCGATGGCAGAGCATGCACTAAACCCCATCCTCACTTTACTGTACACCCAATCTGCTTTGTCAATAAAGTTTTATTGGAATATGACAACGGCCATATGGAAACGTTTGCTCTATAGTAGCAAAGTTGAGTGCTTGCGACTGAAGCCATATGGCCCACAAGCCTTAAATAATCGCCTGGGCGCCAGCCCCTGCCCCCCTGGGATCCTTCGATGCTGATGCTTGGGCAGTGCTGGCTGTGCTGACCTCCAAGTCTCACAGGAATTGAGAGGAAATATTCAGGAACTCACTGAGCTCAGTGCATTGCACTGGTCCCACATTGAAAATAATACCAACTTTGGTATCTTACAACTCAAAATTTGCCCCCTGTGGCCCTCAAACCTAACGGCCAGTAGGTTCCAGAAAGATCAGCACCGCCAGCAACATAGCTATTCAGGACACCTGGTGTCACCCTAATCCTGGGAACTGCTCTAACAGGAAGTGGGGGAAAACTTGTACGGATGATGGTGCAACAACAGCATGGCATCACGGGAAGTGGAAAGTGCTGAGCCAGGAGCTAGGGCTACAGAAACCGTGGTGGAAGTTTAACACAAGAGCCCAGATCTGAAACTCAATGGAGGAAGTGGCACAAGTGACTGCAAACAAAGAACCGTGTACCAACCACAATAAGTAAAATCAAATTGCAGACCTATGGGTGTCACAGCTTAGAAACTTGCCCTAAGGAGAAGAATCTGCTAACCAGAAGTACAATGACCAAGAGCAAAAGAAGAGACAAAGGCACAATGAATATTACTGAAGACTCTCCTGCAAAGGAGCAAAAGCCTTTGCTAATCTCAGAGTTAACTGAGGAAGACATCAAGAAAATGGGGGATACAGAATTTAAAATGCTTGTTATTAAGCTTCTTATCGACAACGAGAAGCATGTAAAACAGGAGTTCAAGGAACTTAAGGAATATGTCACACAGGAAAGAAAATACTGAAACAAATTCAAGCCAAATTATCAGAAATCAAGTATGCAATAGAGCAAATAAAAGTTCTGTGAAAAGTCTCAATAACAGAATGAAGGAGACAGAAGAAAGAATCTCAGAATTGGAAGATATTTCTTGTCACAATGGGGAAACAGTCAAAAAGCTGGAAGCAGAGCCGGGTCAAGCTAAAAATTGTATTCAAGAATTAAGAGACACTACTAAAAGGCCAAATATATGAGTTATGGGAGCTCTAGAAGGTGCTGAAAGAGAAGCTAGATTTTAAAATGTATTCAATGAAGCAATAAAGAAAAACTTTCCTAATCTGGAGAAAGAGTTGGGAAACAACATCCACGAGGGGCACAGAACTCCCAACAAGGTTGACCAAAGCAAACTTCACCACGACACATGATCATCAAGCTCTTTTCAATCGAACATAAGAAAAAGATCCTTAAATGTGTATGTGAAAAAAAAAAATCAGCTGACATATAGAAGAATGGCAATTAAACTCACAGGAGACACAGGCCAGAAAAGAATTGAGCAACACATTCCAGACTCTAAAAGAAAAAAAATTGTTGGCCCAGAATAACATATCCAGCAAAGCTTTCCTTTGACTTTGAAAATGAAATAAAATTCTTCCACAGTAAGAAAAATTAAAAGAATAAACCTCTTCCAAACCTGCCCTACAAATGATACTTAAAGATGTTCTCTTGACAGAGGAAAGAAATAGCACCCATCAAAACCAAAGGCAAATGCGAAGAACATCCCAATAAAATAACAACAGAAGATTAAATCGATGAATAGCCCATTGTTGAATGACAGGACCAAATTATCACATATTTATATTAATCCTGAATGTGGATGGCTTGGACTCATCAGTTAAACATCATAGATTAGCAGACTGGATTAAAAACACAAAATCCATCTATTTGTTGCATCTTGCCAACAAAGATCAGCAGAAACTATATCTCATGGATTTTGATGTTTTCATTTCTTCAAAACACTTCTTTTTTCTCATTAAATTCTTGACTCATAGATCATACAGTAACATCATTTCTCCAAGAAGGTTAATTTCCTTTTTCATTTCTTCAGCGACACATTAGTCATTCAGTACCATGTTGTTTAACTTTATGGCATTGTAAGTTTTTCTTTTTCTTCCTGTTGTCTTGTTTGTTTGTTTGTTTTTGGCTTTTCACTTGAGGGGATGTATAGTGACTGTGTATTGGAAACTGTCATGTCCAGATGTCAGGATACAGTGCAGTGTGCATCTCTACTTCCGGATTGAGAATGGACTCCCAGTGAAACTGTTGTATGTGTCTTGACAATGGGATGTTAGACCCTCTGCCTTTGTCCATGCCCCCAATGATGGACTTATGACTGTTTATGAGGAACTATGCTGTTGTAATGATTTGGGAAAACTCAGCATGGATGGGGGAGATTGGGAGAGGGGGGTTGGGGAAATCCCGGACCTATGGAACTGCATCATAAGATGATAATAATATTTTTAAAATGAAAAAAGATGGAATATTCATTACACAGTTACTACTCTAAACATCTTCAGCGAGTAAGCTGCTACTTTCTTCCCACAACCATCCTAAGGTGTACATTTCTGACAGGTGGGGAAGACAAGGTGCAAAGACATAAAACTCACCCTAGCCCTGTGCTTCCCACATCTGGATGCGCAGAGGACCCGAGTTCCCCAAGGATGGGGTCAAGAGGTCCTGCATCTCTAACCAGAACTTCAGCTGCACTTGCTACAGCTGCCGGCCCAGAGTCCACTCGGGAGTAAGGACCCCCTCCTGGGAGCACCAGATCTAAGCTCAAGCTCCCAGGCATGGAGCTGCATCCTCTCTCAGAACAATCATTTTGACCGAGTCAGAAATCCCATGAGAATTTCCCATGTGCATCTTTCTGCCCCTGGAGACCTCAAGGATGCAACCTAATTTAGAACTTGACAGCCTGCCTTTTGGGGAACACTCTATCAGTGGGACTTGACCTGGACAGAGAGGAAGGTAGGTGACAATGGCCACTTGCTCCTGTCTCCAGCCTCCACTTCTCCAAGGACATCAGGGGACATTTGTTTAAGTACCAACCTGCAGCCCCCTCACTCCTATGGTGGTCTGGGAGAGGCTTCATTGCCCAGGACCAGGAGTGGAACAGGTGTTTCCCTTCCCCCACCATGACCATTGGTTAAGGGAAGAGAATGTGCCCAAGAGAACATCAGACTTCTGCAGGGAGATCTAGATGGACCCTATTCACTCACTGCTGGACCTCAGGATGAGGGGGTGTGAGGCTACAACAGCACAAAGGGAGAGGGGAAGGGACGATCTGGCTCTCCAGGATACATCTAGCAATGTGTGGAGACAGTTGTAGTTGTTCCAAACTGGAGAGGAGGGGAAGGTAGGTGGCATCTCAGAGGATGAGGGCCAGCCCTCCATAACGCACAGGGCAGACCCAGAACAAGGAAGCCCCAGGCTGAGTTCCTCCATTGTCTCCCGCTTGCTCCTGTGTCTTGGAAGTCTCTTGAAGCATAACCCCAGCCTCAGCTACAGAAGCCAAGCCCAGCTCCTGTCTGAAGCTGCTAACCAGAGCAGCCTCTCCGAGTCTGCCAGGAAGAGGAAAAGATCAAGGAGCCACTGAACTCATAGATGAGGTTCAACATGAAACAGGCAGATTCATGAGGCTCTGAAAGTAGAGTGGAAATGCAACAAAGTCCGCCAACTGTCTTCCAGAAGATGTCAGAACAAAATGAGGGGATAACAGCAGGTGTCAACCCTCCACACGTCCTTGTTTGGGTGGGGTTGTACAGGAGGAGAGCACTGTGGTATCTGACCAAGGTCAGAGTGACAGAATTTGCAGACATTCAAGTTATAGAATAGACTTTCTGATGAAAAATCTTACTGAGAAATGAAGTTCTCACTTCTGAACGAGAGAGAGGATCCAACTTCAAAGTCCACTGAAAGCCAGTGGGAATTTGGGAAAGGTCTGATGAAACATTCAAGTCCAAATGCAGAACAAAGACAGTAAGAAAGGCAGCTTGAGGAACCAGAGAGCTGTTTTACCTGCCATCCTGGCCACCCCGCAGCAGCTGCAGGTGAGTTAGGAGAACTCATCAAAGACCACATTTGACCAAACCCATTAAGTGCTGTCAGGTTCCTGGTGTGGCTGATGACAAAGGGGAATGAGAAGATGCTGTTGCTGAAGAAGAAAGAGAAGGAGGAATATTGGAAGGCATTGATGAGGAAGGGGATGACGATTAAGGTGAAGATGATGAGGAGGAAGAGGAGGCAGAGGACGATGAAGAAGATGATCGATAGAAAACAGTGCCCCAGCTGTAGGCAGCTGCCTAGGTTGCATTGTATGTAGGCAAGTGTTACACTGCTGGGAGAAAAATAGCCAATAACTGGTGGGCATCCTGGGCCTGATTAATGCCAAATTTGTGTTCATTATAATAGTGTGCCAGTATAGCTGACTATTCTAGCTGCCTATTCTATTTTTTTTAAGATATGTAGGGGGCATATGCAGGCATGCAGGTAGGGTCTATTTGGGTTCTAGGTAGGCAGACAGGGTCCCAGGCTGGCACAGCACACTTCCAGAGGACTGGGCATGCAGGGCTGAGGGCTATGGATTGCTCAGGGATCTTTTGGAGTCAAATCAATACACCCACCCATATGAGAGACCTGAGCTGGCCTAGTAAGTATCAAAACCCACAGCTGGTGAACATGGGGGCCGGGACTGGGGGCAGACCAGTCTGGGCAAGGCTACCACACCTATAGACCTGCATCTGAGCTGTATTGAGGGAGAGCCAAGCTACCATATCCACTGGTGCATGCATGAGCCAGAGTAAGTGCAGGCTGGTTGGGCTTTGCCACAACATCAGCTTGCAAGTGCTGGGACTGGTGGCAATTCTTGTCAGACTAGAACACAGTACCACCTGAAAAGTGCAAGATCCGGAGCTGGGAATGGGCCCAGTAGGGAAACTGGCTATCTCTCTGATGGGTTGCAACTGCCGCTGGTGAGCATGAGAACCAGTGCTGGAGAAGGCCTGGCTAGACAGGCAGTGCCACCCACCAGCATAAATATGGGCTGGAGAGTGGGGTCAGTTGGGTCGACCTAGGCTTCAATGCCCATTGACGTGTGTGACAGCTGAATGGGATGTGGGCAGACGGGTCAGTCTGCTACACATACTGGCAGGCACAGGAACCAGGGCTTGGGGTTATCGGGAGTCATTCCAACTTGGCTGAAGCTCCTGTGGGTGTGTGTTAAGGACAAAGTGTGTGATGGACAGGGACCAGAGCTGGGTGATAACATCCAAAGCCTTGTGTATGAGATGGGGCTAGGGACCAGGTGACTGCAACCACCAGTGTGTGTGTAGACTGATTTGGGTAGTGGACTGGCACACACAGGAGTCAGCCTTCTGGCAAGGTTTCTTTAGGACCCCCCTGCCAACTGGATCACTGAACACAGAACTCCAACCATGGTGGGAATCACAAGATATGTGATCTGAGTGTGGAGTACATGTGTCAGAACTGAGTGTCTGCTATTGCTGAGGCCTGTGTGGTGGACGACATGCCCACCTGCTCATGCGGGACATGACACCTAGTTTATTGAGGCCTGCAGAGGACATCTAGTACCACAGAGGGCAGAACAATTTGAACAGCTCTCCTGGACAAGTAGCTGGGCAAATCGAGACTCTAAGAATCAATAGCATTTCAGAACTATCAAAACTACTTGAGCAGTGTCTTCAGAACACTCCATATAGGAGACCCCGGATGACATCAGGTGGCCTTACCCCATTCCTGGGTACTGATGCAGTTGGGTTGCTGGGAACGACCCTCCCTCCTTTTCTAACTTTCCTGATAGCAGAAGAAAAAAATATTGGAGGCAGTTGCCTCATCCACTTTCCCCCATTCCCCTACCCTCCCCACCCTAATTGGTGGTCAACATGGGCAGGAATCCCTCTCAACTATATAAACATCATCAAAAAAAATTAATTTATTATAGAAGGAAAAAAAAGATAACAATGATGGAGGCTGGTGTTGTGGAATAGCAGGTAAAGCCACCACTGCAACACTGGCATCCAACGTGGGCGCCAGTTGGAGTCCCAGCTGCTCCACTTCCCATCCAGTTCCCTGCTAATGATCTGGGAAAGGCAGCAGAAGATGATCCAAGTGTTTGGGTCCCTGCTACCTGTGTGAGAGACCCAGAAGATGCTCCTGGCTTCAGCCTGACCCAGCCCTGGCCATCGTAACCTTTAGGGGAAGGAAGTAGTGGATGGAAGATTCTCTCTCTCTCTCTCTCCCTCTCTCTCTCTACTTTCTTTCTGCTTCTGTCTCTCCCTCTCTCCATGTAACTCTGTCCTTCAAATAAGTTAATAAGTCTTAAAAACTAAAGACAAAACAAAAACAGCGATGGATTCCAAGCTTCTGTTTCAGTTCCTTTTCTCTTTTTCTCCAATTCAGTTTTTGGAGAAAATCACCATCTCCCATTTTCACTTGCTTCTTTCCTGTGCTCAGAAGACCCTGTGGTTCTCTTCTCTACACTGTGACTCTCAGTGTATTATGGAGAAAATACCTTGAGCAACAGACAACGATACAACGGGAAAAGTTCCACAACTCGTTTTTGTCCCTTCTTGACTTGACAAAATGGAATCCACACCACCATGCTCAGTAGGGAAGAGAAACCCTCCCTGTCCCTTCACTCTGCTGGAGGTGGCAGGCAGTGAGCCCCGAAGCAGGTGCATGTGGCCCGAGCCTTTCGCTCCTTGCTCTGCATCCTGGGCTCCAAGATTACCCTGGGTCCCTGTGAAAATTCGGACAGCCAGCATCTCCCAGCAGGTGTCTGTCTACACTCTCCTGGTTAGAAGAAGAAAAAGAAAAACTCTTCAACATGGGATTATAGCAGATCAACGAAGGGTGAGTTTGAGATGTTTGACATGGGCATTTTGATAGCATGCTTCTTTGACATGTTGAGTTGAGATGTCTAACAGACGTCCCCGCAGTAAGAGAGCACTTTTAAAAACAAGACAATGTGTGCTGTGCCAGTTGATGGTAAAATCCACAGGACCTGTAAGATATTTGGAATTGACATATTCTCTATTCGCAGTTTTGTCCCCTGTTTATTCCATGGGAGCACTGGTTCAAGTCCCAGCTACTCCCCTTCCCTTGTGCAGGGGTCATACAAATCTTCTCTGTGCCATTCCAGTTTTAGTCTACGTGCTGCCAAAGCAAGCTCTGTTCCACTTTTGATACCTAAGAAACCAGCAGAAGATAACCCAAGTACCTGGATCCCAGACACCCACTTGGGAAACCTACATAGTTTCAGGCTCTTGGCTGTGGCCATTGCAGCCATTGGGGAATGAACCAGTGGATGGAAGAGCTCACCCTTGCTCTCTCTCTCTCTCTTTCTCTCTCATTCCCCCTCTCATAACTCTGCCTTTCAAGTAAATTAAGTAAACCCCTTTTTAAAAAAATGTAAATGCACTCACACATACAAGCACAAACACCCATCCTAGGATGGCAGTGATGATGCACTTGAACAAACTAGCAGAAAATCTGTCGTGATCCTGTCCCTGAGGAAGGGGCCAGCAGAGCTGCTGTGGGCCACCTGAGAGTGGCCATCTCAGTGGAAGGCAGAGTAGATGTGAGAAGCTGAGTCCAGGGGATAGCCCTGATCCAACTGTGCCTGAAGCCAATCCTTTTCCATCTTAGGTTCCAATGAGTGGATGCAGTTGTGTGACACTCTCTAGTCTCACAGCAGTGCAGTGACACAAGCTGAACATATGTTCCACCTCCTGGTTTGCAGGCGGAAGCCCTCCAGCCAGACAGCCTGTGGGACTAGGCCAAGGTCACAGCAAACCCATGGCCTGCATCAAACCAGTGTTTGTTCAGCAGTCTCATTCAGGGGAAAAAATATCTTGTTTTTATACCAAAACAAATAGAAATACGGAACAGAACATCACATTAACCTTTAGATAAAGTATGAGTGGCAGGTGTTTGGCAATGTAGTTAAGATGCCATGTGAGACATCCAAATCTCATGTCTGAGTGCCTCGTTCAAGTCCCAGCTATCCAGTCCTGGCACTATGTCCTAGTGGCTAAATCCTTGCCTTGTCTTCCACATGCTGGGATCCCATTTGGGCACCAATTCTAATCCTGGTAGCCCCACTTCCCATCCAGCTCCCTGCCTGTGGCCTGGGAAAGCAGTCTAGGATGGCCCAAATCTTGGGACCCTACACCTGCGTGGGAGACTGGGAACAGCTCCTGGCTCCTGGCTTCGGATCATCTGAGCTCCAGCCGTTGTAGTCACTTAGGGAGTGAATCATTGGATGGAAGATCTTCCTCTCTGTCTCTCCTTCTCTCTGTAAATCTGTTTTTCCAATAAAAATAAATAAAATCTCAGGCCCGGTGCAATAGCATAGTGGTTAAAGACCTTGCCTTGCATGTGCTGGGCTCCCATATGGACGTTGGTTCTAATCCCGGAGGCCCCACTTCCCATCCAGTTCCCTGCTTGTGGCCTGGGAAAGCAGTCGAGGACGGCCCAAAGCCTTGGGACCCTGCACCCGCACGGGAGACCCAGAAGAGCTCCTCTCTGTATATCCGCCTTTCCAATAAAAATAAATAAATATTTAAATAAATAAAATGTTAAGTCCCAGCTATCCTTTTTCCAATCCAGCTACCTGCTGATGGGAGGCAACACATGATGGCTCAATTACTTGGATCCCTTCCCCCAACTTGGAGGACCCAGATGGCGTTCCATGCTCCTGGCTTTGGCCTGACCCAAAACCCCGGCTGTTGATGTCATTTGGGGAGTGAACTGGTAAATGAAAAGATCTCTCTCTATCTCTTTGCCTTTCAATAAGAATAAAATAAATTAGTAAATATTTTAAAGGTAAAAATATATAATTATATATATATATTGGGGGGCAGCATTTTGGCACAATGAACTAAGTTACCACTTGCAACATCTGCATTCTATATGAATGCTCATTTGAGTCCCAGCTGCTCCACTTCTTTTTTTTTTTTTTTTGTGGGTTGGGGCGAAGATCAGATATACAGAGAAGAGGAGAGACAGAGAGGAAGATCTTCCATCCACTGTTTCACTCCCCAAGTGGCAACAACAGCCAGAGTGGAGCCAATCTGAAGCCAGGAGTTTATTCCAGGTCTGCCAAGCAGGTGCAGGGTCCCAAGGCTTTGTGCCATCCTCCACTGCTTTCCCAGGACACAAGCAGAGAACCAGATGGGAAGCTGGAACACTGGAATACAAAGCAGCATCCATATGGGATCCCAGTGGCCATAAAGAGAGGACTTTAGCCACTAGACTACTGTGCCAGGCCCGGCTGCTCCACTTCTGTTTCAGCTCCATGCTAACACATTTGGGGAAACAGCAGAAGATGGCCTAAGTACTGGGACCTGCGGGCCCATATGGGCAACCCAGATGGATTGCTTGGCTCCTGGCTTCAACTTGTGCCAGCCCTGGCTATTGTGGCCATCTGGGAAGTGAACCAGAGGATAGAAAATATCTCTCTTCCTTTCTCTCACTCTCTCTCTGACACTCTGCCTTTTGAATAAATAAATCTAGAAATAACAACGAAAAGAAAAAGCACAAAACATAGGCCCTCAGAATAGTACTTGGAGAGACTGCTATAGATTGCAGATACTATGAAGAAGGGTCTAGAATGTCACAGGAGTCAGAGGCAGAGCTAGAACTGGAACCCAAGCCCTCTGACAGCCAGCCCAAGGGGACCCGGCACCCCAGGCTCCTTCCTCTTTGTATGTTCGTTCACCGGGAGCTCTCCCAGCTCTTCCCAATCCTGCAATCAGGGATCAACTTATTCTCCAGGAAACCAGGCCCAGAAGGTAAGTGACAATCGGAGCCCCTTAGGCCTGAGTGAGGACTTGAGCCCGAGTGGCAAGAGCTGACACTCACTTTCCCTTGCTGCTTTGCTGGCTGGGGCACCAAGTCGAACTTAGATCACGGGGCAGGGATGCCCACAGTGAGGAGAGTGAAAAAGTAGGGAAGAACGAGAAAGCCCATCAGGAAGCCCTGCTCGCTTTCCCACCCTTTCTTCTCTAGCCAGCAAAGGGGATACACATTGTCACCTTTGGGAGCACCAATAAGCAACACTGGGGTGCGACCCACCTGGGTTCAAAGCTGCACCCTGTGTAATCCTGGGCAAGCCACTCTACCTCTCTGAGCCTCAGCTTCCTCCACCGAGGGACCCTCTGCCAGGGCTTCCTGAGACTTAGACTAGACAAGAACTGGAAGTGCATCCAGCATCCGTGTGATAGGCACGAGTTTGCCTTCCTTTGATTGCTTCCTTGTCTAAGAAGCACCTACTGGGAAATGGAGTCACCAGAGAAGTTAACAGCAACTGTCATCTTGTCAGTGGGCAGTAAAACACATCTGATCCATTCCAGGGATGTCCTCTAGGGCCAGCACCCCTGGACCCTGCCACTGGGACTGCCACATCCCAATAACATGGGTTTCCTGCCTGTTGCCTACAGAAGCACACTCCTGTATTTTGCAAATCCTCCCATCAGTGTTAGGAAGCCAAGCGGGCACACGTTTCTGTCCCTGCTCCGCAGACATACAGCCCATGGCCTGGAGACTAACTTGACTCGTCCAAGGTCACACTGCTTGTCGCAGCATGGCTTACAACAGAGTGTCTCCATCTCGGCACCAGTGACCCTTGGGATGGGACAAGTCCTCATCGTCCTGTGCATTGCAGGGAACAGAGCAACATGTCCGTCTACTCACTAGATATCAATGGGATCCCATCCCAGCCACAATGAGCAAAAATGTCTCCACATTTGGTCAAATATCCCCCATTTGCACTGGCCCCATTGAGAACTGCTGGCTCAGAACACTGTTTGCTCCACATGCAGGCTTAATCTTTGCAAATGCAACTCCAAGGTCCAACAACCAATATTTTTCTTCCTCCCCTAACGCACAACCTAATCTCTTCAAAGCAAGAACAGACATGTCAATATCCACTTTTGGAATATTTATCAAAATATTTGAGGGTGAGGGGTGGGAGAAAATGGAAAATAACTACTTGGACCCATGCCCTTTGTTCCACTGAGCTTTGAGAAAATTCCCATATTGCGTGCTCCTCAGATCTCTCACTGATAAACCCGTTCATAAAACTAGGCTGCAGCCGAAGCTAGACAGAGTTAGACAGAGCTAGACAAGACACACCATGATCTCGATCCTGCTGTTGTCTTCGCTGGTGGCTGGAGGTAAGCTGCACCGCCCAGGAATGCTGCTGTTCCATCTTCCACTAGTGGGCCCCCTTACTCCTCCCATGGCTGTCCTCAGTCTAGAGTTACTAGAAAGTGAGAGTGGGCATTCAGCACCGTGGCTAAGTTCCTGTCTGGGATGATCACAACCCATATTGGAGTGCCTGGTTTGAATCCTGGCTAGTCCACTTCCAATCCAGTTTCCTTGTAAATGGGCACCTTGGGAAGGAGCAGTGTTGCTCAAGCCCCTGACCCGTTACCCACTGCTTCCCTGGTGTTTACAGGAAGCTAGATCAGAAGCAGAGTAGCCAAGACTCGAAGTGGCTCTCTTACACAGGATGTGGGTGTCCCAAGCAGCGGCTTAACCCACTGTACCTCAGCAGTCACCCCAGACTGAAGATAGGCTATTTGGGGCTTAAGCATGTAGCAAGTGCCAGCTGATGCTGCTTGGGTCTGTGTTTCCTGAATTCACGAGCCTCTTCTGTTTCCGCAGTCCTCACCTCTGATGTCACCACAGTCGAGTCCCAGCAGTCTAGAGTGGTTGGAGGTGAAGAAGCAAAGGCCAACAGCTGGCCTTGGCAGGTGAGTCAGTCACATTATTCTTCACTTACCTCCTCCTCCAGGGCGACCACTGTGCTGGCCTGAGAGGCCAGTGTTTGAGAGGCCGAAAGACAGAGAGAAATAGAGGGATCTTGCATCTGTTGGTTCACTTTCTATGTCCACTAAAGCCTCAACTAGACCAGCCTGGAACCAGGCGCCTGGAATTCAATCAAGATCTCCCATGTGGGTGGCAGGAACCCAGCTACTCTGAGCCACCACCTGCTGCCTCCCAGGTTCTGGAAGTTAGAACTGGGAGCCAGAGCCAGGGCTGAACCCAAACCCTCCGACAAGGAGACCCGGGCTCCCCCATGGCTGTATTCACCACTAGGTCCAAGGCGTATCGCTCACAGCATTTTTTTTTCCTGTAGGAGTTGAAGGAGTGCTGTAGCTTGGGCCACGTTTATACTAAGAACCAATCAGGGCTACCCACAAAAGTACATCCTCGCCCTCTCATAGAAATGCATCCTTGCTTTAGGACCAATTAATGTCACTCTCAGACAATTCCCTACGCTGCCTGCTCCAATTTCCCTGAAGAAGTTCTTTTATTAGGGAAAGCAGACAGGTGTAGGTGGGTGAGACTCAGGTAAGGCATTGATTTGGGGAGAGAAAAATTAAGTGAGTATCACAATGGATAACACTTTAAGGCAGTTTTTTTTTAAATATCTTCTTATGTATTTGAAAGGCAGAAAGAGAGAGAACCTTCTATCCTCTTGTTCACTCCCCAAACGCCCACACAACCAAGACTAAACCAAGCTAAAACTTGGATCCAAGAAATCCATCCAGGTTTCCCATGTGGGTAACAAAAAATTCAAATACGTGGGCCGTCATCCTCTGCCTCCCAGGGATATTAGCAGGGAGCTGGACTGGAAGAGGAGTGGTCAGGACTTGAACCAGCACTCAGATACAGGATGCTGGTGTCCCGCCCACAAATTATGCTTCTAAACTGAATTTAATGCAATAATAGCAACACGGAGCCCCATCCAAGCACGACACCCTCTGTTGTCACCCCTACACTTTCTCTTGACCACGGCAAGGGCAGGAGCTAAGAGTGAGGCCAGGGTGTTGTTGGGCCCAAAAGGCTGGCAAAATGGGGTTGCCATTGATCAAGCCAGGCAAGCCTGAAGGAAGAGCAGGTGTGGGAGGAAAAGCAAAACTCTGGCGTTTCTGTTTGTTTTGTGAAGATTCATTCCTTGAGTTCTTCACAAGCGAAAATAAGAAAGAGATCATTCATCCCCTGGTTCACTCCCCAAAGGACTGCGACAGCCAGGGCTGGGCCAGGCTCAAGCCTGGAACTCCAGCCAAAGCCCCGAGGCCATCTTCTGCTGCCTTCCCTCCAAGGTGCACCTGCAGGGAGCTGGATCAGAAACAGAGCAGCTGGGACTCGAACCAGCACTCTGAAACAGCACCCATCCTAATAGCAGCTTACCCTCTGTGCCACAACGCCCACCCACCCCCAGGTCGATTCTCTTTTTCTGTCTTTCTTTTCTTTTTTATTATTATTTTTTTAGATATATGGATTATTTAATGACACAACCTTTAAAAACCAACCAAGCGAATTTGACAGCAAATTATATAACATTGTCAATGTCAAAAATGATGACTCATGATTTCCTGTCCAGGATTTTTTAAAGTAAAAGCTGATTTAAAACTTTTCCATTTTTTTAAATGTCTTGCCAAGATGTTTTCACCCATCCCAGCACTTTATACAACTTCTATATTAATTTGCTCACCAGCAAGACTCACGTGATGTCAGTTTCAGTTAGTATTCAGTTTCAGGCTGGGAGCTAAAGTGAAGGACAAATATATGGCTTGTTGGATCTTCATTAAAAAAGCTGGCTTCCAAGAAAGAAACTGAATTAATGGCATAGCTCGTACCAGGAATCTTAAAGGCTAAGGACCTGGCAACCATGCTTTGCAATTTCACAGGGACCCCTCTCGTGAGGGTGGCCGTGCCATCCTCACCATCCCACACCCTGCACACACAGAGTACCAGCCTGGTGTAGACATGTTAAACGGAAGGTCTACCTCCTGGGGAAGTGGCTCCCCCAAGAGGGAAAAGCCCAACACATCAACTTGTAGAAAGATGTTCAGAACAGAAATTTTTTTTTAAGTAATCTAAGTTTTTGATATTATGTTTATCATAGATTTTTGGGGTTCATTTTGATTTTGTATGCCGAGAGTTTTTATTTGAAGAAAATTTATTTATGTGAAAGGCAGGGAGGAAGAAAGCGACAGAGAGATCTTCCATCTACTGGCTCACTCTTCAATGGTTGCAATAGTTGAAGCTGGGCCAGGCAGCAGAAGGAGCCAGATCTCCATCCGGGTCTGTCACACGGTAGGGGGCAGGTGATTGAGCCACCATCCCCTGCTTCCTGACTGCATTAGCAGGCAGCAGGATGGGAGGCAGAACAGCAGAGATTCACAGACAGGGGTTTCACTCACTGCACCACAGTGCTGACTGCATAAGTTTGCACCTGACATGAGCAGCCTCGCCCTGGCCTTGCAGATAGAGGCCACCCTTGAGCTGCCACCTCCTGCCTTCTCCCCAGGTCTCCCTGCAGTACAGCTCCGGCGGCTCATGGTACCACACCTGCGGAGGGTCCCTGGTGCACAACCGCTGGGTTCTGACAGCTGCCCACTGCATCAGGTAACCGCCTTTCCCTTTCGCCTATGTGCTGCTGTGCAAGCGTGGAGGCCCACAGGGCCTGAACCATGCTTGTAAAGGCACCTTGCAAATGGCCACCTGTCTGGCTGAGATCCAGTCTTTATCAGTCTGTGGGTCAGTGAGCAGGTGGACACACAGCCCAGACTGCACAGTCTGAGCCAGGCCTTGAGATGGGGTACAGAGGAGATGCCCAGTTCCTGCCTTTTGGGGTCACCTCTACATGGCCTGGGGGTCTCGGGGACTTTTCCAAGCCTCAGGACTGTCATCTGCAAAAAGTGGAGACCCATGACCTTCCCAGGACCTCTGCTTGTCTCACCTTAGCCACTACAGTTTCTGTCTGGTCAATGTCGCCCCTCACTGGGCGTGGCCCCTTCCCTACCTACTCGGTAAGCTCCACAAAGTGGTGGGAGAAAAGGTGACGACCTGTGAGTCGGGGAATCCCAGCTTTCAGTTCAGGACTGTCACTGGCCATGGGACCCTGGGCTCATCACCACCACCCATCTCCAGGCCTGTTTCCCCACCTGAGACTGAGTGGTGGGGAATTCAACTAAAACAGCCCCCTGGAAGCCCAGTGAGTCCTGTCTTCTCTGCGTTCCTTTCCATTCCCCATGATAATATATTTTGCTCATACATCACAGGGAAGTTATACTCACTATGTAGTTATAGTTACTGTACCACACAGTTTCTGTTTTATTATAACTGATGGCCTTAGGGAAGAAAAATCCCCAAGCCCTAGAAGTGGGTCATGGCACAGGTGCCTTCTGGGGCCGTCCTTGAGTCACGGAATGGCAGGTCTCAAGGCCCAGGGGGAGCTCATGGTCTCTGCTTGGTCCTCTCTCCCAGCTCCTCCAGGACCTACCGTGTGGTGCTGGGCCGACACAGCCTCTCCAAGGCAGAGACTGGCTCCGTGACGGTCAGTGTCTCCAAGCTGGTGGTGCATGAGAACTGGGACGCCAACAAAGTCGCCAACGGGTACATTCTGCTGGGGTGCATCTGGGGGGCAGGGTGGCCAGAGGCATAGATGGGAGACTCACGGAGGCGGTGGGTTCAGTCCACAGGGTTGTGGCCCGGAGACTGGAATCTCCCACCAGTAAAGCCTGCAGGCTTCTTGTGCACCCAGGTGCTCAGTAACTTTGTATCTTACCGATACAAAGGGCTTTGTATGCCAGGCCCTAGGAACACTGTAGAGACCAGGTGTCAGCTTCCTCCCTGACCCCTCTGCTGGAACTCCCTCTAAGACCTTACAGATTTTCAAAGAAGCCCTACACCTGGCCTGCAGGACACACACAGATGTTGACACGGGTCTTAGCCCCAGGTGACAGAACTTTAACCTGCCTTCGTGCTCTGCCTTTTTGCTAACCCAGCTATGACATCGCCCTGATCAAACTGGCCAGTGCCGTCACACTGACAAGCAAGATCCAGACTGCCAACCTCCCACCTGCTGGCACCATTCTGGCCAACAACTATCCCTGCTATGTGACAGGCTGGGGCAGACTGCAGAGTGAGTAGGAGCTGGAACCTGGGTCCCCAGAGCGCTGGGGCGGGCAAAATGGGAGGGCAATGTTACCCCATCCAGACAGGCTGCACAGCCGAGACACATGAGGCTGCCTGGATCCAAATCTCAGCTCCTCCATTTCACAGCTATGAGCTGGCGGGTACTATTCCTCAGCCTCTTGGTACTGCACTTCCCATGTCCGGGGGACTTGGATAGTAACACCATCTACAGCTCAGGGTTGCTGCAAGCACTGAAGGAGGTGATGTTTGACAAGGTAGCTTGGCAGAACAGAATGAGGGTAAGAGAGGTCACATGACCTCCTCAGCATCACTCAAAGACGACTCCTGAACCGTACTTGTTCTGTGCCCTCAGAGCCCCTGGACTCTCCTGCCCCATTGAATCTCGTCCCCTGTGCCACCTACACCAGCTTACTCAGAGCCTGGTCAGGTGTGAGCCTCCTTGGAGATAAAACCTGAAGGTTGGCAATCCAGGGACAGTCAACCAGCAGGAGAATCTGCTCTTGGAAGATTCTAGAGGAGTGATGCCTGAGTCCCTCATGAGGCTTCCAAGGGTACAACCACATGTAGAAATATTCCTGCTGCCCTCCTAACTGGCCTGACTGGAAGGACAAGAACACACAGCACCCCATAGAAGTGAGGAGTAGCTGGGGAAGCACCTCAAGCTTGGAAAGAGCTGACACACACCCCTACCCTGTTTGTTTACCCAGAAAGCACTGGGACAGAACACACTTCATCAGAGACAGCATGAGGCAGGGAAGAGCCCGTATGCTTGGCTTATCATCCCAGCCCTGCTGATCATTCATAACCTGACAACCCACACTACAGAATTTCCATTTCCTTATCTGGACAATGGGAATACTGCTGGGGAAGATCAAAACAAACAATAGGAAAACGCATTATGCCGAGTGCTATCTGAGGGCCACTTACTCAACAGAGCAGTTTTGGCGAAACCACTTAGCTGCTTTTGGCTTCAACATTGAGTCCATCTGTTAAACAGGAATGGGTATTTATTGTGCAGAAAATTTTCAAGGATTCACATGTTTTGAAAAGTCTAATGATGCGCATATGCAGAATGACAGTAATACTGATCCTTGCCATTAGCAAGTGGTGATAATAATGCAGACATTTGTGGCAGCTCTGCCATACCACTCCAGAACATTCTTAACCCTGGGGAGGGACTCCAAACACCGAAAGACTTTCTACTTAAGTAACAGAAACCAAGGAAGTAATGGGGGCCAGAAAGACAGAGTCAGGATAGCACCTGGTATGGACCACCACTTCCTTTCTCGCTGGGGTCCCCTTCGTCCCTGTAACACTTCTCTCCGGTCTTGTGCAGCCAACGGGGCCAGCCCTGACGTCCTGCAGCAGGGCCGGCTGCTGGTGGTGAGCTATGCCACCTGCTCTAGCTCTAGCTGGTGGGGCAGCACTGTGAAGAACAACATGGTGTGTGCCGGAGGCGATGGGATCACCTCCAGCTGCAATGTGAGTACACACACTCAGGGCCCTTTCCACCAGGAGGCGTGGCTGGGGGTGTGCATCCTCCCACGCCCCGGGCAGAAGCACCTGGAAGCAACCCTGGACATTTCCAAACCTGACCTTTATCCCTGTGGTCTGGATGCTCTGGGCTTCTCTTGGAGTGTGCACCCCTGTCACCAGCAGCCCCTTGCCCTTCTCCACCACCCCTGATCCTGTTCTTTCACAGGGCGACTCAGGAGGACCACTCAACTGCCAGGACTCCAGCGGCAAATGGCAGGTGCACGGCATAGTCAGCTTCGGGTCCTCCCTCGGCTGCAACTACTACCGTAAACCCTCCGTCTTCACCCGGGTCTCCTACTACAATGCTTGGATCAACTCGGTAAGAGTCACATGTACCCCAAGTCCCGGGGGCCCCCTGGAGGGAAGCTGTAGACCTGGGTGACCCTTGCTGGGGTCTTGCTAAAGTGGAAAGAAATTTGGTAGGAGTGGGGGCGGTTGCCCTAGTCTAAAGCAGTGGGGCAGAGACTACCCCCAGGCACTGAGCGTGGGTTCCCTGCCAGGAGCAGGAGTTTGGTAATTGCTTCTCTGAGTGTGGGCCCAGACCTCACACTCCAGGACTGGAAAAAGTCCTGGGAACCTGCAAAGCCCAAAGCTGGAGAGTTTAACATCCACCCCCAATTCTTTAATTATTGGAAACCAGTCTTCCTAAAGCAGAGGTAGAAGACCTGAGAAATCACCAGGTCTGGCCCTGCCAGGGCAACAGCCGCTGGGGCTCAAAAACTAGTGCGTCTATAGCAGGCTACATTGCTAAGCAGGCCAGTGTGTGTGGCCTGCAGGAGAAAGGGTCCCCCAACTCTCCAACAGGGACCACAAACAGGTCTGCCCAGCGCAAGTGGCTTCCCAGGACTCAGGACTTTCAGCTTCGGACAGGGATTGTCTTAAGCAGAGGGGGTTAAGTTGGTTCCCTTTATTGTTGCGAGTGTGTCCCAGGAGAGCTGGTTTCTAGAACTTTCCACCCTGGCACAATTGCTGCTTTATTTTTCAATCCATACATAGTGTTTTTTTAACAGCCATTAAAACCACTTGTAAAATAGTAACAGCTGACATTCCCATGAGGGAACGGTCATGGATATGAGCAGTAGTGGGTGGCAGCAGTCAGAACTGTGACAAGGAAGGGATGGGGGGGGCGGGGGGTGGCCAGAAGCAGCGCCACGCCCAGAGATGTAGGTGATGTTATCAGCTCTCCACTGATACAGAAATTTTTTAAACTGCCTCCCGGTGTTGCCACACCTCAGTTTGCTGTTCTGTAAACTGGGACTCTCAAGACACACTTAGGGGCTAGAGAAAGTAGGGGCTGTGAGATTGGTGACAGGGCCTCCCAAAGGGGAGCTGGCATCCAATCCCATTATTTGAACATGCTACAATGAGTTAAATGACACCCCATGAACACAACTAGATCTGCAGTGGGCAGGGTCTTCTATGCTTTCCCTTTAAGACTTGGCCAGTTCCTTGTCCTCTGGTCTGTCTATGGGCATTTCTGTCCCAACAGGTGGTAATAGGCCCCAGAGACACCCAAAAAAGTTTGTTGAAAAAAAAGAAATTCAGCAAGAGAAGGGCCACTATTACTGCTCCTATTACTACTAATTATTATGATGATGATGATGATGATATTGTAAACTGGGGCAGCAACCACAGTCCAGCTTGGCAGAGGAAATTAAGGGCAACCATGGAGGTATCATTAGCGTTTCAAAAGAACCTGGCCTGAGACTGACTGGGCAGAGAACACCCAGGGCCTGTGCCCTGCCCAGTCCTAGGATCCTTTGCCAGCCCCCACTGCTGTGTTGGTCATAGTGCAGCTGGTCCTGGTGGCAACTTGGGGACAAAGGCAGGAGCCGAGAACAACAGTCCTGATTTGCTGTCCCATCAGCCGCTGCTGCCAGCTACAGCGGGGACACAAGCAGGATGGAGTGGGCCAGGGCCAAAGGCACAGCCAGATGGCAAAGGGACTCAACGGGTAAAGCAGAACTGGTGAGGCAGCTGAGCAGAGGCCCCCACATCCGTGGGACCAGTGGCCAGGGCAGACACACAGGTCGGGGGACAAGTTCCAGGAGAGAGAATGGCAGGTGGTCACAGTCCTCTGGGGTCATTGCCCACAGCAGCTGCATGGGGCAGTTCCCTGCTCAGAGCCCAGAGCCGCACGCAGCTGCTATAGCCGGGGTGCCTGGGCACACCTGCCACGATAACTGTCCCAAATGGGTGACACGCCAAGGTCAGAAAGTTGCCAACAAGACACAGAGAAGCAATATCGGGAGGCAGGTGGCCAAGAACATTCAGGCTTCCAGCAAATGTCCACCAAGTGACAGCCACGTGGCAACCTTCAACAATCGGCTGCATTTCCTTTGCTAGAAGGTTGTGTGTACCCCGTGCAGAACCATCTAACGGGATATAGGAGTGTCCCAAGTAAAAGAGTAGGAGTTCCCCTTCGTTTCTTCAACTCTGCTCTTCAGCGTTAATCCCTGCTAACAGGCCGGGAGAGGTGCGATCTGGCAACACAGACGCACGCTGCCTCGTAACCAGAGCAGCCAGCAGCTTCTCTCCCGTGACATGTCACTTGTCCCCACGCACTCCCGTGTCACTCTGTTCGATAGCCCCGTGGTGTTCCAAGAATGAAGCTTCACCTGCTCAATATTTCTCACTCTTTGCGCCGCTGGTAGGACACACCTCCTCACTCGTGGGCCTGAACGCTGGTGCTGGCAGTCACTGCTGTTAAACAGCCTCCCAGGGCCTCCCAGGGCCTCCCAGGGCCTTGCACACAGGCACATGAGATCTGCAGTCCTGGTCATCCACACACTGGGTGTAACAGGTACCCCAGCCTCTTTCCCATAAGACCCCAGGAGGTTGACCAGATGCTGTGGTCGCTTCCCTTCCTCTCTCATCTCTTTATGGTTCCTGGGCCTCAAGTTAACTGCTGTTTGGGCTGTAGGGGGCTCATGAGAACAGGGCAGACAGGAAATGGCTCAGTAAGCCTCCATCGTGGGGTTAATGTCAACCTTTGCCTGTGTGTTTCCTGCAGGTGATTGCCAATAACTAATTGGGTGAGCGCGAGTCACCAGAAAGCTCAGGGACTGTCCGACTCGGGGAATAATAAAGTAATTGCATTGTGAATCACACCTTGGTGAGAGTCTTATTCAAAAACCATCCTAAGATACAGGTCCCGGAGACCAGGACACGGGCCAGGGCTCAGAGACAGAGCCAGCCCCGGCACCTGCTCACAGCAGCTCTGGGCAGGGCAGGTGGGCAGCACTGGCTGCCACACAAAAGATCCAGACCCCGGCTGGTTCTCCCAATGTGACAAGAAACTCAGTCCCCATGCTGGTCCCACTCCTGGGACGGGAATCAGACAAGGGGAAGCTTTGCAGACAGCAAGTCTCCTTTATGAGCGAGAAGAGAGAGACAGCAAAGCAAGGAGGAGGCAGTAAGCCAGCCAGAGAGGCCACACCCACCTCAGAGTGGCACTGCAGGGAGTAACAAGGCAAGAGAAATGAATTATTTCCAATGCATCATTTAGCAGTCACTGAGCCCAGCTGACCCCACAGGTTCTCACAGCCCCACGTCTGTAGCAGAAATTCCCGCACGTCAGCCATTCTCCAGCGGGCACAGTTTTGGCCCCTAGGGCACATGTGGCAGTGCCTGTGCACACTGGCACCACACAGGAACGGGGGCACCCGACATCCATGGGACAGAAGCCACGGGTGGCGCTGAGTAGCCTGCTGTGTATATCACAGACCCCATGGCAAAGGGTCGTCCCGTCCTCAACATCAGCACCGCACAGGTCGGGAAGCCCAGGGCTCACAGGTGACGGTCCCTAGCCCAGAGCCAGCTCCGGGGGCAGAGCCCTGTGGTGTCCATGGCACTGCTCTTCCTCCACCTGCACCTGTCTCCCACACGGAAGCTGCTACAAGCTGTCCGTCACAGGGAGCAGAAGTCCAGACCCTTGCACAGGTTCCAAAAGCCTGGAGCAATGGAAGGTTCCAGACCTGGAGCACAAAGGTTTCGGGGTGAGCCAAGTGAGGGGGTCCTGACCCCACTAAGTTTTAAAGAAAAGTTTCTTCCGGAGAAAATTAAAACACCCAGGGATCTGTTTGTAAATCCCTCGCTCGGAAACGGCATTTGCGACCTGCGGAAGAGAAGCAGGAGGAGGACCATGAGTTCAGCTCTCAGTCAGATTCCAGAGGGGTGGGGGCAGCGGGGCGGGCTTACACAAGGGCCCAGCCACCACCTCCCTCAGTGCGGGATTCAAAGAACACGTACGTTACAATGGCCTAGTGCCTACGTCCTCGCCTTGCATGCCCTGGGATCTCAGAGAGGCACCAGTTCACGTCCCGGTAGTACTAAGTCCCACCTACCTCCCTGCTTGAGGCCTAGGAAAGTAGTAGACGATGGCCCAAAGCCTTGGGACCCTACGCTCGCATGGGAGACCTGGAAAAAGCTCCAGGCTCCTGGCTTCGGATCAGCTCAGCTCCAGCCATTGTAGCCACTTTGGGGAGTGAACCATCAGATGGAAGATCTTTGTCTCTCCTTCTCTCTGTAAATCTGCCTTTCCAATAAAAATAAATCTTTTTAAAAAAAAAGAACATGTGCCTCAATTATACGCTGAAAGAACACAAAATCTGGGGCCGGCCTATGGCCCAGATGCTGGCATATCTTCTGAGCGCTGGTTCAAGCCCTGGTATAAGACCTCCACTTCCGATCCAGCTCCCTGCTAACACTCCTGGGAGAGCAGCACAAGATGACCCAAGCATGTAGATTTCTGTCACCACGTGGCAGCCCTAGTTGAAATTCCAGGCTCCTGGGTTCAGCCTGGCCCAGCCCTGGCTGTTGCAGCCATGTGGGGAGTGAATCAGCAAGAACTAACATGGCTCTCACAGCAGCCAAGGCATTTCTGCCCCCAGCGTGGGCCTGGTGCCCACTCGCCCACCCCAAACCCCCAACCCCAGCAGAGGCAGGCCACGCTCACCCGGAGCAGGAGGGACTGCAGGTCCTCGGTGTGCGCCCACTGCCCCAGGATGCAGTCCAGGGTTTCCACATACCAGGAGCCATTCTGGGTGTCCCTCCAGGAGACGAAACCTTCAGAGGAGACAGCGGGCACTCAGTGGGGGAGCTGGCCTGTGCTCCTCAGATTCGGGCCCCCGGACACACGAGGCCAGAGCCCACATCCCTGCAGCACCCTCTCCCCGATCTCATGTCATCCTCGCTGCCCCCTCCTGACCTGCGCTGAGTCTTCCCAGCAAGGAAATGAAGGGACTCACCTAAGGGACGCAAAAGGACAGGAAGGGGGCATCTGGCCTAGTGACTGAGGTGCCCCTTAGGATGCCCGCATCCCCTTCCTGACTCCAGTTCCCTGTTACTGCAGATGCCAGAACACAGTGGTGATAAAGGCTCACCCGACAGAATCCCTGCCACCCACCTAAGAGATCCACACTCCACTGCCAGCTCACGCGTCAACCCAGCCCCGACCAGGCCACTGCAAGCTTTTGAGAAGTGAACAGATGGGATCCTTTCTTTTTCTCTGCCTCTCAAATTTTTATTTTAAAGGAAAGAAACTGCCATGTGTGCCACCAGCTTCCTGCCAGACCCTGTACTCAGAGCTGGTCGGCCACCTGAGTAAGCTCCATGACAATCCCTTTGCGACAGCTACCATCTCCACTTTCCAGAGGAGCAAAGCCAGGAGGTGGGCAAGGTGCGTGCCTACTGAAACAGTGCATCGAGGCCCAGAGAGATGAACGAATTTGCTCAGGGTCACACGAAGGCAAGAGCTGGAACCGAAGCGCGGGCACCTGCACCCAGCTCCTTCACCACAGAGCTGCCTCCAGGGCAGACCCCAGGATGCCGGGCCAGGACCACCAGGCGCTCCCTGCTGTGCTCACCTGGGAAGGTAGAGTAGGACACGAGGATGTCACTGGGCGTGGGTAAACTAGACACAGCGTCTGGCTGGTCATCAGCAGTCCTCGGGCCTCCTTGGAACGGGGTGGCATCCGGCTCTGGGCTGTGGCCAGCGGCGCTATCTTCAGAGTAAGTGGAGGCCACCTCAACCCCACGGTCCTTCTGCTCTGCTGGGAGCAAAGACAACCCCCTGCTTGTCTCTGAATCACACAGACCCAGGCTGCCAGCCCCCCATCTCCACCTCACACAGCAGATTCCCAGCCCCCAGCCTTCAGGTGCCCTCTGGAGCCAGGCTAGCAGTGCCCAGCACATAGTAGCAAAAGTAGAAACTAATGCCATGCTTTTTTTTTTCTAAGCCTTTATGAAGTAAAATGGCAGGTGGGGAGAGGAAGCAGAAGTTGCAGAACTTTTTAAAGCAGCTATAAACCATGCGTCAGCCCCGTCCTGTAGGTCTGAGGCGAAGGCCTGGCCTGGGGGCCAGTGCAGCTCGTGCTCAGTTGGTTCTTAGAGAGCCTCGTCAACTCAAAACTCCCCGTAAAACAAAGCTCGTCCCGTCCACCCGACCGAGGGGCAAGGGGAAAGGTGGTGCTTCCACACAGTAAACCCACAGCCACCGCAGCAAGCCCGCTGCTTGCTGCCTCCAGTGTCACCCTGCCTGATCACCCTGCACACTCAAGGCAGACGCAGCCGGGCCAGCCACCTGGCCTCCGGAAAGGGTGAGGTGCTCGGCCACGCTGGCATCCACACCACAGCCACTGGCATCCAGGGGGGCCTGTCAGCCCCTGATGCTGTGTGACCTCACCGCGATGATGTACTAAACGGGGTTCTGTCTGTTTTAATTTAAACACACACAGATGGAACAGAAAGTCTGGGATAGGCCTAGTGAGAAGGTCCCACCTGTGACACCCACAAACTATGAAATGGAGCACCTGGGTTCAAGGCCCAGCTGCACTCCTGATTCCAGCTCCCAGCTAGCGCGTACCCTCGGGGGTAGCAGATGATGGCTCAAGGGCTTGGATCCCTGCCACCCACATGGGAGACCCCAACTAAGGTCTGGCTCCAGGCTTTGGCATGGTCTAGCCCAGGTAGGAGCTCTATTAATGCCTATTACAAAGAAACAAAGGAATAAAAGAAGTAAGGAATCCAAAAGTCATTGAGATCCAGGACACCCAGCTAGGCATGAATTGCAGAACAAATTTCTGTTCTCAGCTCAGTGGCACCACCTTGTGGCAGCTCTGTAGAACGCCAGCTCACACAGCCTGGGGTAGCCAGCCTGTCTGAGCCACATTCCACCTTTGAAATCATGTTGTTCCTATGAAGCAGTTGTATTTTTGCTTTGCTCTCTTTGTAGCAGAGGGCACATCATTCCAAATTTTGCTTCTAGGTATTCTGACAGGGTTCTATTTCAAATCTTTAGAATCCACGTTAAGAGGTTCGAGTCAGTCTGGGAAACTGGCTGAGAGGCAGCTGTGCCTGACCCTGCCCTCCAAGCGCTGACCCAGATGAGTCCATCTTAGTGCAAGACGCAGCAATGCAGGCAGAGTGGGCTGCAGGAGCCGGCTAACCCCGGTTCTGTACGAGGCAGGACGTGTTCAGGGAAGAGTTTCTAGAGGTGAAGGCTCCTGATGGAGGTCAGGGCAGGCGTGGGGAGCGGCAGCAAGGGAGGTGGCAAGCTGCTCTCGCTGCTCTAACGCACACGCTTGCACCAGGCCTCTGCAGCGGAGCCATCCAACTGACATGAGCTCGTGACACTCCCGCAGAGTGAGACAGAGAAGTGCATTTAATATTGCCCCCCCACCCCCTGAGCGGGCAAGGCGGAGACCAATTCTGGCCAGATGCAGGGGCTGCCATACGGACCGTAGTGACCACATCTGGTCCCTCTCCCCCCTGGAGAGCCCCGTGGGCACGCAGCGGGGCCAAGCCATGCTTACCCCCGCCACAGGCCTGGATGAAGAACAGCTTGGGCTTCCCGCCCAGGCTGGGGCAGCCAGTCCCGTTGAAGATGTTCACCACTCTCTCGATGAACACGGGCCATCCGTCTGTACCATAGACGGCCCCTGGGAACTGCAGGTGGCTGGCCTGGAAGACCAAGAACCTGGTTACAAAGCCAAGCAGTGAGGGTCAGATTCCACGGCTGGCTCAGAGGCTTCACGGGGTCCAGCATTCGCAGGCCCCTTCTAGGGGCATGAGGCTGATTCACATAGAGTCAGCTGGTTCAGGAAGGGCCCAGGTCACCACCTGTCCCAGGAGGTCTCAAGTTCATGGGCTTCCTCTAGACCAGGGCTCCCCCCAGCATGTGCCATGCGACCAGCCGGAGCAGTGCCTGAGAAATCCAAGTGCCCAGGCTACACCCAGGCCTGCCAAGTCAGCATTTGGTGCCCCACATACACACCAGCTCACAATGCCAGCCCAGGGCACAGCTCAAATGCCAAGGCAAGTGGCAGGGCTGAGGGCTGCATTTCTCACCAGCTCCCAGGTCATGCCCTGCTGGGTCTCAGGACCACACTGTGACAGGGACACAGGAACACTAGCTGTCAGCGACAAGCCAGAGCTGTGTGGCTTTTAAGAGATGCTAGAAATGCTGATTGCTGTATGAAACTTCTTTTTTTTTTTTTTAAGATTGGTGAGATTGGCAGCAATTCATAACTGTTGAACTATTAAAACCACTTGAGCAGGACCCTTGGAACATGCCCCACATCAGGGACCTGGGGTGGGTAGGAGACTGGGTGGGGCTTCTCCCTTTATCTCCCCCTTTGCCCCAATCAACTATGTAAAGATTGTCAAAAACAGAGGAAAAAAAAGATCCATTCATTCAAAAAGCAGAGTTACAGAGAAAAGGAGAGACACAAAGGAGAGAGAGCTCTTCCGTCCCCTGGTTCGCTCCCACATGGCCACAACGGTCACGGCCATGCCACACTGAAGCCAAGAGCCTGAACTTCATCCAGATCTCCCACGTGGGTTGCACTAGTCTGAGCATTCCCCAGACACATGAGCAGGAAGCTGGATGGGAAGCAGAGCAGCCAAAATTCAAACCACAGCAGACAATGGCTTTACTCACTATGCCACAGCACCAGCCTTCAAACTTCCCAATTTTCAAAACACTGTACAGGGCCCAGCACAGCAGCCTAATGGCTAAAGTCCTTGCCTTGCATGTGCTGGGATCCTGGGTGCCAGTTTGTATCTCGGCTGTTCCAGTTTCCATCCAGCTGAGGATGGTCCAAAGCTTTGGGACCCTGAACCCATGTAGGAGACCCAGAAGAAGCTCCTGGCTCCTAGATTTGGATCAGCTCAGCTCTGGCTATTGCAGCCACTTGGAGAGTGAACCAGCAGGTGGAAGATCGTTCTCTCTGTCTCTCCTTTTCTTTCTGTATATCTGCCTTTCCAATAAAAACAAAACAAAACAAAAATCCTTTTTAAAGAATCTGTGCAAACAACAGGAACATAGTGACCTCTGGCTGGTGACAACTCATGTGTCCAGAAGACAAGGAGACTGGGACCCAGAGAAGGGAGAGGTACTGGTCATGACGAACAGACACAGTAGTGGCCAAGTCCCAAGGGGTCCCAGGGACCTGAGTCTCACCCAGCAGCCAGGGGCCTGGCACAATGGCCAGCAGGATCAGGGCAGGGTTGGAGATCTCTGTGTGCTGTGCCCCGCTGGAACCGAACCCAGGACCCGGCAGCCACTGAGAGAGCAGACCCCACCTCCGTCCTCCCTCTCCCACGGGGTGGCTCCCAGAGGACCCCACAGCTCCGGAGAAGACATCAGGGCGCAGACAGGGCTCCACACTCTTCTCCACCAGGCCAAGGGCATTTGGGAACGGGGAGGGACAAGGCTCCAGTGTGCCTAGGGCACATGGAGGAAAGTCTCCTACCTGGCAGCCATGCGACAGGATGACCACCACGCAGCAGTCCAGGGTGCTGTGGTCCCTCCGCGCCAGCTCCTCCAAAGCCAGGAGCATCTCCTACAAGGAAAGACAGCAAGTGAGCCACAAGCATGGATGGAGCAGGCAGGTCACAGGCACGGAGAAGCAGATGGGCCATAGGCGTGGACGGGGCAGGCGAGCCGCAGGCATGGACAAGTCAGACAGGCAAGAAAGCTGCAGGCGTGGAAGGGGCAGGCCATCCTCCTGGGCCTTTCAGGCGGTCAGCCCAAAGGCTTTGGCAGGACACCTGCTCTGCAGCCAGCAGTCAGGTAAACTGAGGCACAAGAGGTCACAGAGCAGTAGCCGAGAGAGCCAGTCCTAAAACCAGGTCATCTAGCCCTGACCTAGGAACACTGGGCCAACTGTGAGGGAAGGCAGTACGTGGGCAAGGTCTGTCACAGGAGCCTGGGCCCCCCGCCCCGAGCTCTCCAGGAGGACCGGGGATTGTACCTTGGCGGTCAGGTCGGACTTCACCTCCACAGCAAAATGCAGCAAGCAGAAGCGGCGCTGCAACTTCTCGCAGTCGATATTGGAGCCGGTGCGGGTGCTGAGCCCCGAGTCGCTGCTGAAGTTCACGTTGTTGATGATGAGGCAGTGGCCACAGGGGTCTGCGTTCAGGACATACGCCTGTGCAAGCACAGAACCCAGCATAACCCGGGGGCCCGTGGGAAACAGAGCCCCTGGATCCAACACGTGGGGCTCCCCATCTGCCCTGTGTGCTAGGCAGGAGAGAACTGGAGCGAGATCAGCTCCCATCTCAGAACTGACTCACCCAGAGGGCCTTCCAATCACGTGGCGCCAGGAGCACCTGAGAACTCCACAGCCGGCTCTGTGAGCAGCCATGAGCCCAGGACGCTGTCTGGGCATCCAATGGAGGCTGCTTCCACCCCAGCCTCACTCCCCCACTGTCCCCCAACAGCCCGTTCTTCGTGCTTAGGGTACTTAGCACTCCAGTCATGAGAGAATTCGTGATTGCACCAACAGATGGCTGTGACATCATGACACCATCTGTCACTGACAGAAACACCAGCCCACAACAAATGACTGCTTTCCCATCGATACGGCTGTCTGCTCAACCTCTCTCTCCAGCTTTAACGGCTCCATGGGGGTTAGAAACACATGGGATGGCACAGGGGAGCAACCCATGGTAGCGAGCACCGTGCCCTGGGACAGGCAGACCTGGACCGCTTAGGGCTGGCACCTGACCTTCCAGGTAAGGACTGGATGATCTGTTTGGGAGAGGGCTGTCCCGGGGTCATGGGGGTCCCTGGGGACTGGAACTCCATCCCCAGCTACTGGCCTCAGCTCACAGGAATACTCACCAAATCTGTGTCTCCTCTCGCTCTCCCCTGAACACCTGCAGACACAGAACGAGACGGAAACAGTAAGGTGAAGGTCACTGCAAAGGGGGTCCTCTGCGAGGACAGCCCCCATAGAGCAGAGGGGGAGCTCGGGGACTCTCAGCCCCAGCTGGTAGCAGTGTCACATGGCACGGCCGCCTTGCAGACCTGCCCCTAAGCCGCTAACAGAGAACCACTACACAGCAGCCTCTGACCAGCAGCCCAGGCTAGGGGCATAGCCAAGAGGAAGCGGGGCACGAAGGACTTGGCCAAAAGTCCTCATCGAGCCCCGGTCAGGAAGCCCCCGATGGAGACAATCAACCCAATAGGTTAATGGAAACACAAACTGGGATCCAATGGTACAAACAGCGTGAGATCACACCTGCTACCAATTCTTGCAATGCCACAGATGACCGCAAAAGAATATCTGGGAAGTAGAGGTGGGGAAGTCCATTGCATAACAGCAGAGATGGCACAGTGCTGGCACCATGGCATTGCTGATTAAGCTTCCACGCAGAACCAGCATCCCATAGGGACACTGGTTCAAGTCCCAGCTGCACCACTTCCAATCCAGTTCCCTATTTAAGGAATGGGAAAGCAGCAGCAGATGGCCCCTGCACCCACATAGAAGACCCGGAAAAAGCTCCTGGCTCCTAGTCTTGTACTGAACCAGCTCCAGCCATTGCAGCCATTTGGGGAGTGAATCAGTGGACGGAAGATCTCTCTTGCTCTGTCTTTCTTTCTCTCTCTGCAACTCTGTCTTTCAAATAATAAATAAATCCTCTAAAAAAAAAAAAAGGAGTAGGAGTTGGCACAATGGCTAAATTGGTTAATCCTCTACCTGAAAGTGCCAACATCCCATATGGGTGTCAGTTCGTGTCCCAGATGCTTCACTTCCCATCCAACTCCCTGCTCTGGGTAGGAAGGCAGCAGAGTCCTTGTAACCCTGCACCTGCATGGGAGACCCAAAGGAAGCTCCTGGCTCCTGGTTTTGGACTGACCCACCTCCAGCCATTGTGGTCACTCGGGGATTGAACCAGCAGATGGAAGATCTCTCTCTGTCTCTCCTTCTCTCTGCAGACCTACCCTTTCAGTAAAAATTAATAAATCTTTTTTTAATGTTAGCAATAAGAATTTTTAAAGATTTATTTTATTTTTTATTGGAAAGGCAGATATATAGAGAAAAGCAGATAGAGAAAGATCTTCCATCTCCTGGTTCACTCCCCAAATGGCCGCAATGGTGAGAGCCGAGTTTTTCTGATCCGATGACAGGCGCTTCTTCTGGGTCTCCCATGCAGGTGCAGGGTCCCAAGGCTTTGGGTCATCCTCCACTGCTTTCCCAGGCCACAAGCAGGGAGTTGGGAAGGAATTAGAGCAACCAGGACACGAACCAGTGCCATATGGGATCCTGGCACATGCAAGGCAAGGATTTAGCCACTAGGCTATTGTGCCAGGCCCAAAATAAATATATCTTAACAAATAAATAAAAAGTAGAGATGGAGGGAGAAATGGTGTGAGTTCATTTATATGAAGTGCAGGAGAGAAGGAAGAAGGGAAGGCACCAAGACCAGAGGCTCCTGCTATGCAGAGTCCACAGGGCCTGGTACACAGGAGGCCTCCAGAAACATCTGCAGGATGAGGGGCCGGCATGACATCCATCCACTCTGTGGCGCCAGCATCCCATACGGATGCCGGTTCATGTCTCAGCTGCTCTACTTCTGATCCACCTCGCTGCTATGGCCTGGGAAAGCAGCAGAGGATGGCCCGTCCTTGATCCCCCACACCCACATGGCAGACCCTCTTGGTTCCTGGCTCCTGGCTTCAGATGGGCTCAGCTTCAGCCATTGCAGCCATTTGGGGAGTGAACCACCACACCTTACATCTGCCCCCTGATGTTTCCATTGCTTTTCACTTTTTAAGATTCATTAGGGCCCAGCATGATGGCCTAGTGGCTAAAGTTCTTGCCTTGCATGTGCTGGGATCCCACATGGGTACCAGTTCATATCCTGGCTTCCCTACTTCCCTTCTAGCTCCCTGCTTGTGGCCTGGGAACAGCCCAGAGCCTTGGGATCCTGCACCCACGTGGGAGACCCAGAGCAAGCTCCTGGCTCCTGGCTTCATATTGGCTCAGCTATTGCAGCCACTTGGGGAGTGAACCAGCAGATGGAAGACCTTTCTGTCTGTCTCTCCTTCTCTCTGTAAAATCTGACTTTCCGATAAGAATAAATAAATCTTAAAAAAAATAAACTAGTACTCTAAAAAAAAAAGTATTTATCAGAGAATGGGAGACAAAAAGAGACAGAGAGAGAGATCTTCCATCCACTGGTTCACTCCCCACATAGTGTCCTGGTCACATAGACAAGGCTAAAATCAGAAAGCAGGAACTTCTTCCAGGTCTGGAATGGAAGGAAAACCCCAGAGGATCCTGGGATGCTGTGTGTGACGACCGAGGTGCTGGAGACCTGGGTGCATCCATGGTCCAGGCCATCCAGCCCTGCCCTGGGCACACCTCGCATCCTCAGGCAAGTTAGCTCCCCCTCCTAAGCCTCTGCTTGCTCCTCGCCAAGAGCTGTTGTGAGGGAAGCAGCAGGAATATGTCCTGGGCAGGTATGTTCTGAAATCTGAACAAAGGCCTCCCACCTGTCCCAAGCCCAGGGTTCATCTAAGCTACCCCTGGGACCCAGAAACAAACTCGGCACAATGGCTGGATCTAGAAACACAGAGGGAAAAGGGCATGCCAGAATGTTCCATCCATATCCCATAAGCTCTCAGGAAGACAACAGCAGAGGGAAATTCTGACCCTCAGCCCACCAGCTGCACCAACAGTCCCACGCCCCCACCCACCACTCTCCCCATACATCACCGAATCCTCCAGAAGCAGAGTCCACTGGTCTGAGAACCTCCGGCCTGAGTTTAGCTGAACACAGCTCCTTGGGCCCCAGCACCACGGGGGAGAGGTTTTCCGGGGGGGTCACCACCGCCGCCGAAAGATCCCGCTTGCCCATCATCGGCTTCTCTGCTTTGAGGCCCAGAGGCCCGAGCTCCAAGGGCACCAAGGGTGGGACTCTGATGGCCTCGAGAGCCTGCTCCCGCCTGCCAGTTCTCAGGAACGAAGCCAGTGCGTCCTGCCCCGTGTCCTCCAGGCAGGAGATGAACACAGGAAGGGCCTGCCTCCCTCGGCTCTCCAGGTCGATGACCAGCTGCCTGGCCTGGTCCCGGCGCGTCCCGGAGCCTGCGTGCTGTTTGGAAAGAAACACTAGACACAGTCACCCACTCACCACCACGGGGGTCTCATCCAGTCCTCTCAGGTCCCACCCAGTGCGAGTCTCAACCACCAGGCAGCTAGGCAGAAACGGAGCCGATGGCTTTAGCAAGTGCGGGGCCCTCCCCAGTCTCTGCTGTGTGTTCACCTGGCATTTCAGAGCCATCCACCCGTGCCCAGCTCCGTGCTAAATGCTAAAAGGACAGCCGTGAGAGGTCTTGGGCCCTAAAAGCAAGCATCTAGTGCAGGGACAGACAAATCCACAGAGACAGGCGCCAGGAGAGGAAAAACCCACCCACCGTGGCTGGGGCAGTCACGCAAGCCCCGAGGGGAAGGCTTCCTTGAGACCCCAGTGGATACCAAGAAGCAGATAACCAAATGCAGGATATGGCGGCAGGGAGGTGGGGGATGGAGATGGGCAAGGCCCTGGCCTGACTGTGCTGAGCTACGACATGTGGATTTCAAAATTGGGAAACCCGCACGTAGTTTTTTTTTTTCACAAGATGGATCTTGCTTGAACTTTGTGAAGGACTCTCATATGCATGAATTTTTTTTTTTGCACCAAAATAAACCTATCATTTAGTTCCACTTCCGATGAACTTTTGTAAGACCTCCTCATATAGACAGATTGACTCTATAAGACACTGGGTAGAGAGAAGGGAGAATGGCCAAAGCTGATAGGTGCCAGGATGGCTGACTGACAGGTGTCAGGACGGCTGACTGACAGGTGTCAGGACAGTTGACTGACAGGTGACAGGATGACTACTGACAGGTGACAGGATGACTACTGACAGGTGGCAGGATGGTTGACTGACAGGTGTCAGGACAGCTGACTGACAGGTAGCAGGACGGTTGACTGACAGGTGGCAGGATGGCTGACTGACAGCTATAAGGACGGTTGAATGACAGGTGTCAGGACGGCTGACTGACAGGTGGCAGGATAGCTGACTGACAGCTGTAAGAACGGTTGAATGACAGGTGTCAGGATGGCTGACTGACAGGTGGCAAGATGACTACTGACAGGTGTCAGGTCAGCTGACTGACAGGTGGCAGGACGGTTGACTGACACGTTTCAGGATGGTAGGACCACTGAGTCAGAAAACAGAGGGAAGATGCTGATTTCCAGCTGTCATCCTGGGGATTCTGCCAAGAAGACATCAGCCTGTCCTCGGGTGTCCTACAGGAGAACTAAGAGAACATTCCATGACCTGAGCAGCCACCAATCACAGGTGGCCACGGAGCACGAGGGTGGTCCACTGACTGAACATCGACTTTAAAAGTACTACCTCTTACATTTCAGTAGCTACATGGGGCATTAAACAGCACAGATCTGCCAGGTCACTGAGGAGGCAAGTCTCCAAGCAACTTCACTTTGGCAGGGGGGCGGACCCAGATGGAGTTCCAGGATCCTGGCTCTGACCACTGCGGACATCTGGAGAATGAACTAGTGGACAGGTCTCTGCCCCTCAGTGTGTGTGTGTGTGTGTGTGTGTGTGTGTGTGTGTGTGTGTGTGAATCTGCCTCTCAAATAAATATGTCTTGTAAAAAAAAAAAAAAACACACAAGAAGCCTGGGTAACTGCACGCTGGTCTGACCTGCACCACCAGAGCTGGGCAGCACGACAGAGGCTGCCCGCCACGGCGTCCAGCCAGACCTGCCTGGCACTTGAGCTTGGACACACAGGTGCATTCATCGGTAATTATCCGCCTGACACTGACCACAATCTCATAAAGATTCCTTCTGTGTAGGGCCCGGCACGGTGGCGCAAGTGGTTAAAGGTCCTCACCTTGCACGCCCGGGATCCCATACGGGCACTGGTTCTATTCCGGCAGCCCCGCTTCCCATCCAGCTCCCTGCCTGTGGCCTGGGAAATCAGTCGAGGACGGCTTTGGGACCCTGCACCCGCGTGGGAGACCCAGAAGAGGCTCCTGGCTTCGGATTGGCATAGCATCGGCCATTGAGGCTCACTTGGGGAGTGAATCATCAGACAGAAGATCTTCCTCTCTGTCTCTCCTCTCTGTATATCCGCCTTTTCAATAAAATAAATTTAAAAAAAAAAAAGATTCCTTCTGCGTAGAAGGCAGAATATCTACGGTGTATGTATGATGAAGGGGCCACCCCGGAAGGGTGGGCGCTGTGGCCCCATTCCCCAGCCCCTGTGAGCTAACTACGCAGACCTTGGAAGGGCCAGTCTCACCTGAGACCCCGACTGGGTCACCTCCCTGCGGCTTAGGCCTGTTAGTTCATCAGAAGCAGAAAAAAAGAGGAAGCAGTGTTCTTCCCACAACTGCAAACGTGCAGCTAATCCCCGGATTAGAAAGGAAACAGAAGCTTAAAGCACGGCAGCATGGAGACTGGGCTTCGCAGGTGCAGCCCCTGGCCGGCCACTCTCACCCGCTCCCATACCCTTACTGCGGAGAGGGTCGACCCAGACACTGCTTCCAAGAAAGCCCCACCTTTATCATCACTGCCCAGCACCCACATCTCCTCGCCTCACTTGCAAAGCCCTTCCTGAACACCTCTAGGGCGGGCACTACCTTCTCCCACAGCCATTACCTTATTTAGTCCTCAGGGCAGCATTGCCTCTGTGCCCATTCCACTGCCCGGTAAACTGAGGCAGTTCAGAACGGCACATGGACAATCTGACAGCAGCATGAGTGCCCCCAGACCACTGAGTTGGAGAAGAAAAACCCATTCGGCTAATATGAAACCCAAATACTAACGGGACAGCGGCTGCACCTGACACCCAAACCAGAGGGTGGAGCGAGATGCCCTGGTTCTACCCTAAGGAAATAAACTCTCCCCAAAGCGCGGGTCCTGGGCCGGGGAGGGCGGGAGCTCCTCCGGAAGGGAAGTCTGTGCCGCGCCGCGGGCGGGTCAGGGGCGCACCTGGATGTCCTCCACCATGTCGGGCGTGAAGAGCTCCCGGCTGACCAGAACGTCCCACAGCTCGGCCACCTGCAGCTCGCTCACCAGCCGTACCCGGCTGCGCCGCAGGAGCTGCCGGTCGGCCTCGTCCATGGCCGGCAGACGACGGGGACCCCGCTCCGTCCTCTTCCGGGGCTGCGCCCCACCCGTTCCCCAGCACCCGCCCCCGGACCCGGGACCCCGGGACCGCCCCCGACCTAGGAGCCGCCTCCGCCCTCTGCCCAGCCTGCCCAGGCAGGTCCCGTTCCCGAGCCGCTTCCGGGCCTACGTGTCCCGCCCCCGCGCCATGGCCACGCCCCCGAACCGCCCCGCGCTGTAGTCACGCCCCCGAGACAGCCTCCGAGCCATAGGCACGCCCCCAGGACCGCCCCCGCGTCGTGGCCACGCCCCTGAGGCGGCCTCAAGTCATAGCCACTCCCACGGGATAGCCCCCGCTCCGTAACCACGCCCCCTGGACCGCCCCTGAGCCGTAACCACGCCCCCGAGACAGCCTCCAAGCTATAGGCACGCCCCCGGGACCGTCCCCGCATCGTGGCCACGCCCCCAGGGCCGCCCAGCGCTGTGACCACGCCCTCGAGACTGTCCCGGAGCCGTAACCACGCCCCCCGGGACCGGCCCCGCTCCATAACCACGCCCCGAGACAGCCTCAGAGCCATAGGCACGCCCACGGGACCGCCCCGAGTCATAGCCCCGCCCCCAAACCGATCCCGCGTCCTAGCCACGCCCCCAGAGTCACCGGGCGCCATTATCACCCCCAAAGGCCCGCTCCACACCCTCGCCACGCCCTACAACCCACCCCTACGTCAAAGCTCCCTTCTAAGAATTTTCAGGCCGTTCGCAAAAATTCAAGCAGGCCCTAGCTGGAGGAATGGCTACAGAACCCCTTATGTGGTGTGGATTGGCCTACCCAGCATACATAAACTCAATCACTGACATCTGGGCGGGGGAGAAAAGTAGGCATTTATTGCAATGCCCAAAGACAGGAGCATCCTGGACTTCTCAGGGGGATAAAGGCAGTATATCATTGGTTTTTTTTTTTTAAGATTTATTTAATTGAAAGGCAGATTTACAAAGAGCAGGACAGAGAGACAGATCCTCTGTCTGCTGGTTCACTTCTAAAGTATGAAATGGCCTGAGCTGAGCTGATCCAAAGCCAGGAGCCAAGAGCTTCTTCTGGGTCTCCGACATGGGGGCAGAGTCTCAAGGCTTCAGGCCATCCTCTCCTGCTTTCTAAAGCCACAAGCAGGGGGCTGGATGGGAAACAGCAGCCAGAATACAAATTGGCACGCATATGGGATGGCGCATGCAAGGCGAGGATTTTAGCCACTGAGCCATTGAACTGGGCCCAAGGAAGCAAATCTTACAGCCCAAAGTTGGGAATGAAGGGCTGGCCTTGTAACATAGCCTGTGACTCCTGCATCCCAAGCCAGAGTGTAATTCCTAGCTGCTCCATTTCAGATCCAGCCTCCTGCTTATCTGCGTGGGAAGGCAACAGGCGTGCTTGTGTTCCTGGAAGATCTGCGTGGAGTTCTTGGCTGTGGCTGTCACCTAGTTCCATCCCAGCTCTTCTAGGAATTTGGAGAGTGAACCAGCAAAGGGAAGATCTGTGTGTGTGTGTGTGTGTGTGTGTGTGTGTGTGTGTGTGCACATGTGTGTGTGTGAGAGAGAGAGAGAGAGAGAGAGAGAGAATTCTGCCTTTCCAATAAGTGATTAAATTTTTTTTAATTTTATTTTTTATGGTGCTTACATAGTTGATTAGGTGGTAAGGATTGAGGATTAGGGGTAAGTTGATGAGATCATTGTTTCCAAATTTTCTTTTTCTTTTTCCTGTATCCGGGGGATGGGGAACATAAGGGAGAAGCCACACGCAGCCCAACTGCCTTAGTACCGGGGATGGGGAATGGCTACCCAGTGTCATCCCGTGGTCCCTGATGTAGAATATTCTTCAAGGGTTCTGCTCAAGTGGTTTCAATAATTCTGAAATACTGTCGATCTCACTGATCCAAGGATGAGGAAATCCTTCCAAGGTCCATTGGCTGATACAGTCCACCTTAGAGTCTCCATTCGCCCAGATACTTGCTGTCAACACTTGGCTGAGGTAGTTGAATAATTTGTTCTGCCTTCCCTCCCCTGCTATGGGACCAGATGTCCCCTGCAGGCTCCAATGGACTGCCATATCCTGCATGCTCATCTAGGTATGCTGTCCACTAAGATGCTGTCCATCTAAGCCACCGAGGAGACCCAGTTCTGGCACATGCACTCTACAGTCAGACCACAGATCCTGTGATTCTCGCCATGGTTGGAGTTCTGAGCCAGTGGTTCAGTTGGGGGGGGTCTCCCCAAAGAAACCTGATCTGAAGTGATCCCAGACCTGACTCGTGTGTGTGCTTGCCAGTGTGGGGTCTGGCTCAGTCCTTCATCCACATCAACCTACGCACACACTGGTAGTTGCAATTGCCAGATCAGTTCTGTGTCCAGCCCTGTGTGTTACGTAAACCAACGGATGAGATGGCCCAGCCAAACCCTGCCCCCCACACACTTAGCCCTAATGCACACCGGCAGGAGCTGCAGCTTAATCGGAGCGACCTGGGGGCAGGTCTGCCCCCAGCCCTGGTTCTCATGCTCACCAGTGGGAGTTGCAGCCCATTAGAGAGATGCCACAGTTTCCTTACTGGGCCCACTCCCAGATCTTGCACTTTCCAGGTAGTTCTGCAATCTAACAGGACTTGCCCCCAGTCCCAGCACTCACCAGCTGATGCTGTTGCAAAGCCCAACCAGGCTGCTCTTACTCTGATTCATTCATGCAGAGTGGATACAGGCACTTACTCCAAACTGGCTTTTCCCCAGCCGAGTTCACATGCAGGCCAACACGGTTGTAGCCCTGCCAGCCTGGTCTGCTTCCAGCCCCAGCTCTTATGCTCACCAGCAGGAGTAGTGGCCCAGCAAGGGAGCCCCACAGCTCCCATATGGGTTCTCACATGTGCTGGTGGATATTAAAGCCCAGTCTAGCATGGCCCACCTCACTTCAGCATTTTGCTGGCAGGTGCTGTAACCTGGCCCAATCTGATCTGCCTGCAGTTCCAGCCCAGGCTGGTGGATGCTACAGCCTATCCCAGCCCAGTCAGCCCCTAAATCCTGGCCCTAGGCAGGTTCCCAGATCCAGTCCTCTGGCACAGTGCAGGTCTGGGACCTTACCTCTCTACTCACCTGGGACATCAGCACATGTGCAAGACCCCAGGTATAACACATGGGCACAGCCCATGGCACAGCATGCTAACCTGGGGCCTTTCCCACTCCCCTCCCCACTCACCCTCAGAACTGAAATATGTGGGACATCTCAGATCATGCTTAAGCCACACACACCCCCCACACAAATCCGTAGATCTGAGAGCCCATGGAAGAGAGCAAAGCTGCAAGCATCTCCAGCCTCAGCTCCACAGAGGCCTAAATGAATAAAACTTAAAAAAATAAAAAGTGGGCTGGGCCCAACATGGTAGCCTAAGGTTTTTTTTTTTTTAAAAGATTTATTTTTATTATTTTTTCATTGGAAAGGCGGATATACAGAGAGGAGAGACAGAGAGGAAGATCTTCCGTCCAATGATTCACTCCCCAAGTGAGCGCAACGGCCGATACTATGCCGATCCGAAGCCAGGAGCCTCTTCCAGGTCTCCCACGCGGGTGCAGGTTCCCAAGGCTTTGGGCCGTCCTCGACTGCTTTCCCAGGCCACAGGCAGGGAGCTGGAAGGGAAGCGGGGCTGCCGGGATTAGAACCGGCTCCCATATGGGATCCCGGGCGTGCAAGGCGAGGACCTTTAACCACTTGCGCCACCGCGCCGGGCCCGGTAGCCTAAGGTTTACAACCTCGCATTGTACGCACCAGGATCCCTTATGGACACCACTTCCCATCCAGCTCCCTGCCTGTGACCTGGGAAAGCAAAGCTTTGGGGCATCCTCTACTGCTTTCCCAGGCCACAAGCATGGAGCTGGACAGGAAGTGGAGCAGCCAGGATACAAACTGTTGCCCTCATGGGATCCCAGTTGCTTGCAATCTGAGGATTTAGCCTTTATACCAGGCCCTCAAAAAAATTTTTTTTAAATAAATCTTTAAAGAAAAAAAAAAAAACAGGCAAAGAAGATGCCTTATCATGGTGGCTTGGCCTGACCTGAGTGGGGATTTGGCTATAGATTCTAGATTTCTCAGATGACAGAACTTTGTTTTGAGGGGCTGGGCTCTGCTTGCTCATAGGGCCCTGGTGCAGTTTAGCCCTGAGCAACGGCCTCATGTTTGTTCTGTTCAACAAATGGAATCACTTGAGCTACAAAACCACAGTTCCATTCACTCATTTATTCCACAAATAGGAAGGGACTTCAGAAAGCCCAGGGAAAATGCATACTATAGGGAAAAAAAAACCTCTACCTGGAATCTTTTTAAAAAAATGTTTTTTTGAGGGCCTGGCATGATGGCTCAATGGCTAAATCCTTGCCTTGCAAGCACCGGGATCCCATATGGGCACCAGTGTCCCAGCTATTCCACTTCCTTTCCAGCTCCCTGCTTGTGGCCTGGGAAAGCAGAGGGGAATGGTTCAAAGCCTTGGGATTCTGCATCGGGCACAGGAGACCCGGAAGAAGCTCCTGGCTCCTGGCTTCGGATTGGATCAGCGCTGGTCATGGCAACCACTTGGGGGAGTGAATCAACTTCGGATGGAAGATCTGTCTGTTTTTCTTTCGGTAAATCTGTCTTTCCAGCAAAATAAATAAATCTTTAAAAACAAAACAGAAAAAAATCACTACGCCTTAAGTCTTTTAGAAACTATATTTGTATAAGTGGGTGTGTCTTTAAATTTCATTTTCCAGCCAGACATTGAGAGTGTAGAAAGGAGTGTGAGACAAACCTCCCCCACTCTCCATGGAAGCTTCCGTCCCAGTGGGAAGATGAGGACAGTAGTATAAACACGGGACATGTTTATATTAATGCAAAGGCCGACAACGTCAAACAGGAAGAGGTAGCTTTGCTAGATCTCCAACGAACCCACCTACTGCTTCAAAGTTCACCTTGCTCACCTGCGCACCCCTCCCCTCCCTTCGCTTTCCACCATCCCCTCCACTTCTTATCCTGAGCCTGGGTGTGTGTGGAGGGGCTGACCCCCTGGAATGCCCGGGAAAGTGGATCACAGTCTTGGATTTGCGGCTTGAGCAAAGCCCCTTCCCCTCCCTGGAACTCAGTATAACGGAGGGGTTGAACTAGAAAGGATCCCTGGGGTTCCTTCCAACTCTGACGCTCCAGGATTCTATGAATAGGGTTAAAGAGAACAGGGACCAGCCATTGCGTCCCCATCCTAGCAACTGTTGCTAGCCGAGGGCCATCTCCTAGTAGGAGTGGAAACCCCTCCCTGCATCTAGGAGGTCTTGATGGCATCCCGTCATGCAGAGCGACTTTGCCTCGCTAGCATGCACGCTTTGGCCTCTTTGGTCACGATGGACTCTTTGGATCCAGCCAAAGTGCGCTCCTCGTTCCTATAGCAACCGCGCCAGGTCCACGCGCTGACGGCGGGTGGCAAGGGTCAAAACACATTCGCGAAGCAGCCTGTCTGGACTAGTTTGTTCCGCGCCCTCTGTGCGCGGGGCCTTTAAGCATCACGTGACTTCTCTGTGGCTCATCCCCGCCTCTTTTCCCCTCCCTCCCCAGGCCCGGGCGAGCACCGGTGTGGACGGCAAGCTCCCGGCCCGGCGGACTAAGTGGAGCGCCCAGGCTGCCGCCCGTGGGGCCGGTGCCCTTTCCCGGTAACTCCTTCCCGGCGTGACGCGCGGATCTGAGAACACGGCGGGGGCCGGGCAGGCACGAGGGTCTTCCGTTCGTCCCTCCTGGGCCCGGCGCGGGGGGGACCGGGAGCTGACGGGGGCCCGGCCCGGAGCTCTTGGGGGGCGGCGCGGGAGTGGGGTGCGACCAGCCACGGGAGCTCAGGGTGAGGCCCAGACCTGGAGCGTGTCTTGGAGAGCCACCTGCCTGGCCCTGGGGGTGCTGCCCCCGGGGCGGGTGAGCCTACCTGTTGGGCAGGTTCTTTCTGGCCCTGAGGCAGGTGAGGTGGAATCGGGACCGCGAACGAGCTCTGTGGCCTCGGCCACCCGGAGGGACTGTCTGGGTTGAGCTAGTGCTACTGCGAGGTGACTCTCCAACACACGGGCACTGCCCCCACGTGTTACCCCGCTCGGGCTTACAGTAGATTTCAGACGCTTGGCCAAGGTCGTGGGTCCCAGGCTATTCTGAGCCCCAAACCCCTGTGCTGATGAGCCAGCGGCTGTGTCACCCTCACTCTTTGGGAGTTAACAGGGGAGAGGCACTTGCAGGCTTGGTCGTGGGATGAGCTCTCCGTGAGGATTCCCAGGTACTGTTGCCCAGGTCCACCGCTGCTACTCTTTCACCCCCTATGAAGTGAAGGTATCAGATTCAACAGCCTTGACACCTTATTAATGTACAAGAAGTCAGGATGAAAACGGCCCCATGCAATAGGAAAAAGTTATATTCTTAAGAGTGCCTATGGCTACTCTGCCAGCACCGCCTTTTTTCATGAACCGGCTGGGATCATTTCCAAAGTCCACTGCACTTCCCAGAGGGAGAGCTTAATTAAAAAAAAAAATATTTATTTATTAGAAATGGCAGAGAATTCTATCTGCTGGTTCACCTGCAAATGGCTACAACTGCCAGAGCTGGGCTGATCCAAAACCAGGAGCTTCTTTAGGGTCCCTCACATGGATGCAGGGGCCCAAGCACTTGGGTCCTTGTCTGTGCTTTCCTAGGCCATTAGTGGGGAACTGGATTAGAAGCTACGGTGCTGACCCCTAAAAATTTAAAAAGCTCTATGTTTTGAGTAACATAGAAATATCTTCCATTCCCTGATTCACTCCCCAAATGGCTGCAGCAGCCAGGAGCTTCTTTGGAGTGTCCCACAAGAGTGACAGGAGCCCCACGAGCTCGCACCATTGTCTGCTGCCTTTGCTGGGCCCCCTGGATGGAAACAGGGAAGCCCAGATTCTAGTGTGAGCTGCTGGCATCACAGCAGGGGCTTAACCCACCGGATCACCATGCCAGTCCCTTCACACTTAGTGAGATTATACCTGTCCTTTAGTCTTTTTCATTAATTTCTCCTTTATATGGAAAACTAAATTTTCTCTTGCCACTTCTCATCTGATGCTTCTATGTGCTAACCATTAAAAAGCATACTAAGGGCGTGGTAAGAAAGAACAGAATGGAAGCCTACAACTGGCAGAGTTACATTACTGTCATTCCAAACCCCAGAATGCCACCACCGCCTCAGTTTGTACCTTAGCACATGGTAAATCATGTCACCATCTCATGAGTTTATTTAACATATACTCAGAGGAAGTATTCCTAAACAGTTTAAACTGAACTGTTATCGTCAGAATTGATGCAATTGCACATTTGTGATGTAGTTGTCCTGATTATCCTATATGTGTATGTTTATACACTCATTGATGATTTCTTCATCTGATACCCATTTTCGGTCGTTTTTTTCAAGCTTTCCTATTCCAGGGAATCTAGAGTTGCTGTTCGTTGGCAGCGCTCATCCTCTCGTCTGTAGTGATTCTTACTGACAGCGTTCAGACGTGCAAGCCAGGTGGTCGATTTTCAAAGAGATGGTCAGACTGCGTTGATACCTTGCCCCTCGACCCCCGGCCCGCACAGACCCTTTGGTTTGTTTTGTGTCCCGTCTCTACAGTGTGTCTCACACCTTTATCTAAAGCAGCAGCACTCCCCGGGTTTCCGCCGTTGAGACTTACTGCCTCTTCCATCATTTCAGCTCTGGAGAGGAAGAGAATGGAAGTGAAAAAGTTGAGCATTTCCTGGCAGTTCTTGATAGTTCTGGTTCTGTTCCTGCACATTCTGTCTGCGTTGGATTTTGACCCATACAGAGTCCTAGGGGTCAGCCGGACAGCCAGTCAGGCTGACATTAAAAAGGCTTATAAGAAGCTCGCCCGGGAATGGTAGGTGAAACCGAGACGTAAAAGTGTATGTAAGCTAAGCAGTTGCAGCAGGAGAATGCAACGTCCAGTACAGTTCGCTTTGATTTGTCTATTTCTGTGTTCTGATATTCTATGTGGAAAGCTAATGTTCACGCTGCAGAACTCGTCATAAGATCCAAGAAACCCTTGTAGGAACGCCGTGGCCTAAAGAACCGCCTTGGGTACTGTTGAACGTTAACACCAAGCAAGAACAAATCTTTAAACAGTGTCATCACCAACAGATACACTACCTTTCCCAAGAGAGGTTTTTCATAAAAGAACTTCTTATGAGTGTAATGGCTAAACAGAACTTTGTGCAATCATATTTTCCATGTTGTTGTTTCCTGAGCTTAAAAAAAAAAAAAGTTGTAACAGGAACTGTTTGCCATCCACTTCATAAGAATATTCAGGAGTTGCATACATTATATTTTAGAGTTTTCCTAGAAAAATCGTGCTCTAGTTGCAGTTATCAGGATAGCATTTATCAAGCTGGCAGACAAATCCAGAAGTTATCTTGGACAGCCATCGTTAGTCCTGCCCCCACGGCCATGCCAGGGTGTTGGATCCTATAGCTGGGGGAGTCGCAGAGAGGGACATGGCAGGACAGAGTCGATGCCAGGATAGCTGAACTAACCTTGAGCAGTAAAGAGCTTTTGGGACCAGCAGCCACCACTGAGCATCTCCTGGGTGCCAGCCTGCAGGTTCCATGCCTTTTAATCTCATTGAAATTTTCAGATTAACCTAGGAAGAAGATGGGGAGTGGGGACATCGCTATCCCCATTTTACAGATGGGAGTGTCATGATTCAGTTTGGTAAATTGACATGACCTCTAGGTTGCGTAGTTTAATCTTCTGCACCAGTAGTTTGTTAGTTCTTTTTTGTTCGTTTGTTTTTAAATCACTTTATACCCATCTGGACTTAGCTAAGGGTGAGTGAGTTAGCGTGTGAGTGGGGAAGTCGGCCAAAAGCAAAGGGAAGCCGCCACCCACAGACTCAGGAAGTCACCCAGAGGCAAAGGGAAGCCACCACCCGCAGACGCTTCACAGACCATATGTGGCGCTGACACCCCAGCCTTCAGTGCACACAGTTCGCAGGAAAGGTGGAAGGCAGTTTAAGGTAGGCTATTCTGAATGTGTCTTTTAGGCCAGTCGTATATCCTGACATCTCCAAAACTAGATGCTAAAAAAGACAGTCTTTAATTAGACCAGGTTTCTGTCCAGGGACTCTTGACACCAAAATTACTTTCAGGAATATTTCGAAACCCTTGCCTCTTTATGTTGAACACAAGGAGCCTCAATCTGCAGCGGCCTTGTGGACAGAGTGCAGCCTTGGACCATGTGTAGAGAATGGATGTGAGGGCTGCGTGGTGTAGCACCTGCCACAGGGCCCGACGTCGTCTGTCTTCCAGAACTGACGGGTGTGAGGATGTTCATTGAAAGAGTCCTGTGCTTCTCTGCCCTAGTTGGAGTCTCCAGGAGTAGCTTGTCACTGTAGGCTGTGAGTGTGATCCAGGGCACGTCTGAAATTTTACCTTCAATTCCTGCTATTCTCTGCTGGTTTTACCTAACACAGTGTTTTAATGATTGGAATAATTTTATTTGCTTCCCAATGGTTTCCTTTGGTTTCACATATGGTGAAAATTATATTGTTTCCTGTTTGGCTTTTTTCAGCTTGAGCCCATAACCTGGGCTAGTGGTTAATTGGGGAATTACAGGTTACTGGTTTGACTAAATGTTTCCTTGCCTGCCCAGGAATTTTCCCTCACTTGTTGAAACCATTTGAAATGTCTTTTTTTTTTTTCCCCCTCTGGAATCCAATCTTTTTCCTCCCAATAATCAAGTTCTCAGGTATGCTGCATTTGTCATGCTCAGGGGGGAGCAAAATATACAGCTTCCACGCCTAAAAGATTGACATAACATGGTCCATTCAACCTGCCAGTAACTTTAATGTGTCTAGTTCTTTGCTGTGTTACTTTTTCTGTCTTCATTTTTATTCATTGAGAAGTTAACTAGACAGCCCATTAGTACCAAATACAATATTGCCTTTGACATTTGTAGATTGTGTATCCTATTACAATTCATGGAATAAAGTCATATTCACTGAAAATGTCATGCGGTGGTACTTCCCCAGGGTTGACGTACCCTGCAGTCAGTGTTGCATCCTCATGGTGGCTTCCCGCCCCCAGGAACAGGCTCCTCAGCCACTGGCCGATGTCTCGGGGTCCTCTCTGCTCCCAATCCTCCCACTGCAGCAGCTGGGTTTCTAACTCCACTGCCCTTCCCATAAGCCCCTTCCTGCCCTTCCCCGCGGGGCTCTTGATGTTAAATCTTTTCTTTGTATGATTCCATCGTATTTTTAGCCACTTAACCATTAATTAGCCAAGTTTGGTTGGTTGGCTTGCTTTAAGTCATCCAGAAACAGGTTGCTTTGGAACCACCATACTGTTTCCTTAAGTCGTGCTGTTTTCATTACCCCCAGCTGAAATTAGCATAAAAGCAAAAGGTTACTGTATGGTTGAAGTCAGCAAGATGGAAACAGTGTCAGCTGTATAGAATTGCAAGTGTTGAAGATTTGGTTCCAGTATTAGTTGTTGAAATAACTTGCATGAACTGTAGACTTTTTTTTTCCCACACGTTAAATATGTGGCCTGGAATTCACTACCCACTTACAGGTCAGGGGTAGTCATCAGTAGGATGAGATAATCAGAGTTGTTACTAAAAACTAAAATTTGGAAGTCACCAGCAGGACGTTGTTTGAAACGTGGTCGTTACTGAACAGATTCACAGTAGATCCTAGAAGGCGCTGCATAAGTCTGAGTGTGTCGCCCACATTGTCATTCTTGTCAATCAGATGCTGCCATCCTGGGTCATCTGCTGACACCCTCTGCCCCCTTAGAGTCGGTGGTGGGAGGCGGAGCAGTATCAGGACAAGCATGGGGGAAGCGGCAGTGTGATCTGGCGCTTGCAGAGTGGGCCCAGCTGCAGTGCTCTGGGGAGACATCGCCCGAGTGTTAGTCACACAAAGCAGCTGCTTGCTTCTGCCATGGAGCTTAGGAAGTCCCCCATCCAGAATGGCCCTCGCTTTGCCTCTGTTGTAGTGAACTGTGTGTACCAGGATGTGAAATGACAGCGTGCAAGCAGGGCAACCCGCGCTCACAGGCTGCCGGTTTGTGTTGCAGGCATCCTGACAAAAACAAGGATCCTGGGGCAGAAGACAAGTTCATTCAGATCAGCAAGGCTTATGAGGTATCCCGCCAGACTCTGATTTATTCCTTAGCTCTTACAAAGTGTGCCTTGCATGCTCAAAAACCCAGCTGTTGTTGTCGTCGTTGTGAAGATGTGTTTAAAGGGCCAGCATTGTGTTGGAGCAGGTAAAGCCGTGATGTGAGATGCCAGCATCACATACGGATGCAGGTTCAGGTCCCCGTTGCTCCACTTGGGATCCAGGTTCCTGTGATAGCCTGGGAAAAGCAGCAGAGGATGGCCCAGGTACTTTGTTAACCTGACTAAGATCCTGGCTCTTGTTTTGGCCTGGCCTGGTCCGGGCCATTGTGGCCATCTGGGGAGTGAACTAACAGATGGATAATACTCTTTCTGCCTCTCCCTCTTTCTCTGTAATTCTGCCTTTCAAATAAATCTTTGAAAAAGTTTTAATTTATTTGAAGAGAGGGAAATAAAACTTCCATCTGCTTATTAACTTTCTGCAAATGGCCACAACAGCCAGGAGCCCAGCAACCTGGAAGTAGGAGCTCCATCCTGGTCTCCCGTGTGGGAGGCTGGGACCCAAGTGCCTGGGCCATCATCCGTTGTCTTTCCAGGTGTGTTAACAGACACCTGGATCAGAAGCAAAGCAGTCGGGACTCTAGCGTTCTGCCCTATGGGTTGCCAGCGTGGCAAGTAGTAGTTTAACCCATTATGCCACGAAGCCAAGGTGATCAGCTCTGTGGTTTTTTTTTTAAGATTTTTATTTTATTTTTTTTTTTATTGCAAAGTCAGATATACAGAGAGGAAGAGAGACAGAAAGAAAGATATTTCGTCCATTGATTCACTCCCCAAGTGACCACAGTGGCCAGAGCTTAGCCAATCCAAAACCAGGAGCCAGGAGCTTCTTCTGGGTCTCCCATGCGAGTGCAGGGTCTCAAGACTTTTGTGCTATCCTCAACTGTTTTTCCAGACTACAAGCAGAGAGCTGGATGGGAAGTGGAATAGCTGGGACATGAACCTGTGCCCATATGGGATCCCAGTGCATTCAAGGCGATGACTTTAGTTGCTAGGCTACCATGCTAGGCCCCCATGGTATCCTTTTGAAAGAACATGCTTGGCCCTGGTACAATGGCTCAATGGCTAAATCCTCACCTTGCAAGTGCCAGGATGCCAGATAGGCGCTGGTTCGTGTCCCAGCTGCTCTACTTCCTATCCATCTTCCTACTTGTGGGCTGGGAAGGCAGAGGAGGACAGCCCAGAGTCCTTGGGACCCTGCACCTGCATGGGAGACCTGGAAAAATCTCTTGGCTCCTGGCTTCAGATTGGCTCAGCTCTGGCCGTTGTGACCATTTGGGGAGTGAGCCAGCGGATAGTAGATCTTTCTGTCTATCCTTTTCTCTGTGAACTTTATCTGTTTTCCAATAAAGATAAACAAATAAATAAATCTTTTAGAAAAAAAGATGAAAAAAGAAAGGACATGTTCCCGAGGCCCTTGATGCAGACCCAAGATGGTACTAGAGCACGTATTTGTCCACAGCAAATATGTTGAAACATGTGCCTGAGCAACAGTACAGTTCTGGAAAATACTTTTTTTTTTCTTCAAGATTTATTGATTTATTTGGAAAGCAAAGTTAGAGAGACCAAAAGAAAGATTTTTTTTTTTCATCTACTGGTTCACTCCCTGAATGGCCACAATGGTTGGAGCTGGGCCTGTCTGAAACCAGGAGCCAGGATGTTCTTCCCAGTCTTCCATGTGGGCGCAGGGATCCAAGCACTTGGTCCATTCTCTACTGCTGTCCCAGGCACGTTATCAGGAAGCTGGATGGGAAATAGAGCAGCCGGGACTCGAACCAGCAGCTCCCCTCTTCCCAGCCCAGGAGACTTAGAGTGCTTGTGTTGTTGTTTAGATGATTCTTTCTGTCCTTTACAGATCCTTTCCAATGAAGAGAAGAGGGCACATTACGATCACTATGGAGACGCTGGGGAGAGCCAAGGCTACAGCGGGAAGCAGCAGCGGGAATACCGCTTCCGGCATTTCCACGACAACTTTTATTTTGATGACTCGTTTTTCCACTTCCCTTTTAATTCCGAGCGGCGGGACTCCGTCGATGAGAAGTATTTGCTGCACTTTTCCCATTACGTGAATGAAGTCGTCCCAGACAGCTTCAAGAAGCCCTACCTCATTAAGATTACCTCCGACTGGTGCTTCAGCTGCATCCACATTGAGCCCGTGTGGAAGGAAGCAGTGCAGGAACTGGAAGCGTTGGGTAAGACAGTTTTCTTCTGTGTGGGTTGTCATCTCCTTGGGCAAAAGAGACTTTTCTAGCTCCTGACCTGCATGGGATGCTGAGGGAAAGGAGCGGCCAAGTTCGTGGTCATTGGTACTCACCAGGAACATGTTTTCAATAAGGGGAAAATATTGAAGTCACGTTTCATTTTGCATTTCAATAAAAACAAATCTTTTTATGAAAGGCCAGGGTGGAGGGTGTAGATTCAGGCATGGAAGCCGAGGTTTGAGCAGAGCAATGGAGAGGCGGAGTTCTGCCATCTGCTGGCTCGCTCCCCAAGTCCCCAACACAGCTGGGCACGGGCCAGACCAAGGACTTCATCTGAGTCAATCAAGTGAGTGAGAGGGACCCAAGGGCTTGAGCCATCATCTGCCACTACCCAAGGTGTGCATTAGCAGGGAGCTGGATGGCGGGCAGAGGCAGGGCTCTAACAGGTGCGTCTCCGGAGAGTGAGAGCATCCTCAAAGCAGTGGCTTCACTCACTGTGCGCAATGCCTGCTTCTTCCACAGACTTTTTTGTTGTTGTTGTTAAGATTTATTTTATTTTCATTGGAAAGTCAGATATATTGAAAGAGGAGGAGAGACAGAGAGGAATATCTTCCATCTGCTGATTCACTCCCCAAGTGGCCACAACAGCCAGAGCTGAGCCAATCCGAAGCCAGGAGCTACAAATTTCTTCCAGGTCTCTCATCAGGTGCAGGGTCCTAAGGCTTTTGGGGCCGTCCTCGACTGTTTTCCCAGGCTGCAGGCAGAGAGCTAGATGAGTAGTGGGGCTGCCAGTAAACTAACTGGCACCCATATGGGATCCCAACGCATGCAAGGTGAGGACTGTAGCCACGAGGCTACTGCGCTGGGCCTGCCACAGACTTTTTGAAGTCCCTGATAGTCTAACATGTAGTTGCGGTTCCGGCTAAATAATGTAACCGTCAACCATCAGCTTTAATGCCATTGCGGCTTGCAGATAACACTTAAGGAATTTATGATTTCACTCTCTGTTAGCGTGCTGGGGCTGTCGTCATAAAATACTGCAAACAGAGTAGCTTAATAACCCCAAATCTATTTTCTCCGAGTTTTGGAGCCTAGAAGTCCTAGTTCAAGATGCTTGGCAGGTGTTGTTTCTGCAGGAGCCTCTCCTTGCTTCACTGTGGCCGCATGATCAGCTCCCCGTGTGTGCCTGAGTCTGGTGTTTGTCTCCTTTCCTCCGCTGGGCACACCAGTCAGACTGGATTAGGACTCGCCCTCCGACCCCATTTTAACTTCATTCTTTAAAAGAACCTGTCTTACCTTAACGCTCTCCTGGAACAAAATGCCACACACTAGGTGGCGTAAGCATTAAGGTTGATTTTCTGAGTTCTGAAAACTGGAAGTTGTGGCTCAGGGTGCCAGCATGATTAGGCCTTGCTGGCTCGCAGGTGGCCAGCATGCCATGGCGTCTCATGTCTTATGCCTCATCCTGTGTGCTGCTGATCCCATCATGTGGGTGTCAGCTTCGTGGCCTTGTTACGTTCAGAGGCCCTGTTTTGAGGACCATTACTTTGGGGGTTTGGGTTTCAGCATGTGTATTTGCGGTAATGTAGATTTTAATAGCCGCGGGGTGCCGCTGTCCATCAGATTGCCCTTCTCTTCGTCTGTGTTTGCCAGTTAGTATCAGGAAAAGTCTAGTGACCCAGGGAGAATATTTAGGAGCTGCTAAAAATGGAAATTACTGAATTAAATATATGTGTGTGTGTTTTAGGCATTGTTAGGCCTGATTTTGAGTAACTACAGCAGAGTAGGGGTTGGCATTATGGCACAGCAGGTTAAGCCGCTGCTCGGGATGCCCGCATCCCGTGGTGGAATGCCCAGCCCAGGTTCCGGCCACTCCTGCTTTCTCATGCAGCTTCCTGTGAATGTGCCTGGGAGGTGCTGGATGATAGCCTAAATACCTGGGTTCCTGCCACACTTGTGGGAGACCCAGATGGAAGATCTCTATCTTTCCGTGTTACTCTGTCTTTTAATAAAATAAATAAATATTTTTTTAAAAAGGCTGAGGTGAGAGGGTGGCTAGCTGGTTCAGGCATGGGAGCTGAGGTTTGTCTGTAGAGAGCTTACTGCTAGAAGCCATTGGCTTTTATTTATTTTAAAGATTATTTATTTATTGGAAAGGCAGATGTACAGAGAGGAGGAGAGACAGAGAGGAAGATCTTCCATCCGATGATTCACTCCCCAAGTGGCTGCAACGGCCGGTGTTGCACCGATCTGAAGCCAGGAGCCAGGAACTTCTTGCTGGGTCTCCCACATGTGGGTGCAGAGTCCCAAAGCTTTGGGCTGTCCTCGACTACTTTCCCAGGCCACAGGCAGGGAGCTGGATGGGAAGTGGAGCTGCCGGGACCAGAACCAACGCCCATATGGGATCCTGGCACATTCCAGGCGAGGACCTCAAACATTACGCTCTCGTGCCTGGCCTGGCTCTTTTACTCTTAAAGAAAACTTGAGCCTGTTTAGAAACACCCAGAGCCTCAGGTGTTGAGACGCTTTTCCGAGACTGACTGAACTGTCCTTAGGAGGTGAGTGTCGTGCTTAGCACAGTGTCTGCATGTGGTGGCCGTCTGTGTATACTGAGTGCAGGAGACGTTTCCATGAGATAGGAACCAGGGAATCGAGTCGCTCCTCAGCACAAGGCCTGTGCCGCGGTAGGCGCTGACCGACAACTGCTGAGCGCACGAGCTTAGAAGCAGCAAGACGTGGACACCGCACCGCGGCCAGACTGAGGCACTAGCTCAGGCCGATCAGGGCTGAAGGATCTCGTGCAACACAGCAGGCAAACGGGCATAGCACGGCGGTCCCCATCCTCGGCTTTGGGGTCAGATAGACCCGTGGTCACGTCCAGGCTCACTAATGTCCTCTCCTGTCGTCGTGTCCTCTGGGCAGACTGCCTACCCCATCTCTGCGACCCTGTGCATCTCTGCGACAGGGGTGATGCTGTCAGGCCAGATGTGTCGTTAGGCAGGCTGAGTAAGGAGATCCATGCTCAGTTAAGCCCGGAGTCAGTGAGCCCTAGGGAATGTCTGACTGCACTTCAAGTCTACAGGTCAATGACTTTGGTTTGTTTTCTTTTTGACACGTAGTTATGCATATTTATAGGGTACAATGTGATTTTTTATACGTGAATACAATGTGTCATCATCACATCAGAGTGATTACTGTATCTGTCACCTCAGACATTGATTTCTTTGTGATGAGAACATTTAAAATCCTCTCTTGCAGCTACATTGAATTGTACTCTGAATTCCCGCCCACTGGAGTCACCCCACTATGCTGCAGAGCCCTAGCTCTGCTCTTCCTATCTAACTGGGATGTTGTGCCTGTGAACCAACCTGTCTCTGACCCCTCTTCCCGCGTACCCTGTCCATCCTGGGCACCGCTGTGATACAAGCTCCCACTTGGAAGTGAGAACATACAGTGTCTGTCGTTCCGTGCCTAGCTCGTTTCACCGGAGAGCGCATCCTACAGACCCATCCGCATTGCTGCAAAATGACAGGATTCTGTTCTTTTTCCATGTGTCTGTCCAGCAGGATTTCTTAACCCATGCACCTGCTGATAGACACTTAGGTGCACTGTGTATGTTGCTATTGGGAGTGACCCTGTAGGAATAAAGTCGTGCTACACAGGCCACTTTCCCTCAAGGACTGCTCAGGCACGGCGTGGCTGGGTCACACGGCAGCTGGTGCTCCTAGCTGTCTGGGGAACCTCCATGCCTCTGTGTCATGACCTCCCCCGTTTGTATTCACTCCCTTTCTCTGTGTCTTTGATGGAATGGGTCATCTCTCTGTCATCTTAACAGGCATTCTGTCTGACAGGCTGGCTTTGATTTGCAGTTCCTGGTGATTAGTGAACTTGATGGAGCATTTTTCCTATATTTACGGCCACTTCTCTGTCTATCTTTGAGATGTCTTTGGTCAGTTTTTTTGCCCATTTTCTAATCAGAATATTTGTTCTGCGGTTGTTGAACTGTTTGAGTTCCTTGCCTGCAGTGATGAAGAGTGAGTATCTTTTGTTACAGATGCAAGTCTTTGCTCCCAGCCGCAGCTTGTCCCCTCCCCTCGCTGGATTGTGTCCTTTGCTCTGAGGAAACTTCAGTTTCATTTACTCCCATTTGTCTGTTTTACTTTTGTTCCCCTTAATCCAAAACATTGTAACCTAGACTAAATATCTTTAAGCTGTCTTCTAATAGTTTCATAATTTCTGGCCTCACATTTAATTTTTTTTAAAGGTTTATTTATTTTTAATGAAAAGGCAGATTTAGAGAGAGAAGGAAAGACAGAAAGTTCTTCTACCCACTGGTTCACTCCCTAAATGGGTATAACCCATCTGAAGTGCTTCAAGTACTGGCATCCATAAGGGCACTGGTTCGTGTCCAGTCTGCTCCACTACCGGTCCAGCTCCTTGCTTATGGCGTGGGAAGGCAGTAAAGGATGGCCCAAGTGCTCGGCACCCTGTAGCCACATGGGGGCCCAGACAAAAGCTCCTAGCTCCTGGCTCTGGGCTTCAGATTGACTCAGCTCCAGCAGTTAAGGCCATGGGGAGTGAACTAGCAGAAGGGAGATCTTTTCCTCTCTCTATCTCTTTCTCTCTGCTAATCTGCCTTTCAAATAAATCTTTTTTTTCAACTTATTTATTTTATGATACAGTTCCATAGGCTCAGGGATTTCCCTTCCCTTGCTTCCTAATCCCCCTCCCCTCACTACTTTCCCCTGTATTATTGCAGTAGTAAAGTTCTCTAAAAGCAGTTCCAAGTCCATCATACTGCCATGTAAGTGTATCCCGACATTACAGATACAGACAATGGCAGAACGCCCTGCATCCTTTCAAATAAATCTTTTTTTTAAAAGGTCTATTATTATTATTATTATTATTTATTGGAAATGCGGATATACAGAGAGGAGAGACAGAGAGGAAGATCTTCCATCCGATGATTCACTCCCCAAGTGAGCGCAACAGCCCTATGCTATGCTGATCCGAAGCCAGGATCCTCCTCCGGGTCTCCCCCGCAGGTGCAGGGTCCCAAAGCCCCGGGCCGTCCTTGACTGCTTTCCCAGGCCACAGGCAGGGAGCTGGAAGGGAAGCGGAGCTGCCGGGATAGAACCGGCGCCCATATGGGATCCCGGGCGTGCAAGGCGAGGACCTTAACCACTGCGCCACTGCGCTGGTCCCAAATAAATCTTTTTTAAAAACTGTTGGAGGACTGGGGGACTACCAGTTAGGAGACCAAGGGGTGACATTAGAGGGACGAAGAGAGTCAAGGAGAATTCCTGACCTTGGTGTAGCACTGTGGGCTGTGTGAGGGTGAGAGAGGAGGAAGCAGAGAGAGTAGGCCAGGAGTCAGGGTTTCTGACACACAGGTAATAAGGAATAGAGGGGTGATCCCCTCAGAGACACGCTTTGGAAGGCTGGCTGCTTCAGCTGACTGGAATGGCTCAAATGAGAGGAGAGGCCATGAGGTTACCAGCCCTGATAGAAGAGGAACCGTTGGCCTCAGGCGGGACTAAGGGAAGAGAGAGGAGGACAGGTGCATATTGTTTCAGGGCGAGCGAGCCAGAACTGGGAGCTCCTGCCTCCTGGACCCACTTGAATGTGGGGAAAAACAGGTCATTGAATGGGGAGCAGTTAGCTACCATAAGGGAGAAGTGGTTTAAAATAATGGTGAGAATTTGGACATTCAGTGTGAAACACTGTAGATGTGTTAGTATAATAGCTGTGTAGTTAACCAATATCCTAAATTCCCTTAAGAGTAACAGCAGCCGGGCCCAGCAGCGTGGCCTAGCAGCTAAAGTCCTCACCTTGAATGCACCAGGATCCCATATGGGCGCTGGTTCTGATCCCGGCAGCCCCGCTTCCCATCCAGCTCCCTGCCTGTGGCCTGGGAAAGCAGTTGAGGATGGCCCAAAGCTTTGGGGATTCCTGGCTGCAGATCGGCACAGCACCAGCCATTGCAGTCACTTGGGGAGTGAATCATTGGACGGAAGATCTTCCTCTCTCTTTGTAATGAAAATAAGTAAATCTTTAAAAAAAAAAAAAAAAAAAAAGAGTAACAGCAGCCCTGGGAAGCGGCACCATTGCCATCCGTCTTCCCCAAATGGTAGCTCAGTGTTAGTACTTTGTCCAGGGTCACAGTTGGCATTCTGCAGTCCTGGGATGCATAGCAGAAGCCTGGCTCTGCAGTGGGTCTGTGGCTCTGCGAGTACCACCCAACCTTCCAGTGTCCTTATGTCACTGAAGACGCTTTTCAATTGTTGTGCTGTACAGTTCCAGCAACTCAGAATGGCTGGCGTGGAGGAAGCCGGGAGGAGCATCTGGGGGAACTAGTACTGACCTCCGTTTGGTCCATTCCCGCTCCCCAGACCCTCAGGAGGACCAGCTGTGACTAACAGTGTCCAATGATTCTGGTTTCTTTTCCTCTTGGGAACATTCAGGTTAGCTGAAGATTCTTGATGCTCGGGTTCTGCTTGGTGACACAGATGAGATCAAAACAGGACTTAGGACTGGGGTGGCTCAATGCATTAAGCTGCTGCTTTGCAGGCCCACAGCCCAGGTACTCCACTTCTAATGCAGCTTCCTGCTAGTGTTCCTGGAAAGTAATGCAAGATGGCCCAAGGATTTAGGTCCCTGTCACCCGCACAGGAGATCCTGATGGAGTTCAATGGGTGGGGGCCTTCTCTCACTATCTATAAGTGTGTCTATGGCCTTTCCCTGCCCAGTTGACATAACACCGCATTTGCATACTTCTATTTTTATTTATTTTTTAAAAGATTTATTTATTTTTATTGGAAAGTCAGATATACAGAGAGGAGGAGAGACAGAGAGGAAGATCTTCCATCCAATGATTCACTCCCCAAGTGAGCACAACAGCCGGTGCTGTGCCAATCCAAAGCCAGGAGCCTGGAACCTCCTCTGGATCTCCCACACAGGTGCAGGGTCCCAAGGCTTTGGGCCGTCCTCGACTGCTTTCCCAGGCCACAGGCAGGGAGCTGGATGGGAAGTGGGGCTACCGGGATTAGAACCGTTTTTTTGTTTTCTCCCAAAGATTGATTGATTTATTCCAAAGGCAGAGTTTGAGAGAGTGACAGATCTTGCATCTGCTAGTTCAATCCCCAAGTGGCCTACACAGCCAGGCTTGAGCCGTGCCAAAGGCAGGAGCTTCATCCAGGTCTCCTTCGTAGGTGGGAGGGGCCCAAGCACTTGGGCTGCTTTCCCAGGCACATTAACAGGAAGCAGGAGCAGCCAGGACACAACCTGGTGCCCCTGTGGCATCCTAGCATATTGTAGGCAGCAGCTTAAACCAGTGCACCACAACACCAGCTCCAGGATATAGGATCGAATTAAGAGCTTTCTAACGTGTTAAGTCATTGTGCCAGACATAGACATAGTCTCAAGGATGAAGGCCGTCTTCGTTCAGCTGTGGCTGAGTTCTTGGCCCCGCAGCTGCCTGTTCCCTCGTGCGTGGGAGTGCTTGCAGACAGCGTTCTCTTTCTCTGGAAGTGTTTCCTTCTAACCTAGTCCCGACACCCGAAGCAGAGTCCTGACTCTTCTTTGGTATCACCAGACTGAAGCACTCCAGAATCCCGGCAGTGAGGCTCCACAGGCTCCTTGGAGAGGATCCTTCTCCTGCGACGTTGTGGCTTAGACCTGACAGCTCCCACGCCAAGGTGCTGTGGGAGCATAAAAAGGCCTCATGTCCCCCTTCTGTGCTTTTCAGGTGTGGGAATCGGCGTGGTGCACGCTGGGTACGAGAGACGCTTGGCCCATCACCTCGGGGCTCACAGCACACCCTCCATCCTGGGAATCATAAACGGGAAAGTGTCTTTCTTCCACAACGCCGTGATCCGGGAAAACCTGCGACAGTTTGTGGAAAGTCTTCTTCCCGGAAACTTAGTAGAGAAAGTGAGTACCTGTCTGGGCGGGCAGGGCTGAGGAGCGCGTGCAGGAGCTGCCTGGGACTGACTGCCCAGAACCTGGGGTAGGGGCCTCTTAGCCCTGCCTCTCCCCAGAAGCAAGGCAGGCCGTGTGTTCAACCACTCAATCCAGATGGTTTAAGTGAAGTCTGTGCAAGACTGAGATTAAAATGGATGAAGTGCATAGAGACTGAAAAAATCCATTTCCGGTAACCAGCTGGTCGATTTTACCTCGTCTTCAGAACCTGAACCTAACGTGACAGTGACCACTGTCTGATCACCATGAGATTACATGGCAGGTGGAAGGATTTCCTTCTTGGTCATAAACTTGTTTTATTTGTGTTATAATATTCAAATTAAATTACTTTTTCCTTTTTGCTTTTAAGATTTATTTATTTTTATTGGAAAGGCAGATCAGATTTACAGAGAGAAAGAGATACAGAGAAAGATCTTCCATTCGCTGGTTCACTCCCCAAGTGGACACAACGGCTGGAGCTGAGCTGGTCCAAATCCAGGAGTCAGGAAATTCTTCTGGGGGTCCCACATGGGTGCAGGTCCTAAGGCTTTGGGCCATCCTCTGCTGCTTTCCCAGGCTACAAGCAGGGAGCTGAATGGGAAGTGGAGCAGCCAAGACACGAACAGGCACCTGTATGGGATCCTGAAACTCTCAAGGTGAGAATTTAGCCATTTGGCCATTAGGCCAGGCCTTCAAGTTAAATCACATTTGGTTATATAGTTAATCATCAGGGACCAGTGTTAGGCACAGTAGGTTAATCTACTGTTTGTGACTCAGGCACCTCCACATCAGAGTATCCACTTGAGTCCAAGCTGCTCCACTTCCAATAGCATTCCCTACTAATGCACCTGGGAAGGCTGCAGAACATGACCCAGGTATGGGGGCCCTTGCTACAGTTATGGGAAATCAAGATGGGATTCCTGCCTCCTGTTGCTGGGTGCTGGCTGCTGCTCCTGGCTGCTGGCTCCTGCTCCTGGCTGCTGGCTGCTGGCTCCTGCTCCTGATTGCTGGCTCCTGGCTCCAACCTTGGACAGAGTTGGCTGCTGTAGCCAACTGGGCAATGAACCAACAGGTGGAGGATCTTTTGTTTCCCTCTGCCTCTCTCTATCTTTTCTTTCAAATAAAAAAGTTTTTTTTTTTTTTAAATAAGCCTTAATAGCTATATCCTATATCTGTAGAAAACAGCCACCATAAAATCAAATATTTTTTGAATTTTAAAAATGTATAAAGGGGACCAGCATTGTAGCATATCAAACAAAGCCACTGCCTGCAATTCCAGCATTCCATGAGTGCTGGTTCAAGACGCAGCTGCTCCACTTCTAGTCCAGCTGCCTGATGGCACCTGGGAAAGCAGCTAGGATGGCTCAAGTGCTTGGGGACCTGCACCCACGTGGGAGACCTGCAGGAAGCTCCAGGCTCCTGGCTTCTGCCTGGCACAGTGCCAGCCATTGCTGCCGTTTGGTGAGTGAACCAGCAGATGAAAGATCTCTCTCTCTATGTCTCTATAATTCTGCCTTTCAAATAAATAAAAAGTAAATCTTTTTTTAACAAGGAAGCTTTTAATGACATAACACTGTAAATATTTAGCTCACAAAATGTTGAGCTAAATGAGCTACATGCATTAAAATTCCTGGCTTTTTATGTATACACCCCTAATTTTTTTTTCTCATTAACTTTGGTTAGGGATCAAAATGACTGGAAAATGTGTCCTTATTTTGCGTTAAATCTCATTGTTTTAACAAAACCAATAAAAGTGAACATGTAAAACTTCCCATCATATTTCTATATTCATGATTCATAGGCTGTCCTGCCAGAATCAGATCTACAGAAGAAACATGTGGATACTTCAGAAAGTGTGCAGGGAAGTAGACATGTTCATCATGGAACAAAAAAGTTTGGTGTCCTTGCATATGTCTTGAAAAAGTTCATAGGAAATGTATGTTACAGGGCCCGGTGCAATGGCTGATTTGGCCTATCCTCCCCCTGCAAGCGCTGGGATCCCACATAGGTGCCGGTTTGTGTTCTGGTTGCTCCAGTTGCCATCCAGCTCTCTGCTTGCGTTCTGGGAAAGCAGAGGGAGGACGACCAGAAACCTTGCTATCCTGAATCTATCCAGAAGAATCTCCTGGCTCCTGGCTTCAGATCAGCTCAGCTCTGGCCTCTGCAGCCCTTTGGGGAGTGAGCCAGCTGACGGATGATCTTTCTTTCTCTGTCTTTCCTTCTCTTTGTAAATCTGCCTATCCAATAAAAGTAAATAAATCTCTTTTTAATAAATAAATCTTTAAAGGAAAAAAAATGTGTATTACGAAAACACTATAAATGGATCTCAACTAATTTTGAGGCCAAATCAACTTATTTGAAGGGCCTCTTCAAATTTTAAAATATTACACTTAAAAGGTAAGAGTGTTCTAGGCTTCTGATATGACAAGGTAGTTCTGATCATTCCTCAAACAGGTACAAAGTAGCTGTTCTATGCTGAGCACAGATAACTTGAGTTTAAGGACATTTTTCCAGGGCCCAGTCCTCTCTCTCTGAGGGATCCGCATCTCAAATAAAAATAAGTGAAATCTTTACCAAAGAAAAAAACAAGCAACCCCCCCAAAAAACAAAACAAAACAAAACAAAACAAAACAAAACAAAACACTTTTCTAGCAGCTTCCAGGCTAGGGCGTAGTTTTCTCTGTCTCGTATGTGGGCCCATCGTGGGGAGTAGGGGAAGGCACTCTGTGCTGCGTCCCTGCTGAGCACAGGCAGGGACCGGAGGCCTGGGACACCTGCCTTGGGGAAGCAACCTTGGTGAGCCACAGAGGGGGAGCCAAGAGTTCACAGGAATCTCCCCGTGGGCCTTGGTGCCGCCACGCTCCTTTAACCAGCTTAGAGCTTGACCTGAAGGTGATGGGACTCTGAGGAGCTTGGAGCAGAGGAAGGAAGCGATCAGATCTGGGTTTTCTATAGATTTTTCTGGATGCAGTATGGAAAAGCTAAGCTTTTGAACTCTGAGAAATTTCTGCCAGATGTTTCATTTATACATGTTCTTAGTTTGTTTTCTCCACAGGGCTTTATTATTATTATTATTATTATTATTATTATTAAAGATTTATTTATTTATTTTGGAAAGGCAAAGAGACAGAGAGGAAGATCTCCTGCCCAATGATTCACTCCCCAAGTGACTGCTACAGCTGGCGCTGAGCCGATCAGGAACCAGGAGCCAGGAACCCCCTCAGGGTCCCCCACGCAGGTGCAGGGTCCCGAGGCTTTGGGCCATCCACTACTGCTTTTCCAGACCTCAGGCAGGGAGCTGGATGGGAAGTGGGACTGCCAGGATTAGAACCGGCGATTATGTGGTATCCCCGTGCGTGCAAGGCAAGAACTTGAGCCACTGGGCTACCACACCTGGCCCTCCAAAGGACTTTTTAAAGGTATAAACAGGAAAAGTAGCAATTCAGATACGATACAAGCAATAATGGAATACATAGAGGGGAGGAGCCCTCTATTACTTCAGCTATTTCAACAGGACAGGAGTTGTGTCATCTTCTGCAGGTCACCAGGTTGAAATGTACAGGCTGATTAAGCAGAAGCCAGCTTCCGTAGCTCAGCTTTGAGAGGATGGGCAGGTCATTCCGCACGGGACTGTGATTTCAGTCATAAGAGTTGAAACAAACTCAGCTACAGACTCGATGTCTCTGTCCCTCAAATAATCAAATGAAAACAGTCTTTTTTTTTTTTTAAAGATTTATTTTTATTATTTTTTTATTGGAAAGGCGGATATACAGAGAGGAGAGACAGAGAGGAAGATCTTCCGTCCGATGATTCACTCCCCAAGTGAGCGCAACGGCCAATGCTATGCGGATCCGAAGCCAGGAGCCTCTTCCGGGTCTCCCACGTGGGTGCAGGTTCCCAAAGCTTTGGGCTGTCCTCGACTGCTTTCCCAGGCCACAGGCAGGGAGCTGGAAGGGAAGCGGGGCTGCTGGGATTAGAACCGGCGCCCATATGGGATCCCGGGCGTGCAAGGCGAGGACCTTAACCACTGCGCCACTGCGCTGGGCCCGAAAACAGTCTTTTAAAAAGCAACTTTTAAAACGCATTTAGTTGGTTGGTTTGTGTTCTGATTGGAATGTAATTACTAAGAATTAAATACCACAGTCAAAGCTAACATGCTGTTTTCACTTTAAGGTCACAAACAAAAATTACGTCCGGTTCCTCTCGGGCTGGCAGCAGGAGAATAAACCTCACGTCCTCCTGTTTGACCAGGTGCCTGCCGCGCCGCTGCCGTACAAGGTACGTGGCCTCTGTTTCCGTGGGAGTGATCTGTGCTTCAGAGCTGTGACCTGTTCTGTTTGTACATGCAGGCTGAGGATCTCTATTCTAAAACATCCAAGTTCTGACACGCCACAAAATGGGAAACTGTCGGAGCACCGACTTAACACCACCAGTGGAAAATCCCACACGAGACAGCTCTGACAGCCAAATCCCAGGCACATGGAAAATGCTACAGTCCCATCCCCCAACTTCTTACGCATAAGCAAATGTTCCCACATCTGGAACGCTTCATTCCTGAGCGTTTTGTCTTAGAGGTGCTCGGCCTGTGAGAGCGAGGCACAGACACTCCTCGGCCACCTCCCAGGGAGCCCTCAGTGACCCCAAGATCTGTGCCAGTGCTTGCCACATCTGGGATGCCACATCACAGGCCGAGATAGAGGGGCTTAGAGTGGCCCCATAACCCATCCACTTCCCAGCTACAGCGTGGCAAGCATGCAGTTGGCCGCGAAGCCTGACTCTTGCTGGGGCCAGCATACCTTCCCCGTCACTGTGACATGAGATGGGAAAGGCCATCCAGCAGAACTGGGGTGGAGTAATTCCCCAAGCATGCCGTGCATCCCATCCGGCACAGAACTGAACTAAATGGACATTTTGCTTTGTGTAAAAAAAAAAATTAGAATGGGTTGTGTTTACCTCTATTGATGGTGTTTTTGCGCTTGGAGCACGGTAAGACTCCAAGAAGGACACCGAGACCTGGCGGGGCGCCGGCTGAGCTGGCATCCGCCCCCCAGCCCCACACCTGTGGGTGTGAACGAACCCTGCCTGATGTGTGAGTTCCGGACTGTGCTCTCCTTCTGACTCTGGCCTCCTCTGTCGCGCCCTAACAGCTGATCGCTTTTGCACACAAGGACTACGTATCATTCGGATACGTATGTGTGGCCGTGAGAGGGGCCGAAGAGATGACGCGGCAGTACAACATCAACGTCTTCGCCCCCACCATGCTGATCTTTAAAGAGCACATCCAGCAGCCTGCCGACGTCATCCAGGTAAGCGCACGTCGGGGCTGGCTCTAGCTCGGCGGTCCCTTCTATGTGCAACAGGTAAGTGCACGTCCCTGTGTTTGCTTTTATACCTACTAACATTGTTACTTTGGGTTTATTTGAAAGATTTATTTTTAGTGTTAATGGAAAGGCAGATTTGCAGAGGAGAGACAGAAAGATCTTCTGTCTGCTAGTTCACTCCCCAAGTGATCACAACAGCTGGAGCCGAGCCAATCCAGAGCCAGGAGCGTCTTCCGGGTCTCCTGTGTGGGTGTGGGGTCCCAAGGCTGTGTACCATCCTCTGGCTTTCCAGGCCTTGAGCAGGGAGCTGGATGAGAAGTAGAGCACCCAGGACATGACCTGGTACCCATATGGGATGCTAGCACACGCAAGGCGAGGATTCAGCCACTGGACCATCGTTCCACGCTCTGATTTTATTTTTAATTGCACACTTTTCTGCCATTCCTGAATGGAAGTACATTGGCCTGAAATTCAGGATAATATTTCGGATCTCAGTGTGTGATTATTTTGAGCCCTACCCTGTTGAAGTTAGATTAAACAGGGTATTACTTGGTTACGTTGCTTTGGCCAGGGTCTGCCGCATTTTTATGACACATATAGGGGAAGACCATTTACCATGAAAAAACTGAAGTGAAAAGCAGCTGCCCCTGGTTTTTCCACAGGCCCGGGGTTTGAAGAAGCACGTCATCGATGACTTCATCACCCAGAACAAGTACCTGCTGGCAGCGCGGCTCACCAGCCAGAAGTTGTTCCATGAGCTGTGCCCTGTGAAGCGATCCCACCGACAGAGGAAGTAAGGATGCAAGGCGTTGGCTTCCCCTCACAGGAGAGCTGCCCAGCTGCCCTGTGGTGGAATCCGCTCTCTGTGGATTCCAGCCACACCATAGTGGGCTGTGTTAACCCAGGCCGTCCGGGGAACATGCCAGCCAGGGCTCAGGCTCAGAGAACCCTAACTGGGACCACTGACAGGGAGACCTAAAGGATAGGCGGGCTGTAGCTAGGGGTAGAGCACCTGTCCCTGCTAGAATATTCCACACGGGGTGGCTCTGGGAAATCTTGGAGAGGAGCCAGGAGGAAAGTGCAGCGATCTGAGAAAACGTTCCAGTGAACAGGTAATTACCAGCCAGGCCAAGACACGTGTATTCTAGAAAGTGTGTGAAGTCTGATGACAGTGCCTTAGGAAGTCTGGAAAGACAGGGAAAAGAGCGTACCTTTTTCAGATAAATGAATCAGTGGCTTTAAAATTGGTACTGTTCCATCTGTGAAAGATCTGGTTACAGAAAATATAAATATTATATCTAATTATTATCTAAATAGTAGGTAATATTGATATGATTCTTATGTATTATAATATTTTATTATTATATGTTATAATGTAAGATCATCATATAAATATTAGCTATCTAAAGTTTTATTTAGAAGGCAGAAATAGAGAAGGGGAAAGAGAAGAGAGAGAAAGAAATCTCCCATCTGTTGGCTCATTTCCCAAATGGTTTCAATGGCTGGAATTGAGCCAGTCCAAAGACAAGAGCTTCTTCTGAGTCTCCCACATAGGTGCAGAGGCCCAAGGAATTGAGCCATTCTCCACTGCTTTCCCAGGCCATCAGCAGGGAGCTAAATTGGAAGTGGAACAGCCAGGATTTGAAACTGGCACCTGTGTTGGGTGCCGATGCAAAAGGCAGAAGTATGGCCTACACCCCCACTCCAGCCCCAGATATAAATATTTTTATAAAAAGGGTATCCTGAGCAATAAAAATTGTTGTTCACCCAACCTCAGAAGCTACCCCCAGTCCACGAACATGGCCCTGTTACCCCTGTCATTCTAGAACGGGCTGCATGGAGAGCGCCGTGGCAGCCACCTGAGCTCTGCTCTGGTAGCCTCCAGTTCTCCACATGGCAGACATTCATGTGCAGGAATATGACAACAACCTGGCTGCTCCAGCCCCACTTGCTCCCACGGAGCACTTCATCCGGAGTTCTACGCGGTGCCCAGGCTGACCAACCTGTCCATCCAGTGGGGTGACTTCCCCCGAACCCTGGCCTCTCCCTACACCTTCTGTCTTTTTCTTCCCTAGCACTTGTCTGAATATTCATTGTGTCTCCTCCCCCACTGGAACGAAAGCCCCATGGGGGCGAATGCCTTATCTTGTCTTGCCTTGTGGTTAGTACACTATAAGTGCTTGGGGAATACATGAATGAATGGCTGGACTCACCCCTGGAGCCTTCAGAGTGAGGCCCAGTAGCTTCTGGATTAAGGTCAGCACAGCCAGCCCTCCCCATGGTGGAATGACTACATTAGACAGTATCTGAAGGCCCATCTGCATCAGGAATCAAGTGACCAATGTCCAGAGGCCAGCATGAAGGCACAATTGGCTAATCCTCCTCCTATTGGTACCAGCGTCCCATTTGGGCGCTAGTTCGTGTCCTGGCTGCTCCACTTCCCATCCAGCTCCTTGCTTGTGGCCTGGGAAAGCAGCACAGGACAGCCCAAAGCCCTGGGCCCCTGCACCCATGTGGGAGACCTGGAGGAAGGTCCTGGATCCTTGCTTCAGATCAGATCACATATAGCCACTGCAGGCATTTGGGGAGAGAGCCAGCAAATGGAAAACCTTTCTCTGTGTCTCTCCTTCTCTCTGTAGGTCAGCCTTTCCAATAAAAATAGATAAATCTTGAAAATATACATATATATACACACACACATAAGTAACCAGCGTCCGAAAAGGCATTCCGAAGCGCAGAGAGGTTGGTTTGAGGAGGACATCCCCCAGCTGGAAAAGCGGGACGTGACCTGGGAACAGTCTCTCCTTGGAGGCATGCGCAGTTGCCAGGCAGGCCGCATTTGCTCTGTGGGGCAGCAGGGCAGGGCCTGTCCCTGGGGTGGGCTCTGAGGTCTCTTCTCAGGTCTGGTCTGTCCCTGGGGTGGGCTCTGAAGTCTCCTCTCATTGCTGTGCAGGTACTGTGTGGTTTTACTGACCGCTGAGGCTTCCACAACAAGCAAGCCGTTTGAGGCTTTCCTGTCCTTTGCTCTGGCAAACACACAAGACACGGTGCGGTTCGTGCACGTCTACAGCAGCAGGCAGCCAGAGTTCGCCAGCACCTTGCTCCCCGACAGCGAGAAGTTCCAAGGGAGATCAGGGGTAAGCCCTAAGTTCTCTCCAGGTCCCAGGCTCTGGGCACTGGGGTCTGCTTCCTTCCACCCGGGGAGGGTCGACTAGACTCCAAGAAACATGGGCGTGTCTGAGGCCTGTGGTGACAGACCTAGCCTTGGGACAGTGTCTTCTGGTCACTTCCTGCCCTGCCCGGCTGGCCTGGGTCGCCATCCTGAGACCTGTGCTTCTCGCCAGTTCTTCGTGTGGCAGGTCTGCTGAGGCAGGACCCGAGGCCCGAGACCATCCGCAGCTTCTGCAGGCCAGGTGTCATATGATAGCACTTGCAACGCTTGACTCCTGCTCGCTCACTTCCTCCTCCTTGACTCTCCCCTCCCCTGGCATTCCTCCCCGCAGAAACACGCAGTTCTGCCCTGCTGGTTTCCACCACTTGGGTACTCATGAAAAAAATCTCTCTCGAAGAATACAGAGGTTTCTTTATTCTTTTTTTTTTTAATTAGTTAGTTAGTTTATTTATTTGAAGGAGGTAGAGAAATCGAAAAAGAGCTTCCTTTCATTAGTTTGTTCCCTGGGTGGCTTCAGTAGCTGAGGACTCCATCCTGGTCTCCCAAGCAGTTGGACCATCTTCTGCTGTTTTCCTGGGCACATTAGCAGGGAGATGGTTGGGAAGTGGAGCAACTAGGACTTTACCCGGTAGCCAGACAGGATGCCAGCCCCCTAACCTGTGGTCTAACCTGCTGTGCCACAATACCAGTTTCCAGGAATCTCTTCATTGCAATATTAAGTTAGAGGTCATTGGACAGTCTGTGGAGGAAGAAGAGCATCAGCTTTGAAGCAGAGCTTTAGGAAGTAAGCATTAGAGTTGTTTCTGTAGTCAGAAAGGTTCCAGTTGCTTGCAGATCTTCCAGACTCAGCAGTATTTGTGTGTGAGCTTCTTGCTGACTTCCCAAGGCCCTTTTTGCCATCTTCTCCAGCTTTGGCTGCCGACACTGCTAACGGCTTTCATTTCCTTCCCTCCCAGGTATCCATCTTAGAAAAACGCAACACAGGTGGGAGGGTGGTTTTTAAAACCTTGGACGAGCCCTGGACTGGCAGCGAGAATGATCAGTTCGTCCTGCTGGGTTACCTCGAGCAGCTGCGCAGAGACCCAGGCCTGCTCTCCTCTGAAGCCGTTCTTCCAGACCTGACCGATGAACTTGCCCCTGTGAGCACTGCGGCCAAGGCAGCTGGGTCAGGGAGGGTCCCTGGGCTCACAGGGCTGGGGACAGAGGCACCCCGCCATGCTATGAGGGGGCTGCGGGCAGAGGTGTCCCACCATGCACCCCGCTGTGCTGTGAGGGGGGTGCTGCCGGCAAAGGTGCCCCACCATGCACCCCGCTGTGCTGTGAGGGGGGGCTGCAGACAGAGGTGCCCTGCCATGTACCCTGCTATGCTATGAGGGGGCTGTGGGCAGAGGCGCCCCTCCGTGCTGTGAGGGGGCTGTGGGCAGTGCCCCGCCATGCACCCTGCTGTGCTGTGAGGGGGCTGTGGGCAGAGGTCCCCCCATGCACCCCGCCTTGCTGTGAGGGGGGGCTGTGGACAGAGGTACCCCGCCATGCACCCCGCTGTGCTGTGAGGGGGCTGTGGGCAGAGGTCCCCCCCCCCCCCCCCGTGCACCCCGCCATGCTGTGAGGGGGCTGTGGGCAGAGGCGCCCCGCCGTGCTGGGCTCCAGTCCTGACTGTCTTCTCTCTCCCTAGATTTTTCTCCTCCGGTGGTTCTACTCTGCTTCGGACTACATCTCGGACTTTTGGGATGGCATGTTGCACAACAACTGGTAGGAAGACGGTGGGGCAGGTTCTCTGTTAACTATGTCATCACGGCTCTTCTCTCGGAAAAAGTCCATCCTTTGATTCTAATGTTCATGTGATGTACACTGGAATTCATTTATTTGAAAGGCAGAACTACAGAGGGAGAAAGGAGAGACAGGGACATCTCCCATCCATTGATTTATTCTCCAAATGGCTGCCATGGCTTTAACAAGACCAGTCCAGAGCCAGGAGCCAGGAGCTTCTTCTGGGTCTCCCAGGGGCCCAAGCACTTGGGCCATCTGCTGCTGCTTTCCTAGGCACTCCAGCAGGGAGCTGGATGGGAAGTGGAGCAGTCAGGACTTGAACTGGGGCCCAGTTGGGATGCTGGCACTGCAGGCAATGGCTTTACTTGCCACGCCACATCCCCAGCCTGTGTATATACATTTTCAGCCATTGCTTCATTTTTCTCCTTGCCACTTCACTTTTTATTTTTTTAAGATTATTTTTTAAAAATTTTTATTTTAGTACTTTTTTTTAAGATTTATTTATTCTTATTGGAAAGGCAGCTGTACAGAAAGAAGGAGATACAGAATGATCTTCCGCTGGTTCACTCCCCACAGAGCTGCAACGGCCAGAGCTGAGCCGATCCAAAGCCAGGAGCCAGGAACCTCTTCCAGGTCTCCCACAAAAGGTGCAGGGTCCCACAACTCTGGGCCATCCTCTATTGCTTTCCCAGGCCACAAGCAGGGAGAGCTGGATGGGAAATGAAACAGCCAGGATTAGAACCGGCACCCATAGCCCATACGGGATCCCAGCACGTGCAAGGCAAGGACTTTCACCACTAGGTTACTGTGCCAGGCCCGCCACTTTACTTCTTAATGTCTGCTGACTTTCCCACTGGTTGAGAAAGGATCCCCTGTCTCCCCAGCAGACGCAGACCGGAGAGGCCGGAAGAGTCCCTTCCATTGGGCACTTCCCAAGGCCCATGCGGCTGCCCATGTACAGGTACACAGATCTGTGAGTGCAGCGGAGGAACGAGTCCCACTCACACACCCTGTGTGACCCTGAGCTCCAGGAGGACAGGCACCTGTCATTGATGCCTGGACTTCCTGGCACCCAGCTCGGCCCCTGCAGGCGGCACGGCTTTGATGGGTGCTTGGGAGTAAATGAGGCCTGGGAAACCCCGGACCCAGGGAAGTCTCAAAATGTTGGTTTTCTCTCCCTGCTCTACTCCTGTGGGCCACATTGCGATTACTCTAGCCAGAAAAAAAAAAAAAAAAATCAGTGCAGTTGAAGAAATCATTTCCCTGACATTTTGGCCCTGACAGATGAGCATCGGCGAGCGCCTCCATGTGGACAGTGATGACCCCTCCCTGTCCCTCTCCTGTCTCCTCAATGCAGGACCGACAGCGTGGCCTGTCGGTCAGACTCCGAGACCGACACGGGGAGTCAGTATGAGGAGACGGCTGCTGGCTGCCCCACACTCAGGCAGCATGTTCGTGTGAAGCTAGGAGCTGCTCATGGGGTGGGAGCTTCCTGGGCTGGGTGGGTCCCTTGGTACCTCCCCAGCTGATGAGCTGATGGTGTCTGTTGCTATGGTTACAGGCGGGAAATGATGCCCCTCCTGTCCCTCATCTTCTCGGCCCTCTTCATCCTCTTTGGCACTGTCATCGTCCAGGCGTTCAGGTAAGCGGCGGGCCTCTCGGGGCCACCCCGGGGCCCAGGCCCACACCTGCATGGGGGCTCGGACGCCTCTCAAAAACGCCTCTCTTCTCACTTCAGTGACTCGACCGACGAGCCAGAGGCCAGCCCTCCCGACAAGGAGGAAGCCCCGGAAAAGGCCGGGAAGACGGAGCCAAGCTTCACCAAAGAGAGCAACAGGTTCCTTTCCTTTCCTTTCTTTCTTTAAAGATGTATGTATTTATTTGACAGAGTCACAGTGAAACAGATCCTCCATCCACTGGCTCACTCCCCACATGGCGTAACAGCCAGGGACTGGGCCGGACCAGGCTAGGGGCCTGGAACCCCATCCAGTCACCCATGTGAGTGACAGAGCCCCAAACAGTTGGGTCATGTTTCTCTGCTTTCGTAGGCAGTTAGCAGGGAGCTGCATCAGAAGTGCAGCAGCCAGAACCTGGACCGGTGCTCACCTTGGATGCCAGTGCCACAGGCGGTGCTGGCTTTCCCTCACTGCACCTTAGCACTGTGCTGGTGGTGGGTTTCTCTGGCAGTGCCCACAATCTGTTTCCCCAGCGTTGGGATCCACAGCGTGCCCAGCCACGGCGCTCCCCTGTGTGTGGGCTATGCACACAGGTGGAACATCCCTAATTTGATCATGCAAAATTCAAAATCGTACTCCTCCTGAGCCTCCTGTGTGATGCCCAAGAGAGAACTGTGCACCTCATACAGTGCAGGCACACTAAAGATACTGTATGCAGTCGCCTCCGCCTCTGAGCTTGAGATATGGGAGGAGCAAGGTGCACTCCAGGCCCTCTGCGTATGTATGTGCGCATGTTCCGAAATCCCCATATCCACAGCAGTTCGCGTCCCGCCCCCTTTAACAAGGATGCTCCGCCTGTGGAGGAGACATCCGATTGCACTGACGCAAAAAAACCCATTGGTCCTGCCAAGTCTGTTTCATTCATGATGCTGCCATCTGTTGCTTTTAAAGGATGTAACACTGTCATTTTTTTACCAGATGTGGTCAACATTGATTCCTAACTTCTTTTTTTTTTTTAAGGTTTATTTATTTTTATTACAAAGTCAGATATACAGAGAGGAGGAGAGACAGAGAGGAAGATCTTCCATCCGATGATTCACTCCCCAAGTGAGCGCAATGGCCAGTGCTATGCCAGTCCCAAAGCTTTAGGCCATCCTTGACTGCTTTCCCAGGCCACAGGCAGGGAGCTGGATGGGAAGTGGAGCTGCCAGGATTAGAACTGGTGCCTGTATGGGATCCTGGCGCATTCAAGACAAGGACTTTAACTGCTAGGCCTTGCCGCCAGGCCCAATTCCTAACTCTAATTCTAATAAAGGTGGCTCCTCCTCAAAGTTGTTCCCATAGAATGGCTGAGGTGTGGGTGGAGTACACATGTGCGTTGGCTGAAAAGTCGGCCCAGTGTACGGCTGCTGTGGCTGCATCATGGAGGGACAGGTCGGCCTTACTGCGAGTGGTTATAGCCAGCATATTGTTTGCTGTAGCATCCTCCACTCTCTCCATAATCATAAGACTGCTGTGACTGGTCGTTGATGCTGTAACTTGTCTGGTAGAAAACTGTGTTCAGGTTCTCAAAACCTGACGTTGCAAACGGTCAGATGCGGAGGCAGAGGGAATGGCCCTACTGTCTTCCAAAACTGAGTTTCAGATCCCCACACTGCCTCCATTGCTGCGTGTCATAGGCCAAAGAACTACTCTCAGTTGTTTAAAAAATTTAATCTATTTTCATTGGAAAAGCAGATTCAGAGAGAGGAGAAATATAAGTCTTCTGTCTGCTAGTTCACTCCCCAAATGGCCACAGCAGCTGGAGCTGAGCTGGTCAGGAGCCAGGAGCCTCTTCCAGGTCTCCCACGTGGGTGCAGGGGCTCAAGTCTTTGGGCCATCCTCTACTACCTTCCCAGGCCATAAGCAGGGAGCTGAAAGGGAAGTGCAAAAGCTGGACCAGAATCGGAGCCCATATGGGATGCTGGCGCCCGAGGGTCGGGGACTAACTTATTGAGCCATGGTTTAGCCCCATCAATTAATGATTTTTGAAAGGCTATTTGTAGGCCAGGATGCAGTACTGCTGTCACATTGTTAGACTCCCATGACATTGAATGGCATCCAGGTAGTCTAATGAGAGCATAGCCTTTTCTATTTGCTCCTTTTCAAAGTAATGCCACTCGTCTGTCCTGGTGACGTTTCAGCTCCTCTGTACTTCTCCACAGCAAGATCCCTAAAAAAGGCTTTGTGGAGGTGACGGAGCTCACAGACATCACATACACCAGCAACCTAGTGCGCCTGCGGCCAGGCCACATGAACGTGGTCCTCATCCTGTCCAACTCCACCAAGACCAGCCTGCTGCAGAAGTTTGCTTTGGAAGTCTACTCGTTCACTGGGTGAGTGTGCGTGTGGGAGTCGAGAGCCCCAGGACTCCTGTGCTTCTCCCGTGTGACCACGTGGGGGCGATGCTGGCTGTGACTTTCCCGCCCCGAGCCTGCGTGTTCTGTGGGTTCTGGGCAGAAACACATACTTGGTGCTGTCCCTTGACCGCTGTCAGGAAACTGACTCCTCTCCAGCCCCTGTGTGCTTTCCAGAAGCCAGACACTGAGTGCGACGTGGGCAGTGGGCGAGGCGAGCCTTGTGGGTGCTGTGGTGGGCTCCCCCGCTCCCACAGGCCTACGTCATTTGTCTCGTGTCCTGGGTACATCCAGCACAGATAGGAAGTAACCAGGGCTGGGGTGGTTCTGTCCCTGCCTGAGCCCTGCTTGTGTCGCCTCCGCAGGAGTAGCTGCCTGCACTTCTCCTTCCTGAGCCTGGACAAGCACCGGGAGTGGCTGGAGTACCTGTTAGAATTTGCTCAGGATGCAGCCCCAATCCCGAACCAGTACGACAAGCACTTCATGGAACGGGACTACACTGGGTACGTCCTGGCCCTGAATGGCCACAAGAAGTACTTCTGCCTCTTCAAGCCCCAAAAAACAGTGGAAGAAGAGGAAGCGCTGGGGGCGTGCCGTGACCTTGACTCCTCCCTGCACCCAGGGGACGCTCGCGGGAAGTCTTCCTGTGGCCTTGGCTCCAAGCCCATCAAAGGGAAACTGAGCAAGCTGTCCTTGTGGATGGAGCGGCTGCTGGAAGGCTCCCTGCAGAGGTTCTACATCCCTTCCTGGCCCGCTCTAGACTGACTGCGGACCGAGCCCCGAGCTGCGGAGACTCGGTCAGAGGCCCACGGTCTCCTCAGGACGCCCCCCGCCGGCCGAGCAGAGTGTAGGTTTTAGGTTTAGAGCCAAGGCAGAGGACCCTGTGCTGTGTCCTGTCCCAACCCAGGAGTCAAAGACACCAGTGAGTTTCAATTCCCTAGATTGGAAGCACTTCCCTCGGGTTTATCTCCCCTCATTTGAATGCTGCACTATTTAAAACAGACGGCTGCTCCCTCTTCTTTTGTTGTCCCTGTCACGCGCTCACACCACCCTTTCCCGGGGCTCGGGACAGTGCCTAGACAGAGCCGCGGGAGCCCATGGTGCAGCTCGGGTCGCTTACCCACCGCCAGAGCCTCGCCCAGCCTCTCCCCACCCGGTCCCTGCCGCGCTTCTGCCATGGCGCACACTGTCAACAGCACACAGCCCCCAGGAGCTTCCAGACCCTGCACCTGCAAGGAGGCCTGAGTCCGAGCAGTCTCTCAGGCAGTGATGCTGGCTCTGGGCTAACGTGGCAAAGAGCGTATTTCGGGGGTGTTGTCCCCCACAATCATCTGTCAGCAGCCACATATTTCAAAGAAAGGAAATATTCTACAGGAGAGTTTGGTTTTTTCTTCCCAAGGCAGGGGAAGAGAGAGCCGGGCAGTGGCCAAGGGGATGCATCCCTGTGACCCTCGGAGCCGTGTCCCCTTGGCATTCCCTATACCCCCACCAGCGCCCTGCAGCCCCAAATCTGCCAGGGCAAGGGGCTGCACAGCACGCAGTACTATAGTGATGCGGAACCATCCGCACATATGTTTTTGGATGCCTTTCTGCCTCTGTCGGTTTGGGGTACGGATACCAGGAGCCATAATCAGGATCTCAGTTCTGTGAGTGCAGGGATGAGCCGTCGCAAAGACCCAGCCACCGGGGGCCAGACTGGGAGACCTCCTCAGCCTGCCATGGCCACCCAGCTACATCCCAGACACGTCTTCGAATCAAGAGTCTTGCGATTTCTCACCGGTCATATTTTGAACACTGCAGCCCCCAAAGTGCCGAATCCTCAAGTCTTTTGTGACAAGCGAGCCGAGATTGGTTCTAGACTCCTGTCTCTCCAAGGCTTCCTTCCCGCTGCTGGCGTGGGTGGGCTTGTCTCATCTTGATTGTTCTGACTCTTAGAACCACCTCGCCAGATCTCACCCTCTGAGCTGGCTTGCTGAGCTCCCTCGTGTGGACCCCAGAGCCGTCAGCTAGATGGCGTGGGTACCCTCCCTTATGGGCAAAGCACCAGTGGCATCGGGACCCCTGCCGAAGAGCGAGCTGTTCACATGCAGGAGGGGAAGGGTGAGTTCAGTAATAGGACGGTTCCTCGGTTCCTGTCCCCTTCATCATAATTGCTTTAAACTAAGCCACTTGGATCCTGAATAATTTAATAACAAGCTACAGTGGTTAAGTAATAAATTATTTGAGCCGAGAAATTGCTAGTTTTCATGGAGTCTGTATGTAGCTTTATTTTAAAATGAAGAAACCACTTCGCTAGGGTTCTCGCTGTGAGCGCTGTGGCTCCGGGCCACTGGCCCAGTTAGCAGTGGTCAAGGAATTCTTTGGCTCCTTGAAATGCCCGTCTCCACATCACTCCCTGGGTCACTCAGAACCCGACAGCTTACAGGAATACTGCTTTGGTTCTGTGGTAGGCTTTTATTCGTAATTTTGGTACAAATGAGATTCCTGACTTAATCCCCTGAAAACCCAAAGCTTCCCCAGATGTGCTTTCTTTAAGCTCCTTGTCCTTCAGCCAGCCATGCCTTCCTTCTGCATTCGGGAAGGACCGTGGGCTACGGGACTGATGGTGTTCCTGGCAAATAGTTCCCAGCAGAAATTTTGCAGACACTGTAGGAGGCTGGCAGGTGTGTCCCTGTGAGGACCCGTGGGAACTTCTCCATGGAACACACCATCTGCACCCTTCCTCCCAGCTGTTTCCATGGACTTTGCTTACCTCTGTGTCAGACATATGAGCCATCATCCTGCTCAGCCAGTGCCACCATCATCCTCAGACGTGGCGGGGCAGCTCTCTAGTCTTCCAGAATCGACCTTAGTGGGGTTCTCTGGTTGCCACTGACTATGCACCCCATTAGCAGACGGGCAAACACTGACCCGGACCAGGTCCATGGAGAATACCCACCCCTTTTTGAAAGTGATTTTTTTTTAATTGCTCAGGTATGATTTGCACCACCAAGCTGCTACAGAGGGTGTTGGCTGCGACGAGCAACTGCGTGAGCAGGACAGCCCCGTGGCGGATGCCCACAGCCCCATAGCCGTCCCCGGGCACTGGGAGAGCTTGGCCGTGGTGTCCACCCGAGTCAGTGCCCCGCCTCACATGCAGCCCATTTGTGTTGGTGCCCTTTGGTCGTTGGTGCCCTTTTGTCCCCAGTGAGCAGCTGCCATCAATACAGCAGTTTCTCCCCGATGCAAATAAAAGGCAGCGAGCCCTCTCTGTGTTCTCAGGGGCTTGTTTGACTTGGGATGTAGGGGTTAGACACCAGCTCTCAGTATAGCGACTTCTCTCACACAAACCACCCTTAGAGAGGAGCTGTAGTTCACACGCAGTACCCCTCGTCGTTGTCCCCTGAAAACAAACTGCACCAGCTGCCACGCCCGCACGGCCTGTCCAGCCGGCCATCGTGCGGGAGCAGACCTGGAAAGCGGGTGGACCTTTTGCACTTTGGATTCTCTTAGGAAACAAACAAGTTAACTTAGCAAATTGTCTGTTTTATGTGTTGGGCTTTGGTTTGTTGGTTTTGTTTTTGTACTGTGAACACTGACGCTGATGTCATTTTAAGATTTACAGACTGGAATCGGAAATAAACTATTTTAATGTGTGATGGTTACAGGGAGGCTCTTGCGTCCCAGGATGATGATCTCATTGCGGATACATTTGCGACAAAGTGCAGTGTGCCTGTATCTCGGCAGGTGGTTGCCAGCCAGTGCATACAGCTCAGCCACAGGTTTCAGGAACCGGCTGTGTTGGCATGGCGGCCACACGGGCTGGAAGAGTAGGTGGCACAAAACAGGCCAGGAGCAAGGAAGGCAGTCATTTCAGCAGAGGCCTGACTGCTGTGGTCTGGTTTAGGAGACATCTGGGGTGTGTTCTCCCAGGCTTCTCAGCAGGAAACTTCTTTGCAAGGATCCACTTTCCCTTCCCCCTGCAGCGCCTCCCAGCCCCCACCCGGAGCTGGCCTGACCACAGCCTGGATGCTGGAACTTCGGCCACTGCTGATGTGGAACAACTAGGACATGAACTGGTGCTCATATGGGATGCCTACATCATAGGTAGAGACTTAGCCTAATACAGCATGGTGCAAAACCTCCAGTTGTTTTTTTTTTTTTAAGATCTGTTTTTATTTGTGAAGAGATTAACAGAGAGAAGAGAGAGGTAGAGATCTTCCAGCTGCTTCACTTCCCAGATGTGCACCATTTCCAGAGCTGAGCTAATCTGAGCCAGGAGACTCTTCCATGTCCCTCACATGGAAGCAGGGGACCAAGAACTTGAGCCATCCTCCACTGCTTTTCCAGGCCATAGGCAGGGAGCTAGTTTGGAAGTGGAGCAGGTAGGACTCGAACCAGCTCCCATATGGGATGTTGGTATTACAGGTAGAGGATTAACTTGCTAAGCCACTCCACTGACCCCATCCAGATGTTTGTTTGTTTCACCAAGAGCAGAGCCAGCATTCAAACCTAGGTGTTAAAGCAGCAGAAAGAGAAGAGAGACACAGATTTTCCATCTGCTGATTCATTCTCCAAATGGCCACAATGACTACGCTGACTCGGGCCAAGCCCAGGAGCCCAGAGCTCCATCCCCATCTCCACAAGAGTGGAAGGGGCCCGAGCACTTAGACCCGCTGCTGCTGCTTTGCTAGGTGCATTAGCAGGGAGCGGGATCAGAAGCGGAGCAGCTGGGACTCACACAGGCTGTGGGCATTGTAAGCAACAGCTTCACACACCACAGTGTTGGCCCTGAAGCCTTTTAATTTATGCTCACAATGATCTGAAAACCTAGATGCAGCTCTGAGTTCCCCAAAGGGGCAGCTGTGTCAGTCCCCTAGCAATAGACTTCCTTCAGAAACATTTCATGCGTTGTATTTATTTCGGTCCTCTAGTCTTCAGATAACCTTGAATGACCTTCTTCCATCCTCTTTTCCTTCTCCTACCCTACCTAGCATGCGTCATCTGAGGGAGAAAGCAGTAGGAAGGCTTCCTTGGTTTTAATTCGGCTGCAACTCTGGAAATGTGAGCCTGCAGCTGAGAGTTCGCACGCCGATGGTCCAGCCAGTGGCAACATGTCCACCACGAGTTTCTGTTGGCACGAATTCCATGGGACTTACACTGCTAGTTCGTAACTTCTTGAGGGTTTGTTAGCAACACAGTCGGCTTCGTCTGGAGGCTCTTGCGACTCAGATGGTTGTCACTTTGGGGAGGGCACATAGCATCTCAAACAGCAAGTTGGCTGCCAGGAGTGCTGTGTTTCCTACAAAACAAACAAATAAACCAGCCTGCAGAGGCAGCTTGGTGCTTCTCCTGAACCGTAGCTTCCATTCCCCTCCCTGGCTTTCTGCCCCCACCAAGCATCACTGGAAGGAATATTCTAGAATGCAGAATGGCATGGGAGGAGTTTGATCCAGCAGTGAAGAGGCTGCCTGGGTTCCTCTCTCAGCTACACTCCCGATTCCAGCTTCCTGCTAATGGCCACCCTGGGCGGCAGCAGGGAACAGCACAGGGAGTTGGGCCCCTGCCACTCACACAGGAACCCTGCACTGAGTTGAGGCACCAACCCAGCCCAGTCGCAGCTGCTGGGGCCTCTCAAATGAGTACATCTTTGTGCACTCAAGCAAGACTCTTCCCAATGGAAAACTTACAATAATAGTGTGTCCCCTGGGCTGGCACCGTAACACAGCGGGTTAAGCCACCATGTGTAAAGCCAGCATTGCATACTGGAGTCTCTGCAACTCCACTTCTGATCCAGCTCCCTGCACATGCACCTGGGAAGGCAGCCAACGATGCGAGAGACCTGGATGGAGTTCCAGGCCCTTGGCTTCAGCCTGACCCAGCCCTGGCTGTTGTGGCATTTGTGGATTGAACCAGCAGTTTGGAAGCTCTTTCTCTCTGCCACTCTGCCTTTCAGATAAACCCTTAAAAAATAAAAATGGCATGACCTATACCAACTACCATACTAACTACTCTCAGTGGCTGGTGGGCCTAACTCTGTAAGCATTTCTATTTAATGGGCTACATCTGCTTATCCAGCTAACTCTATAAATAATACATATGCTTTGGAAATTCACTTCCCAGATACTGGCAGAGGACAGAACTCTGCCACCCTGTCTCCAGACCGACACTGACTGGTGGGGAAGCTCCTGACTTCACCACCTCCCAGGGGAGTCTTGGGACTAATTAGGTCACATCCGGGAGTGGTACACTAATGGGCTGCTTTTCTCCACCGTGAGACACTCAGCAGCTCCCCAGGGTGCGGAAGGCTAGCCCATCTGTTCTTTACACAGCAGGCAGAGGAGAAGCAACACAGCCGCCCATGGGTGGGACGGCGGCTGCGATCTACTCACCAGAAGGGTCATAGGGTGGTGAAACCTCCACAAGGTCGCAGCCCACCAAGTTCAGGCCTTGACATCCCCGGATGATCTCCAGAGCCTGTCCGAGATCAAGACGGAGTGCCCACACAGTCGTCAGTGGTGACCAGGGGCCGGCAGAAGCAGCCCCAGAGGCCCATCCGTGACAAACGGCCACCCGCCCTCCACCCAGTGAAGAACCACATACGGACTGCCAGCAACCACATACGCATCGGACTGCCAGACCTCCAGCCTAAGGAGGTGGGAGAGCCTTCCCCCAGGTGGGAACACTTTGCTCAAAGGACAGGACAAGTGCATGAGAAGGGACGGGATAATCCAGGCAGAGGGGAGAATGGAGGCAAAGACCCAATGATAGCAGAAATGCAGGAAGCTGGATGTAGCCAAGGGCAGGGTAAGTGAGGGGAGGAGCAGGGCCTTGTGTGAAAAAGGCCACCACCCCACAGGCAAGAAGCCCAGAGGGCTGATGCTAAGCAGAGGGATGAGAACTGTGGGAAATTCCTCAAGGCAGGGCAGGGCAGGTGTGGCAGCACTGAGGCACAGCAGGTCAAGCCAACACCTGCATACGGTTCCCCATATCAGAACAACAGTTCGAGTCCTGCCTGTCCCACTTCACTCCAGCTCCCTGCTGATGCACCTGGAAAGGTGGTAGAAAATGTCCCCTGCCAATCATGTGGAAGATCAAGATGTAATTGTTGGTCCTAGCTTCAGCCTGGCCCAGCCCTGACCACTGCAAACATTTGGGAGTGAGCCACTGGATAGATGATTCTCTCTCTCTGCCTTTTAAGTAAGCAAATGTGTGTGTGTATACAATAATAATAAAAAAAAGTTATTGATTTGTGTTGAAAAGTCAGATTTACAAAGAGAAAGCCACTAGGCTTTTGTGCTGTCCCCCGAAATATACTTTTTTTCTTAATGCCCCACTGTATGTGCTTTTTAAAAATCTAGCCCTAGGGCCCAGTGCAGTAACCTAGTAGCTAATGTCCTCACTTTGCATGCGCCAGGATCCCATATGAACGCCGGTTCTAATCCCCAACGGGCCTGCTTCCCATCCAGCTCATTGCTTGTGGCCTGGGAAAAGCAGCAAAGGATGGCCCAAGTGCTTGGGCCCCTTCACCCACATGGAAGACCCAGAGGAAGCTGCAGGCTCCTGGTTATGGGCTGGCCAGCTCCAGTCATTGATGCCATTTGGGAAATGAGCCGGCAGATGGAAAACCTCTGTCTATCCTTTCTGTAACTGCCATTCAAAGAAAAATTAAATATTGTCTCCATGAACTGACTATTGATAGACAGAGGCAAGGAGACCAAATGAAGCAGTGTATCCTAGAGAGGAGAGAGGCCCTTGCCCAGAGCAGGCCCCCCTCAGTAAGGGAATCTTCAGACCTACACTTGGCTCTGGGGACAGACCCTCAGTGCCCAGGTGCTCTGCTTTGAAACTCCAGCCCTGGTTCCTCCCAAGTCACAGGAGATTGCGGTATGAGGTGTCCCCACCGATGGAGCTTTCTTACCTGGCTGGGGGTGAGCCCTGCGATCTCGGGGGTTCCCGTCCCTGGGGCGTAGGCGGGATCCAAGGCATCGATGTCAAAGCTGAGGTACATGGGTTTGCCGCCCATCTGCTGCCTGACTTCCGCCATCAGAGGGACCAGCGACTTCATCCAGCAGTCTTCAGCTAGAACCACCCGGAAGCCCTGGGGAGGAAGGGGTGGAAGGGCTGGAGGCCAAGGCCATGGGGAGGCAACCGCAGTGCCCATGGTGCAGGCGACGCCGGGCGGGGCCCCGTGGGAAGGAGGAGCAGGGAGCAGACGGCAGCTCCAGCCAGCCTCTTCCAGGCATTGGGCCTTTCCACCAAGCTCTTGTCCACTGTGTTCCCCAGGGAGTATGTGCTAGTAGCTATGAGGAGGAGGAGGAAGAGGCAGGCAGCAGCTTAGCGTGAGTGCTTGGCACAGTGGGACACACACTTCCCACACCGAGAAGGCCCGGGCTCCAGGTCCCTGTTCCGCCTTTTTTAACGTCCATTTAATAAGAAGTTAAGTTTGATTTATTTATGTAAAAGGTAGAGTTACAGAGAGGGATCTTCCATCCACTGGTTTACCCCCAGCTGGCCACAATGGCCAAGAGTCAGGAGCTTCTCCCGGGCCTGCCACATGAGTGGCAGGGGCCAAGCACTTAGGCCATCTTCTGTTGTTTTCCCAGGCACGTTAGCAGGGAGTTGGATTGGGATTGGAAGGGGAGCAGTCAGGACTCGAACCAGTGCTCATGAGATGCTGACATCACAGGCGGTGACCTATCCTATTGTACCACAGCACTGGCCCACTTCTGATCCAGCTTCCCACAAATGCACACCCTGTAAGGCAGCCAGCAATGTAATGTAATGGCCCCTGCTCCCCACGTGGGAGATGGAGATTGAGATCTTGGCTTCTGACTCTGGCCTGGCCATGCCCTGGCTGTGAACCAGCACATGAATGAATTCTGTCTCGCTGCTTTCCAAATAAAATGATAACAAATGTAAGAGTTTCTAAGACAGTAGCAAGTCCCCTTAAGTTCAGATTCACTCCTACTTTTCCAAGCTAACAAAGGCCAAGAGGTGGGCTGCTCTGTGCTGGTCTCCGTGCCCCGGCTACAGACCTCATCCACCTCCTCACTCTTGGCTCCACTCAACCATCTTGCTGCAAACTCAGCCTCTCATCCCCCTCCTTCTGCACTCGATTAGTAACCCCTGGAATCCACAACAGCCACAGCAAGTGGTAGAGAGAAATGTCTTTGAGGGGCAGAGGGCAGGGAACTCCAAGTATCACCTGGCTCCTGTTGTATCTGTAGGGGTCCAAGGTCATGGAGGAGCCCCGGATGCCGATCTGCACCACACGCCGACAGTCCAGGAGGCCCTCGTCCACGCACCGGCGGAATGGCGTCCCATGGTACAGCTTCTCTCCCAGGGCCTTGTCGGCTGTGTCCGTGTGCGCATCCACGTGCAGCAGCCCCACGGGGCCATGCCTGGTGATGAGCAGGAACCTCAGAGCTCAGGGACCTGACCTCCCAACAGGGCCCTAGCACAGCAGTCCACAGGCCACCAAGAGGGAAGAGCTGGCAGCAGTCAGCCGCCAGGCAAGTGGCTTCTGTCTTCCTATTCCAGAAGTAAAGCAGCAAAAAACACAAGGGCCTTGGCTGCCTCTGGGCACCCAGCATCCAGAATTGGCTTCCCTTATAGAGCACAAGGGGCAGGAGTGAGGCACAGAGACTCAGAGATGAGTTTGGCTAAAGGCTGGACCAACAACCTAGCCCTTTTCTCTAGCTGTGACACCAGGGAGCAGCTCTGACCCAGCTCTGTCTCCATAAACTCCATCAAGCCCTGCCAGCTACAACCCAGTGTAAACATTGCAACCAACCCAACTGGAGGCCAGCATCCCTGTGTCCACCTGTCCCCAACCAGCATTTGCCTTGCTTATATGCAGAGCCTGCAGCTGCCTCCCCATCTTGGCCCTTCAATTGCTTCCCAAAGGAAGGCAGCCAGAGTGGCTGCAGCTCTAGCTGAGTGCCAGCACTGAGCAGTCTTTTCACTATCTGGGAAGACAGCCCTCGCAGGAGAACACAACCCTTCAGCAAGCTCCTCTGCAACACTTGTGTATTTGTCTTTGTTTTGGAAAAAGGAGCAGGTGTTTGGGCGCAGCACATGAGGCTGCCACCAGGGACACCTACTTCCATACTGAGGTCAAGTCCCACTTCCGACACAACTTCCTGTTTGTATGCCTGAGAGGCAGTGGATAATGGCCCAAAACCTTGGGACCCTGCACGCATATGGGAGACCCAAAAGAAACTCCTGGCTCTTGGAGGAGTGAACCAAAAGATGGAAGATCTTTCTCTCTCTCTTTCTTCCTGGAAATCTGCCTTTCCAATAAAAAGAAATAAATCTAGAAAGAGAGAGAGAGAGATGAAGAAAGGAAGCCAGCAGATGATTTCTGCCCCAGTTGTTTGGCCTTTCAAATCAATCAATCAACTTATGAAACATTCATGCAAAATGGAATTAAAAGATACATTTATTTTCAGTAAAAACAATTTTGAAATCAATGCATATGGGAGTCTTCAAAAAGTTCACAGAAAACAAAAAAGCAAGGATTTTGCACCAAAATAAATGCATTGTGTCACTCATTCTCCCTGCATTTTATGAAATGCCTTTCTACTGGGAAGGCAAAACCGGAGTGAGGGAGAGTTGTGCCTTCAACGGGGCTCATCTTCCACAAACAGAGGTGCTGCCAACACCGAGCCTGCACAGCCAAGCAGATCCAGGGCAACAGAAGGGACCAGAGGCGCTCCTAGACACGGTGTGGGTATCAAGCCAGTGACTGACAGAGACACCTGGAGGGCGACCTTCATTCCGACTCACAGTCAGGAATAATCTTTCATTCCCAGTAACAGAAGCCTGTCACCGGCTGGTATCCAGTGGCAAGCAACTCACGCCCACACTCCTGCTTTTTTGTTTTTTGTTTTTTTTTTTTCTTTGAGAGAGAGAGACGGAGACCACACTCCTGCTTTTCTGTTTTTTTTTTTTTTTTTTTCTTTGAGAGAGAGAGATGGAGAATTAGAGAGAGGTCTTCCACCTGTTGATTCACTCCCACAATAGTCAGAGCTGGACCAGTCCTAAGCAAGAGACAAGAGCTTCTTCTGGGTCTCCCACCTGGGTGCAGGGGCCCAAGACCTCAGGCCATCTCCTGCTGCCATTCTCATCACAGTAACCAGGAATCGGATTGGAAGGGAGCAGCCAGAATTCAAACCAATGCCCACGTATGATGCTGGGAGTGCAGGTGGCACCTTCTATGCCACAGCACTGGTCCCATTCCTGCGTTATTAAACCTCAGTAGGTCAAGCCCCTTAGAAATTACATTTTTGGGAACCAGTGCAATGGCTCAACTTGCTAATCCTCCACATGCAAGCACCAGCATCCCATATGGGCACCAGTTCATGTCCTGGCTGCATCACTTTCTATCTAGTGCCCTACTTACAGCTTAGGAAAACATCAGAGGATGGCCCAAAGCCTTGGGACTCAGTACCTGTGTGGGACACCCAGAAGCAGCTCCTGGTACCCAGCTTCAGATTGGCTCCGCTCTGGCCATTACAGCCATGTAGGGAGTGAACTAGCAAATGGAAGATCTTTCTCTGCATCTCTCCTTCTCTCTGCAAATCTGCCTTTCCAATACAAATAATGAAAAAGAAAAAAAAACAAACTTACTTTTCTGCCATCGCTTGTAAAATGGGATACGTGATTGTGTGATCTCCACCTGCAAAGAGGAAAAAAGAAAACATGGAACGTGGATAAGGTGATTCCCTAGTACAATCTTAAATCCACCCAACTGGACTGAAAGAACAAAACCATAAGAGCAGACACTGGCGCAGCAGTGAGTCCGGGCTGCTAGACTTCCCCCCAGCTCCCTGCAGCAGAATGGCCCAAGTGCTTGGGCTCCTGCCATCGTGTGGGAGACCTGGCTTTGACTTGGCCCAGCCTTGGCTGTCATGGCCATTTGCAGAGTAAGCCAACAGGTAGATGGAAGATCTCTCTGCTCAGAAATCCAATGTTCAAAATCAGAATTTTTTTTTAAGATTTGTTGACTTTTTTTTATTGGAAAGGCAGATTTACAGAAAGAAGGAGAAACAGACAGAAAGATCTTCTGTCTGCTGATTCACTCCCCAAGTGCCCACAATGGCCAGAGCTGAGCCGATCCAAAGTCAGGAGCCAGGAACTTCTAGGTCTCCCACCTGGGTGTGGGGTCCCAAGGCTTTAAGCCATCCTTCTCTGTTTTCCCAGGCCACAGGCATGGAGCAGCTGGGATACAAACTTGCCCATATAGTATCCTGGTGGATGCAAGGCAAGAATTTAGCCACTAGGCTGTCATGCCAGGCCCCAGTATAATTTTTTTTTAAGATCTATTTTATTTATTTGAAAAGCAAAGTTTTATACAGAGAAGAAATAGAGAATTTCCAACTGCTGGTTTACTTCCCAGATGGCCACAACAGCTGGGGTTGAACTGGGCAGAAGCCAGGAGCTTCTTCTGGGTCTTCCACATAGGTGCAGGAGCCCAAGCAATCAGACCATCTTCCACTGCTTTCCCAGGTACACTAGCAGGAAACTGGATCAGAAGTAGAACAGCCAGGACCTGAAATGGCACATGTATAGGATGCTGGCACTGCAGGCACTGCAAACAGTGGCTTAACCAGGTATACCACAATGCTGGCCCCAAAATCAATACGTTTTTGGTACAAGAATTTTGAAAACTAAAGTCAGTGCAGTGGGCCAGCACTTAAGACCCTGCCCAGGACACCTGCATATCCTATCAGAGTGCCCGGGTTCAAGGCCTGGCTCTGCTTCCAGTCCTAGCTTCCTACCAGAGCATACTCCAGGAGGCAACACGTCATGAATGAAGTAGTCGGTTCCCACCACCTACTCGGAGACCCAGATTGAGTCCCAAGTTCCTGGTTCCATCCTGGTCCAACCATGGCCATGGCAGGTATCTGGAAGTGAACCAGTGAATGGGAAATCAAGCTTTCTCACTCTCTCTTTCTGTCTTTCAAATAAACAAACAAAATTTAAGTCAATGTAGAAAGAAAAATCATGATCAGCAAAATCATCTAATTGTTTTAGAGAGATGCATCAATAATTACGATGTTCTAAGCTATGTGGGAGCCTGACCCCAAAGGAAAAGGCAGTAATGCTTCATTGCTCTCATAGATATATAGATATATACACATATATATGACAAGCAATAGAAATAACATCACATTTATTTTTCTTTCTTCCAATGAAGATGGTTAAAAAAAAATGCCTTTTGACTTCCAACATTCTTGACATCCCTTCCATCTTACACTAAGCCACGTGCCTCACATGCAATCCCGCCTGGCTCACGGGCCAAGCTAATGCTGAATGTTAATGATCCTTTCCCCCAGGGATTGAAAAGAACTAATTAGAATGTTCTCATTCTAGGCTGGCATCATGGCATCAAAGCAGATTAAACCACAATCCTCATCACTGGCATCCCAAATTGGAGAGCCAGTTCCAGGACTGGGCAGCTCCACTCTCAATAGAGCGAATGAGCCTAGAAAATCAGCAGATGGTGGCTCAAGTACTTGGGCCACTGTTGCCCATGTAAGAAGCTTGGATGGAATTCCAGGATCCTGGCTTTGACCTGGCCCATCCCTGCTGTTATAGACATTTCAACCAGTATGTGGGCAGATGGGAGATCTGTCTTCTTCTTTCTCTCTCATTCTGTCTTTCAAATAAATACATTTCCTTTTAAAAGATGTTCTCTTTCTTTTTCCCTGCTGTAAACACTATTTTCAATTAACCTACAGCAAATTGAAGATATTGGTATGCAACGATATCCATTTTTTTGATGGTTTATTTTTCATGTACTTGAAAGGCAGTGCAAGAGAGAGACAGAGATCTGGCAGGCACTGAGTCACTCCCCAAATGCCTGCAACAGCCAGGCTGAGCCAGGCTTCAAGCCAAGAGCACAGAACTTCCCTGGGGCAGGCAGGGGGCCCAAGTCCTAGAGCCGCCACTTGCTGCTTTGAGAGTGCAATTAGCAGGAAGCTGGATCAGAAGTGAAACAGCTAGGATTCAAACTGCACTCTACACAAGATGCAGGCATCCCAGGGGGGCTATAAGCATACTGCCCACCCCGATCTCCATCTCCCTGGTGGTCAGCCTTGAAGATGCAGGTGTACTCAAGCTCACAAATGTGGAGGACCACACTTGGCTGGCAAGGGGCCATTACCCAGAGTCAGAGGAACACAGCCAGCGGCAACAATTTTCTGGTAGGCCTCTCGGATGAGCCGGCAGCTGTCCTGAAGGTTGTAGAGATTGACATGCACGTCGCCCAGGTCGGCGACCATGAGGGACTGGAAGGGGAGGGCACCGGTGCTGGGGTTGACTGTCCTCAACATCACAGATTCCTCCCGGATGCGTCGGGGGCCGAATCTGCAGGAAGAAGATACCGGCATCAGGCACCTGCAGACACTGTCAGGGTCCCCAGGCCAAGGTTGCTCAGCTTTGGCTCTGTTGCCATGGGGCAGGAGACTCCTGGAGACTGCTAGGCAGTACCATCCCAGGCCATACCCCCATGAGGTCACCAACACCTGTCCCCAAGCTGTGACAACCAATACTGCCTCCAGACAGAACCAGATGTCCCCTGGGCCCAAAAGCCACACCCCTCCCCTGAGAAGCACTGAGCTGGGCTGTATATTAAAAAAATGAGGACCTGATGTGGTGACCTAGCAGCTAAAGTCCTTGCCTTTCATGTGCTGGGATTCTATATGGGCACCGGTTCTAGTTCAGGCAGTTCCACTTCCCATCCAGCTCCCTGCTTGAGGCCTGGGAAGTCAGCTGAGGACAGCCCAAAGCCTTGGAACCCTGCACCCACGTGGGAGACCTGGAGGAGGCTCCAGGTTCCTGGCTTCAAATCAGCACAGTACCAGCTGTTGCAGCCGCTTAGGGAGTGAATCATCAGACAAAAGATCTTCCTTCCTTCCTCTCTGAATATATGCCTTTCCAATAAAAATAAATAAATCTCTTTTTAAAGTAATAAATAAAAAATAGATGAAAGGCATCATTTTAAATTTTATTTGTGGGCCCAGTGTGTCCTCGCTTTGCCTGTGCCAGGATCCCATGTGGTCACCGGTTGATATCCTGGCTGCTCTACTTCCCTTACAGCTCCTTGCCTGTGGTCTAAGGAAGCAGTCCAGGACAGCTCAAAGCCTTGGGCCCCGGTGTGGAAGACACAGAAAAAAGTCTGCATTTGAAAGAGCAAGAGAGCCAGACAGAGAATCTTTCAGCCCTTGGTTCATTTCCCAAGTGGCTGAAACAGCCAGAACTGTCAGGCTGATGGCAGGAGCCTGGTGGAGGCTGAACAGGAGTTTCCTACATGGATGGCAGGGTCTCACCACTTGAGCCATTATGTGCAACCCTGCCCCCCAGGATACTTTCACAGGAAGCTGAACTGGAAGCAGAGGTGCCAGAACTTGAGCTGGGATGTAGGCATACTAGGCAGTGGATTGACTCACTGTGCCATGACACCTGTCTCACCAAGCACGGCTTTAGCAGCCCACTCATCATCAATTGAAGAAATGGCCTCATCAATTTCTTCATCTCTAAAGATATAATAAAGCTGTGCGCCTGATGCTGCCGTTGCGAGAGACGAATGACCCAGGCAAAGTTCCCCGCATCTGGCAGACCTTCAATCCACAATGACTTTCCTAAACCAGAGCAGTACGGTCAGCGGCAGGGCAGCTGAGCTGAATCACAAATCCTCCACGCGCAGCGCAAGCACATGCCACTATAACACCGGCTAGGACGCACAACTCCCCCGTGCGTGGGCCCGCGGCCGGGCTGCAGCTCAGGACTCCCAAATTCCTACGGATGAGAGCCGCCCACGCCTCTCTCTGCATCCTTCACCCTGGTCCTTCACGCCTTACCTCGCCCCCGGCCGATTGGAAGTCCCAATGTCCAGCGGCACCCCGATGAAGGCGGCGTCCAGGCCCTCGGGGGAGGTCTGCAGGGGCAGCCGCATCATGGAGCAGACGCCCACCGAGCGGGCCACGACCTCGGAGCTGGGGGGCAGGTTCCGGGGGCCATCAGAAGCCCGGCGACTGGAGCTATACCTGGGGTGGCAGGGTCCCGCGGCGGGACGCACGTCCACGCGGGCCCTCAGTCCGCGGGCTGAGCCGGACGCCAAAAGCCGCAGCATGCCGATGGCAGCCCCCAGGGTCCAGCCGCGTGTGCCGCCAGGGTTCAAAGGGCAGAGGCGGCATGGGGATCCAGGGCGGGGGTGGGATCAGAGGAGGAGCTCTGGGACGCACGCTCTCCCCACGGCCCTCTGCGGACTTCAGCCCTGGACTCCCAGCTTCTGAGCACCCCCATTGTTTAAGGTATGCCTTGAACCCTAACCCAGCCCTTGGCAGCCTCTTCTGAGTTTCATTTTCAAAGGTGGGAAGATTTGGAAGCTAAAGACCTTCCTTGAAGCCACAGAAATGACAAATGCATTTTTAATTTTGAAATAATAATAATGCATTCAAGAAATGCCTACAGCGGGACTCTCTAAATGTTCTTTTTAACAACCTATTTAAAAGGCGAGTTGGAGGGCTTGGGGTGGTGGCCTAGCAGCTAAAGTCCTCTCTTTGAAAGCACCCGGATCCCATATGGGTGCGGGTTCTAATCCCAGCAGCCCCATTTCCCATCCAGCTCCCTGCTTGTGACCTGGGAACCCTGCATCCACGTGGGAGACCTGAAAGGGCTCCTGGCTTCGGATCAGTTCAGCTCTAGCCACTGCAGCCGCTTGTGGAGTGAAACAGAGGATGGAAGACCCTTCACTGTGTAAACCTGACTTTCTCATAAAAATAAGTAAAGCTTTTTAAAAAGTGGGGGTGGGGGACACAAAACAAAACCTGACAGTTATCCATGACATTAGCATGGAAATTGAAATCAGGGGGGAAAAAGCCAAGGAACAGGCCCCCACCCCACAGGGGAGGCTCTGGGTTCAATCCCCAGCTTGGCGTCTGACTCCAGCTTCTTACAGCTGTGGGCCCTGGCAGGCAGTGATGGTGAGTTTAACTAGGTTGCAGACATTAGCATGGGAGATCCAGCCTGAATATGCAGCTCCCTGCTGATGGCCCGGGAAAGCAACAGAGGCTGCACCAATGAGGGAGACCCTGGGTCCTGGCTTCAGCATGGCTTACCTCCAGACATTTTAGTTTGGGGGGTGAACCAGTGTGTGGAAGATTGCTTTTTCTTTGTTGCTCTACCTTTCAAATAAAAGTAACCTGAAGAAGGAAGGAAGGAAGGAAGGAAGGAAGGAAGGAAGGAAGGAAGGAAGGAAGGAAGGAAGGAAGGAAACATTAATTAGCAAATTAACTCTGGTTTCATCAGCGTTCTCCCAATCGTTGACGACACTCTGCCCCCTCCCTTCTCCCAGGTCCAGGGTGGAGATGCTGTGAGCCTCCCCTGACCACCGTGTTTCTCTTTGATTTGCTGTCTGTGCATTTTCATTCTATTAATTTCATAATGTGTTTGTTTAGCAGAAAGGTATTCCATGTTTTTATTAAGAGGGAAAATGCCCATCTGAATAGAGGAGTCTGGGTGTTTAGTAATTCATGCTGTGGGCGACACCAGACCCCAAGTGTTTCACACCAGCCTCCAAGGGGGTGGGCAGGGGAAATCTTCCCCCCACGTTTGAGCAAGCAAGACAGATAAAACACTCCATGTGCTATACTGGATGGTCCCTGGTTGAGGTCCCTTGGCCAGTTGTGACTGCTAGCATATCTTGTTACAAGTTGTTTGATGGTTTCTCATCTGCATCTGAGTTGCTGTCTGCATATACAGGAGCCCAAGGTGCTGGTGTGTCTCAGCTCAATAAATTCCCAATTAGTGTTAACATTATTTACCCAGCATCCTGATGGTGTCATCACTGCAATGCCCAGCATGTTAGCATGACTTATAACCCGAGGCACCACTGCGCTGACATCCAGTCAGGGAAGCTTGATTAGCATGGCAACCCAAGCAGTGTGGCCTTCCAGCATGTGAGATGTGTGTGTCCCAAGCTTCGTCTAAATGGCTGTGTCTAGGGCCCACCCCTATGATGCTCTCAGTGGTGCACCCCATCCAGTCCCCACAGAAACAACCACTAATGGTGTTTTAGAGTCTGAATAGGGTCCATAAGTGAGGGTTGAGTTGTTCCTGGTTTCAGCCTGGCATAGCCATGGCTGTTGTGGGCACTTGGGGGAGTCAAATCAGCTGGCTCCATCTCCCTGCCTTGCAAACAGGTAAATAACTAAAACAAACAGAAAAAAAAAAACCCCACTAGTCTTTATTGCATGTCACTTCAAGCATATAACCTAACATTAAACAGTAGCATTCCCAGCAGAGATCTATTAAAGGTATTTTATTTAGGAATTTCATGTCAACTCAACATTTAATGCTTTCCCCCAACACTTTGATTTTATTGTTCAAAGCCACAACCATAAACGTGTGGAAAATGCCATTTGTCCACCAAATCTCTGACAGCCATCCCTAGATCCCCACCATCATTGTTTCCTCTGTGTGCCTAACAAGGAAAAGGGGCGGGGCGGGGGAGGGCGCTGCTATTGTAAATGACAACTTCAGCCTCCAAGGGCCGTGCGTTGCAAGGAAGTAGTAAAAGTGTTGTGAGTGAGTGAATGATTGGCCAACTCTTCAGGAACCACAGAGAGCAGCCCTGCCATGACAATGTCAATCAACAAGCGTGATAGCCAAAGAACGTGGGAGAACGCCACCTGCCCTCTAAGCCAGGTGGAGGCCCAGGGATTCCCCAGGAGGTCAATGCTTTGAACATGCCTGTGCTTGGGAAAGTTTGACCATGGCCTTGCAGCAACTCCAGCCTCAGCAACATGAGTAGAAGGGGACTTTCTGGGACATTCCATCGGCCTGGTTCCATCTGCTTTGCTTTCTTTGTCCCCTAGGGACAGTTACTTTCTTTCCAGAACATCTCACAAGAGGCTCCACAGCTTCAAGTTTCTGTTATCTCCCACACTGCCGCCTGGGGGAACTGGCTTCCAGTGTGCAATTTTTTAGAAACAAACCACATGCAAACCGTAATATTGTGAACACTTTCATCAGTGAAGGGGGGAAGTGCTCAGTGATACTTGTTAGAGTTTGGAAGACTATTCAGAACTGCAACAATAGGCCCAGGGGTGTGGTAGTGCAGATGGAGTGGGCTCAGCTCAACCGTGTGACAAGTGGGAATTTATATCCATGGGTCAGCGGATGGGAAATGGCCAAGGGAAAGCACCAAGACGACCTTGGGAGTCTGACTACACGGGATTCTTGGTGCAAACAGTAAGGGTGAGTGGAAAAATGGAGGATGAGGAACTGGTCAGCTCTGCAGGAGGATTGGCTCCCACGGGTCGGGAGCTTTTGTGAAACTGACTTTATTCAGACTGTGTGTATAAACACGTGCACCTGTGGACAACTGGCCAGTTCTTCAGTCAACAGGGCATTGTACGCACATACGCATACGGGGCTGCCTCCAGCAATGACGTCATAGTAAAACCTAGGTGATAACAGAGAAATTACCTGAGCAGGAGTCTGCCTGGCTTGTCACAGGAACATCTGGAGCCTGACCCATCCCACTGTTTTCTCATCCACAGGCCAAGTGGTTGGCCCTGTCTGCCTCTGCAGTCTAAAAGGAGCCCCTGCCCCACCCCGCCCCGGCAAGAGAAAAGGAGATCAGCCATGGCGAGATGAACCCAGTGAGCGCAGAGGACCATGACTCTGTAGTTTAGGGTCAAGCCAGGAGAGAGCACAGAAAAATCCGGCTTAATCATCTGACAAAGAAGCCAATCTGAAGCCAGGAGCTTCTTCTGGGGTTTCTCATGTGGATGCAGGTCCCAAGCTTTGGCGCTATCTTCCATGGCTTTCCCAGGCCACAGACTGGGAGCTGGATGGGAAGTGCAGGAGCCAGAACACACAACGGTGCCCACGTGCAATGCTGGCTCTTGCAACATGAGGATGTATCCGCTGAGCCATAAGTCGTTATTTCTTTTCTTTTCTTTTTTTTTTTTTAAGAGCTATGTATTTTTGGGCCCGGCATGGTGGCCTAGTGGCTAAGGTCCTTGCCTTCAACACACTGGGATCCCATATTGGCGCCGGTTCTAATCTCGGCAACTCCACTTCCCATCCAGCTCCCTGCTTGAAGCCTGAGAGGGCAGTAGACGTCAAAGCCTTGGGACCCTGCACGCGCATTGGAGACCTGGAGGAAGTTCCTGGCACCTGGCTTCGGCTTGGCGCGGCACCAGCTGTTGCGGTCACTTGGGGAGTGAATCATTGGACAGAAAATCTTCCTCTCTGTCTCTCCTCCTCTCTGTATATCTGAATTTGCAATTAATAAAAAAGAGTTACTTATTTTTATTGGAAAGGCGGATATACAGAGAAGAGGAGAGACAGAGAGAAAGATCTTCCATCCGATGATTCACTCCTGAAGTGACTGCAGTGGCAGAAGCTGGAAGCCCAAGCACCAGGACCATCACCCCTGCCTGCCATGGTGTGCAGGTAGCTGGAGCCAGAAGCTAAACCCTGGAAGTGAAGCCAGGACCCCCAACCTGGGACTTGTACCTGCTGTCTAAAGTGGATCCAGTCCTAGGGAATGGAGCTGTGAAACCTGTAGGATGGGACACAACGTCCAGGCAGATGGCATGGGGGTTAGCTTAAACAGCTGGTGTCTGCAGAGACACATCAAGTGGCACAGTATGGACAAGCCCCATGTGATAGGAGGACATAGTATTCTGCAAGTAGGGAAGGTAAGGAGTTTTCTCCCTTAATAAAAACAGATCGGTAATAAACATGCGTTGTACCAAGGAAATGTCCACCATAATCTGCTCCTACCCAATTAGTTACATTCCAACACATGTGAGCCTTTTGTAAGAAAAAAAAAATATATATATATATATATATTTATTGCAAAGTCAGACATACAGGGAGGAAGATCTTCTGTCCGATGATTCACTCCCCAGGTGACCGCAATGGCCGGTGTTGTGCCGATCCAAAGCCAGGAACTTCCTCCCGGTCTCCCACGTGGTTGCAGGGTCCCAAGGCTTTGTCTTCCACTACCCTCCCAGGCCACACCAGGGAGCTGGATGGGAAGTGGAGCTGCTGGGATTAGCAGGATCCCGGTGCATTCAAGACAAGGACTTTAGCCACTAGGCCACTGTGCCAGGCCCACATGTGAGCCTTTTTATAAAAAAAAAATACATTTATTTTTATTGGAAAGGCAGATTTACAAAGAGAAGGAGTGACAGAAAAATATCCTGCATCTGCTGATTCACTCTCCAAGTGGCGCCAATGGCTGGAGCTGAGCCAATCCAAAGCCAAGAGTCAGAAGCTTCTTCTGGTTCTCCCATGCGGGTGTAGGGTCCAAAGGCTTTGGGTCATCAAAGAGAGATTGTTCATCTGCTGGTTTACTCTCTAAATGGCCACGACAACAGGAGCTGAGCCAATCCCGAGCCAGGAAACAGGAGCTTCTTTCACATCTCCCATACTGGTGCAGGATCTCAAAGCTTTGGGCCATCTTCCACTCGCTCCACTTCTGCTCCAGCTTCCTGTTACTGTGCCTGGGAAAATAGCAGAAGATAGTTCAAGAGCTTGGACCCCTACATTCATGTGAGAGACTTGGGAGAAGCTTCCAAGCTCAGCTCTGCCTATTGTGGCCATCTGGGGAGTGAACCAGCCAAGGGAAGCGTGTTCCCTCTCTGTTTTAACCCTCTCAGATAACTAAATCTTTATGAAATACACCGTGGAAATCCTTAAGATAAGCTTCTTCAGAAAGTTTTCTACAGATGTTGCTCCAGCCAGCAGAGCCAGTAACGTGGTCAGGGAGAGGGTCTGGGATGAAGCACTGACAGCAGAGCAGTGATGGTGGAAGTCTCTGTGAAGTCTTGCTCTATTGCTCCTTCACCTCTCCTATACGCTCTTTCCCCCCACATCTTCATGTAACAGATATCGGACAGATGAGTCCAATTAGTCTAGGTGTTTTTAGCCACAAGCCCAGTTCCTGTTCCTGCCCAGGCTAACCAGCACTATTCAACTCCTTAGCCCACAACAAGATGTAATTTACATACCACAAACCCATGATTTTATTTTATTTTTGAAATGCAGAGAGAGAGAGAGAAACACACACAGAGAGACAGAAAGGGGCTGGTGCAATAGCTCAACTACCTCATCCTCCACCTTGAAGCACTGGCATTCCATATGGGTACAGGTTCGTGTCCAGGCTGCTCCACTTCCCACCCAGCTCCCTGCTTATGGCCTAGGAAAGTGGAGTATGGCCCAAAGCCTTGGAACTCCACATTCATGAGGGAGACCTGAAAGCGGCTCTTGCCTTCACATTGGCTCAGCTCCAGCCATTGCAGCCACGTGGGGAGTGAACCAGTGGACAGAAGATCTTTCTATCTGTCCTTCTCTGTAAATCTGTCTTTCAAATAAAAATAAATAAATCTTGGGCGCGGCGCGGTGGCGCAAGTGGTTAAAGGTCCTCGCCTTGCACGCCCGGGATCCCATATGGGCGCCGGTTCTAATCCCGGCAGCCCCGCTTCCCTTCCAGCTCCCTGCCTGTGGCCTGGGAAAGCAGTCGAGGACAGCCCAAAGCTTTGGGAACCTGCACCCGCGTGGGAGACCCAGAAGAGGCTCCTGGCTTCGGATCGGCATAGTATCGGCCCGTTGCGCCCACTTGGGGAGTGAATCATCGGACGGAAGATCTTCCTCTCTGTCTCTCCTCTCTGTATATCCGCCTTTCCAATAAAAAAATAATAAAAATAAATCTTTAAAAAATAAATAAATAAATAAATCTTAGAGAGAGAGCCTGGTGTGATAACATAGTGGCTAAAGTCTTTGCCTTGCACATACTGGGGGTCCCATATGGGTGCTGGTTCATATACTGGCTGCTTCACGTCCCTTCCAAACCCCTGCTTGTGGCCTGGGAAAAGCAGCCGAGGACAGCCCAAACCCTTGGACCCTGCACCCACACAGGACACCCAGAAGAAGCTCCTGGCTCCTGGCTTCAGACTGGCTCAGCTCCAGCCATGGCGGTCACTTGGGGCGTGAATAGCAGCACATGGAGGATCTTTCTGTCTCTCCTTCTTCCGAAAATCTGTTTTTTTCAATAAAAATAAGAGAAAAAAAGAGAAAGAGAGCAGGGATAGAGCCTGCCAAATGCCCTTCAAAATGCAGGGCATTTGAAGCCAGGACAGCCGGCAGACTTCCTTATTTATTTGTTTCATAATGGCCACCCTGTTGTTTTTTTAAATTTACATCCACTCACTTATAAATGTGTACTTTAACCATTTTTATTAACCTTGTGCAACTATCACCACAACCACAACCAGGTTTTAGAGCAGTTGTATCATCCCTAAACCTTTTCTCCTTCCTATAAACAGTTTTTTTTTTTTAACTAAAGAGTGCATTTTTGTGGTTCATGAGAATCAGAAATAACAACTTCCAGAAATTTCCGTTTTCTCTGGTCTTCACTTGCTGATGACAGGCAAGAAGAAGCTGCTGAAGTCAACAGGTCTAAGAAGAAAAACCCGTAGGCTGAGCAACAGCTGTTTAGTTGTTTGCTCAAAATAGTTCATTTCATCCACTCAGCTTTTACTAAGAGTCAGCCAAGTGGCACTTGGCGATTTAGTTATGAGGGACATAAAAGACGGGGTCACAGATGTCTTCCTGCAAGTCGCAGCACCCCAATCTAACTTAAAATATCCAATGATCTGAGAATATTGTGTTGTTTCAGGCTGGAGTGATATTTGAACTTCAGCTTCCAAAAGATGAAGAAATGGAGGCTGCATTTACTTTCCCACTGAAGATAACCAAAATCTGGACCAAAAAAAGTTTCGGGCATGGGCAACTGGCCCAGGGTTTAAGTTGCTGCTTGCACACCAGCATCTGATGTTGCAGTACCTGGTTTGAGTCCCAGAGTCCCCACCGTTGATCTAGTTTCCTGCCAGTGAACACAGTGGGTGACACCAGATGATGGTTTAAGTTGGGTCCCTTCCACCACCCTCTTGATATACCTGCATAGAGTTCTGGGCTCCAGGCCTCAGCCTGACCCATCCCTGGCTATTGCAGGCATTCATAGAGTAAACCAGCAGATCTTTGTCCACATTTACAATACAATGAAAGTCACTTTTTAAGATTTATTTATTGGAAAGCCAGATTTACACAGTGAAAGAGAGACAGAGAGGAATATTTTCCATCTGCTGGTTCCCCCCCGCCCCCCAGGTAACTGCAACAGTCGGCGCTGAGCCAATCCGAAGCCAAGAGCTTCTTCTGGGTCTCCTAAGCAGATCCAGGGTCCCAAGCTTTGGTCCGTCCTCGACTGCTTTCCCAGGCCACAAGCAGGGAGCTGGATGGGAAGTTAACCAGCCAGGATATGAACCAGCACCCATATGGGATCCCGGGCGTGCAAGATGAGGACTTTAGCTACTGGGCTACCACACCGGGTCCAACTTGTTTTTTAATTTTAATGATTTTTTTTCAGACACTGGGCATCAGGGCCCAAAGGACACTGGTCCCTGAAAAAAAGAAAACATTACATAATGTGAAGCGTGAGAGTGCAAGTTCTAGCTGCTTCACTTCTGATCCAGCTTCCTGCTAACATGCCTGAAAAAGCAGAGAAAGGTGACTGAAGTGCTTGAGTCCTTTCACCCGCATGGGACTCACAGAGATGCACCTGGCTCCTGGCTTCAGACCAGCCCAGCTCTGTTCACTGTTGCCAATTGGGGAGTGAACCTGCTCTCTTTCTGTAGCTCTGCCTTTCACAAGTAATTTAAAAATAATAATAATATAAACCCTGTTGTTGCCCCAGCTTATGGCCTCTCCAAGCTACAGAGGGTGGAAGGAAAACTGAGGCAGAGCTCAGCAGAATCCCTGCCCTGGGACAGAGCGGAGAGACCAAGGCAGCTGGACCGCAGATGACAAAGTGCTAGGGAGGGCTGAGCTGTCCAGAGAATCCCAGGGACGCTTGTAGTATACAGCAGAGAACTGCTCAGCACACGTGCGTGGGAAAACTCCCCAGTGAGGGGACGGGCCACATGGAAGGAGTGGAGGGCACAGCTGCAGTGCACACGGCACTGGGAACAGGGCTGCTCCTCCACCCAGCCTCGCACACTCACCCTCCGTGCTGTACCGGGAAGAGAACTTGGAAAGTTCCGAGCCCTAGGGTGACACTGCCTTGGTTCTGCCCGACAGGTCTAAAAGGCAGACCCCAGAGAATTAAATTGTTTCCAAGTAACAATTCAAGAGGAATTACATGCATGTAGAAAAATATCTGGAACTCAGGGGAAGTGGTTAGCCCACTTCCTGTGCCCGGCTCCTGGCTTTGGCCCCAGCCTCACCTTAGCCACTGGAAGTATTTGGGAAGTGAATCAACACATGAAGCTTCTGTCTCCCTTAAATAAATAAACTTTATAATATTTTTTTTAAGATTTATTTTATTTTCATTGGAAAGTCAGATATACAGAGAGGAAGAGAGACAGAGAGGAATATCTTCCGTCTGATGATTCACTCCCCAAGTGACCACAACGGCCGGTGCTGCGCTGATCCGAAGCCAGGAGCCAGGAACTTCCTCCAGGTCTCCCACGCAGGTACAGGGTCCCAAGGCTTTGGGTCATCCTCGACTGCTTTCCCAGGCCACAGGCAGGGAGCTGGATGGGAAGTGGGGCTGCCGGGATTAGAACCAGTGCCCATATGGGATCCCAGGGTGTTCAAGGCGAGGACTTTAGCCACTAGGCCACTGTGCTGGGCCCATCTGCTGAAACTTTGTTTATTGATTTCAAAGCCACAGAGAGTAACACAGAGATCTTTTTTTTTAATTTTCAATATTGATTTAGTTTTATTGGAAAGGCAGATTTACAGAGAGGAGAGACAGAGAGTAAGATCTTCCATCCGCTGGTTCACTCCCCAAGTGGCCACAACAGCCAGAGCTGAGCCGATCTGAAGCCAGGAAGTTCTTTACGTTCCCAGGCCACAAGCTGGATAGGAAGTGGAGCAGCTGGCATACGAACCGGCACTTTTATGGGATCCCGGAGTGTAAGGCGAGGATTTAGCCACTAAGCTATCACTTTGGGCCTGAAATAGAGATTTCTAATATGCTGGTTCCCTCTCCAAAGCCACGGGCCTGCAACTCCATCTGGAGTTCCCCCACGTCTGTGGCAGAGACCGAAGGGCGGGAGCGCTCACCTGTTGCCCTCCAGGGAATGTGGTAGCAGGGAACTGGAGGTGGGAGCAGACTTTGAGAGGGGATACAAATAAAGCAGCCTATGTTTTGCACAGTCAGTTACTGAAAGCAGGCTGGTGCTGCTGCTCTTTCGAAGTCTACTGTTACTTGGATAGAGCAGTCTTTTTTTTTTTTTTTTCCTCTAAGATGTATTTGTTTATGTGCTAGTCACAATCAAAGATTTTCTTTCCATCCACTGATTCCTTCCCCAGATGGCCACTACAGCCAGGTGGGCCGGGCAGGCTGGTCAGGAACCATCAGCTTCATCTGGGTCTCCCACATGGGTGGAAGGGACCCAAGGACGAGGAACATCTTCCCCTGCCTTCCCCAGGCCATCAACAGGAAGCTGGGTCAAAGGAGCAGCAGCGGGTCCACCGTGGTAGCCTAGCAGCTAAAGTCCTCGCCCTGCACGCCTGGGATCCCATATGGGCGCTGGTTCTAATCCCGGCGGCCCCCGCTTCCCATCCAGCTCCCTGCCTGTGGCCCGCGAAAGCAGTAAAGGATGGCCCAAAGCCTTGGGACCCTGCACACACGTGGGAGACCCAGAAGAAGCTCCTGCCTCCTGGCTTCAGGTTGGCTCAGCTCCAACCTTTGTGTCCTCTTGGGGAGTGAATCAGTGGTTGGAAGATCGTCTCCCTCCTCCTCTCTGTATATCTGACTTTCCAATAAAATAAAATAAACAATCTTTATTTTTTAAAAAAAAAAGAGCAGCAGGTAAAGATGCAAATTGGCACCCATAGGACATGCCGGCAACCTAGGGGGTCCAGCCAGGGCTATCGCATTTCCAGATATGCATCAGGCTGGCAGGTCATCCGGCCCTGGAAGAACCTGCTTGCAGCCGTAGTGATTCAGCACATGTGTTGTAATCAGAGCCCCCAGTGGTAGCTTGACACACTCAAGCTGGAGCAACACTGGCCTCTGGCCACCACCTGTGCCAGTCCCATTTACCTACGCAAGTAAACAAGGGGTGGAAACCTACCACCTCATTTCAGAAGTTGATGATTAAAAAGAAGTAAGCAAATGTAATCCAAATACAAGTTAGAAACACATGAAATATCAAACACTGATAAGGAGCAAGCTGTATGCAAGTCCAACCGTTCTAGACGGAAAACATTAAGCAGCAAAAACAGACTGCTTGTGTGTGTGTGTGTGTGTGTATATATATATATAGCACAAATAGGGCTCAGTGTGGCCTAGCGACTAAAGTCCTTGCCTTGAATGCGCTGGGAACCCATATGGGCACCAGTTCTAATCCTGGCAGCTCCACTTCCCATCCAGCTCCCTGCTTGTGGCCTGGGAAAGCAGCTGAGGATGGCCCAAAGCCTTGGGACCTTACACCTTGCACACTGCAGCCATTTGAGGAGTGAATCAGCAGATGGAAGATCTTTCTCTCTGAAATCTGCCTTAAGAAAAAAAAAAAAATCTGTACAAAGCCCCCACTGCGCGTGCCTCCTATCCTGACAAAGCAACAAGCCTGCATCTAAGCCACCACGAAGCAGCAGGAAGCCACGCCCGGGACTTCTACCAGGGATCAATTTCTGCACTAACCACAGCTTCAGCCACACCCAGGCTTGAAATGCCATCTGATCCGGTTCTCTGGCGCTGAGCTGACCAAGCCCGGGAGTGGACAGGGCCTCGAGAGCGCGGTTCCTAGGCACCCTTGCCCCTAGGTCATCCTCAGAGTATCCAGAATCTTCCTCACCGGAAAAGCCAGCCGACACGCTAGGGTTCAGTCTGGAAGGGGGTTGCCTCCCGGAGCTTCTGGCACAGCGAACGCCACAACAGCAAGAAACCCAGTCAGGCTTTCAGAGGACCAGCCATGTCCCCGACTCTCAGCGTACCGAGTCGCCTAGCAACAAGGCTCCAAGCGCTCACTCGCCAGGCATTGGCTGACGGGTGCCACGTGATAACACTCCATCTTCCAAAGGGAGATTCCTCTGAAGTCACGTGATGCGACGCAGGCGCAAAGCTCTTGGTGAGTGGGATTATGGGGAGTTCTGCGGGTAAAGCAGTTGTGCCCCTTCCTGGTTGAACCCCTGTTTCCCGGTGTAAGCAAAACGACGCGAATCGGGCGCCTGAGGTATTTCTGCGTTCGTGCGAACAGAAAACTCTCGGCAGCCAGGTCCCGCCTGCAGGAAATCGGCTGGCTAGACATTCTCACAAATGAGGGGTGAACGATAAGGATGCTGAATCGAGGGATGTGTTTTTTCAGCACTGACTAGAGACCGCGTCAGGGCAGGAATCTTACGTTCAACAAAGTTCCCTGGGGGGTTTATTTTAGTCAGAGAGGCAGTATTTCAGTCCTCCGGGTCAGCCCCCCTAGATATCTGCTCTGGAACTCCACGTGTCTGCCACGTGGGTGGGAACCTAGCCTTTGGAGCCGTCCTTGATGTCTCTCTGTCTGCATTAGAAAGTCGCAGCGCCACACACCCCGGCCTCTAGTGATGTTGGAGAACTGCCACCTGATTTGCAATCTGGCTGCCTTTGAGCTAGGGGGTCACGTTTGTTTGTCAGCATGTCACCTCACGTAGATTCTGACACTTGTAACAGGATCTGGAGACTCAACGTGAAAGGATTGGAGGAGATGGTGGGGATGGTGCAGGCCCTTGCTCTCCAGATTTACTGAAGGGCCCGGCGCCGTGGCCTAGCAGCCAAAGTCCTTGCCTTGCACACACCAGGGTCCCAAATGGGCACCAGTTCTAATCCCAGCAGCCCCACTTCCCATTCCCATCCAGCTCCCTACTTGTAGCCTGGGAAGGCACTGGAAGGCCAAGGGCTGTGAAATCTGTGCCCAAGTAGGAGGCCTTAGGGAGGCTCAGCTCTGGCCATTGTGTTCTTTTGGGAAGTGAACCAGCAGATGGAAGATCTTTTCTCTGTATCTTCTCTCTGTAAATCTTCCTTTCCAATAGAAATATACGGCTGAGCGAGTTTGGGAGGGGTTCGGGCCTTGGGGTTGGGGGCAACTGCAGCTCCCTGCAGTGTGGCAGCTGTGGGGGAGGTGCCCCTGCCCAGTTGGACTCAATGCTGGGAACTCATGCCAAAGACACTGCCAGGAGGCAGTGAATGAGTCCTCGGCCTTGGGCGGTCAGTGCATCAAGTGGTACCAGGCTTTGCCTGCTGGCCGCCCCGGCGGCAAGCTCTGGGGTTTTTAAGATATGTAGTTGCTGCCTGAGGACACCCATGACTAAGACCAGTTTTAGTGTAGGTGAGAAGTGGATTTTGGGTGATTCCCAGTGACAGGGTCATGAAAATTTCAGGCATGTGTGGGGACTGAGACCTGGTGGTTTGGAGGGAAATATCCAGAAGATAATTTGGGTCAGACAGATTCACCAGCCCAATTAGGAATCCAGAGATGGGCTGTTAGCATAGAACATCACTGATCGCCACACACCAGACCACACCAAAGCTATGGATGGGGGCCGACTGGGTGGTGGAGTGGTGGAGTGGTCACATTTGGCAGAGTCAAGACACTATCCAGCACGTGAGAGAACTTGACCTGGGGGTAGACTCTGTGGGGTTGTGTGGCCCAACCCTGTGGAAATGCAAGTCCCCCTGGTTAGCTTGCAAGCTGGGATTGCGATGGACTAAGCTAGGTGTGACCATGGCACCTGCCATCACTCATGGGTAAAGGAACCCACAACAGTCAGGGCAGGCCAAGGCAATAGCACCTGAATGTGCATCCTCAAACAGGATGTGGGGTGGGCTGGGCTGCCACTGGAAGGGGGCAGAATGGGCAGGGCCAAACAAACCTTAACTCACAAGAAACAACAGAAATCAGGTTGGAGCACAGCTCATGCCAAGTAGGCCTTTGCACCTACTGATCTACGTGAGCCAGGGACGCCAAGCCACAGCATCTAAGGCAGAGGCCAGGACAAGTGAGGGGTTCTACCAAGCTGAGTCAGAGCAACCACTGGCCTGCACGTGATCTAAGCCTGGGATAGGCCTGGTTGAGGAGCTAAGGGGACACCCTAACTTTCCTACCAAGGAGCACATGGGCTGGAATGGGGGCTGCATTCTGATCAGGATATGGTTGTAATCTCACTTAGCACAAGAGTGGACTGGGACTGGAAGCACCAAGCCGGGCCAGACTCCAACACTATCTGGTGCTCTGGAGGACCAGGGTAGATGTGTGACAGACTAGGCTAGGTCTCAGCCCTTACTGAGCCATGTGTGAGCTATATGGGGGTATGGAAGAGCCGTGGCTGGGTTGAAACATCCTACAGTAAGAACCAGATTGGGTTGAAGGCCAGTCAGGAAAAGCTACTGTTCCTGCTAGGATAGGAAGTGAACTGAGTAGGGCTGGCTCATGGACCCCCTGGTATGTGTGAAATCTGACACTGGAGAGGTTCTGATGGAGGAGCCTGGACAACTTCTCTGGCAGAACATAGTCCCTGCAGGTAAGTGCAAGAAGCACAATAGGAAACAGCCCAGTACAGGCAATGGAAATTATCCCACTGGCATACACTTGGCATGGGCTGGGGGCAGACCAGGCTGAATCTGTTTACATCACCCGCTGGCAAATCCAAGCACCAGAACAGAATGTGGGTTGAGCCAGGTTCGGTTGCGACACATACCAGTACACATTAAGGAATGCCAAGGCGAGATGAGCCATACCAGATGCGGTTGCAGCACCCAAACAGCACATGTGAAAATTGGGGGGAGGAGGCAAAGCTGACAGGGGAACGTGGGCTCCCCTGCTGGACAACTACTTCCATTGGAAAGCATGAGTCGAGATGGGGGCAGATCAGACTAGGCAGGGCTATAACACCTGTGGGCCTCATGTGAGCTAGATGAAAGAGGGGCCATGGTGGGCTGACTGTTCCGACTGGTGCAAGCAAAAATTAGAGTGGGTGAGGGTTGATTGGGCTTAGCCGCAGCATCAGCTGGCTGCGGCTGGCACTGGGAGCTAATTCTGTCAAGTCAAATGCCAGAACCACCTGGAGAGTGCATAATTTGGGAGCAGGAATGGTCTAGTAGGGAGATAGTGGACACCTCCTTCGGGGTTACCACTCTCACTGGACAGCATGAAAACCAGGACAGGGGCAGGGGTGGCTAGACAGAAAGGCACCTGCCAGTATGTGTGTGGGCTAGATAGTAGGTTGGTTGGGTTGAACTAGGCTTCAATGCCCATTGACATGTACGAGAGCTAATGGTATGTGGGACAGACTGGACAAGCCTGCGGTACATACTGGCAAGCATGGGAACCAGCGTAGGGGGCAGAACTGGTGGGAGTGATGGGGAGTCATCCCAACGAGGCTGCAGCTCCCACTGGTTTGCATGAGGGCCAAGTATTAATTAATGGGTAGAATCGAGCTGGACTACAACACCCGTTGGTTCACAGGGAAGACAGGGCTGGAAACAGAACTGACCCAGCAATAGCAACGACCAGCATGTGCATAATTTGATTGATGTGATGGACAGTGTTGGGCTCTATACTAGCAAACTCATGCAAGAATCAGGTCTGGGATCATCTCCGATGAAGTTTCTTTGGAGATCCCTCCAACTGAACTGCTGATCTTAGAACCCCAACCATGAAGAGACTGTCAGCCAGTGGACTCTGAATAGGTTTCATTGCGATTGGAATGGCAAAATTGCCAGCAATCCAAAACTGTTGAACTATCAAAATATGAGCAGGACCCTCGGAGTGCACCTCCCTTTGGGGATCTGGGATGGGTGGGAGGATGGGTGGGGCTTCTCTCTTTGTTTCTCCCCTGACCCCAGATACAAGGAAAAATGATAATATTAGTGTGGAAACAATGGTATTACCCACTTTCACCCTGTAGCCCTTGACCCTTTGTACCCTAATCAACTAAGTAAGATTATTAAAAAATAATTAAAAAAAAATAAAGCAAACCTAGTCTCAGATGAAAGAAAAAAAAACAATAGAAATACACATTTTTAAAATAAATAAATAAATAAATAGATAAGAGAGAGAGGGAAGAAGATGTGCTAGTTAACTTTCCAGATGGCTGGGACTTCTTGAGCTGGGCCAGGCTGAATCCAGGGGCCAAGAGCTTCATCTGGGTCTCCTCTATGGGTGCAGGGGCCCAAGGCTTTGGGCTGTCTTCTGCTGCTTTCCCAGGTACATTAGCTGGATCAGAAATGTAGCAACAGGGAGTCAAATCTGTGTCCATATCATATGCCAGCATTGCAGATAGCTTAACTTGCTAAGCCACAATACTGGCTGCAGCCCTCCCCCTTTTTTTAAGATTTATTTTATTTTTATTGGACAGTCAGATATACGGAGAGGAGGAAAGACAAAGAGGAAGATTTTCTGTCCATTGACTGACTCCCCAAGCAGCCGCAACTGCCAGAGCTGAGCCGATCTGAAGCCAGGAGCTCTTCCGGGTCTGCCATGCAGGTACAGGGTCCCAAGGCTTTGGTCTGTCCTCAACTGCTTTCCCTGGCCACAAGCAGGGAGCTGGATGGGAAGCGGGGTGCCGGGATTAGAACTGGTGCTCATTTGGGATCCTGGCACATGCAAGGTTAGGACTTCAGCCGCTAGGCCACCTCGCTGGGATGTTGTTTATTTTATATGTAAACACACCACCCTGGCCCCAAAGCAGGAGACACTGAATACCCTGGGAAGGGGATGTGAGGGCATGTTGGAGTGGGAGTGCCCGGGGGCATGTTTGACTTCTGGGGTCTTCCATGGATTGGACCACTGCACTCACAGCTAGGCGATGGAGCTCAGAGGGGAGGAAATAGAAGACATGTCTGGGTTAGGCAAGGCTGTCACTCACATAGGAGACCTGCATTAGGCTAAGCAGCATCACCTGCCATCCACTGGTGCATGCCTGGCTAGACTAGGCCACAGTACCTGCCCATGAGTATTGGATCAGGGAGCACTCCTGGAACATGACACAATCTGTGGAAGAGCTGGGGTGGTGATGGACTGAGTCAGGCTAGGCCTCAGAACTCATCTGACACTTCTGGAAGGTTAAGTGGGCCAGGATATAGTACCCACCAGCACATGCCAAGGCTGGAATTGAGGGTAATCACCAGCAAGCATGAAATCAGGATCTGGGAGTAGGCCTGGTAGGGGAACTTGGAGAACTTTCCTACTATGCTACAGCTCCTGATGGGGAGCACAAAAGCTGAGGCTGGAGGATAGGCCAGGCCAGACAAGGCTATAGTACTTGTCAGCATTTGTATAAGCCAGGATGGCCCAGGCCATAGCACCTGCTGGCACACATAAGAGCCAGGACAGCCTGTGGGCTACTCAGTTGTGCTAGGCTGCAACACCTGCCAGCTAGACCTGAGACTATGGGTAGGCCATTGCCAGGTTGGGTTAAAGCACCACTCAGCACATATGAGATTGGAAACAGGCCTGGTAGTGGAACTTTGGGGACTCACTGGTTAGTCTGCAGCTCAGGCTGGTAAGTGCAAGACTCAGGCCTAGGGGCACACTGGGCTGAGCAAGGCTGTAGCACTTTTCATTATGCATTTGGGCTGGGTCTAGGGGTAGGTTCCAACACCCACTGGTGCTCATGAGAGTCCAAGCGGGTGTAGGCCAGTCCATCTGGGCCATAGCACCCATCACTGAGTGCCAGGACTGGGGGCCGCCATGTTAGGCTGGGCTGCAGCACCCACAAGCATAAGATCCAGGCCTGGTAGGAGAACTTAGGGAAGTGTCCAGATCCCAGACTGGGGGCAGGCTACAACAGACTAGGCTGTAGCACCCATTGGCATACATGTGGACTGGATCTGGGAATGGGTCAGGCTGGGATTTTCTACAACACACACTGGCATGACCAAGAGCCAGAATAGGGTGCATTCCAGGCTGGGTTTGACCACAACCCTGCCAGTTCACGTAAGGGTTGGGGTTGGGGCTAGTCTGCTGTACCTGCTGAAGAGTTGATGGGTTGGGATGATCCAGGTTCTACCACCTGCTAGTAAATGCCAAGACCAGATGGGCCATCTCAGTCTGGGCTGCAAGACACACTGGCATGCACAAGACCAGGGACTGGGAGGTGAAACTACCACGCACGGCTGCTGCCTCCACTGGTTTAGTGTGAGAGCTGGGACTTGGGACAGTCTAGTCTGGAAAGGACTGCAATACCCATCAGCCAGCATTTGAGCTGGGCCTGTGGGCATGTTGCTGTCCTGCAGCAATGGACTTGTAGCCGATAATAACACGAGTGGACTCTAACTGATGGTGGAAAACTGAAGTTTATTAGTGGCATCAGGCTTTATAGAAGTCATATAGAATAAGGGAGGAAGTATTGAGCTTATCAAAGGATCCCACCAATTGTTTCTATACTCTTGTTTGGAACTTGTTAGCTTTGTACACACTCAGATGTTCTCATACAAATGATATTCAATCAGTCACACAAATGGCATCCATCCAGTTGTTTTCTTTTTTTAAAGACTTATTTATTTTTATTACAAAGTCAGATATACAGAGAGGAGAGACAGAGAGGAAGATCTTCCATCTGATGATTCACTCCCCAACTGTGTGCAACAGCCGGTGCTGTGCCAATCCAAAGCCAGGAACCAGGAACTTCCTCCAGGTCTTCCACACAGGTGCAGGATCCCAAAGCTTTGGGCTGTTTTTGACTGCTTTCCCAGGCCACAAGCAGAGAGCTGGATGGGAACTGGGGTCGTCGGGACTAGAACCAGTGCCCATATGGGATCCCGGCACCTTCAAGGTGAGGACTTTAGCTGCTAGGCCACCGAGCTCGGTCCCATCCAGTTGTTTTCACACAAATATCCTGTCAATTGTAATCCTGTGCTCCCTTGACCTTCCAGGGTCACAGTGTCCTACATGGGCAGGCTGGGTTAGGATGCTACACCTGCTGGCACAAAAAAAGAGCCAGAATGGGCGCAGGTTAGGCAGGCTAGGCTGCAGAACCATCGGAAGTGCCAGGACTGGGTGTAAGTCATGTCAGGCTGGACTGTAGTACCTCCTGGCAGGTGCAAGATCTGGGGCTGGGAGAGAGTCTGGTAGGGGAACTATGGGAACTGCCCTGCTGAGCTGTAAGTCTGCTGGTGAACATGAGAGCCAGGGCTGAGGGCAGGGCAGTTTGGTCAAGGTGGCAGCACCCATTGGCATATGTGTGAGCTAGGTCTGATTATGTGTTGGGTTGAGCTAAGCTGGAACACCCATGGGTGTGCATGAGAGCCAGATTGTATGTGGAACAAAGCAGGTTAGGCTGCAGCACATGACAGCACTCACAAAGCCTCAGAACTGGGAGCAGTTTTGGTGGGGTTTACTGGGGGATCACCACGACGAGGCTGTGATACCCACTGGTGTGCATGAAGACTGGACCTGTGACAGGATGGATTGTGTCGCACCTATCAGTTTGCTTGAGAGATGGGGCTGGGGAAGAGCTGACCGGGCAGCTATATCCACTGATATGTACATTAGCTGGTGCAGGTAATAGACAAGACCTGTGCACTAGCTGGTACACATAAGAGTCAAGTTTGAGGTTACAGAAGCAGACATTTCTTGAGAGACTCCCAAACCAGATGGCTTAATTCAAACCCCAGTCCAGGGAAAATCACAGGGTACAGAGTCCAGGCTTGGAGTGCATGTATCAAGACTAGGGCTCCTCAGATGCTGATGCCTATGCACTAGACAGCATGCACACATGCTCACGGCGGGGTGGGGGGAGGGGCACAGTTGACAGCCAGCTCTTCTAGGATGGAAAGCAGAACATGTTAGGCAAACCTTCTGGCCAAGCTTTGCAGCAAGTGTCTGGGTCTGTGGATGCACTAAGGTGGACTTGGTCAGCCAATAGACCTTGGGAAGATTTTCTCAACCTTGGTGCAACTAAACCAATAACGTCTCAGAACTATCAAAATCTCTCAAGTCACACCCTCAGAACACTGTTTCATCAAAGTCTCTAAAATGTCATTAAACAATTGTCCCCAAGGGCTGATGTAGGTTAACAGCAAGAAATGGACCCTTCCCCACCCCAGCAGACACAGGAGAAAAAAGAACTGAAACATGTGTCCCACCCACCTTTCTCCATATCTTAACCTTCCCCACCCTAATTAGAGGTCCACAAGGCCATGCATCCCTCTCTACTATGTAATCAATATTAAAAATTTAAAAATTAATGCAAATAAAAAGAATAAAGATTGATTTGAAAGGCAGAGAGATACTTTCATCCATTTCTTTGCTCCTCAAGAGGCCACAATGGTCCCAGGCAGAAGCTAGGCACTTCAGCTGGCTCACTCACATGTATGCAGAGGCCCAAGCACTTGGGCCATCTTGAGCTGTTTTTTCAGGTGTCTTAGCGTGGAACTGGTTCTGAGGTGGAATAGCTATGACTCAAACCTCCACTACCACCACCAACGTGATTTTTTTAAAAGTTTATTTATTTTTATTGGAAAGGCAGATTTACAGAGAGAAAGGGGCTTACAAAGAAAGATCTTCCATCCACTGGTGCATTCCCCAAGTGGCTGCAAGGGTCAGAGCTGAGCCAATCTGAAGCCAGGAGCCAGAAGCTTACTTTGGGTCTCCCACGTGTGTGCAAAGTTCCAAGGCTCTGAGCCATCCTCCTCTGCTTTCCCATGCCATAAGCAGTCATGTGATAGGTGTCCACTCTCGGAACACTTTGTCTTCTAAGCTGACTGTGTGTGTCGGGGGTCGGTCCATGTATGAGATGCCACTGTTTGCAATGCCAGCATCTCATATGAGCACCAGCTGGAGTCCTGGCTTCTCTACTTCCAGTCTAGGTTCCTGCTAGTGTGCCTGGGAAAGCAGCGGGAAGATGGCTTAAGCATGTGGGTCCCTGCAAGCCACTTGGGAGACCCAGATAGAGTTCCAGGCTTCAGCTCAGCTCAGTCCCAGTCTTTGAGGCCACCTGGTAAATGAGACAGCAGATAAAAAAAAAAATCTCTCTTCCTTCTCTCTCTATAGCTACCTTCCAAAGAAATAAATCTCATTTTTAAAATGCAGGAAACTTCAGAGAGCTCGTTTTGTTGCAGGCGTCACTGATACCTTACTATGATTTAGTTCAGATCCTTCTTTGAGAGCAACTGTAGAAAAGGAAAGTGGAGAAGACAGGTGTGCCTGGGAACTAACAGGAACAAGTGGAGATCAAGGGCAGGAGTGCAGAGACCTGCCTGAAGATAAGCTCCCGGAGAACAAACGTTGGCCTGTTTAGTAGCTTGGCCCCAGGCTGACTGTGGTAATCCAAGTACACATTGATCTCTGGCCCCAGCCTTCTGAGTAGGCCATTTTATAGCACTGAGAAAGGTCTGTAGTTACCTCAAGTGTCTGGGTAACTCGTGAATAGGGAAATGTTGGGAAGTCTCTCAGCCCTGAGAAAGGAAAGGGAGAGGCGGCAAGTTTTCTCAGTGCACTTAACCCTGGGCTACAAAATAAGGTTAATGAAAAGGGAGTAAAGCAAAGCACTGTCAGTTGAAGGGTTGTAAACAAATTAGGTGAAGGACTTCTCTAAGACAGCTAATGGGGTAGGGGGTGGGGCCGAGCCTGGCGTGGTAGCCTAATGGCTAAATCCTTGCCTTGAACGCGCCAGGATCCCATATGGGTACCAGTTCATATCCTGGCGGCTCCACTTCCCAGCCATCTCCCTGCTTGTGGCCTGGAAGAGCAATCAAAGCCTTGGGACCCTACACTTGTGTGGGAGATCCAGAAGCTTCTGGCTCCTAGCTTTGAATCAGCTTGGCTCCAGCAGTTGTGGCCACTTGGGGAGTAAACCAGCAGACAGATCCTTCTCTATATCTCTGCTTCTCTCTATAAATCTGCCTTTCCAATGAGGATAAATAAATCTTTAAAAGAGCATTCATTTATTTGAAAGGCAAAGCTACAGAGAGGAAGATACACAGAAAGCAAATTCCATTCATTGGTTCACTCTCCAAATAGCCAAGGCTGGGCCAGGCTGAAGCTAGGTCCCTGGAACTCGCCAAGAACAAATGTTGGAACTCCAATCTGAGTGTCCCGTATGTCTGAGGGACCCAAGCACTGGGGCCATCTTTCACTGCTTTCCCAGGTGCACTCGCAGGGAGCTAGTTGTAAGTGGAATAGCCAGGATTTCAATCGCTGTCCATAGGGATTTCCAACAATGCAGATGGCAGCTTCATTTGCTGTTCCACAACACTGCCCCAGGATTTAGTTCCTACTGTGTTTTTAAAAATCAACCTGGGCTCCAGCTGCAGGCAACTGTCTAGGTTGCCTTCACCCTAGGCAAGCATTACACTTCTTGGAGAAAAACAGCCAATACTTAGCAGACATTCTGGGCCTGGATTTTTTTTTTTTTAAAGATTTATTTATTTTTTACTGGAAAGGCGGATATACAGAGAAGAGAGACAGAGAGGAAGATCCTCCGTCTGATGGTTCACGCCCCAAGCGGCCGCAATGGCTGGAGCTGAGCCGATCCGAAGCCAGGAGACTCGCCCAGGTCTCCCACGTGGGCGCAGGGTCCAAGGCTTTCGGCTGTCCTCATCTGCTTTCCCAGGCCACAAACAGGGACCTGAATGGGAAGCAGGGTCGCTGGGATTAGAAACAGCACCCATATGAGATCCTGGCATGTTCAAAGCGAGGACTTTAACTGCTACACTATCGTGCTGGGCCCTAATGCCAAGTTTCTGTTAACCATATCAGATGCCAGCATAGATAAGTGGGGAAGGCAGGGAACACTGGGCTGAGACACGCCACCCCAGCCCGCAAGTGGAGAGGCTGCAGATAGTCCAGAGAAGGTGGCTAGGGGACACTTTGGAGTAGGAGTGGATGAAGGCATGTTTGACAGGGGAGGAATGATATCTGGGATCGTCCACAAAGTTACTGACTAGCACGTAGTCAAGGAGCTGAGGCAAGGTGGTTAAAAGGGGTAAACCAGAAGGCATGTCTAGGTCAGGCCAAGGTACCGCCCCTATACACACATAGGAGACCTAGACTGGGCTAAATATCATCACCCACTGTGGCGCATACAAAAGCTTAGCATGGAGGTCATCCCTGGCTGGGCTAGGCCACAGTCCCTGTCTGCAAGTGTTGGAGCAGGGAACAAGTCAGGCTGGGCTGCAGCTCTCACTAGAACGTGAAAAGAACCACATCTGGGGGGCAGATTCTGTTGGGGACATGTGGGTTCACCTCTGTGGGACTGCAGCATCCACTGGTTGGCAGGGAGAGTCAGGGGTGATGACAGGTTGAGCCACGCTGCACCACATAACTCACCACGTTGGGAAAAGGCTGGATTGGGCCAGGCTGCAGTATCCGTTGGCATGAGTGTGGGCTGGGTTTGGGCGTGAGCCACACTGGGCTAAAGGATGGAAACCAAAACAGATCAGACCACTCTTCTGGCCAAGCTTTGCAACATGTTCCTGGGCCTGTGGATACAGTAAGGTGGACTAGGTCAGCCAATAGATTTTTTTTTTTTAAATAAATTAACCCATTTATTATAGTCTGCTGAGGTCTCCAAGATGGCACCTCTACTGGTCTTTCAATTCCTTCAGTCTTCTGATTGCAGACTTGACTGTGACGGCAGAAGTGGTGTTGTATGTCCAGGCGCCCCTGGCCACCATCTTCATGCAGGAGCCACAGTGCCAGATGCCCACGGCATGCCTCTTCATCTTGGTTTTGCTACAGAAGGAGCAGGTGTACTTGGCATGCTGGCTGATTTCAGTCTTCTTTACCATCTTCCAGAGGGAGGCGCCGCAGCGGGTCCCGTATTTACCCATGATCCCGACCTTCTTAGTGCGTTTAGCCATGTTGATGCCACCGAGGTCCGAGCCCAGAGAGCCAGCCAATAGATCTTGAAAATATTTTTTCAAATCTGGTGCAACGAAGCCAAGAACATCTTAGAGCTTTCAAAACCATTCAAGTAACACCCTCGGAACACTGATTCCATATCGGGGTCTCTGAGGTGACATCAAACGACCGTCCCTGTTCCCTGGGTGCAGATGTGGCCAGCCCCATTCCCTTCCTGGGGACACAGGTGAAAAAAATAATTAAGACATTTGTTCCAATCACCTTCCTCCATGTCTCAATCCTCTCCATCCTAATCAGAGACCCACATGGGTAGAGCCCTCTTCACTATGTAAATCATATCTAAAATAAAATTAATTTTTAAAAGCTCTTTTTTATTGGAAAGTCAGATCAAACAGGCTATGAAAAAACTCCAAGGCACTGACATGGCCACACTCAGTATCCTGATCAGGCCATGCAGAGAAAACACATATTCCACTGGCTTGTGATTACAGTGCTTTGGATGGCACCAACAGAATTGGGATCATCTAAACTGAGTCCCTGGGGCCAGCACTGTGATGCAGTGGGTAACGCCACTGCCTGCGGCACCAACATCCCACATGAGTATTGGTTTGAGCCCCAACTGCTTCATTTCTGATCCAACTTCCTGTTAATGTGCCTGGGTTAGCTCAGGTGCTTGGGCACCTGCACCCACGTAGGGAGACCCAGAAGAAACACCCAGTTCCTGACTCCTTGCTTCACATTGGTCCAGCTCCAGTCATTTCTGTCATTTGGGAAGTGAGCCAGTGGATGAAAGATTTCTTTCTCTTTGTCTCTCCTTTTCTCTGTAACTTTGCCTTTCAAATAAAAATAAATCTTTTAAAAAGTCAGTAGCTTTTTTATTTTAAAGATGTATTTTATTTTTTTTTATTAGAAAGTCAGATATGCAGAGAGGAGGAGAGACAGAGAGGAAGATCTTCTGTCCAGTGATTCACTCCCCAAGTGACAATAGCTGTGCCGACCTGAAGCCAGGAGCCAGGAGTCCTTCCAAGTCTTCCATGTGGGTGCAGGGTCCCAAGGCCCTGGGCTGTCCTTGACTGCTTTCCCAGGTCACAAGCAGGGAGCTGGAAGGGAAGTGGAGCCACCAGGATTAGAACCAGCACCCTTATGGCATCCTGGCACATGCAAGGCAAGGACTTTAGCCGCTAGGCCACGCCACCGGGCCCGTCAGTTTCTTTTTTGAGATATAACTCATAAGCCATCCATTTAAAATTCACAATTCAGTGGTTTTTCATATTTTTCTAAAGATTTACTTACTTTCATTACAAAGTCAGATATACAGAGAGGAGGAGACAGAGAGGAAGATCTTCCATCCGATGATTCACTCCCCAAGTGAGCGCAACGGCAGGTGCTGTGCCAATCCAAAGCCAGGATCCAGGAACTTCCTCCAGGTCTCCGATGTGGGTGCAGGATCCCAAGGTTTTGGGCTGTCCTTGACTGCTTTCCCAGGCCACAAGCAGGGAGCTGGATGGAAAGTGGAGCTACCGGGATTAAAACCGGCACCCATGTGATCCGGCGTGTTCAAGGTGAGGACTTTTAGCTGCTAGGTCACGCCGCCGGGCCCTGGTTTTTCATATTTCCGTAGGGGTGTATAAACATCATTACAATCAACTTTAGAATATGTTCATTACCTCCAAGGGAGACAGGATAGAACGAGACTCACCAAATCAAGTCCTACCCTGCCCCACGCCCAACCCATGGCTTTCATTTGCGTGCCCATATTATTATGCTTACAATTTATTTGAGTCAAAAATTCAAACAAACAGGGCCCAGCGCGGTGGCGCAAGTGGTTAAAGGTCCTCGCCTTGCACGCCCGGGATCCCATATGGGCGCCGGTTCTAATCCCGGCAGCCCCGCTTCCCTTCCAGCTCCCTGCCTGTGGCCTGGGAAAGCAGTCGAGGACAGCCCAAAGCTTTGGGAACCTGCACCCGCGTGGGAGACCCGGAAGAGGCTCCTGGCTTCGGATCGGCATAGTATCGGCCCGTTGCACTCACTTGGGGAGTGAATCATCGGACGGAAGATCTTCCTCTCTGTCTCTCCTCTCTGTATATCTGCCTTTCCTCTCTGTCTCTCCTCTCTGTATATCTGCCTTTCCAATGAAAAAAAATAATAATAAAAATAAATCTTAAGAAAAAAATAAAAAAAAATTCAAACAAACAAACCACAGTGGAGGTGGCTCCATGATGTCTGGAGCCTTGGCTGGACTGACTCAAAGGTCCAAGATGACTCACAGCTGGGGCGGAAATCAGCCAGGAGCATGGCTTGTCACACGCTGGGTGGGGCTTCCGGCAGCCAGCGTGGCCCTCAGCCTGAAGTATCCTGCCACAGGAGTTTTGTCTCCTCATGCTCATGGCAGGTGGCAGTTGGGTCTTCTCCAGTGTTGCTGCTGGTTCTAAAACAAGTGTCACAGGAGGGCCATGCAGTGGTGAATTTTCCTCTAGGACATGGTCTCAGAGGCTGCCTGGGGTCATTCAGGTCAGGGTCAGCCTGCCGTAACCTGAATGGACCAACAGACACCCTACTTCTTCACAGGAGAATCTCAAGACCTTAGTGTAGGAAGAGAATTAGGGCAGTAGATTTCACCGTGGCCAACTTGGAAAAATGAAATTTGTCAGAATTGCAACCTGATCAGCAATGGAAAAGCATGTAACAGGAAACGTAACTGACTCAGGATTTCAGCTCCAACATCACCTGCCCCGTGTCAGTGCTCAGTTTGCCTCAATGCAAAGGTTATTTCAAGCCTTCTCCGCCAATAATACTACTACACGCAGTTAACTTACTAATACTCATTCCAAACCCCTATCATCTTGATCATGTCCACTTGCCTGGGGTGACCTCAGACTTGACTCTGTGTCAGCCAGTGCAGGGTCAGGTTCAGTCCATCACCTGCACTAGCTGATGCACATACTATTGGATGCTGCTGCCTGTTCAGTTCTTCCCCTAGCTGCATCTGTCAAGTCGTCTGATGGGTACTGTGGCCTAGCCCAACCCAGCCTGCCACAGACTGAGCTCTTACCACATCAGCAGGTGCTGCAGCCCAGTCAGGGTGACCCACCAGTTACCTCCATCAAAGCTGCCACCAGCCCCAATTTTTCCATGGGCTGATGTGTGCTGTGGTCCAGCCCAGCCCATCCTGCTTCCCATCTGGTCCTTTTACTCACCTATTGGTGCTCTAGCTTAGCTCAACCCAACCCAACCCCCAGACATGTGCCAAGGATTGCTGCTGCTTTGTCCAGCCTGGCCTGCCCCCAGCCCTGGCTTTTGTGTTCACAAGGAGCTACAGTCCAGCAGGAGAGTTGCCCATACCAGGTTCACACCCAGCTCTTGATCTTGTACTTGCTAGGGACTACTGCAGTTCAGTCTAACATGACTTGCACTCAATCCTGGCACTTGCCAGTGTAAGCTGTGGTAAAGTTTAACCGGTATAGAAGGACACTGTGACCCTAGTAGGTCAAGGAGCACAGGATACAATTGATTGGATATCATTTGTATGAGAACTGAGTGAACAACATGTGAATGAGAACACTTGGTGGGATATACAAAACAAAGGGTTCCAAACAATATTATAGAAGCAATTGATGGGTTCTGTTGATAAGTTCAATACTTCCTCCCTTATCCCATATGACCCTCAGTGTAAAGTCTGATGCCACTAATAAATTTCTGCTTTTGACCATCAGTCAGAGTCCACACCTGTTATTATTGGCTCCGTGCACCAAGTCCATCGCTGCAGGACAGCAACATGCCCACAGGACAGTGACAAGCTGGTCCACAATTATTCTGGCTCTTGCATGTGCCAGTGGATACTGTGGCCTAACAGGGGAGTTCCCCAAGTTCCACTATTAGACCTGCTTGCCGCCTTGGATCCCACATCTGACATGACCCACCCCAGTCTCATCACTCACCAGCAGGCACTGTGGCCTTGCCTGATAGGCCCACACCCATGCTGGCTTTTGCTGGTGGGTGCTACAGCCCAGCCCTGCCTGGCCACCCCCATCCCTGCTCTCATATGGACTGAAAGGTGCCACAGCCTAACCCAGCCTATCCTGCAACCACTCTGGAGCTTGCTAGTGTCAGCAGGTGCTGGGGCTAGCCTATCTGGCCTACTCCTGTCTCCTGATCCAGCCCACAGGCAGCCTTGTGCAACCAGGTCAGCCCCCAGCCCCAGCTTTTGTGGTCACCCGTGGGAGCTGCAGACTAGCAAGGAGTCCCCTTAGTTCTACCAATCCTGCTCCCCGTCCCTCCCAGCCTCTCTCTCTCTCTCTCTTTCTTTTTTTTTTTTTATTATGTGACACAGTTTTATAGGTATTGGGATTCCCACTACCCCTCCCATAACCCTCCCCCCATGGTGGATTCCTCTACTGTGTTGCGTGACCACAGTTCAAGTTCAGTTGAGATTCCTTCATTGCAAGCATATACCAAACATAGAGACCCTCATCTTATTGCCCAGATAAGTTCATTGGCTTTTTGGAGAGACCTTCTCTGGTCTGAAGGTAGAGCCAGCAGAGTAAAAACCCAATCAATCAAAAGCCCCAACACTGATATTTCCATAATTGAGGTACATAACCATTATAGGAGGGGCGTGCAGAGAAATCTTCAGTATCTTGGTGACGAGTACTTGCTCTGTGTCCTGCCTAGCAAAGTATGTGTGAGTCCATGCTGACCAAGCTTTCCTTGTTGTTCTTTATCTATTCTAATTTGTGTGTGTGTGTGTGTGTGTGTGTGTGTGTGTGTGTGTGTGTGTGTATGTGTGTGTGTGTGTGTTTGGAGGGGGGTTCTGGAGCAATCCTAATAGTCATTGCAGAGAGGGTGGAGACCCAACGTTGGAACTAAGTAAGGACAAGAGAGAGCTTCTCTCCTTAGTCCTGAAGGGAGTTTACTGTTGTTTTGATTCCGAGGACCGCTCTGGGTTCCTGGCTGTTGTTCTGACATCCTTGGATCCCACGAGGAAGATTTCGGGCTCCTTTCATCCTGCGTAGTAGATCCAGGTCGGGAGGGATGCCCTCTGAGTTCGCAGGATCCGAGGGCATTCCAGTTCCCCATGGTCTCTTTGGCACTTGGGATGCAGTCCTTGGTGCCTGTGCTGATAGTCCTTGGTGGGGATCCTGGAGTCTCCAGGTGTGGGATGCAGGCCTCTTCCTGTCCTCCTGCTCCACTCTGGGGTCCATCCCTGCTCTGTGCATATGTCCTCCTGTTAGTAGGTTGTCAGGATCGCTCTTGCTTCCCCCTGTATGTCTTTGTAGTTTAACTGTTGCCTAATGTTGTTTTGAATCTGTTACCAATAAGTTACCTTTTGTTTTCCTGATAGGTTACACTATATGTCTTCCTCACACATTCTAAGGCTATGGAAGATTTCTTTGCTTTCCGCCCCATTCCTGATTAGCACAAGGTTTTGAAAGTGTAAAAGGTTTTAAAATTGTTCAAAACACATGGGTTGGGACAGTATTAGTCACAGGTTTATCTGAGGAAGATTTACTGTCCTTGTGAATCTTTAGGATTACTTCACATCCCCGAGACACTGTAGATTCAGCTAGAAGCTATCTAACCATCATATCTAACAACGAAAATCCCAGAGTTCCCTGGCTGGGTGGCCAGCAGGCAAAGCCTAGTGCCTAATGGCCGCATGGATGCAGCTGCGGCTCGTATGTAGTGGGCATGAGGCAGCCGTGCTGTCCAGCGGCCTCCGCAGCTAGGCCGTGGAGGTTCAGTTCGCTGGACTCCCAGTCCGCTCCCCACCCGAACTCCACCTCAGCTCAACCCCCAGGGAGCAGTACGCGGAGTCAGACGTGCCTAACAAAGCTAGCAAGCACCCACCTGAGAGGTCGCCAGCCTCTCTTGCATCTACAAATATGAGATGCCAGTGCTGCCCAGGGAAAGGTAAACAAGAATCTTCTAAGGGACCCTGGGCCAGCTCCTGCTTTGAACGCAAAACGATGGCGGGAGCAGAGGTAGCCATACTGCAACCCTTAGGGAAAGGCCAAAGGAACTGCAGAGGTGTCAGCCCTAGGACCACTGAGCTTTGATGTCAGTGCATCTTGTTACAGGGTGCGAGCAAGATCACACCAGACATGTCTAAAGTTTATTAAGAAGTCTTAATTAACCAAACTTGGTGATAATAGAGCACACTAGAAATAGTAAATCACAAGTCCACATGGCAATCCAACCAATCATAATCCAACCAAAGATAACCCCAGGGGGAACAAATGGTCATTACCCTGAAGTTCATCCATTAAGCTGAAGACCTGTGTCCCAGCTTCCCCAACAATATAAGTTATCCTAGGAGACATGCAACGAATAACCTGGACACACTTACAAAGCTGCAGACATTCACCTTTCCCTGGCTTCTCTGCCCACATTCCATCAGTGCTAGGCCTCACCTCTCCTGGAACTCCTGATAGCATGCAAACCAGAAACAACATTACTATATCCATTGTCCAATCAAAGTAATACACAGGGACCATGCTCAGGGGATTACCTGTCCTGGGTCAGCCAAGAGTCGAGGTGCCAGAGTAACAGAAGCATCTGACCAGAAAGAGAGTGAGCCCCTGCTTCACGTTCCTTTTTAAAGGAGTTTGTGAGGGAAGTGGTTTCACAACAATGCAACACCGTCCCCTCTCAGATGATAGGCCAGTCACACGTGGGCAGGAGCGAATACCTAAGTGGTGGGGGGAGTGGTTGAGGATGGAATTCTATTGCTGTTAGGCCCCACCTTCAGGACAGAGGGTAGGGCACACAGTCACATCTCGTTTGCCCGCTGTCAGTGGGTGCTGGTTATCACTGGCTGCACCCCATAACACATCTATCCCTCCAGACTGCCCAGTCTGTTGGAAAGTAATCCATTACCTGCTGAAGCCACTGACAGACTGTTATTTGTGGGTGACAAGACCACGGTCCTCTGGGCAGCACAGTGGTTCAACTGGATAATCCTTAACCTGCAAGTGCTGGCATCACATACAGCGCCAGTTCGTGTTCCAGCTGCTCCACTTCGCATCCAGCTTCCTGCTTGTGATCTGGGAAAGCAATGGAGGCTGGTCCAAAGTCTTGGCACCCTACCCCTATGTGGGAGACCTGGAAGAAGCTCCTAGTTCCTGGTTTTTGTTCAGGCCATTGAAGCTCCAGCCATTGTGGCCACTTGGGGAGTGAACCAGAGGATAGAAGATTTTTCTGTCCTTGTGTCTCCTCTCTGTGAATCTGCCTTTCTAAGCAAACAAAAAACACTTTCCTTGGTCTTCTGCTTGTCTTCTGTCTTTATAAAAATTTTCAGCTGATCATTCTTTTTCCTGCTACAAACCTCACCCCCATACTCACAGCCATAGCCATTTTCTCTCTTCCCTCCAGCTATAACACAAGAAGGATCCCCTCCCCATGACAGCGGGAGTGCTCATCTGCACCATATTTGTCTTTTGGTTTAGATTTTGTTACTCAAGCTCCTGGCCTTCATCCGTCCAGTCAGGCAGCCAAGGTTTATTGAGCCAGCTGCAAAGCTATGCCTAACAAAGGGGCTGCCCCAAATGCAAGGGGACTCTGGGGTTAGAAAACAGTACAGGCAGAGAGAAGGGCAAGGCAGGGGTATGGACCCTCAGCCTCAGACGAGCTGTGAGTGAGTGCGGTGGGGGCGGCCAACAGCTAGGGTGAGCTGGACATGGGTTGGGCTAACAGTTTGGATTTTAACCCTAAATCACCAAAAATAAATTTATCTCTCTGAGCTTTCATTTCTACCTTGAACAATACGCTTGAGAGTGTCTGCTTAAGTTATCAGCGTCCTGCAGTGCGTTGAAGGGCTAAGGGCTAAGGGCGAGCATGCCAGGTGCTTCATGAATGTTTAATCAGTATATGCCAGGAACCCTCGGTCCTTCCCACCCTGATCAGCTATGTAAACGTCATCCAAAAGAAAATTAAATAATCCTTAAAAAAAACCCCAAAACTATAAATGCCGGGTGAGTCCTTGAGAACGTGGAGGCCTCCGCTGACGGCACCCGTAGCGTCAAGCACTGACTAGAACCTTCTCCCGGGCCCACCGCATCGCGAAGGCCTAGCGAGCGAGGCGGGCTTTACGGCAGCGCGTTGCGGCGGGGCGGGGCTCCGGGCGGCGGGCGCGCTTGGCGGCAGCCGTGGGAGGCAGGCCGGCAGGCAGACGGACTCGCAGGCGGGTGGTGGCGGCCGTGCTCGCGAGTGAGGGCGGGGAGCGAGTGAGTCAGTGAGCGTGTGTGAGGGAGAGGAGCCGCGAGCGAGCGGGCGCGCAGTCCCGCGCCGTCCCCCCGCAGCGCCCGCCAGGCCCCCGCCGCCGCCCCCGCCGCCGCCGCGCCCAGGCCGGGCCGAGCCGAGCTGGGTCGGGCCCGGGCCATGCTGCTCACCGTGTACTGTGTGCGGAGGGACCTCTCCGAGGTGACCTTTTCCCTCCAGGTCGACGCCGACTTTGAGCTGCACAACTTCCGCGCGCTGTGCGAGCTCGAGTCCGGCATCCCCGCCGCCGAGAGCCAGGTAACGCCTTTGGGGGGTGCCGCACGCCTCCCTCTTGGCTGCTGGTGGGAGGAGGCGGCGAGGGCAGCCGGGCTGGCCGTGTCCATCTCGCCCCCGCCATCCGGGAAGGAGCGTCCCTCGGCTCCCCACCTCCCATCCCCCCGCCAGCCCGGGCTTGCTGCTTGGGGTGGGCACCCGGGGATGGAGCGGGGAGCCCGACCACAGACGCCCTCCCCCCGCTGCAGCGTGAGGGGCGCGTGGACTGCTGGACAGCCCTCCCCAGCTTCTGGTTCTTTTTATCTCTGGCCGATCCCGAGTTTGGGGGTTGTGGGGCGTGGGGGAGGCTGGGGGAGGGTATCATGGACCTGAGAAGCCGCCCTGGGTTTGCAAGGCTTGGTTCATCCTGCTTCCCCAACCAGAAATACCAGTTTGGGTCCTTGTGGTATCGAGACCTTTTGGGGTGAGGGTTCCTGCTCAGAGAGATGCAGTTTATCTGTAAACGCACACGTTTGCCTGCTCAGGAAAGGGGGAAGTTTGAGACATAGCACCGCCTCGTTTTGAGGGTCGTTCGCAGTTCCCTCTTTCCCTACACCCTACGTTTCTGGTCCAGCTTGCCTTTTTTTTTTTAAATGAGGGAGTTGGTTCATTTCGTGTCGTTGGTTATTCTGACCTGGTAGGAAAACCCCAAGCCCCTTCTTGGGGGCCGCAGTGGGGAGCTGGGGTCAGGTTAAAGCTGAGCGCTTTGTAAGGATGCCGCCTGCAAATGGTCCCTTGGTGTGAGTGGGTGGTTTCATTTTCAACCCGGCTGGGAAGTTCAGCCCCGCTGGCGTTTTAAGTAAGCAAAAACAGTTTGACTGTGAAAAGGCTTCGGAATTGCTACCATCTAATCTTTTATTAAACACAGAATTGTTGCTGGTAACTTTGTAGCTTTACCCGGAAACACTTAGCTCCTCACTTGGTCGAATGGACTGGGAGGACACAAACTAACCCTTAAAAAAAATGATACAAGGTTTCCAGCGCCCCAGAATGCAAACCCTGATTTGTTATTGCAGTTATGAAATAGTTCCAAAGGCGATTGCCCAACTGCAGCTTTTTCTGCCCTGCCTTATGCCAAACAAATGTGTCAATATTTTGTTAGGAAGAAGGGCTCCTTTACACAACCTGAACTTTAGAACCTTGGCATAAAGCTGTCCAGAAAGAATTGATTTGAAGGCACAAAGTGCCATGCAAACGCATGCTCTGGCAAAAGCTACAAAGAAGTTAGGAAAAGGTTTTTTGTTTGTTTGTTTGTTTCCTTCCTTATTTTTCTTCCAGGAAAAGCTAAGCCACCATACCTTGAGAAGCAGTTCCCATCAGTAAATCCCTCATGTGGAGAAGGAGGGAAGGAGAGTTGAAAGAGGGAAGCTTCTTGGATGTGGTGGTGATGGTAGTTCTTTCACTGTGATACATTACCCTGGTTCTAATCACTAGCTGACCGGAGACATTTTTTAAAAAAAGAAAAATGTGAAGTGACTCATAGGTTTAGAAAAGACAGCTAAGACTCTTTTTCCTTATTCCTGCACATTTTGAGATGGCTGTAAACAAAAAATTTAAGTCAGTAGAATGTCAGGTCCAGAGACACTAAATCGTGTGGTCAAGACAGGCCACCCAGTGCCAGCTCAGAAAATTAAGATTTTCTAGTTGAGCACTGTTAGGTTAACTCCAAATTCATTGTCGTTTATTATGTCAGCATTTTGGCATTTGCTTCCTTCCCGAGCCGCATTAGCATATGGAAGCCTGGGTTCTAAGGGCAGCTCAGTAGACGGTTGTAAACAGCTCCTGCTGTGCCAGTTTGTTCTCTGGGCTCCTTTGTAACCTGAGGCTCCTGGGTCTATTTTGAGAGGTCTGGTGGTCGGTTGCCTTTCACTTGCCTGACCATCACGCAGGAACTGGATCCACCCTAGACATTTGAGTCATTTCCTTTCATCACATCAGGAAAGTAAACATTGCTACAGTTGTACCCACAGATAGGTCATCTTCACGTATTTGTGTGCCTCCCATTTGTGTTCTCCCATGTTACTCATTTTCCCTTCCTCTCAAAGTTCTCCCAATCTGTATATCCTCAAATGTCCTTATCCGTTCTTGTTTTTTCACCTCCCATTCCGGACTCCATTTCTTTATAGGGGTGTGTGTGTGTGTGTGTATTCTGTTTCTGGCTATGCCTTGCCACTGTATGTCTACATCATCTGTCTCTAAACTTCCCATCCTGTATCCGATTAGGAAGATGTTTTAGAGCTTGCTGCAATGCCTATCCCACACTGTATTTAGGACCAAAGTTTCACATGCATGTGTATGTGCACTGTATATGTGTAACATGCATTATGTGTGTACATAGTGGATCGTATATATGGGTTTATCGCCTTTGCAAACAAAGTATAAGGAGGGATGAACTAAAATGGGAATGAAGATGTCATTTTCTTTGCTCTTCCTTCATTCTTAGCAGCTTTGCTTATATCGCCAGTTGAGAATTCAGCCTTTGACCCCTGCATCAGTTATGCAGAAGTGTACTCCTGGGAAAGGTGTTAATTTTTAACAGCTCTCGTCTCCTTCAACTTAGAACGCAGTGATGGCAAATATAGAATAAAGCCCATCTCAGCTTGCCTGTGTGGCTGAAGCTGGGCATGTTCCATCACGGTGCAAGTGTGGGCTTGGGGGCCAGTCCTGGGCGCTGTTGGAAGCCTTGATGCAGACTTGCCTGCTGAACTTCAAACAATGAGCAGAACTTAACTGCACCATAAATTAATGTCTTGGTATTTCTGCAACATTATTATAATTTGCCTCTGTAGGTGGCATGTGCTAAAAACCTGTGCAGACTGTGGAGGGACCCAACATGAAAGGCACATTTAAATGCCAAATAATAGCGCTTCTGGAAATGCAGTTCTGTCTACAGCAAGATAAGTAAAGCACGATTTTAAACCAGTAGAAATTGAAGTTTTCTATTGTAACTAGTTTCAGCATGTTTGTTTTTGCAGCTAATTTTTTGTTTCTATAAAATACTATGTATGAGTCATTACAGAACCCTGTAATGCATAAAACAGAGTAAAGAATTCAGTCACTTATTACCTCATAACCCATAACTGCAGTTTACTTTTTTTTTTTTTAAAGATTTATTTTATTTTTATTGGAAAGGCGGATAGACAGAGGGGAAGATCTTCCGTCCGATGAGTCACTCCCCAGGTGGCCGCAACGGCCGATGCCATGCCTATCCAAAGCCAGGAGCCTCTTCTGGGTCTCCCATGCGGGTGCAGGGTCCCAAGGCTTTGGGCCGTCCTCGACTGCTTTCCCGGGCCACAGGCAGGGAGCTGGATGGGAAGCGGGGCTGCCGGGATTAGAACCGGCGCCCACATGGGAGCCCGGGCGTGTAAGGTGAGCACCTTGACCACTGCGCCATCGTGCTGGGCCCTGCAGTTTACTTTTTAATGTACTTTGAGCCTTTCTCTTTTATGTAGTCAGTGTACCTTAAAAGTACGATGGAGCCTGAACTATAATTATATAAACAGTTTCATGTTTTTTCTTTTGTCAAGATTTTTTTTCTGTTTTTATTTTTAATTTTATGATGTGGTTTCATAGGTTCTGGAATTTCCCTTATCCCCTCTCCACAAATTCCCTCTTCTCAACTGATTTCCCCCCATATAATTACAATAGTCTAGTTCCTCATGAGCAGTCAGAAGTCCATCATTCTGCTAATTAAGTGTATCTTGATAATGCGGGTACAGTCAATCCAGCATCCTATGGTTTAGATTACATTAAACATTTTTTTTTAAGATTTATTTTTATTATTATTATTTTTTATTGGAAAGGCAGATATACAGAGAGGAGAGACAGAGAGGAAGATCTTCCGTCTGATGAGTCACTCCCCAAGTGAGCGCAACGGGCCGATACTATGCCGATCCGAAGCCAGGAGATTCTTCCAGGTCTCCCACGCGGGTGCAGGGTCCCAAAGCTTTGGGCCGTCCTCGACTGCTTTCCCGGGCCGCAGGCAGGGAGCTGGAAGGGAAGCAGGGCTGCCGGGATTAGAACCGGCGCCCATATGGGATCCCAGGCGTGCTAGGCAAGGACCTTAACCACTGCGCCACCGCGCCGGGCCCTACATTAAACATTTTTAAAGAAAAATTTCCTACTCATATATTGTGCTTTTGATTATCAGCAAATGTTCTTATAAAATTCAGTTTACAAGTTACTCTACAAAATGGAGAAACCGAAACACAAAAATATGTTGTTAATAGAAACTGAAAATGAAAATTACTTGAGATCTGAGATTTTATTTCAGTTCAAATTTAGAGAAATCTATAATTGAAAATAGTAAGGATTGTGCAGGTATGCATTTTCATGTATAAAATATAAAATGTATGAACTTAAAATTTAAAACAAAGTAGGTAACTTTTTTGAAATTCACTTTTTGAAAAAAGCTACCAAAACTCATATCTTTCACAGTAAGTTTCGTCTTTCTTTTCTTAATTGTTTTTGATACAATTTAGTTGGCAATGGGCTCTCCCCTCCCCTCTGTTCTCCTCTAGAATCATAATGTGTGTCCATCGGGAATTTCCCAAGTCCATCATGCTTCCACTGGAGTATCTCCCAGCTGTGTAGGACAATAACTTTTCCTTGTAGGTTAATTCTTGTATCCTGGGGCCCTAATGTAGGTAGAGTGAGGATTAGGCCTTCGTTGCTTATGGGCGGTACCAATAACAGTTATATGTGGACACTGAAAGTCACAAGTGGTTATGAACAGTGCACCTCTTGTGGATGGTTAATGATTTACATCACAGGTTCTTGTTACATTAGGTACAAGTAAGTATGAAGTAACATTAACACAGTAAGATTCACATATGTCTCTAGATTTGACAAGATATATTAGAGCAAACATGATATCTAACCTTTTGGAATTGGCTTTAGTCAAGATTTCGTTGTCAGTATTTTCCCACAGCATTTCAAGTTCTTCAGATTCATAGTTGTTACGTAGAAGTATGTATATACCATCAGATAGGTGTGTTATAGTTTAGTTATTGGTGTCTGGGCATTTGAATTGAGGAAAATTGTGAACAGGGTAACGTTACCGTGGACTTGGCATGTTTTTAAGACTCTGTTCCACATTTCTGATTTATTTTCACAGAATAGATTAGATACAGAATGACCAGGGTAGAAGCATAAGACTCTGAAAGACTTTTTATTGGCTCTGGGCAAATGCCTTTGTGGTTGTGAATGTCAGGCTGGTTATTAGCATGTGACCATAGGAATAGCCATATATCCTGGGCATTCAGTTAATGGGAGGACTTGCAGGTGTGATTCCAAGGGCTTGGTGGGCAGTTTGTTAGTGGCCCTTAGTGCTAAAAATGTATCGGTAAGATTTCTGTTCATTACAGTCACTCAGAGACCAGAACGCATCTGACTTCATGCTTGAAGGTGTCTGAGTCTTTACTAGTTACTCTCTTAATACATGTTTCAGTGCAAACTATAGTGCCAATTTTGTAGATCCACTTGTATGTTCTCCTAAATGCCAAAAAAAAAAAAAATGAGTTTTGATCATTGTAGGTTTTGTTAACTTTTTTGATGGCTTTTGAAAGATGTTTTAACAAGAGCAGAAGAGAGAGCATTTCTGTCTCTTGGTTCACTGCCTGAGTGTCTGCAGCATCTGGGTTGAACCAAGCCAAAGAGAGAGGCCGGAAGTCTGTCTACTTTTCTCTTGTGGATGGCAGATAGGAACCTAGGAACTGGGACCGTCAGTACTGCCCCTCGGGGGCATGAGCAGGAAGCTGGGTGAGAAGTAGAGGAGCCATGGCTGCAGCTGATACTGCAGTAGGGAACGCAAGCATCCCAAGCCTCGGTGGAACCTGCTGTGCCTGCCCCACATCATGGCTGTAGCGCTGGGCCATGTGCGCCGTGGAAAACACCACCAGTGCAGGCACTGGACCTCTTCTGTTTTGACTTGTAGATTTTGAAGCCGTTGGCCTAATTAATGATCATGTCAGGTCATAAGATAACACAGTTTTATTTGTGGACTTAAGCTATAAAAAATATCTTACTCGTAAACCTGTCTTGGAAGATTATTTTTATTTATTTGAGAGACAGCGCCCCCATCTGGTGTTTTAATCCCCAAATGCACAGATGCAGGAACTGAGCCAGGCCAATCCAGGAACTCATTCCCAGATTCCCGTTAAGTAGCATGGATCTAGCTACTTAACACCATCACTGGTGCTGCCCCACATCTGTTAGCAGGAGCCTGAGCCAGTTATCGAACCCAGGTACTCTGGTCAACTAGCAGCTTAACCACTGAGGCCTGTTTTTTTCCCCAGGTTTTATGTTTTTCACTTGAAAGAATTAGAGAAGGAGAGACAGATCTTCCATCTGCTGGTTCACTTCCCACAAGGCCACTAAAGCCAGTGCTGGACTGGTAGGAGCTTCTCACGTGGTTGCAGGGGCCCAAAGCCTTGGATCATCTTCTGGGTAGGAAGTGGAACAGCTGGGACTAGACATGTCCACATGGGCTACCAGTGCTGCAGTTGGTGAATCAGTGCTGTGCCACCATGCTGGGCCCACTAAGGCCTATTTTAACAAAAAGAGGGATGGATACTTGGCACAGTGGGTTAAGATTCTGCATTCTGTATCAGAGCACCTAATTTGGGTCATGGATACTCTGCTTCCAATCCAACTTCCTGCTAGTGTGGAAGACCCGGATTGAATTGTGGCTGTTGCCCATCAAAAGCTAGGAGCCAGGAGCTTCTTCTGGATCTCCCATGTACATGCAGAGGCCCAAGGCTTTTGGTCATCCTCCACTGCTTTTCCTAGGCTATAAGCAGGGTACTGGAAGGGAAGCAGCTGGCACCTATATTACATGCTGGCACAAGTGAAAATTAGCATGATAAGCTATAGCTTAAACACCATAAAAAGCTTAAAAGCAGAGACCAGCATTCTGATGCAATGGGTTAAGTTGCCATTGGCACTGCTGGCATCCTGTATGAGCACTGGTTTGTGTCTCAGGTGCTCCACTTCTGTTCCAGCTCCCTGTGAATGCGCCTGAGAAAGCAGTGGGAGACAGCACAGGTACTCGAGCCCCTGGCACCCATTTGTGAAACCCCCGTTGGAGTTTCTGGCTGCTGTCATTGTGGTCATTTGGGAAGTGAACCAGTGGTGAAAGTTCTCCCCCTCCCTTCTCTTTGCAACTCTTCCTTTCAAATAAAATACACCTTTTTTAAAAAATTAAAGTTCATTCTTTTTGGCAATTATAATTGGAAATAAGCTTTAGTTTATCTTGTCTGTGCCCTTAGACTGAAATGGAGTATACTTGGTACTTTGTCTCTCTGAAGAACACTTGTTGCTCACTTGTTGTTCTCTAGTATTTCTTTATATGTGTGCTTAATGTTACTAGTTATTTGGGTCTTAGGTAATGCTTTTAAAATGTCATTTAAAACGAGACTGCCTTTTAAAGCAGTGCTGTGGCAGCATTCTCGGTGGTGTGGGTGTTTGTAAGGGAGCTGAGAGAGCCAGGATTTGACCGTGTACCTGTTATCATCGAGTTCAGGGCAAGGGAGTGCATGGATCAGTGCATAGGATTTGGGTCCTGTGGTATCTGTAGACCCTTGATGGTGATGGTGGCTTTGTGGTTCCGGTTCATCTTCCAGCTCTTTCAGCAGACTATTTGGGGGTTATGATATGCTTCAAGGTCAGACAGATGTGATTGCAATTGAGTTCTCTTTTTATTGCCATGTAGTGTCAGGCTGTTTATTCCTTCAGTTGACATTATAATGGGACCAATAAGGTTAAGTCCCTACCTGCAGTGCTGGCATCAGTTTGAGTGCCCATTGTCTGGGCTGCTCCACCTTTGACCCAGCTGCTTACTACTGCACTTGGGAAAGCAAAAGAAGTTGGTGTGGGTGCTTGCGCCTTTGGGCCCCGCATGGGAGAGCCAGAAGAAGCACCTAGCTTTGGCCTGGCCAACCCCAGCTGTTACAGCCTTCTGAGGAGTATGGCAAAAGATTGAAGACATAACTCTTGACTTTGAAGTAAATCAAAGTATTAATTTTTATTTGGAATGAAGATTTACAGAAAAAGAAGGAAAGACAGATATTCTATCTGCTGGCTCATACCTGAAATGGCCACAACAGCCAGAGCTGTACTGGTTTGAAGCTGGGAGACAGGAGCTTCTTGTGGGTGTCCTACATGGGTGCAGGGGCCCAAGCACTTGGGCCATCCTCTGCTGCTTTCCAGCCACCAACAGGCAGTTGGATTGAAAGTGGGCCAATCCAGCCAGCAGGTGAACCAGCACCCATGTAAGATGCTGGTATAGCAGACAAGGCTTAGCCTGCTATGCCCTTCAATAAATTATGCCTGCTCCCATTCGATCCTTTTTTTTAAGGTTTATTTATTTATTTATTATTGCAAAGGCGAATATACAGAGGAGACAGAGAGGAAGATCTTCTGTCTGATGGTTCCCTCCCCAAGAGCCACAACAACCAGAGCTGAGCCAATTCGAAGCCAGGAGACTCCTCGGGTTTCCCACGTAGGTGCAGGGTCTCAAAGCTTTGGGCCGTCCTCAACTGCCTTCCCAGGCCACAGGCAGGGAGCTGGATGAGAAGCGGGGCCACCGGGATTAGAACTGGTGCCCATATGGGATCCCAGCACGTTCAAGGCGAGGACCTTAACCATTACACTATTGTGCCGGGCCCTCATTCAATGTATCTTGGGGAAGAAATGGCACCAGTAATATCTACGTCGTACAGTGATTTTTGAGACTTTAATGAGAGGATGTGACGAGTATATGGAAGACTGGTAACCTGATACGATGTTGGCATAGCAGAAACTTCCTCTGTGGTGGGGCTGGCTAATGTTGTATTTTGGCTTTCTTTTTTTTTAAAGATTTAGTTTTATTATTTTTTTCATTGGAAAGGCGGATATACAGAGAGGAGAGACAGAGAGGAAGATCTTCCGTCCAATGATTCACTCCCCAAGTGAGCGCAACGGGCCTATACTATGCCGATCCGAAGCCAGGAGCCTCTTCCGGGTCTCCCACATGGGTGCAGGTTCCCAAAGCTTTGGGCCATCCTCGACTGCTTTCCCAGGCCACAGGCAGGGAGCTGGAAGGGAAGCAGGGCTGCCGGGATTAGAACCGGCGCCCATATGGGATCCTGGGCGTGCAAGGCGAGGACCTTTAACCACTTGCACCACCGCGCCGGGCCCTGTATTTTGGCTTTCTGTGTAGTATTTGCAATTGCAATAGGATTTACGAGTCTTACGGATAGGATCCTTCTGATACTCCTGGGTTTGATTCCTCAATATAATAATTCCTTATTCCTCTTGTGAGTCCAAAGAATAATTCTGTCCTGGGAGACAGATCATGTCTCTAAATGTACCGGCAGTTGAGTGTTTGAACTAGAAAGATGAGGAGCACTTACCCAGCCGAGGAGATAGCATGATCACGAAATACAGGGAGTAGTACATGGATTGGTGGTGAACGCTTACACTGGGGCGAGCCTGTCTACATGGCATTCCTCCTGGCATGCCTTTTTTTAAAAAACTGATTTATTTATTTTTACTTGTTTTTGTAGCATGCCTATTATTTCTTGCACGTCTCAGCTTGTTACTTCTGATTTATGGAAGTTTTCCAAGCAGTCTCAGGGTGAGTCACAGTATGGCTGTCAGACAGCAAAAATGTTGATTCTGATGAGCTTTTACCATGAGAAATGGGCTTTAAGAAAGGTGTGTGAATGGGATGATGGAGTGATCACTGCAGCTTCTTGAACTGTTTCAAAATGTACAGGTTGAGAGTGAGGACTGAATTTTTCTAGTCGTGTGTAAAACTTGTGAACTAAAATTAGACCTTTAAGTCCTGCAAGCCCTTTTTCTTTTTGTTCATCTTCAAAAGGATTCTATTGTGGAGAGAACTAAATTGAGTTTCCTCTTCTGTTCTTCATGTCAGCACACATTTTGGGAGTAGTTACAACAGACTTTTTCCCTCTGTTTAAATGCTGAATCTCCAGTTTCTCTGCCAGGTAGCTTTGAAGACCTTGGGCAGGGCGGGGATGTCGCGGAAGTCCTAGGGCCTGCTGCAAGGATTAGTCCCAGTTGCTTGCTTGAGAAATGGACCAACTGTGTCGCGAAGAAGAGCCTGGGTTCTTTCTTGGTTGTGCCCAGGACTGGTTAAAAGCACATGTGCTACTGGAATGTACAGTAATACAGAGCAGCTTTATACGCTCTTCTGATAAAATCATACTACAGCACCTGGTGGCCTAGCGGCTAAATTCCTCACCTTGAATACGCCGGGATTCCATATGGGTGCCAGTTCTAATCCCAGCAGCCCCGCTTCCCATCCAGTTCCTGCATGTGGCCTGGGAAAGCAGTTCAGGATGGCCCAAAGCCTTGAGACCCTGTACCCACATGGGAGACCCGGAAGAGTCTCCTGGCTTCGTATCGGTGCAGCACCAGCCATTGTAGTCACTTGGGGAGTGAATCATCAGACGGAGTATCTTCCTCTCTGTCTCTCTCCTCCTCTCTGTATATCTGCCTTTCCGATAAAAATAAATAACCTTTTTTTTTTAATTGCAAAAATTATACTACACCTCTGTGTTGCTGTCTTTTCTTTCTACAGTGTATGATTTCCTTGATTTTTATATGTTTTGGGTTTCTTCAGTGTTTAATTATACATCATAAAAATATTTTTGTTAGTAGTCTATCCGTGAACCATTTTGTTTCATCAGTCTTTTCTGAATTCCTTTCATTTTTATTTTCCAGTCGTGAACATACGATTGATAAAACTGTAAAGGTGGCAGAAGAGAAAGATGCAGGCAGACTGGCGCTGGGGAGTCGGGGACGTGGGTGTGTGGGCTGGGTGTCAGTGTTGCTTGTAACACTGTAGTGAGTGCAGGCATCCCCACTTCCCTCCCTGCCGGAGTCCAGCTCCAGCTGAGTTCGGAGCTCGAGAAGGGTGCGTGAAGCAGGCGTAGAAAGAAAGAAGAGATGGACCACTACAATTCCAACATCATTGTGGACCACGTGAGAAAGCTGTCTGCTTTATTTATACAGAAGCAGTACACAGTCTTTTTTTTTTTTTTTAAGATTTAGTTTTATTATTTTTTTATTGGAAAGGCAGATATACAGAGAGGAGAGACAGAGAGGAAGATCTTCCGTCCGATGAGTCACTCCCCAAGTGAGCGCAACGGGCCGATACTATGCCGATCCGAAGCCAGGAGCCTCTTCTGGGTCTCCCACGTGGGTGCAGGGTCCCAAAGCTTTGGGCCGTCCTCGACTGCTTTCCCAGGCCACAGGCAGGGAGCTGGAAGGGAAGCAGGGCTGCCGGGATAGAACCGGCGCCCATATGGGATCCCAGGCGTGCAAGGCGAGGACCTTAACCATTGCGCCACCGCGCCGGGCCCCACACAGTCTTTTCTTAGGGCATTTTGACATAGCTTCAAGGGGGCACAATTTACAACAGCTTGAGAGGTGAGTGAGGGAGGACTCCACATTCTTTGCTTATCTCGGCTTGCCAGCCCCTACTTACCTCCCTCAAGTCTGGGTCCCATCCTTGGCGCTGCCTGTGACAACCAGACCCCTACCTTGAATTACGCATGGAAAAAGGTCTGAGACCTTGGTTTATGGGGATTAGGGTATTGGCACCAAAGGTCATTAGGTCTGCAGGATCACACAGTTTGTTAACTAAGCAAGAGTTACAACGACGGAAAGAACTGCAATTAGCAATGAGCCATGTTTACTCCATTTAGGTTTCTGCTCTACAATGGGCAAGTAAATGCTTCCAAAGATAACTCTACAGATAGTTTCACCTTAAGACAGGGCATTATCCATTCTGATGTTGCAGCCAATATTTTCTCAGTAGACGACACATCTTATTCAGTAATACATTCCTACTACAATTCTTATTCTATAACTTATCCATCACTTAATGAGAGAAATACATCAAAAGAGAAAAAACATAAAAATCTAAGACAAAAGTTTCAAACATTAAATCCCTCTACAATTGCAGGTTCTACAACCTCATAAATGATCAAACAATAATCAAAAGTATACATGATGTTAGTAAAGTCACCCTATATTTCCTCTAGTTAAAAAATTATGAAGGCAGCCAAAGCAATTACATTTACTATGTTCTAAAGAGTTGAGAGTTGCAAGGACAGGCTAACCTTTAAGGTCACAGTAAGTATATTTTTGCCATAGCAGGATAACCTTTAGGGTCACAGTAATTATAACAGGATAACCTTTAGGGTCCCAGTAACAGGATAGCTTTTAGGGTCCCAGTAGCTATATTTTTTGCCATAGCAATTTCAACCCATACTCCCATCACTTCCATTAGTTTGTGAAACTCTTATCAGGCCATTTCCCAGAAAGCATGCTAAATATTTGAGCCAGATCTCAGAGCAATGGTGAGGCACACAATAAGGTGTCTGGAAACAGCATGGGCTTATTAATTGTACTCCTGTGCGCAGTTAAAGGCCCACTCACCAAGACATTATCAGTAACATTAACTTTTTAGCTCGTGTTGGTTGTAAAAGCCATCTCACAGGGGCAAACTATGCCTAATAGATTGCAGAATTCTTAGTGGGGTGGTTGAGTGTCCATGCAAACAGGGGGTGAGACTGCAATAAGGTGGTCAGAGAGAAATCCGCTGGGCTCTGCCAAACAGCTGGAAGCTCCCTTGGGCTCTGCCAAGCAGGGGAGCTATTCTCTTCACACCTTCGTGTCATCCATACCTACTGCATGGACCCCAGCACCTCCATACTCAATAGGAAATCTAAAACTATATTTACTCTTTCTTCTGGTGTTTTTTTTGTTTTGTTTTGTTTGTTTTTAAAGATCTAGTTATTTTTGTTGGAAAGCCAGATTTACAGAGAAAAGAAGAGCTGGTTCACTCCCCAAAACGCTGCAGCATCTCTCACATGGGTGCAGGGTCTCAGCTTTCGAGCCATCCTCAGTTGCTTCCTCAGCTAGGCCACAAGCAGGGAGCTGAATGGGAATTCGAGCAGCTGAGACAACAACCAGCACTCCTGTGGGATCCTTCCTGGCGCTTCCAGAGGGAATATTAACCAACTGAGCCATTGCACCAGGCCCTGTGGTGGTTGTTTTAAGATTTTTTTTCTTTGTTTGAAAGGCAGATTTTATTTATAGAGTGAGAAGGAAAGATGAAGTCTTCGTATCTACTGATTCACTTTTCAAATGGCCACAGTGGCCAGAGCTGAGCTGATGCAAAGCGGGGAGCCGGGACGTGAACGCAGGGTCTCAAGGACTTGGGCCATGCTCTGCTGCTTTCCCAGGCCGTTAAACAAAGGGCTGGATTGGTGTTGGAGAAGCAAGGGCAGGAACCAGTGTCCATAGGGATGTCTGTGCCCCAGGGAGGAGGATTAGGCCACTGTGTCATCACACAACCCTTCATTGTTCCTTTTTAGTCTTTGTATTTACTTATTTGGACGGCAATGGTAAATCTTTCGTATGCTGGTTGACTCTCCCCACATGCCCGTAACAGCTGCAGCTGAGCCCAGCTAAAGCCACACTTGGAGCTCTGTCTGCTTCTCCCACACGTGTGGCAGGCACTCAAATGTTTGAGCCATCTGCTGCCTCCCAGTGTGAGCTCTGCCACGGGCCAGATCTGGCCGTCCATCTGTAGGTTCACTCCTCAAGTGTCTGCAACGGCAGAGTGGGCCAGGCTGAAGCCAAGAGCAGAAACTCCATTCAGGTCTCATGTGTGACAGGGACTTAAGTGTTTGAATTCTACGTATTTGTAGTAGAGTGACGTCAACTCCTCAGATAAGTCTTGTGGGATGGCAGGGGGAAGACAGGCAGACAGTAAACCAGTCATGTGAGATGGGGGGCATGTTAAGTAGGTTAGTGGAGAAAGGCCCTGGTTAGGTAATGTTTCAGTGGAGAGCTAATTTAAAACCTGGCTGGGAAAGGACACTCCTCAGGTAAAGAGGAAAACAAGTGAAACTGGCCCAGGAGGAAGTGGGTCCCTATTACTTGAGCAACACAGATGATCCTGTGAAGTGAGTCAGAATGGGAACCCAGCACCGACTTATCTGCTCTAGGTTTACAGTGGAGGGTTTTAAACAAGGAATGACATCTAATTGGGAGGAAAACTGTGGACTTGTTAAGGTTTTTAAAAAAAATTTTCATTCTTTAATTGCAAAAGCAGATATAGAGAGACAAGGAGATACACAAAGATCTTCCATCTGTTGGTTCTCTATGCAAATGGCCACAATGGTCGGAGCTGAGCTGATCTAAAGCCAGGAGTCAGGAACCTCCTTTGGGTCTCCCACATGGGTGCAGGGGCCCAAGGCTTTGGGCCGTCCTCCGTCCTTGACTGCTTTCCCAGGCCACAAGCAGGGAGTTGGAAGCAGCTGGGACATAATCCAGCACTCATGTGGGATCCCAGCAGATGCAAGGCGGGATTTAACCAATATGGCACCAGACCCCAAAACTGTGAGCTTCCAGTTTGGCTCCTTGTTAACTTCTCAGTACTTTTCATTGTTCGATCTTTTCTTGTTATAGATTGTCTATGCTGAAAGGCCTCTTACAGACAACCACAGGTCACTGGCTTCTTATGGCTTGAAGGATGGGGACGTTGTGATTTTACGACAGAAGGAAAGCACAGACCCTCGACCTCCGGTGCAGTTCCCAAGTAAGCATTGCCCGCTGGTTCAGCAGCCCCGGCACAGGCATTAGGAGCCAGCAGAGTGTAGCGGGACAAGAATGAAAATCCCAGCCGTGCCTCTTGCATGCTCTGTGACCCTGGATAAGTTATTCAACTTCTCTGAATCAATGTCCTCTTCTTTAAAAAGTACCATAATTATCCCAACCCATAGAGCCGGGCTGAGAATCGTGCATATAGAACCTTTAGCACGTAGCAGGCTTTCAATAAATGTTAGCTCATGTTATCTGTGATAATTTTCCTTTTCTGTTTATCCTTGACAGGAATTTGAGAGGTGACATGAGCCTATAATTCCTAACTTTTGTTGCTTTGTATCTGGCCTTTAGTAGCTTTTGTAAAGCAGCCAGGACACAAACCAGTGCCCACATGGGATCTTGGGGCGTTAGCCACTAGGCTGTCGTGCTGGGCCCCTCACAGACAGAAGTTTAACCAGCTATGCAAAAATGCTGCCTTGCCTCCAATCCTTCTCCCTTTTTAAAGATTTATTTATTTTTATTAGAAAGTCAGAGTTACAGAGAGAAAGAGAGAAAGATCTTCCGTCCACTGATTCATTTACCAACTAGCTGCCACGCCACAACTGGGCCAATCCAAAGCCAGGAGCCTGGAACTTATTCTGGTTCTTCCATGTGAGTGCAGGGTCCCAAGCCTTTGGCCCATCCTCAGCTGCTTTCCCAGGCCACAGCAGGAAGCTGGGTGGGAAGCAGAGCAGCCAGGACATGAACCGGTGCCCGTATGGGATCCCAGTGCTTCCAAGGTGAGGACTTTAGCCATTAGGCTATCTTGCCAGGCCCAGTCCCTTTTTTTTAAGCAACATCTTTGTTGATATATAATCCTTGTCATACAACTCAACTATTTAAAGGATACAGTGCAGTGTTGTCTAGTATATTTCCCGAGTTGTGTAATCATAACCACAATTGATTTTAGCACATCGTCTTCCCCTTACAGTGAAACACTACCTGTTAGCAGTCATTGTCCATCTCTCCCACTGATCTACTTCGCATATTGATTTGTTTCTGGATGTTTCATATAAGCTGATTCATGTAATGTGGGAACCCTCATATTAGGATTGTATCTCTCCTTCGTTTTGGTATAGTCAGCCTAGGCCAGAGTGTTGAAGCTGGTTTGTACCTTGTGTTTTAATTTAGAGATTTATTTATTTGAAAGGCAGAGTTACAGAGATAGAAAGAACAGGAGCTAAAGATCTTATATCTTCGGGTTAACTCCTCAAATGGCCACAATGACCAGGACTGGGCCAGACCCAAGCCAGGAGCTGAGCGATTCATCCGTTTCTCCCATGTGGCCTTAGGGGCTCAGGCGCTTGAGCCGTCTTCTGCTGCTTTCCCAGGTGCATCAGCAGGGAGCTGATCCAAAGTAGAGCAGCCAGGAGTCCAGCCAGCCCCTGTTGGAACTTCTAAGCATGTGGCAAACTCGGCAGCCTCTGCCATAAGAGCCTATGCTAGTGTCTCCTGATCCTCTGTCCTGTAAAATGGGGGTGCCTGCCATCTGCCCAGTGGGGGATTTGGAGTGAGCGGTGCCAGGCAGTCGGATGTGCACATTGCAAGAACTGTTAGAGTCTCGTGAGCCAGTGTGCTGAATTTGGAGACTGTAATGTACTGTTTGCTTGGTGAGGATGAGCCTTTTCCCCCATCGAGCATCCTGGCGGCCTGTGGCAGCCCAAACAGGGATGTGGCTCCTGAGAGCAGATTCAGCCATCGCCTGGGACACCATCTTCCCACGTGAGCACTGGTTCCAGTCCAGACCTGCTGATGTACCTGGGCAAGCAGTGGAAGGTGATCCAGGTGCTTGGACCCCTGGCACTCAAGTGGGAGATGCCGGTGGGTTTCAGGCTCTGGCTTTGGCCTGACCCAGTTCTGGCCATTGTAAGTGTACCAGCAAATGAAGGATCTCCGCCTGTCTCTTTCCGATTCTGCCTTTCAAATAAATAAAATAGATATTTTGAGTTTAAAAAGGGGACCATACCTAGAATTACATTTACTAAGACTGGCTTTAATTTAAAAAAAAAAATTGTTTTAAGTTGTAATATAAGGAGAAATTTTGGAGTTTCTAGCATTGCCTGCCCTTTGATTCGCTGTCAGACTGCCATTTTCATGTTCGAAGTCTCTGAAAGAGCAAGGGTAAAGCATTTTTCATGGTCACCACTTTGGGCTGTTACACACTACTGATGAGCAAATGTTTTTCGCTGTTTCCTTCAAGCACTTGTTTTTCATGGAGCTGAGTGAACTTTGAGTTGGTTCTTCCCACAGACTTGCCCCGGATCGACTTCAGTAGCATAGCTGTGCCTGGCACATCGAGCTCCCGGCAGCGCCAGCCAGCTGCCGTGAAGCCGTCCCACCTGTCTCCTGGGGAAACATCCTCATCACCTCAGGGCCTGGACAACCCAGCCTTGCTCCGAGACATGTTGCTGGCCAACCCGCATGAGCTGTCGTTGCTGAAGGAGCGCAATCCACCCCTGGCAGAAGCTCTGCTCAGTGGAGATCTCGGTAGGACTGTCCAGCTGACCTGGCTGAAGTGGTTGTGCCATAGCACATGTGAAGAGATCCAGTGGCTGGTAGATACCACCAACTTCCTGGGATGCGGGTCTCCCACGCGGGTGTAGGCTCCCAAGGCTTTGGGCCGTCCTCGACTGCTTTTCCAGGCCACAAGCAGGGAGTCGGATAGGAAGTGGAGCTGCTGAGACACAAACCGGTGCCCATACGGGATCCCGGAGTGTGCAAAGCAGGGACTTTAGCCACTAGGCTACTGTGTCGGGCCCTGGTATTTATTTCTACACTGGATTTACATGACTAAATAGTGTTTGTCTATTTGGAAATGCAGATATGCAGAAGAAGGAGATAACAGAAAGATCTTTCGTCCACTGGTTCACTTCCCAAAGTGGTCATTACGGCTGCAGCTAAGCTAATTTGAAGACAGGAACTAGGAACTTCTTTCAGGTCTCCATGCAAGTGCAGGATCCCGAGGCTATGGGCCTTTGACTGCTTTCCCAGGCTGCAAGCAGGGAGCTGGATGGGAAGTGGTGTAGCCAAGATATGAACTTGTGCCCATATGGGATCCTGGTGGATGCAAGGAGAGCATTTAGTCATTAGGCTATTGTGCCGGGCCTGATTTACTGCCTTCAAGAATTCGAAGTAAATATAATTGCTTGTTTAGTTATCCTTTCTACATGTTTTACAGTTGTGGGTTTTTTTTGTTTGTTTGTTTTTTTTAAGAAATTGCTTGGTGTCGAAAGTATTGATGATGAATCAAAATATAAGTTTGCTTCCTTATCGTTACAGACAGATTTTCCAGAGTCCTGGTGGAGCAGCAACAGGACCGAGCTCGGAGAGAGCAGGAAAGGATTCGTCTGTTTTCTGCTGACCCTTTTGATCTTGAGGCTCAGGCCAAGATAGAAGAAGATATAAGGTAACCTCGGTCTGTTCCTCACAATTTGGTTCAACACTGGTGAAGTGCAGATGCCCAACTTGGACTGTCTCTTCTAAACCAGCAGATGCAGGCATCACTGAAGCAGCGGCAGCATAGCGAGCCCGGGACGGAGCGTGAGCCCTGGTGGGCACTGCGCAGCTCAGATACAGTAACTGCATTCTGTTTTCGTAGACATACTGTGTGCACTGACCAAATCCAGGGATTGGACCATGTCTCTGCCGGTGGGGCCTGCTGCTGCAGTTCTTGTATTTTCCTCACTGAATACGCTGACTAGTCACATTTCAGCTCCTGTTTCCATAATGCAGTGGTTCTCACCTGAGGCTGCATGAAAATTCCTTGAGAAGCTTTAAATCTGCAGTACCAGCATTGTGGTTACCTAAATGAAACCTAACCTGATCGAAATATCCGTTGTCAGATAATGCTTTTTATCTGAAATTGGACTGGGTATTTTGGGTTGTTTGTTTTGTTTTTATTTTATTACTTGGCATATATGATTGCCCCAAGTCATTAATTCATGTTGTATCAGATATTGGTAAATATCACTTAAAGACCACTCACTCATTTAATCTCTCAGGGGAAGCGAGAAGATATTTGTTCTGAACTAGGTTGCCAGTCATCTGTGAGACAGGTCTGGCACCAGTTAAGTTTGTAGAGTAGCGTTATTCAACCTGGGAAACGGGGGTAGAAAGACAACCAAGGCAGTCCTGGAAGAGTAGAAGGAAAATGGAGTGGGTCGTGAGGCTTCTGTTTCCTTCCAGGGGCGGGGTAAGGAAGCAAGGTAACAGATCATTCTTCTTAAGCAGAAAACCTTGTGCCTCCGACAGGTATCTACTCGGAACCCAGAAGAGTCAGAATATCTAGTGTTTTCTCTGGATTTTTGCTGAAAGTTGTGCTTGGGTGGAGTCAATGCAAGATGAGGGGCACAGGGTCACTTTTAGGGTATTTCGAAGTTAAGCAATGTGCAAGCTATTCAGTTACATCCAATGTCTGTAAAGTTGTATTTGCTCTGTTCCACCAGTGATCACATAGTTATTTGGACCCTGAGGTGTTAGCATATTTGCCACAGTAAATTAAACAGGGGTGCCTTTGGTTTCCTGAAAAACGTCACTTTTTTTTTCTTTTTCTCTTTTTTTGCAAAGTGGCTGATAAAGCTATAGTCTCAGTTGAACCTAGAGTCCTGTTACAGAAAGCATGGGCACTGTGGCTTGGGATGAGGGCCAGCAGACACTCTGTAAGGGGTCAGGTCATGAATATTTTAGACCTTGCATGCCGTATGGTTCTTGCCTCACTCACGGCTCTACTGCCGCTATGTGGAAACAGCTGTAGAACATGTGAGTGCTTGATGTCATGTAGAAGCGTTTTTATTCAGACAGATGGTGGGCTGATTTACACTGGGCCTTACCAGGATCTTGACTCCTTTCTCTTACTGTCTCAGTCTTCAGATTAAATTGCCCAGACACTGACCTAGTTTCCATTAATTTGGTAATGCTTGGTGGTATTTTTCCCTCCTTTTTTTTTTTTTTCTGAAAAAGATTGGGAAGATGATAGGGTAAACCAGAACTCATATCTGTATGCTTGTCTCATGTATACGTTAGATACATTAGATTAAGACATGATTTGATGAGCCAAGTGAACTGTGATACAGCTGTGTTCAGTTTCATTGATACATGTTTTATGCATCTGCTCTTGGATGAGTGCTGTTTATGTCTTACACAGTGGCAAGTATCGTTTTTAACAAATGGGAAAACCCAGTCCCGGAGCCAAAGCATCCGGTACAGCAGAAGCCACTGAAAGACTTGACTCTTTTCTGCTGCCAAATTGGGCATCAGAAATGTCCCTTGGCACTCAATAAATCCTCAGTTAAATTTGGAGCATTCAGGAAATCCTAACATTCTACATGGTAATAAAGCATGGTGCCACATTGTAGTCCTGATGTTTCTTCTTTCTGCACTTGTAAAGGGACCAGCCATGTTATTGTATGAGAGATGCTCTGTCAGCCCTGCCTCACTGCCTCCTGCGGAATCACTCATTGCAACATACAGCACCAGTTTCAGTTCCCATTCTTGGCTGCTCTGCTTGGGCACAGGATATTCAAATCTGTTTTTAATATTGTGACTTTGAAACAGGTTTCTGTTCATGGAAATAATGTTAGTGTACCTGGCTTTGGGTTTGTTTCAGGCAACAGAACATTGAGGAAAACATGACGATAGCTATGGAAGAAGCTCCGGAAAGTTTTGGCCAAGTAGTTATGCTTTACATTAACTGCAAAGTGAATGGACATCCTGTGAAGGCCTTTGTTGACTCAGGTGATGTCTCTGTCTTTTGTGCCTTGGGCCCCGCCTTCAACACTTGATGTGATGTGGAGAGGGAAGCGCAGGAGTGCCCTCCTCGAGTGCCCACTGACCGATGCTGTACACTTGCTCCTCTTTTTATTGGAGATAGGTTTATTCTATGGTCTTTTTTTTTTTTAATTTTTGACAATCTTTACATAGTTAATTAGAGTAAAAAGTTTCAAGGGCTACAGGAAAGTGGGTAAGACTATTTATTATTTCCATATTGTTTCCTTCATGTATCTGAGGCAAAGGGGGATATTAAGGGAGAAGCCCCACCCAGTCTTCCCACCCACCCCAGGTCCCAGATGAGGGGCATGCTCTGAGGGTCTTGCTCAAGTGGTTTTGGTAGTTCAACAGTTATGAATTGCTGCCAGTCTCGCCACTCCAAGCATGATGAGGTTGTTGAAGAATCCACTGAATGACATAGTACATGTTAGAGTCTCCGTTTGCCCAGTTTTTCACTGCCAACATATAGCTGAAGTGGTTGGTTGAGTTGTTCTGTCCTCTGTCTTTTCATGGTTAGGATTCTGAATCCGGCAGTTCGATTGGGGAGATCCCAAAAGAAACTTTGCCTGAGGTGTTCCCAGACCAGATTCTTGAATGTGCTAGCAAGTATAAGGCCCGGCACAGTCCATTGCCTTAATCGGCTGGTTGTTGCAATTGCTGGGTTGGTTTTGTTTTCAGCCCTGACTTCCACTGGAACCAATGGGTATTGCAGTCCAGCCTGATTCTACCCAACACACACTCGGCCCTCACACAAACCAGTGGGGGCTGCAGCCTAGTTGGGACGACTCATAATAACCCCCACGAGGCTCGCCCCCTGCCCTGGTTTGCCAGTATGTGTAGCAGACTAGTCCAGTCTGTCCCACATCCCATTCGGCTCTTATACATGTCAATGGGTATTAAAGCCTAGTTCTATCTAACCAACTATTTTGAAATAGTTATTTGTTTTTATTGGATAGTCAAATCTACAGAGAGAAGGAGACAGAGGATCTTCTATCTGCTGGTTCACTCCCCAAGTGGTCACAGCGGCTGGCTGAGCCAATCTGAAGGCAGGAACTGGAGCTCCTTGAGGAGTCGACCTGGGGGAGGAAGGGCACTTTTCTTTCCCTCCTTTCCCTTTTTTTCCTCTGTCTCTCAGATAACAGAAATCCTTTTATTTTTTTAGATAAATGCTACTAAAATGTAAATATTTTTTAAAAGTGAAAGTCTCTTAAGATCTTTTGAACACATGAAGAAATGATTTATTTGAAGAAGGTGATATAAGGAAGAGGGCAGATCAGAAAAGTTTTGTATAATCAAAGATTAACTCAGTTTCCCTGTTTGAAATGAAGTGGTTTGGAAGGGAACAGGGTTTGGGCTAGGCTGATAGCAAAGGTTCCAAGAGGGAAAATCGGAGATAGCAGAATTGCATAGAAGTTACTTACAAATTTGGGACTGAGTTAGCAGAAAGAAGGTTAAAAGAAGCAAAGTTAAAAGTAAACTACTGGAGCTCAGGGGAATGGCTCAGTAGCTAAATCCTTACCTTACAAGCCCTGGGATCACATATGGTGCCAATTTGTGAACCAACTGCTCCACTTCCCATCCAGCTTCCTGCTTGTGGCCTGGGAAAGCAGTAGAAGATGCCCCAAGACCTTGGGACCCTGTAACCATATGGGAGACCCAGAAGAAGCTCCTGGATTCAGACAAATGGGAGATCTGTCTCTCCTCTCCATAAGTCTGCCTTTCTAATAATAATGATAACAAAAACAAGATTTTAAAACTGGGCTTTGTACAGTACAATGTTATAGCCGATGAGGTTTATCCAAGGCACAATTATTGCTAATTGAAAACTTTTCTACACAAAATAGTGAACTAAACCCAGATTTTATGAAGACTTCTAGAAGATATTAGCAGAGCTAGAGAGATTCTAAGTGAGAGTTTTACACTTGTTGGGTTTAAGATAGAAAGCGCAACACACAGCCATGTGGATCTAGAGTTGAAACTGTTAGATGAAAGAGACAGGTTGGTCAGCTGCACGAACTGATGGCAGCTGTCTTCTTGTGATGGTGAGAATATTTTAAATGCCCTCATGTTTAAAAAGAAGAGAGTCTAATTGGGGAAGAGTTTGGACATTTGATTGTTTGGGAAAAGATGGGATATATATTTTTAACTGAGAAGCCATAATGTCCCAAAGTTTGAAATAAAAATAACTTTGTTAAAGTACTCAATGGGCCCAGTGAAAACTGCATTGATTGTGAAGTATTGCCAAACTTCATGTTGCCGTGGGTAGACAGAACAGTCACCGTTTTAACTTTCTAGAAGCCCTTTTCAGATTTTCTTCCTTTTGATAATTAATACATTATAATCTCTCCCTCATTGTCTAGCTGCCACGCTGTGTTTTAGATGCTATTTTATGGAAGTTCAGTTAAAGGCAACAAGGAAACCTGTTAGGTAGTAATGGATCTGGACCAGGCCAAGGTCAGGATTCTGGAATTTCATTCTGGACTGACATGCGGGTGTGATAGGGAGCTAGGTACTACAGCCATCAGCTGCGGCCTCCAGAGGATGTGCTTAAGCAGGAAGCTAGATCAATGATAGAGTCCTGATGCCTGGCTAGTTGATGCTGTGTTTTGTCTTGCCACAGATTGGGTTTTTTTAAATGGTCTGATGTTTCTGTCACTCTGCAGGTGCCCAGATGACTATTATGAGCCAAGCTTGTGCAGAAAGATGTAATATCATGAGATTGGTGGACCGTCGGTGGGCAGGGATTGCCAAAGGAGTGGGGACTCAGAAGATTATTGGAAGGGTGCATCTTGGTGAGTAGGGTAGTAGATTTTTTTAGCCTTTTTTTTTTTTCCTCAGTATGGATTCATCTAATCAAAGAGATTCTGACTCCTTGAAGCTTTAAAATCTGTTCCATCATCATAGGATTTACATGTTTCTGTTGGTTACAAAATAACCAGACTGGGGCCCACACCATGACTCCTGTCTCCCACCTTGTGAAGCTCGCATCCCGTATGGGCACTGGTCCGTGTCCCACCTGTTCCACTTCCAGTCCTGTTCCGTGCTGTTCTGTGCTGGGAACGCATTAATAAAGGATGGCCCAGGGCCTCAGATCAGCTCAGCTCCAGCCCTGTGGTCATTTAGGGACTGAATACAACATCCTCTGTCTATCCTCTGTAAGTCTGCTTTCAAATATATTTTTTTTCTTAATCTTTAGGGAAAAAACCCAAAATAATTAGATTTGTTATGCTCTTCTCATTCCTTCTCCTCAGACATACCCGTTTCAGTTACTTTAGATGATTTATTTTGGCACTGTCTATTCAAAATAAAAAGATTTGGCAACTGTTTACTGGTAGAGTAAATTACTGGTAAGCAAATGCCTTTCAGTGCTGAGCCATCCCCTTGGACGCAATTGCTTTTTTGTCTAGTATTCTTCTCTTTTAGAATTAATGATTGTCTCCCTCCATTTTGATGTGTCACTTGGTCTGCTGTGTGCTGTTCTTCTCTTAACACGTGTTTCATGCTACAGACATTTCCTTCACATAGGTTCAGACACATTTGATATCATGTACAAATCATACGTCTTCCAAACCTGAACTGGTAGTGGTCCGAGCCTGGTTTCAGCTGTATGAGTTTCTACCTTCCCTTACTCCTGTCCTTTTACTCACGCCCCCTTCTTTCTTTCTCTTTTTTTTTTTTTTTTTAATTAATTATTTGGAAGGAAGAGTAAGGGTCAATTTTCTTTTTATTTATTTATTTGAAGATTTATTTTTATTGGAAAGTCAGATATACAGAGAGGAGGAGAGACAAAGAGGAAGATCTTCTGTCCACTCGCTGATTCACTCCCTAAGCGGCCACAAGGGCCAGAGCTGAGCTGATCCGAAGCCAGGAGCCCACATTCTCTTCCAAGTCTCCCACACAGGTGCAGGGTTCCTAAGCTTTGGGCTGTTTTCAACTGCTTTCCCAGGCCACAAGCAGGGAGCTGGATGGAAAGCAGGGCTGCTGGGATTAGAACCCGTGCCCCTATGGGATCCTGCTGTGTGCAAGGTGAGGACTTTAGCCACTAGGCTACCGTGCTGGGCTCATCATGGGTTATCTTAACTGAAAATAGTAGTTAATAATACACCTATGTTCGACTTCTTGAGTTATCACCCACTGCCTGATGGACACTGCCCGCCCCCGTGCTCGTTTGCAACTCGCTGTAATTGGGAGAAGAGCTAGGCCTTGAGCCCAGGCCGTCCACTGAGGGATGTATTCTGAGAAGCCTCTTAATCTTTTTGAACATTTGCGAGGTAGAGAGAGATACAGTCCACTGGTTCATTCCCTATGTGTTTGCAGTCACCTGAAATGGGGCCAAGGTCAGGAGCTGCAAGAATTGGGAACTCAATACAGTTCTTCCATGTAAGTAGCAACACAGCCACTTTAGCTGTCAGCACTGCCTCCCAGTGTGTGAGTTAGTGAGATGCTAGAATCAAGAGTTAAACACAGGGGTAGACTTGATGGTCCCAAGTCTAGACTGGGAGTAGGCCACCACTTGCCGTACTAATAACCCAAGTCAGGGTACTGGATCAGGTCCCGCTGCGCTGCTTCTGATCTAGCTCTCCTTCAGTGTGGCTGGGAAAGCAGCAGAAGATGGTCAAAGTACTGGAGTTCCTAGCACCCACGTGGGAGACCCAGATGGGGTTCCAGACTCCAAGTTTAAGTTGGGACCATCCCTGGGCATTTGGGGAGTGAGGTAGTAGACAGAAGATCTCTGTCTCTCAGTCTTGGTCTCTTTAACTTTCAGAGAAGCAAATCCTAAACTGGATACACAAAAAATGAGGCAGTGCTATATGAGTCATGAGCATCTTTACTGCTAGGCTAAATGCCTGGTACCTGAACTTGTTAGTTTTAATGTGTTTTCCTCACCAACTGGGCTTGAGTCCTAACGGCATGATCTGTGAAGTCAGGAGGTCTCACTGGATCCACTTTATGTGTTAACAGCTTCATTAGCTCTCACACTGGTCATTTGTTTTACCAGATTTTCCTGCTTGACTCGCCTATTTGCCTGCCTTGCCTTGGCTCCAGCAGACTGCAGGAAGCCAAGGCGTGGGTGGTGGATGCCAGGCTCACCTGGGGCTTTGCAGCCAGCATCGGGGTAACCTCTTCCCTGTCTGTGCTTCAGCTCAGGTGCAGATAGAAGGAGATTTCCTTGCGTGTTCCTTCTCTATCCTTGAGGAGCAGCCCATGGACATGCTCTTGGGACTGGACATGCTTAAACGGCATCAGGTAAGTAGCAGCTGCATTTCAGTTTTGCATCTGCTTTTTGTGTGTCATGTGGTTATTTTCAGATATCTGTTGGTTTCATATACAGGAAAACCAAGAATCTTGAGTTGCCAAAATTGGAAATATCTTTAACTATTTTTATACAAAGGTTGACATGATATTTCATAAAAATAAAAGGTATTGTACAATTTCTGTGAATCTGTTAAAATTCTGTTTTAACCTTATAATGAACAAGTGACTTCCTTTTGTAAATTTAAAGATTCTGGTTAGAATTCATGCAGTGTTTTAATCATTTATTGCAAGTGTAAATTATTTAAATCCTCAGAATTTTTTAAAGATTTAATTGTTTATTCTTAAACATTTATATATTATTTTTATTGGAAAGGCAGATATACAGAGAGGAGGGGAGTTTTTGGTCTGTTTGTTTTATGTAATTTGAAAGGCATGGTTATAGAGATCTGTCTGTTGCTTCACCTCCCTGAAGGTCAAATTTTACCAGGGTTAGGCCTGACCCATGCCGAGAATCAGGAGTTCCTTCTGGGTCTCCCACATGGATTCAGGGACCAGGCACTTGGGCCTCTTCCCCTGCTTTTTGTAGGCACATTAAGGAGACCCTGACAGGAAGTGGACAGCAAGGACTTGAAGCAACATGCGTGTGGGACACTGAAGTTGGCTTTAGCTGGCCCTGCAAGCTGAAATTATTTTCCCAAACAATATTTGCCTGTGTCAGTATTGTTTTTTATAAGTACAGTGTTCAGTTGAGACTGTGGTCTTTCCACATGACATTTGTTAGGCCACAGTACCCACTGGCACATGCAAGAGCCAGAATAATTGTGGGCCAGCTTGTCGCTGTCCTGTGGGCATGGTGCTGTCCTGCAGCGATGGACTTGGTGCACGGAGCCAATAATAACAGGTGTGGACTCTGACTGATGGTCAAAAGCAGAAATTTATTAGTGGCATCAGACTTTACACTGAGGGTCATGTGGGATAAGGGAGGAAGTATTGAGCTTATCAACAAAACCCATCAACAGTTTCTATGCTTTTGTTTGGAACTCCTTTTGTCTTGTATATTCCACCAAGTGTTCTCACTCATTCCTATGCTGTCCACTCAACTGTTCTCATACAAATGAAGCCAATCAGGTATAGAAAAGGTAGCCATTTGGTTGTTCTCATGCAAAGGATAGCACACAAAAGGCACCCATTCAGTTGTTTTCATACAAATATCCAATCAACTATAATCCTGTGCTCCTTGACCTTCTAGGGTCACAATGTCCTCCTACAACATTTTATGTACTGTTGTTCTTTTGCTTCTTCTTTCTCAGTGTTCCATTGATCTCAAGAAAAATGTCCTGGTGATTGGCACCACTGGCTCACAAACCACCTTCCTTCCAGAAGCAGAGCTACCAGAGTGTGCTCGGTTGGCGTATGGGGCTGTACGGCCAGAGGAGATTGCAGACCAAGAATTAGCAGAAGCCATTAGAAAATCAGCAGAGGATGCAGGTAATAGGAGTGACTGGAGTCTGACTGTTGCTCATGAACCAAGGAAGCACTTCAGAGGGGTCTCACCATCCAGGCGTAGACTATTAACATTTGTCTTACTGCTTCCTCCTGCTTCTTCCTTCAGTGAGCAGGTGCAGTGTTTCCGCAGGTCAGGAGCATCTTGCTGTGTGCAGCAGCACTGCAGTTACTTGGTTGGATTGTTTGGTTGGCTTCCTTTTTTTCCCTAATGGGAGTTGTAATACTGAACCCGCACTTTTATTTTCAGCCGTGTTCCCCTAAAAAATTTTTCCTTTTCATATGCCCATTTATTTTGGAGAACAGCATTGTCCCTGTGATGACAACACAGCCCTGACTTTTTAAATATTTTCTGAAAATGCTGCCACCGAAGGACAGAACTCACCAAAGGTGGGCAGCGTGACTGGCCTTTGGTCAGAGTGCACGGTTTCATGTCCTTCTTGGTCACAATGTGTGCTTGAGCCCTACCGAAGCTAGGTATCAACTACTAAAGTAAAGCTACCTTATCTTTTTTTCCTGTGGATAAAAGGTGCATGGTTGTAGCCTGTTCTAAGATGGAGCCAAGTTTTCTGGGTGATGTAAGGCAGTGCAGTCTGTGTTTAACAGTCCCCATCTGTTACACAACAGTGACTCTAGGATGTGTTAACTTTTTGTGTTTTTTTCTTAATTTCATAATTAATTGGAAGTGTGAAAAGTTTTGAGTTTTTTTTTTTTTTTTAAGATTTATTTACTTTTATTGGAAAGGCAGATATACAGAGAGGAGGAGAGACAGAGAGAAAGATCTTCCATCCAATGGTTCACTCCCCAAGCAGCTGCAACAGCTAGAGCTGAGCTAATCTGAAGCCAGGAACCTCCTCTGGTCTCCCATGCGGATGCAAGGTCCCAAAGCTCTGGGCTGTGCTCAACTGCTTTCCCAGGCCACAGGCAGGAAGCTGGAAGGGAAGCTGTGCCGCCAGGATTAGAACTGGTTCCTGTATGGGATCCTGGTGCATTCAAGGCGAGGATTTTAGCCGCTGTGCTATCACACCAGGCCCAGTTTGAGTTATCCTTAAAGTTTTGGGCTGAAGTTATTCATTAGTGTGATAGATTCCACACGTTGCTTTTCCGTTGCAGTGGAGTTTATTAGAGTTAACAATTTGAACCCTAGATAAAAGGGAAAGAACATTAGCAGCAGCTCAGGCGAGCAGCCTTGAACCTGGTTAGAATGGGTGGGGGAAGCAGATGGAGCTTCCCAAGCTGACCCTGTGCTACTCCCATCCATGAGCTTCTGTCTCTGTTTTACATATGAAATATGGTTTGAGTTGTGATTCTTATGTTTGTTGCAAGGGCAAGAAGACGCTAACGGTAGTTTTGATCTTTGCAGCAAGTCGTGCCTGAGTGAATTTGGCATATATACTCATGTTTTATGTTTTCAGAGTAGCTTTTCATGCAACATGTATGCTGTGTGTTAATGTTGCCATTTTGTGAAATGTTTCCCCCTTGTTTTTCATTTTAAATTTCATTTCCACAGTAACAGTGGTGCTAGCAAGGTGGTCTGGCCTTCTCACCACAGGTGCGCTGTTTGAGTGATTGCCTTTTTTTTATTTATTTGTTTATTCATTTTTTATTATTGGAAAGGCAGATGCACAAAGAGGAAGAGAGACAGAGAGAAAGATCTTCCATCCGATGATTTACTCCCCAAGTGACCGCAATGGCCAGTGCTGTGCTGATCCAAAGCCAGAATCCAGGAACAACTTCCAGGTCTCCCACACAGGTGCAAAGTCCCAAGGCTTTGGGCTGTCCTCCACTGCTTTCCCAGGCCACAAGCAGGGAGCTGGATGGGAAACAGGGGCTCAAGGATTAGAACCAGCACCCATATGGGATCCCGGTGCGTTTAAGGCGAGGACTTTAGCCACTAGGCCACGCCACTGGGCCCCCAAATTGCATTATTTTGATAGACAGACTGGGAAGCGCTAGCAGGTACTAGGTATTTTCAAACTCAGTGATGAAGATATGTCAATAACGGATTAAAAGGCAAGGCTTTTCCCCAAGTGAAAATCCAGTGCTAACATAGATGGCCTGTGCTGAGTTTTGAAGTAACTAACTGTGACATCAAATCCTGTTTCTGCTTTCAGTATCATTAAAATCACAACACTGTGGGTAACCGTTTCTTTGGTTACTTTACATCAGAATATCTCATCTTTTCTTCAATTGAGAGATTAGCCATTACATCTGATCCACTTTTTGAAATCTGGTTATTGTAAGAGAGGTAAAGCAGGAAAGTATTTAGGCAGATTTGGTTTGTTTCACTCTCAAAATGAATCTCAACTGAGAAATAAATTTGAAAAGTGACTGTTCCATGTGTTTGCTCACTTTTATTCCTTAAGATTTCACCTCTAATTCCAGTTGATGGGTCTACTTTTCTCGTCTAGCCCATGTTTGTTCATGAATTCTATGTATTGAATGTAAAATTGTTTGTTTTTTCAAGTTCTGTTAAAAATTTGCTAAGCATGATGTAGTCATATGTATTGTGAGAAGCTACTAGCAAATCTTGCAGATGTCCAGTCTACAGGAACATTCCCCAACTACCAGTTCGTGATTTTAAAATTGGCAAAGGAGTGGAAACTATAACCCTGCATGCTGTGTGGTTTGCGTTGTTAACCCGAGTTTGCTTGTCTGTTTCCTAATTCACACAGAGCGTCAGAAGCCGTGATGCATGTAGTGTGTGTGTGCTGCAGCTGGAGGGGGCCCCGACCAGGTATTTATAGACGCCGTGGTAAGCCTTCCGTCAGTGTCTTCGGCAACTTCTGTATTGCCAGTCTTGGAGCATGCTTCCGTCATGCATCTCACCTCATGCATTTTGATTACAGCCAGCCTGTGTGTACGTTTGTATGTTGGCAAATGTGTGAGAATAGGTTTGTGTTCAAAATCCTGTGAATTATTAGAGTAGTCAAGGAGGCCAGGGGATTTCAGTAAAAATCATTTCTGTTATCCTTGTCACATCAATTTGAGATAGCAAATCAAAAATATTGGTATCACAGTCCTTTGTTGTTGGAAGTAACTTTTTAAAAATGAATTTTATGAATCGCTTTTCTGAGAAAAGGAAAGCTCTTTATCAGATTGTTATGTGTGGCCACCTGGAATTCTAGGGATAGGGCATTTTCTCTGCGTTGAGGAAGCCATGGCTCTGTGTCCATCGTCATAGAGCTATAACATGCAAGTCTTACCTTCTGTTCTTGCATCAGCGCCTGAGTCTTTGGCTTGCCCTGTATTCCTCCACAGAAGACACCTGTACTCCATTTCCCTGTGGTGTCCATGTGACAGCCTGGCCGCGTTGGTTGAGAGATCAGCAGGGAGAGTTATCTATTACACTGGCCAGCTTAAATTTTCTAGGTGCCTGCAGGCTGGTTGTAATAAGATGCATAGCACTTGATTTCTTCTGTCTCTTTGTCCTGGTAAGGATGGGTTGAAGCAGATCAAGATTCGTTTTTCTTGATACCCATTGTTCTCATCCTCTTCTGTTGCCATGTAGTTATGACCCAGTCCTCCCCTACATTTAGAACTTAGGCCAGTGAAACTGACCATCTCTGCCTCAGGAGGCCTGATGCTGTTTTCCTAGTGAGTACAAAATCCATCGAAGGCCTCAGGTACCTGGACCTCATCTGGTTGTTTATATCAGTGGCATAGCAGTGCCATACAGCCTTTATCATCCCTTTCAGGTGTCCAGTATGGACATTGCACCACAATGTGTGTGTGTGTGTGTGTTTTTTTTTTTTTTCCTGTTAGCGTAAGCTGAAGTCTTAGAGACTGATAATATTCAATCTATCTTTAACAAAGACAAATACTGTTTTCCTGCTTATTGCTGAACTATAGGGTTAGGGGCACAGTGCTTTATCATCTCATACAGCTAACCAGGGTTTGATCAGAATGATTTAAAGCTATTTGAATTACAAACTGGATTGCTTTGTGGCTTAATAAAAGTTAAGGACTCACATTGGATGCTAAGATTTGACCCAAAGCCGTTGAGTTGCCCCATGCAACAACTATGTTGTAAGGCCATTTTTTCCTGCCAGCGTTTTGACTTTTTAAAAATTTTTATTTTCATTTTATTCAAAAAGTATACATAGATAATTTCTCCTTCTGCTGGGAGCAAAATCCCTGAAACAACCTAGCTTGGACTAGGCCAAGGGGTCCAGAGCTCCAGGTGGGTCTACCCACCTGGTTGACAGGCGTGAACATTAGCGTCAAGTTGGATTGGCAGCAGAGGAGCTGGGACTTGAACCTGACATTCTGTGTCAAAACTCACCACTGCTTTGTAGTTAGATCTGCCGTTTACTTAGAGGTGACTTTTCACTGGGTTAATGGAAAAAAGAAATTGGAATTAATGTTTTAAGTGATTGTTAGCTGTTCATACTGAGCTGATTTTTAGGCCTGCCACCTTATTTGAGTGGTCATTAATTCATAATGAACTTATTCATTGCCTTTAAAAAACTCTCTTACCCTACCAAGTTTCCTGAAAGTATATAACTTATTCTTAATGTAGCACTATTACTGTGGTGATGAATAATCCTTTATCTATCTGGAGACAGAGCCCTGCAATTCACTGGTTCACTGGTTTAGGCTAGACAAAAGCCAGGAGCCTGAAACTCAATATAGATATCTGTTGTGTGACAGCGACCTAATAACCATGTGAACCTCCTAGGGTACACATGAACAGGAAGTGGAGTAGCTGGGGTTCGAAACCCATGGACACCCTTGTGGCATTTTAACTGCTAGAGCAAATGCCTGCCTCCTGGGTATCTTTAAAGATTTATTTATTTTTATTGGAAAGTCAGGTATACAGAGAGGAGGAGAGACAGGAAGATCCTCCATCTGTTGATTCACTCCTGAGGTGGCCACAATTGCAAACTGAGCTGATCCAAAGACAGGAACCTGGAAACTCTTCTGGTTCTCCCACGTGGGTGCAGGGTCCCAAGGCTTTGGGCTGTCCTCAACTGCTTTCCCAGGCCACAGGCAGGGAGCTGGATGAGAAGAGGGGCTGCTGGCATACAAACTGGCACCCATATTGAGATCCCGGTGTGTGCAAGGTGAGGACTGTGCCAGGTCCTATGTAATTCTCAAATTCTAGTTATAAATGTCTCATCCATAATTCCAGTGTTCACTTAAAAAATACAAAAAATATATTGATATTTTAATCTACTGCAAAGATTTTCAAGACTTTTTGTATGCTTACAAGTTACCCAAGGAGTTTATTGAAAATGGAATGTCTCAGATTTACTCCCAAGGGTTGTTTTCAGAGTCTGCATGCTTACCATCCTGCAAGTGGTGGAGAAAGCTCTACTGGAGGAGCATTAGCCTATAGTTCTAGACTCAGAGGTCAGAAGTCCCCAAAATGTTTTGTAGTTCTGAGTGCTAACCCAGCCATGTGAATGTGTATTAATGTACTTGATCATACTGAATTACACCGTGCGTGTTTTACTCAGAACATGTCTGCCTCTATAATATTAAAGCATCTGTCACAGTGAAACATAATTCTTCTATATGTTTAATAGTCTCTGTGCGAAGCCTGGGATTGGAGGACCTGACTTTATTTTGGCCTTTTTAGAGTTGTCTCCCCTGATCATTTCGTGACCTTTTTAATGTGCTGATTAATCTTCTCCCTTTCCCTTTTGTTCCATATAGAGAAAAATGGTAAAGAATCTACCTCAATGGGAATGTCATCCTTACCAACTTTAGATGGATTTAATCGCCCAGCCCGTTCTGCAGGCCAGAGTCCTGAGATTGGTCAGCCCACGAGTCTTGCACCCTCTGTGTCTGCTCCAGACTGCCCTCTGGAGCCAGGGAACCCAGATGGCATCGAACCTAAAGCTGTGCCGGCTTGGGAAGCTTCAGCTGAGTTTCAGATGAACTCTAAGAATAAAGACCATTTTCCTGTCCAGGATCATTCTGGGCATGCTTCTTCAGCAGACCAGAGTTCAGTTATGCCTGCACAGAATTCATCCGAAGCAGCAGCTGTTGGGAGAAATCTGGAGGTATCTGCTGATACCCAGGGCCTCAGATGTCATCTCCACACACGACAGGAAGCTCATTTGTCCCTCACAACTACCCGGACGTTTTTAGGTTCTAAGGGTTGGCATCCAGAGAATCAGAACCTTAGTCCAGTAAACGACCTCCAGCACCACCAGGAACCAGAGAATCAACAGTTTGAGGTCGCACATCAGAATGCTCCATGTGACAGGGGGAACCTTGAGCTTCCTGGGGAAAGGCAGCAGAAGCAAGAAGCTGCCAATGTGGAAACCACGATGAAAGGAGTTGAGCTGCAGCAGGTGGATCTTCCAGATACAGGGGAGAGTTTTCTACCTTCAGAATGCTTTGGCCACTCAAATTCAGAAACAATTATGGAAATAGATATAGTTGAACAGTCCCTAGTTACTGTACTTAATTCCACACACAGTCAGAATGCCAATGTCCGAAATGTTAGTGCATCTGATCTTGCTTTAGATAATCCCTTGATGGAAGTAGAGTTATCAAAGTGTAACCCTTCATCTGAAATGCTGAATAATTCCTTTTCCATTCAGGATTTAGAGCCCCCAGAAGGTAATGTTGAAATGTCTGGAACACATAAAGAATGTGGGAGGTGTGCCCCCTCCTCCACTGTCTGTGACCACAGTCAACCCTCTTTGGAGTCCACAGAAGAATCTTGTTCGTCTGTAACGACAGCCTTGAAAGAACTTCATGAGCTTTTGGTCATTAGTAGTAAGCCAGCTTCAGAAACTACATTTGAAGAGGTTGTATGTCAATCAGAGAGAACAGCTGAAGGGCAAACGGGTATTGATGGCCTTTCTGAAAGATGGACACAAAACGAGCATCTTAGATGCCAGGATGAAGAGAGTCCACAAATCTTGCATGAGACCATATCTGTGTCAGGGAAGACAGAAAAATTAACAGGCACTTCACCTGGTGCTGGAATAGAAGATAGAGAAAATACTAACTTCCAGGGTCTAGGTGGTGGCCTGTCAGCTGATGAAGGTGACCCCAAATCTAGGAAATCAGTAGGTGAGAACAGGTCTGTTACTTTAACCTCACCTGAAACGTTTACTCAGTTAGACTGCACCGCGAGTATAGGAATCACAGGTGAGGAGGATACACCCAGTCAGACTTGCGAGCAAGCCAAGGCTTTGCCATCCAGTTTTGTGTTGGTTAAAGACTTGTGTCAGGGCATACAGAATCCAATAACAAACAGGCCTGAAACCAGAGAAAATGTGTGTCCTGAAGCTGCAAGACCAGTTTTTGATTTTGACTCACCTACCAGCCATTCATCAGCAGGTCCCGCCGTTCTTCCTCCATTCGTTTTTCCTGCTGCGGATATTGACCGCATTCTCCGTGCTGGCTTTACTTTGCAGGAAGCCCTTGGGGCTTTGCATCGAGTGGGTGGAAATGCTGACCTTGCACTTCTTGTTTTGCTAGCAAAGAACATTGTAGTCCCCACCTAACTGTGGAAAGTGGGCTGAACCATACTCCATTCCCTGGAAAAATGCTCTTTCTATACACACATGCACACACACACAGACACATACTCTGTCTCCCCCGCTTTCACACTCACCACATACACAATATATGTAGAAACCTGCAAACAGATTGTTGAGCCAGATTTTTTTTTTAAGATTTTTTTTCAGCCAAAGTAATTTATGCTCTCTGATGAATTTGTCTCTTCTACTTGTTAAAATTTGAATCTTTTTAAATGTATTGGCAGTATGTGCATACAGAAGCTTTTTATTCTCATTAAGATGATGTGTTCTGGAATAAAATGGATGGTTTTGTGTATAGCACACCATTTTAGAATGAGAGTGAATGCTTTGAAAGGCAGAAGCCATAAGAAATCTCACCACGCATGCAGCTGAAAACACCGCTTGTGTTTCTGTGCTGTAGGCAAGGTATGACTTTTTGACTCAGTCACCTACTCTGATGTTTGGAATTATATCCAGTGTTCTGTGTATTATGATTCATCAATTATTGCAAGAAGTTGAACAATAATTGAATAATATCTCCTAGCGTGATTTTTTAATTTGCTGCTTAGAATTTTAACAGGGCGAGGGGGGGGCTTCAATTTCAGGTACTTTTTGCATCGTAGGCTGCCGCATGGACTGATTGCCAAATACCTTTTTTTTATCTTGAGTGGGGTATCGTGGGGGAATTAATTTTAGAGTGAAACATGGTGCTACCCTGATTCAACAGGAGGAAGGGGGGAGACCTGTCGCTGCATTCCCAAACTTCAAGAACTGTGAGTGAAAGATAATGGCCGAGACACTGAAATTCATTGGAGGAGACTGAGTTTGCTAACATCTCACTGAGGACACCTCAAACCTTAATGACTAATAGTGAACTGAAGTTAATTGCCAGCAGCTTATTTGCTTTCCGAACTCATCTAGGAAGTTCTTCACAATCTCCCTGTGAGCTGTCACTGGAAGTGAAGCACTGAAGCATGATAGCCATGTCACTGATTCATCTTGGTTTTTGTAATGGCCAATCCATTTGGTGAGTGACCTTCATGGCAGTGGAACTAGTTTTGGACTCAAGTGGCCTTGGTAGAGTTTTCTCATCCCTTTTTTCCTCAGGAGTTTCTTTTTAAGCAAGATTCATCATATTTGTGTTTACCATGTCAAGTTAGAGTGGGGCATAATGCATAGTATTTATTGTGGCCTTTTTTTATACAAGGACTAGCCCTTGGAAATCCTTTGTCCTGGGGGCCCCACTGTGCAATAATCGTACTGGATAGATTTTAGGTGATTTTTTCCTGAAAAATAAACTCTCCTAGATAGCTAGTAAAAATCTGAAACCTGCGTTCTGAGAATAGGAATTTCTGATTGCAGGTTATAGTTTGCAGCATATCTGGAACAGACTTTGGAAGAGTGATTTCTGAATTTAAATGAATTTGTCTAATTCAAGTCATTGAGCACAGTTCCAACGGAGGCTCGTATCTCAGGAGTTTGTGAAATTTTTACTTTAGGCGCTCATAGGAGCTTTTCTCTGTCACCCGTTCCAGTTTGTTTCTTTTTGTGTGAATGTTGGCACGTGTGCTGTGAGAGACTTCAGTGTGTGACAGGAAGGCCCTTTATTGTCACACGAAGTTAGGAACAGGTTGAGGGAAGGAGCTGCTGTTTTCTGCTTCCCAGAGCACGTTCAACAGCTCTGCTAGGTTGTCTTCAAATGTTCTTTTAGACAATCACCCGTGGGAGTCCCTTTTGCCTGTCCTACACCAAAGATAGAAGGTGCGCTAGGAAACTACTTCTAGGATTTCTGTCAACCGATTCTTAGAACTGTGATTGTAATTAAGTAGTTGGTGCTATGATTGAAGCAAAGTCTAGTAGCAGTGCAGTGAGGCCCTGTGTTGGCTTCCTGGGTGGTGGTCTGGGTGTTTTGACCTTTTATTTAAAAAATATGTATATTTGGAGTCGTGGGGTGGGGAGGGGTGGGCAGCTAGAGAAAATTACCTGGGAGAGTGACTGCTCCCGAGGGGCCACCTGTGTGTACAGAGGCCTCACTGTGTGAGCAGAACAGACTTCGGCATTCTGTTCGACAGCATGACCAGAGTGTTCACAAAGTGGAGAATTGGGAGGAAGTCCCAGTATTGGTCTGGAGAAGATTGCATTACAATAGCTTTTCATGTGTTTATCTGTGTTTTTTAGGAGAAAGTTGAATAGGCCTTTAGTACACATATTCTTGATAGGGATACTATGTGCTTAACCCATTTGCCATATTTTCATCTTTATTTTTAAACTGTGTAATTGCTTTTAATTTTTAAAATTTAAACTTTCTGTCAATTTTTGTAAAAATAAAGTTGACATTGTTAGGATTCTTAATGACTGAAACTTAGCAGTTCTAGAACACAAAATATTAAGGAGCATTATACTAGTCACTGGTCAGTTTTATTCAGCGATTAGCACTTTAAGATCTCCAGAAATGCAGAAATTACAGATGAACTTCTAAGACGAGATCAGATCAATTCCTGTTTGTCAAGAGACGTGGTAAGAGCCAGTCGTCACCAGTGCTGGACAACTCCGTCGCCATAACCAGAAGTGGCAGTTCTGTGGTCAGCATGCCCCACCACGAGGGCCTCTGTCATCACTGAGGAGGGGGCGGGGAAGACTGGCCTGCAGTGTGTTCCTGTGATCTCGGCTATTCCTGGGCCATTTGTGCTTTCCAGTGACACCTCACAGGCCTGTGCACAGCCAGTAACCTTCAGCCCTTCTCTGGGCATTAGCCATTAATGTGAAGAAGAGCTGCTGACGGGGAAAGCTGGGTAGGTGTTAAGCATGCATATTCCAACTCGTACTCCACCACCTGTGGCTCTTTCTAGAGCATGAAACAAGAGACTTGGTGTCACTGATTCTAGCACGAGTGAATGTGCAGCCCTCCTGTCCTTCCCTGGCAAGTTTCCCCTCTAATGAAAGCCATGCACAAATATAGTCGGTTTAACTTGTTAGATCAAATCTATATAAACTCATGTCTGCATAAATACAAGTGTTAAACTCATACCTGTAGTTGATGAGTCATTTACACCTAATTTTTCATAGATGAAAAGGTGAGACATTTTTATACCTGCAGACATTAACATCATGGTGATGTTTATCCCACTGTATCTGTAACGGAGTACCTTGCAGGAGAGTAGTTAACTGCGTTCTGCTGGGCTACCTGGTGAGGGTCTGTGGGGTAACCATACCTCAGTACATCATAAGGGAAGCTAACCAAACTGGAAGTACCTGCCAAAAAGCCAAACTCCTCAGAAATTACTGGCTTTGTATAGATGATAACGAAATCAAAAGTTTCTCTTCTTAGAAGGTGAATGTTACCTTTCATTTTCTGTCTAAAAATATAGCAATGTCAGTTCCTCATAACAATAAAGCTTACTGCAAGACCGCCCTTGAGAACTGGAAATGGGTTGTAGGCCTTGGTTGTTGCTCTAGTTGTGCGTAGGAATCCATTGAATAAACTGAGGAACACGGGTGAACCTTTGAGGGACCTGCTTTTCTTTTGTGCCTTATTTTCTCTGGCTAGCAGAGGTATCAAATTGTCATGAGGAATGGAAGTGGTGCTGTGTGTCAGGAGACGATAGCCCTCCTGACAGGGGCATGCAGAGTGGCCCTACAGAAGGTTCACCCCGAATGGATTGAGATTGACCCTGCATCAAGTCATTAGATGATTTTTTTCAGATATGATTTCAATAGGGGTTTTTGCATTACACATGCCAAAAATGGTTTTTAGGTGTTCTATTATGTTTTTTGTTGTGCTGTCAAGTGTTTTTGATGACTAAAGGAGAGAAAAAAAAAACCCAGGAAGTTGGGCTATGCAGTGTGAGTCTGAACAAAGGCTCATTGCTGCTACTTTAATTAGTTCATCAGACACTGAGAGCCTGTGCCAGGCACCATGAACTCTAGTGTCACCAGCTTGGAATCCTGTCCCCACGAAGCTTTCAGTCTAGTAGGGAAACATGAAATGCATTTGAGCTTCAGGAACTTTTTAGTATGCTCTTAATTTAAAAAGTTGATTGGCTCCCGTTCAGAGCAGGCTTACAGTGGAATCAAATGCTGCAAGTCTAAGCTGAGAAAACCTGGAGACATTAGATACTGGGGAGTTTGTTATGCCAGGGAAGATGGCTCTGGCTGTGTGCTGTGACAGCCAATGGCTCCATCAGTAGCCCTTCAGGGCAGAGTAGAGGACTTGATTCTGCAGGATATGCTATTTGGAAATAGTGTGTCAGAGCAGCTACAGTAGCAAAGCAGGGGTTGTGGGACTGGATGGTGGGCTGCATCCTTTAACCCATCATACTGTTGAAACCCTGAAGCATACAAGTAGCATTTCCAGATGCCAGTAGTGATGTCTAAAGTTTACACTTTGGAAGGAAACATTTCACTAATGAGTTGATGGTTTTGTTGTGGGCTGTGGGGCTTGTGTAGTGAGAGGATACAGTTTCAGGTACCATACTGTGGAACAAAACCACCAAGTGGCTGAGGCATAGAAATTAGTTTCTTCTGCCTGAAGAAGGTGCAGCAATCTAGAAGACCAGAACAGGTTTGGGCATGGAATAGAAAATCAGTTTTACAGAACTCTTATGTGTATACCATCAGAAGTTTGCATTAGTGCATTTGGGAAGGCTATTTCTTTTTCCCATGGGAGATACTTCTGCCCACTGGAGCTGGCTTTGCTGTGTTGAGTGAATGCGTCTGTGGCCTAGAAAGGGAGCCCTGCTCCTGCTCAGGTACCCTGAGGCTGCCTGCACCACTTGTTCCTTCCCTGGATGCTCCATCTGAAACCTTTGCATTTGATTGGTTAAATTTCCACCCTTCACACCCCCTGAACATCCTTTTGAAGTTGTTCAATCTATTGATAAAATGCCTGGAGCAGTTCAACCTATTGATTTCCTTCCCTCCCACCCCCAACTGTGCACTTAAAATCAAATGCATTTTCTCATTTTTAATTCCAAATTGCATTTTCATGGCATTTTGGGTTGATAAATTTTGCACTCAAGAAAGGTTTGTTTACCAGTTCTGTAGCCATATCTGGCAAATCTTAACAAATAGAAGCTCATCGTTTCTTTCCTTACTTGTTCTTGCAGTGGCTTGTATATTGCAAGATAGTCCTGGCTTTTATTCTACTGCGTCTTACGTAAAGAACAAAGCTGATAGGCACAGTAGGCTTGCCAGTGGTGCCATCTCTACCATTTGCTTTGGTTTTAAGAGTTGGAGGAACTGAAACCGTAAGGGAACCGAACTCAGGAATCCCACAGTTGGTTGCATTGTGCCGTTGGTTTAGAGGCTGAACATAGGACCGGTCTGCAGCTGAGTGGACTAGATGTATGTGGATTTGAATTTTGTCACATACTGAAATGTAAGTCGGCCTAAATAATCAAAAGACTTTATTTTATTTTTCTTTTTTTAATAGGAACTTTCTGAAGAAAAAGTGGTGTGTAAAATATTTGATATTTAAGACAATAAAGTTTTTATCAAGACTTCTGTTTGACCAGTGTCTTTTAAAATGAGGTTATTACTTGACCCTGGGCCGTGTGGTCCCTGGACCCCAGAACACATGGACATCAGAGCCATTAACTTTTCAGATAACCATGACCAGAGGACAGCTATCCACGGACACAGCGGGTAGGGGTTTGTAATTCTGCTACTGTAGTTGGAGTACAGTAATGGAAATTACACTGACCATTAAATATGTGCCAAAAGACCAGCTCTGGGGCTAAGCTGCTCGGCTTGTGTGATAGGATATATTTGATGACCTTCCCATGCCTATGTGCTCATTGGTGAAATGGGTGGTTGAGAGATTGAACAAGTTAATACATGTGAGAATTTAGCAGTTCAATGATTGATATACAGAGAGGACTAGAAACAGGAAGATATTCCGTCCGATTATTGACTCATTTCCAAAGTGATCGCAACAGCTGGTGCTGCGCTGACCCGAAGCCAGGAGCCAGGAACTTCGTCCAGGTCTCCCATGTGGGTGCAGGGTCCCAAGGCTTTGGGCCGTCCTCAACTGTTTTTCCAGGGAGCTGGATGGGAAGTGGAACTGCCAGGATTAGGACAGGTGCCCATATGGGATCCCAGCGCATTCAAAGTAAGAACTTTAGCAGCTAGGCCACCGCACCGGTATCAAAAATTAAATTTTTAAAGTTCATTAAAAAAAAAAAAAAAGCTTTATCAGAAAGTAGTCACTCGGTGAACATTCCGTGTCCTGCAAGTCACCAAACTGGGGCTGTGATTACAGCATTGAGCTAAGCCAGAGTGCATGTTCCCACAGAGACGATAGAGCAGTCACCACGCTGGGTGGTGGAATGATTTGAAAGAAATTGTGTGGGTTAAAGCTGCGTGGCTGTGGTCTGCCCGGTCTTGGTCTTGTAGATCATCTGCATGCATTTGCAGGTGCTAGGGTTAGGCTGTGGGAACCTGGGCTGCTGCAGTGACCACCCCAGCTCTGGGAACTTCAACAGCTAAGCAAACACCTCTCCCTCAGGAGATGCAAGTCTGTTTGCCTTGGAAGAAAGGGAAAAAATCAAATCACACACACACTTAGCAGCCCACATTGTAGTGCAGCACCATAAGGCACCTGCATCACCTGTAATTCATATAAGCATTGGTTTGAATCCCAGATGCTGCACTTAATAATCCAGCTTCTTACTAAAGTGCCTAGGCAAGTAGAGGACAGATCAAATGATATCAAATCTCTCCAATGGGCCTGGCACAATAGCCTAATGACTAAATTCTCTCCTTATATCTGCCAGGATCCCATAATGGCCACTGGTTCAAGTCCCAGCTGCTTCACTTTTCATCCAGCTCCCTGCTTGTGGCCTGGGAAAACAGTGGAGGATGGCCCAAAGCTTTGGGAGACCTGGAAGAAGCTCCTAGCTCCTGGCTTTGGATCAGCACAGCTGCAGTCGTTGTGACCACTTGGGGAGTGAACCAGCGGATGAAGGATCTTTCTGTGTCTGCTTCTCTCTGTAAATCTGACTTTCCAATAAAAATAATTAAATCTGTGAAAAAAAAAAAACTAGTGATTTTTAAAAAGCATTTATATAGAAATTAATTTAGAACAAATTTCATTAGAACATTGTATTTGAAAGGCAGAAACGTACAGACTTCCCTCAATTGGGAGTTCATTGCTCCAATTGCCAGAATCAGCCGAGGTCCAGCCACGCTGAAGCCAGGAACCTGGAACTCCTATCCAAGCTCCGTGTGGATGGGAGGGACCTGAGAATTTGAGCTACTGCCTACTGCTTCCTGTGGTACACAGCAGCCTGAAACTGAATCAAAAGCCAAGATTAGGCGAGTTGAACCAGGTACTCCAATAAAGGATGGTGGCTTCCCAACTGACAACTTAACTTCTTTGCCAAATACCTGTTTTGTAACTCTTCATGGGTGTGGCTGGATAAAGCTACCAGGATGTCTCTCTCCGAAACAGTTTACAAAGCACTTGGAAAGAAGAGTAAAGGAGAGCTGGGAACCTGTGTGGTCTTCCTTATTTTTTTAAATTATTCTTTATTTTTTAAAGATTCATTTATTTTTTAATTTTTTAAAACTTTTTTTTAAAAAAACATTCATTTATTTTTATTGGAAAGGCAGATACACGAGAGGAGGAGAGACAGAGGAAGATCCTCCGTCTGATGGCACGTGCAAGGTGAGGACTTTAGCCAGTAGGCTATTGTGCTAGGTCTGTGGTCTCTTTTTGTATTAGTCTTTTGCTGTTGTTACTTTAACAAGCCTGGGTTGGACCCAGCAGCGTGGCCTAGCAGCTAAAGTCCTCACTTTGAACGCCCTGGGATTCCATATGGGCGCCAGTTCTAATCCCGGCAGCCCTGCTTCCCATCCAGCTCCCTGCCTGTGGCCTGGGAAAGCAGTCGAGGATGGCCCAAAGCCTTGGGACCCTGCACCCGCGTGGGAGACCTGAAAGAGATTCCTTGTTCCCAGCTTCGGATCGGCATAGCACCGGCCGTTGCGGCTCACTTGGGGAGTGAATCATCGGACGGAAGATCTTCCTCTCTGTCTCTCCTCCTTTCTGTATATCTGACTTTCCAATAAATAAATAAATCTTAAAAAAAACAAGGTTGGGTTAACTTTATAAAGAAATAAAGGTTTATTGATAGTTCATATTTCTGGGGGTTCAAGTGCATTGGCACTGCATCAGCAGAGCCCTGGTGAAGCCCCTCAGCAGCTGGTGGCATAATGGTAGGTACTGCACAAGCAGCAGATCTTAGCCCAGGTGGTCTTGGGTGTGGAGTGGAAAGGCAGGGATCCAACGCCTGTGATGGCATGGGCGGAGCCACAGTGACCTTCCCAAGGAAGCCTCCACCCTGTGCACCTCCCTACCACTTAAACACATCCTACCACCCACTACATTAGGTTTGAAGAACATAGGAGGTCTTCGAATTTTGGAAATTAGCATCTTTAGGAAGACCAACTAGATGTTAAGACCAAACAGAAGAAATCACTACATACTATTAAAGAAAGGGACTATTAAAGAAAGAAAAATCAACATCATCACAATGCTAGTAGATCCACAGAAAAATTCTGGCCCATGAGACATCCAAAGTGTGTTATTTCTGCGGACTCAGAGGGTTGGAGGCTTGTTGGATTTCCAATACACAAGTATTTTTGCAGGAATGATTAAAATTAAGTTAAAAGAAAGCCAGTCCATGGGCCCGGCACGGTGGTGCAATGGTTAAGGTCCTCGCCTTGCACCCCGGGGATTCCATATGGGCGCCAGTTCTAATCCCGGCAGCCCTGCTTCCCATCCAGCTCCCTGCCTGTGGCCTGGAAAGCAGTGGAGGACGGCCCAAAGCTTTGGGACCCTGCACCTTCGTGTGAGACCCAGAAGAGGCTCCTGGCTTTAGATTGGCTCAGCTCCAGCCATTGCGGCCACCTGGGGAGTGAATCATCGGATGGAACATCTTCCTCTCTGTCTCTCCTCTCTGTATATCCGCCTTTCCAATAAAAATAAAATAAATCTTTAAAAAAAGAAAAAGAGAAAAAGAAAGTCAGTCCAGGCCCAGTGCAGTAGCCTAGTGACTAATGCCTTGCTTTGCTTCTGCCAGGATCATATGGACGATGCTGGTTTATATTCCAGCTTCACTTCCCACCCAGCTCCCTGCTTGTGGCCTGGGAAAGCAGTCGAGGACAGGCCAAAGCCTTGGGACCCTGCACCCACAATGGAGACCTAGAAGAGGCTTCAGGTTTCAGATCGGTTCAGCTACAGCTGTTGTAGTCACCTGGGGAGTGAACAAACATCTTTGTCCTCCTCTCTCTATATCTGCCTTTCCAATTTAAAAAAATTCATGCTTTGAGAGGGGCATACCCCAAGTCAAACTTTCCCAACCTGTGTCCTCATGCCAATAAAAACAAAATCACACACACATACACGCAAATGCATTCAAGGTAAAAAAAAAAAAAAAAATTCCTGTGCCTTGCACAGTAGCCTAGTGGCTAAAGTCCTTGCCTTGCATGTGCCAGGATCCCATATGGATGCTGGTTATTTCCCTGCTGCTCTACTTCCCTTCTAGTTCCCAGCCTGTGGCCTGAGAAAACAGTCGAGGACAACCCAAAGCCTTGGGACCCTGCACCCCTGTGGGAAGCCTGGAGGAAATTCCTGGCTCCTGGCTTTGGATCGGCTCAGCTCCGGCTGTTGTGCCTGCTTGGAGAGTGAACCAGCGGACAGAAGGTCTTTCTCTCTGTATCTGTATTTATTTATTAAAAAATAAATTTAAAGTAAATAAATACATTGAAAATAAAAATTTTAAAAATCTTTTTTTTTAATTTTAAGTCTACTTTTATTTTTAATTTTTTTACTTTGAATTTAATGGTACAATTCCATAGGGTCTGGATTTCCTTACCCCCTCCCCAAACTCCCATCCCCCTACTGATTTCCCCCATATTATTACAATAGTATAGTTTTTCATAAGCAGTCATAAGTTCATCAGTCTGCTATTGAAGTATATTTTTACATGTATAAGCACATATCATCCTCACAACAATTTTGTTCTGTAATACTATTATTATTCTTATTATGTGAATGACAACACATAGTTATAACATGTAAATAATTATCACAGGTTATATGGCTGGGTAAGTGTAAGGGTTATATTTTTTAATTATTTATTTATTTGAGAGATACATACACTTACAGAAACAGAGAGAGACAGACAGAGAGAGAGGAGCCTTAGCCTCTGGTCTACTATTCAAATGCCTGCAACAGATTGGGCTGGGCAGTGGTTGAAGTCCAAAACTCTACCAGGCTTTCCTATGTAAGCTGGAGGAACCCACTTTCCTGAGCCATCACTGCTGCTTCCCAGGATCCGCATTAGCAGGAAGCAGGATTTGGAATGGAACTCTGGCACTCTAATGTGGGACATGAATATCTTAACTGTTAGACCGAATCCCAGCCCTAGGAAGGACTAAATTTTAAAACTGGTAATCTTACCTAAGAATTCTAACTCTTACTGATTTTTTAAGATATCTGGTCATTGTCACTGCACCAGGGATGGGTTCTTACTGTCTGTGCAATCTTTCATTTTTTCTTTTTTTTTTTTCAAATACTATTCAGCTTTATTATTTTTTTTAATTGTTATTAACATTATATTATGTGATACAGTTTTATAGGCACTGGGGATTCCCCCCACCCCTCCTCCCATAGTGGATTCCTCCACCTTGCTGCATAACCACAGTTCAAGTTCAGTTGAGATTCCTTCCTTGCAAGCATATACCTAGCATAAAGTCCAGCATCTTATTGTCCAGATAAGTTTAGTGGCTTCTTGGGGAAACCTTCTCTGGTCTGAAGGTAGAGCTAACAGAGTAAAGTTCCGGTCAGTTAAAAGCCCCAACAAAACATCAGCAACAATATACAATGTTATGGAATTAATTGACATAGTATTGAGTAAACAATATGTTAAAAATAATGCAAGTTCAATTCTTCAAAACACATGGGTTGAGACAGTATCAATGACAGGTTCAAAAACTAACAAATAAACAAACAAAAATTACAGGTTAAATCAAGGCAAACATGTGGTATCTAACCTTTTGGGATTCGCTCATTTCCCTTAGCATTATAGTTTCCAGTTGGGCTCATTTAGCCACAAAGAACTGCATTTTGTTTTTTTTAATAGCTGAGTAGTATTCCATGGAGTAGATGAACCAAAGCTTTCTTATCCAATCTTCTGCTGATGGGCATTTCGGTTGCTTCCATGTTTTTGCAATTACTGATTGTGCTGCTATGAACATAGGGGTGCATGTTGGTTTGTCGTGAAACAGGTGTTTTGGATATATTCCTAGGAGTGCTATTGCTGGATCATATGGTATGCAGATTTTGAGTTGTTTGAGTGTTCTCCAGACTGATTTCCATAAAGGCTGTACTAACCTGCAGCGCCACTAGCAGTGGAGTAGGGTTCCCTTTTCCCCACATCCTCGCCAACAAGTGTCCTTGGTGTTCTTTTTTATGATGGCCAATCTTACTGGTGTTAGGTGGCACCTCATCGATGTCTTAATTTGGATTTCCCTTATTGCCAGGGAACTGGAGCATTTTTTCATATGTTTGTTTGCTATTTGGGCTTGTTGCTTTGTGAAATGTTTGCCCATTTCCCATGCCCATTTCTTGAGTGCTTGTTTGTTTTGGTTTTTTGGTTGTTTTGGAGCTCTTCTATATCCTGGAGATTAGCCCCCTATCTCCTACATAGTGCGCAAAGATCTTCTCCCATTCTGGGGGCTGCTTTTTTACTTTGCTTTGCTTTTTACTTTGCTTTTTTACTTTACTTAAATTTAAAGTAAATAAATACATTGAAAATAAAAATTTTAAAAATCTTCAAAAAAAAATTCGCAGGACTAGACATGAAGCCAGAGAGATTCAGGGCCTAGTCTCAAGCTTGTTTAACAGATGGCTCAGTGACAGCTCACTTTGGGTCCCAGAACTATTGGGGGGCGGGGTGGGGTGGTAGAGATCCTAAGAACCTCCTCCTGGGCCCCACCTCAGACCATCAGGCTGAGCTACCACACACTGGGCCCCACCTCTTAAAGGTGCCACCACCTTCTCTAAGGCCACACTGGAAAACAAGGTTCTAGTGCTTGAACCTTTGAGGAGGAAAGCCACAATGAAACCAGAGAACCTTTCTTCCCAATTTCTTCCCTCATCTGTTGGTGATTAGCCATGTGAGTCTTAAGTAGAGGACATCCCTTTTTTTTTTTTTTAAACACAAAATAAAATCATTTTTCCTGAGTCATTGATTTGGAAACTTGGGCAAAGTGAATTGCCCAAGGACCTGGCATGATGCAGTGCAGGCTTTTGATTGTGGTGCCTTTTGACTCAGAGTCCCGTGCATCTGCCATGTGACCAACAGACGCTTGTGCAACAATGAATGGGCTTCCATTTTGAGTGTTCGTGATTTTCAGCGTCAGGATTGGCAGGCAGCTCGCGTTTCTCAGTCACACCGCTTTGGGCACAAATGTATGAGACCACCAACTCTTTTGAGTGCCGTAAAAAAGTTGGGATTATCCTTTGGAGTGTGTAAATAAGAATACTACGGCAGGGATGCCACTTCCTTCTCTACCTCACAGGTATACCCCAGGTATACAGCCAAGGACTAAAAATATCCACTAACTCTGTCTTGTGTCATGTGCCCAAGCCACAAATAGTCATTTGTAGGAAGTTCATGTCCAGGCAGGCTTGCTATTCTATAGCAGGGACAAAAAAAAAAAAATCACAAAGTGTGGTGGTATTTCAGCTTTGAACTGCCCAGACTCCCTATGGGCCCATGAGGCATCGATTCACCTGGCAGCCTGGCGTCTGTAGGGACCCTAACCAGGATGGAGTAGGGAAGGCAAGATCACCCAGTCATCCCTCCTACTCGCAACAAACACCTGTGGATACCTGGCCAGGTCTTTCCTCCCTCAAAATGATGTTCCTCATGTTCTCCACCTGCCTGCAGCCTTGGGCCTGTCCTGCCTTCCACTGCTCTCTCTGCTCAGCTCCACAGAGGCTGTCAGCTCTTCTTTTCCCGAACTCGGTTCAAATAAGAAGATGCCCTGGGTTTAGTGGCTATAGGAACTTTGCTTCTTTCCATAAAGGATTAAAATGAGTCTCTATGAGATTGCAGTCTAGAACAGTCTACAAAAATGTAAAGTGGTGTTTGGCCCTAAAAATGTTATGCGTCATTGTTAATGACTGCTTCAGGCCATGGACCCCCCCACCACAGGCTGGACGATTTAGGACAAATTGCCTCATTCTCATTCCTGAAGTTCTTCACGTCTATGAAAATCCTGGGGCTACTTGAGTATGAAGTGCTAAAGCATGGCACCAGCTGGTATTGCTGTAATCATGGCCCTTCACACCTCTGGCCCTTTGTCCCCAGGCATTTATCTAACACAGCAATCCCAGCTTCTCACGTTAATCTCTTTTCTTGTCCTGAGTTTATTTGCCCCCATATCCAGCCAAATAAAGCCATGCCGACTGTACCACGTTGAGGGGGTAGGGTAGGGTCTCCCTTGGGCTACTGTAGAATCAGTGAGCCAGATGTAGACCTGGGTGGTGTGAGGAACGTGTTGAGAACTGAGGTACCTGAAACTAAAACAAGGAACCTTGGACGTCGTTAGGATATGTATTTGAGGTCCAGGTGGGTTAGTTGCCGGGCTGGGTTTCAGGGTAATAGGGTGGGGAGCGCCCTAATTCTGAAAGGGGAGGGGAGGGAGGCCTCAAGCTCAGGGCTTGGGGTTCAGGAATGTGGGGAGGCCTGGCAGGGGTAAGGAGCCTCCAAGGGTGCCCACAGCCAGGGGATCGGAGAGGAGGGGTCCTCAGGATCTCTGAGGAGAGCAGGTCGGGTCTGTGAGAGTCTCAGGGTTCGGGGGGTTCCTGAGGAGAGCAGGGCCGAGTCGATGCTCTTCCGAGGGCCCCGAGGACCACGCCCGGTCAGCGCGGGTCCCGCGGCCGCCGGGCTCCCGTCGCGGCGCGGCGCGGAGATGCGTCCCACCCGGCCGCCGGCCCTGGCGCCGCCCCGCCTGACATCAGTTCCTGCCGCCGCCGCCGCCGCGGCGCAGAGCCCGCGGCCTCCTTCCCCGCCGGCCGCGCTCGGAGCCGCCGGGCCGCGGCAGAGCGAGGGCCCGGGCGGGGTGAGGCGAGGGCCGGGCGGCGGGCGCCGGGCCCCGCGGCCGGCACGACGGAGCCCCCGCACGGCCGGCGGCAGCGGTTGGCAGCGGCCCCCGGCCCCCGGCGCGGCAAGCGGCGGCGGGGCGGCGGCGGCGGCGCCATGGAGCCCCGAGAGGTGAAGGACCGCATCCTGGAGAACATTTCGTTGTCGGTGAAGAAGGTGAGCGCCGCCGACCTTCCCGATGCGGGGGCCCCTTCTTCACCTCCTGTCGTGTCGTTCGCCGGCTCGCTCGGGGGCCGTTGCCCTTCTGTCACCGGGACTCGGGGGGCCACCGCCCTGCCCCTTGGTGACCCGGGCCGGGCCGGTGGAGCCGCCGGAGGGGAAGCGGGGTCCCTCACGTGAGAGCCGCCGCAGCCTCGAGCTCTTGTTAGAGAACAAAGTTGAGATCAGCATCCTCAGAGCTTCCCCTTGTGGGGTTCGGGGGCCCGGCCCTCCCCCAGAGGGAGGGAGGGGACCCGTGGTACCCCAGTCGCCGCGGGGAAGGCCTCTGGGGGGACCCCGGCTGCTGCGCGGCTGCGGAACCTCCTTCCCCGCCGCCAGGGTGAAGGCCGAGCGAGCCGCTTGCAGCTTCCCCAGCTCCCAGTGCTCCAGCGACCTTGCCCCTGGCCCCGGGGCAGCTGTTGCCAGTAGGAGGGCCCGGGCACCGCGCCGTGGGGGGCGGGGTCCTTGTCCCCGATCCTGGTAGACTTGAGGGGTCCCCTGCCAGAAGGCAGAGAATTCATCCTCTGAAAGCCTAGACGGCCAGCCCAGAGAGGATACGCTTTTCAATTTCTGGCACAACTGATGAGGTGTCAGAAACTGGGGGGCGTGGGGGGGGGGTAGGGCTGGGGTGGAGGATATTTAATTTGAGGTGGGAGGAGAAAGCTTTACTCCCTTATCAAACCAAAACAAAGAGAATTAAATCACTCTGTGTGTGAGGATAGTTCAAGAAGTTCTGGAAACGTGGAATGGAAAGATGTTTATTTTGGTGTAAAAACTTTTGACATCCAAACGTTGTTGTTCACGCTGGACATTTCCCTGAAGACTTATTGTGTGCATGGATTTCAAACATTTTTGCATCAAAATAAAATTTAGTCTATGTGCTGCCCAAAATACATTTATCTTTTCATTTCATTTTTCATGAACTTTTTGAAATGCCAAATATAAATAACTGATTCTTTTTTCCCACCTAAATTCCTCAGAAGTAACACCAGCAAGCAATTTTATCTTTTAAAAAGGTAATTGTACCTTAAAAAGAAAAGAAGATTCCCAATTTTTAATACGATATATTTATTTACTTGGAAGGCAGGGTTATAGAGTGAGAGGTTTTCTATCTGCTGGTTCATGCCCCAGATGGTCACGAAGGCCAAGGCTGGGCAGAGGGAGCCAGGAGCTTCTTCTGGATCTCCCGTGTGGGTGCAGGGACCCAAGCCCCTGGCTCTTTCTCTGCTGCTTTCCCAGGCGCCTTAGTAGGGAACTGGATATTGGTCTCAAAGGTATCCTTGATACCACAACACTAGCTCTGACCCAAAATGTTTTTACTAAAAAGTTTCCATAAAAGCAAAAAAAAAAAAAACACAAACAAAACCATGGCATTACAGAGCTCTGATAGGAATTGTGGTGTTTCAGCTTTCCTGAGCTCCACCGTGTTGTGGGGTGTTGTTCCTGCTTATTCACGCAGTGTGGCGTGAGCAGGTAATGTGTCTTTCGTAATGGATGTGGAGTGGAGACTGCTGACCTTTCTCATCTGATTTGGGCTGATGGTGACTTTAGATAGGCTGAGCGTTTGGTGTTTGAATCTCCAACACATCAGTGGAGAGTGCCCAGAGGAGACTGTCTCCTTTAGAGATGTGGGCACTCTGTCACAGGTGTGAGCAGGGATCGGTTAAAGTCAGCCTCACTGGGCTTCAGGCTGTCATCCATGAAAGAGGTGGCTGTGGTTTTTAGGATGCTTATAAACATATGCGTTGGGACAAGCACATTTTATTGACACACTAGAAACTGGAACGCCAGCCCCGTGTGCATTACGACCAAAGGCGTGACCGAGATCGTGCTTCAAACCAGCTGCTTGTGTCGCGTGCCTAGCCTGGCAGTGAAGGGCCTGTGACCTTGGGCAAGTTTGCTAATGTCACTGTATCTCCACTTCCTCATCCTAATGCAGGGATAAAGCTAGCTCCACTCTGTTGCTTTCTGAGATGTATTAGCAGGCAGCTGGATTGCAAGTGGAGCAGCCAGAACATAAACTGACACCCATAGGAGACACCACATTGCAGGTGGTGGCTTAATGCGCTGTACCACAACGCTTAACACCTGCCCCTCAGGTGGCGTGGTAGTGCTGCACACACTCCTGCTCCACTTGGCACGTTTGGATACTTAGCGCTTAGTGTAGTGCCCGATCCTGTCTTAATAAAAGGTGGCTTTGTTGCTGTTGGTTGGTGGCAGGACTGATTGTTCACTTCTTCATCCTCACCTGATGACTGGTCAGGCGCCGCCCTGCCTGAATGTTGTTATACAGCGCTTTTCTGCTTGTTTGCCACTTTCCTGGCGTGCAGACATGCAGTATGACTGTTGCATCCTGAAGTGGCTTTGGTTTTCTGAATAAACATCTGCTTCTAATAGGCGACAGTCGATGCTGACGGTCAGTAGTCTTGAGATTACCTCTGTCCTGCGACACTGATCACACCCACATTTGTTATCCAGCGCCTTGAGGGTTGTGTTGTCTTTTTTTTTTATCCATCCTACTCCAATAATACTGTTCCTTTTTTAAGAATGTCACATAGAGCCTGGCTTGATGGCTCAGTGGCTGAATCCTCATTTTGCAAGTGCCGGGATTCCCTTTGGTTGCCAGTTTGTATCCTGACTGCTCCACTTCCCATCCAGCTCTCTATTTATGGCCTGGGAAAGCAGGAGAAGATGACCCAAAGCCCTTGGGACCCTGCACCTGCATGAGAGACCTAAAAGAAGTTCCTGGCTCCTGGCTTAAGATTGGCTCAGCTCAGGCTATTGTAGCCATCTTGGGAGTGAACTAGCCGCAGTGGATGGAAGATCTTTCTTTTCTTTATAAATCTGCCTTTTCAATAAAGTAAATCTTTTTTTAAAAAGATTTTTTTTTTTTGTTTTTATTGGGATGTCAGATATACAGAGAGGAGGAGAAACAGAGAGGAAGATCTTCCATCTGATGATTCACTCAAGTGGTCACAATGACTGGAGCTGAGCTGATCCGAAGCCAGGAGCTTCTTCCGGGTCTCCCATGTGGGTGCAGGGTCCCAAGGCTTTGGGCTGTCCTCGACTGCTTTCCCAGGCCACAAGCAGGGAGCTGGATGGGAAGAAGGGTCTGCCAGGATTAGGACCAGCACCCGTATGGGATCCTGGCATGTGCAAAGTGAGAATTTTAGCTGCAAGGCTTCCACGCTGGTTCCCTAATGAGCATCTTACACTACACAGCTTGGGTTCTTAATGCTCAGGGTATAGCCAATTTTCTCAAAAAGTCAGTTGGTAAGTATTTTCAGGCACTGTGATCTTTGTTAAAAGTACTCAGTTCTGTTCTTGTGGCTCAAAGCAGCCACATGTTTGTGGGTGTGGTTGTGTTCCAGGAATCCTTCCTTTACTTACAGAAGTAGGCGGCAGGCTGGATTGAGTTCATATATGGACTCACTTGTGCACATAGAAAGTCTTCAGCAAGCTAAGCTAGATGCGCGTCAGTTACAGACACACTGGTTTGACTGGCAGTAACCCAGTCTCTGTTGGAGCTGTGGTTTGGCAGTGTCTGTCAGGTTCATGAGATGAATGTGGATGCTTGACAGCCCATCACGTGTCCATGTATGCAGCTGCTAGCAGAGCCTCTGAGCACCTGCCTGCACTGTGTTCTCACAGCTCTTGACCCTGAGCTGGTGGCAGTGACCAAGACAGAAAGGGTCTCTACCCTCATAAAACTGTCTAGTAGAAGAGGTTCCAGGGTGCCTTAGGGTTCAGGGCATCCAAGTGATGGGGTAGAGAGTGGTCAGGGCTGTGCGCTTTGGAGGAGGTGGCTGGGAAGATCTCAAGGCCGGGGCATTGTATGCAGCAAGGAACGTTGTCTAGGATAAAATGATGAAAATAACTTTTTTTCTAAGCAAGTAAGTAGTTTTTAAAATACACACCAATATGTAGCTTAGAAGTATGAAAAAAAAAAGTCACCTTCCTGTCCTCCCTCCCTTTAGACAAGTTGAATAAATTCCAGTAAAGTAAATGATGCCCCAGAATAAGCGACGAGTGGTGACCTTCTCTGGCCTGGCTCTCCCACCGACCTCTGACCATCAGTGCAGCCCCTGCGTGAGGTTTTGTTTCCGATCAGCACTTCTGCCTCCAGCAGGAGACTCCCAGTCAGGGTATGGGTGGGGTTGTTGGTGAATGAGCTACAGCTGTTCCCAACCTAGCCGGTCAGCGCAGCAGGAAGGGTGGCCCTGCGGGGTGGGCCTTCTCCCAGTTTTCCAGTCCTTCTGATGGCTACAGCTGCCTGTCCACAGAAAGCTCCCTCCTGGACAGGGACTGGTGGCTAGATGTATGCGAGAACTGTATGACCCGTTAGGTTTAGATCAATAGTTTTGTTCTCTCTGGTTCATGGGAAACCGGTGACCATATGGGATCCCGGCACATGCAAGGCAAGGACTTTAACCAGTATGCTATCGTGCCAGGCCCTAAAGATTTGTTTTTTATTACAAAGTCAGATATACAGAGAGAAGAGACAGGGAGGAAGATCTCTATCCAATGATTCACTCCCCAAGTGACCGCAACGGCCGGTGGTGTGTCGATCTGAAGCCAGAAACTTCCTCCAGGTCTCGCATGCGAATGCAGGGTCCCAAGGCTTTGGGTCGTCCTTGACTGCTTTCCCAGGCCGCAGGCAAGGAGCTGGATGGGAAGTAGAGCGGCCGGAATTAGAACCAGTGCCTATATGGGATCCTGGCATGTTCAAGGCGAGGACTTGAACCTCTAGGCCACCGTGCTGGGCCCAGATTTATTTATTTTTATTGCAAAGTCAGATGTACAAGAGATAGCCGGGAGGTAGGGCGGCTCTTGAGAGAGGGAGAGACACCCCATGATGTCTGTCTTAAGGTGACAACAGTTAACGCATTCCATGGGTCAGAATTATGGGCCAGTCCTCCTTAACACCACTGTTCATTTAGCAGGCTTTGTTGAGTAGATGAGTAGGTGTTATAGACTGAGCACTCTGGTAGTCACTGAGAATCAGCAGTGAGCACGTGCTAAGCTCCTGCCCCCGTGGGACTTGCATTCCGGAAGTGAGGCCATGTGGGTGGGATCTGCCCGCTGTAACCTCCGTCAGCAGTATCAGCGCCACTCTCCGCTGTAAGCCGTGAGGGTGCTGAGGCCCTGTCACAGACTACTCCACAGACTGCGTGCTGGCTGGCATACGCGGGCGCTCAATAACTGAAGGCAACAGCAGACATTCTCGTCTCCCTGCTATGGGGTAGACAGGCACCCCAAGGGTCCCCCAAATCCTTGAGTAACCATTCTGAGGTTTTAAGATTTCTTTATTTTTATTGGAAAGGCAGATCTACAGAGAAAAAGAAAGACAGAGAAAGATCTTCCATCTGCTGGTTCACTCCCCAGTTGGCCACAATGGCCAGAGCTGAGCCAATCTGAAACCAGAGGCAGGAGCTTCTTCTGGGTCTCCCAAGAAGGTGCAGGGTCCCAAGGCTTTGGGCTGTCCTCAGCTGCTTTCCCAGTCTGCAGGCAGGAAGCTGGAGGGAAGTGGAGCAGCTGGAACAGAAACCAGAACCCATATGGAGTCCTGGCACTTGAAGGGGAAGGATTAAGTCAGTTGAACCGTTGCATCAGGCCGCTTTTGTAAGTTTGCAACCCAGAAGCCTAGATTCCAGTTTCAGTCTGACTTCTCTGACTGTGCTGCGTGGGTCTTAAAAGCAGACAAGGTCGCCTCCCTGTCTGTCAAATGCTTTAGTGCTTTGTGGCTGTGTTCCTTGAGTGACTACTGGCGGGCAGGGTGTGGGAAGCACTCCTGCTGAGGTCATGCTGTAGGGCCAGCAGAGGAAAAGGCAGCAAGCACAGACCCAGTGAAGGCCCGTTGCTTGAGAGACTGCTTCAGATGAGCACCTGTGGGTTCCCTTCTGCTGCCAGTGCGGCGGGCAGCGCTTGCACCAGCCCTGTTCCCATCCCGGCGCAGAAGAAGGGAGTGGCCTTGTGCGCTGCCTGCTCTCCCAGGCTGTTGGACTCTGGTATTTGCCCAGTTTTGCTCTGACTTTGAAGGAGATCTCTGGTCCAGCTTGGAAATCCGCATCCCGTACTGCGGTGCAGCCTTAAGTCCTGGTTGGTCTTCTTCCTGTCCTGCTTCCTGCTCTTGGGAGGTGATGGCTCAAGTGTTTGGGTGCCAGCTACTCACATGGGAGACCCAGACTGAAATGTGAGTTCCGGGCTTTGTTGTGCCCAGCGCTGACTGTTGTAGGCATTGGGGAGTGAACAGGTGCATGGGAAATCTCCTTTCCATCTGCCTTTCAAGTTAAACGAAAGCAAACACAATTTAAAATAACAAAAAAGCCATCCTTTGCTCCTGCCTAAGAGGTCTGGCCCTGTGTTCTCAGGCAGGAGACTGGCACAGGGGGCTCAGACACGCCCTCACAATTGCCTTGGAAATCCACATTTTGTCAAAACAAACAAACACCATTGTTCTTCACTCCAAAGAATGCACAAAAAAATGAGATCCTGGGTGAGTGAAGCACCGGCTTGTTTTGTCTTTTGCCTGCACTTCTCAGCAGAACTGGCAGTAAAGCAGAGCAGTACCAGCTCTCGGGCAGTGCTGATCTGGGAGCCCGAGAAGGAAAGCTGTAGAATGGGCAGCTGCATTTAGTGCCGAAAGAATGATTAAGAAATGTCACTTAATGTTGTGGCATAACAGGTAAAGCCACTGCCTGCCGCTCCAGCATCCCAGATGGGTGCTGCTTTGCGTCCTGGATGCTCCACTTTCAATCCAGCTCCTTGCCAGTGGCTTGGGAAACTCAGTAGGAGATGGTCCATGTGCTTGGGCCTCTGTCACCCATGTGGATGACCCGGAAGAAGCTCCTGGCTCCTCGTTTCAGCCTGCACCAACATTGGTTATTTTGCCATCTGGGGTGAAAGTTCTCCATCTCTTCCTCTCTTTCTTTTTTTTTAAAGATTTATTTTTATTATTTTTTTTTATTGGAAAGGCAGATATACAGAGAGGAGGAGAGACAGAGAGGAAGATCTTCCGTCCGATGATTCACTCCCCAAGTGAGCGCAACGGCCGATACTATGCCGATCCGAAGCCAGGAGCCTCTTCCGGGTCTCCCACGCGGGTGCAGGGTCCCAAAGCTTTGGGCCGTCCTCGACTGCTTTCCCAGGCCACAGGCAGGGAGCTGGAAGGGAAGAGGGGCTGCCGGGATTAGAACCGGCGCCCATATGGGATCCCGGGCGTGCTAGGTGAGGACCTTAACCACTTGCGCCACCGCGCCGGGCCCTCTTCCTCTCTTTCAAATAATTATATTTATATATATATACATATATATATATACATTTTTTTTCTTAAAAAGGAAGCATTCATTTCACCAAACTTGCTTAAAGCCCAAGGTACACCTGTGCTTTGAGACCTAGTATTCTACTTGGGTCCAGAGATGCTGTGGGCCTGGAAGCAGGCCCCTCCTTTGGGGACCTGAGCTGCCCAGCAGAGATACCTGCCGAAGGACAGTCCTTTGACTGATTTTTTTCTGATTTGCAAGATCTCTGGCTACCTAGTTCTAGAATCCATTATCATTGAGTATCTTCAAAATGTTTTATGGGCCCGGCACAGTAGCTTAATGCCTAAAGTCCTCACCTTGCACATGCCAGAATCCTATTTGGATGCCAGTTTGTGTGCCGGTGGCTCTGCTTCCCATCCAGCTCCCTGCTTGTGACCTGGAAAAGCAGTTGAGAATGGCCCAAAGCTTTGGCACCCTGCACCCGAGTGGGAGACGAGAAGGAAGCTGCTGGCTCCTGGCTTCAGTTCGGCTCAGCTCCAGTCATTGTGGCCACTTGGGGAGTGAAATCAATGAATGGAAGATCTTCCTCTCTGTCTCTCTCCCTCTCTGTATATCTGATTTTCCAATAAAAATAACATAGATAAAAAAGAGAGAGAAAGACAAGACAAAAAGACTGCAAGAAGTAGGAGGGCCACCTCAGGAGTGCAGGAGTCATCTCTATGTTCCTGGGCCTTGGTCTCCCTGACAGTGAGATGGGGCTTCTTCTTAGTGGATTATTTTTCTGATTTTCAGCCTGTTTGGTGTTGAGTTTTATTCACTGCTATCCTATCTCTGTTGTGTCTTTGCCCCTCTTCTCCCCCTCTCTCCTCCTCCCTCTCTGTTTTTCTCTAATTGCCGTCACAGTCTTCCGGTACAGAACATTCGTGCTGAACGGGAAGCCCCAGGGAACTGCTTTGTAAGCAAGTGGTTTCTGTACTGAGATTCTGAAGTTTTTCCATCCAGCCAATGTCAGACCTGGTCTTCAATTTGGGTGCAGAGTCTCCATAGAAATGCTGTTGGCAATGGAGTTGCTGTTCCTTGGGATATGTAAATCAAGCGTTAAAGTGTCAGGCTTTGCCGCGATTTCAAGCTCCCGCCTGCCTGCCTGCCTTCTTTGTTTCTGAGGTGCTGGGTGGTGAGCACTGACCATCCCCATGGAAGTCTTGAGTGTCTCTGCAGGTTGCTGCGCCACGATCAAGGTGGGCAGGTTTTTCTAGAGGTTTCCCTAAAGGGACAGTTGGAACTTCTAAGCACACCAGCCTTCTTTAGCTGTCACTAGTACGAATGAACCCTCTTCAGGGGGTCCTCTTTCTGAGGAGTCCAGGGCATGAAGATTTGGGGACATTGGAACTCCAGGAAGTTTGATTGTATTCCTTTATGTATTTTTTTTTAAAGATTTACTTATTTTTATTGGAAAGTCAGATATATACAGAGAGGAGGAGAGACAGAAAGGAAGATCTTCCACGTGATGATTCACTCCCCAAGCCGCTGCAACGGCTGGAACTGCACTGACCCGAAGCCAGGAGTTCTTCCGGGTCTCCCATGTGGGTGCAGGGTCCCAAAGCTTTGGGCTGTCCTGGACTGCTTTCCCAGGCCACAAGCAGGGAACTGGATGGGAAATGAGGCTGCTGGGATTAGAGCCAGCACCCATATGGGATTCTGGCATGTGCAAGGTGAGGACTTTAGCCACTAGGCTACTGCACCAGTCCCTCATTTGTGTATTTGAAAGGGAATGTTGGAGAGAAAAAAACTGATCTTTCATCCACTGATTTGCTCCTCAAATGGCTGCTGGGCCAGGTGAAGCTAGGAGCCAGGGGCCTTTTCTGGGATTCTCACGATACAGGACTTAGGCCATCTTCTGCTTTCCCAGGCACACTAGCAGGAAACTGGACCGAAAATGGAGCAGGCACAACTTGAACTGGTGCCTGTATGGGTTGCTGACATCACAAGCAGGGGTTTAACCTACTACATCATGATTTCAGCCCTGGTCTTATATAATTTTTTAACTTTACAATGATGAAAAAATAACACACACTCCATAGAAACGACTCTTGGCTTTTGAATGTGCACCTTGTCAGGAGATAGTGACGTGCAGTGTGAGCCTCTGGTGGTGTGGAAACAGCACAGCTTGCCACTGCAAGATGGCTGCAAGGTGAATACCAGCACTCCAGTATGCTGGAGTTGGTTAGGCCAGCTGTGTCAAATGCATTTTTGACTTGTAATATTTTCTGATGACAGTAGGGTTATCAGGACATGAGCCCAACCTAAGGTAAGGGTCATGTGTCTGGGGCTGGCATGATGGTGTATCAAAATAATCCTCTGCCTACAGTGCCAGCATCCCCTCTGAGCACTGGTTCTAGCCCTGGCTACTGCACTTCTGATTCAGCTCCCTGCTGCTGGCCTGGGAAAGTCGTAGAAGATGGCTCAAGTGTTAGGCTGCTGCACCCGTGTGGGAGACCTGAAGAAGCTCCTGACTTCCAGTTTCAGACTGGCCCAGTTCTGGCCATGGGAACCATTTAGGGAGTGAACCAGCAAATGGAAGGTCTCTCTCTGTCGCATGACTCGCATGCCACCTTTCCCCCGAGGATCTGCCTTGTGCAGTTTGCTCAGTCTCTGTACTATAAACAGACCTCCGGAAACGCAGGGCGGGCAGCGCTGCCTCTCTTGGCATGAGTCCTCCCCTGCTCACAGTGCCCTGCAGCAGCAGGTGAGGGGGCAACCCTGTGGCCGAGGGAGCTGAGAGGCCCCCGCAGGGCAGTCAGACTCTGAGGTTGAGTCAGACCCAGTTCATCGTAGCTGTCATTAGTTAGATTATTTATTTTTTTTTAAGATTTATTTTTATTATTTTTTTATTGGAAAGGCGGATATACAGAGAGGAGAGACAGAGAGGAAGATCTTCCATCCGATGATTCACTCCCCAAGTGAGCACAACGGCCGATGCTATGCCGATCTGAAGCCAGGAGACTCTTCCGGGTCTCCCACGTGGGTGCAGGGTCCCAAAGCTTTGGGCCGTCCTTGACTGCTTTCCCAGGCCACAGGCAGGGAGCTGGAAGGGAAGCGGGGCTGCCGGGATTAGAACCAGTGCCCATATGGGATCCCGGGCGTGCAAGGCGAGGACCTTAACCACTTGTGCCACCGCGCCTGGTCCTAGTTAGATTATTTTAAAGAGGTAATTTGAGAGGAAATGACAGGTCACCCTTTTTTGAGCTGAGGTCTTTCTGCATTTAGATTTCCACCCCTGAATGGTCAGCTGCTGAGGCTGTCCGTATATTCTATTTTCCGTGTTTGGTCCCCGGGGAGCCAACTGGGAAGTTGCAGTAACCTGGCAATTTTTTCCTGGGGCAGAAGAGAGTGATACCCCAGGTAGTACCAGCTGAATGCTTCCTGTGCCCTCTGCAGGTGCCCGAGGGGAGGGAGCATGGGCTGGCTGAGGAGTGAGCCCGCAGCGGTCAGGCAGTTGAAGCAGGTGTGTGTGCAGCCTGGTGGCCCGTGTCAAGCCTCGCGGACACCCCTGAAGTCATTGGAGCAGAGATTTTTTTTCTAGGTCTCTAAATATAGACGTCTGGCCCTCGTTCTCCTCCCCAGGACAGCCTGTCGGGTGGTGACAGTGCTGGACTCTGGATCACTTGTCTGTCCATCCGGGGAATCTCACAGCCTCCTGCCAGGCTTGATTGTTCAGGGAGGAAAAAGACACTTGTTGTCTTTCTTCATCTGGCCATTTTATGGTCTTTCACAACTTCTCTGCACTACCCATGAGAGGCCAGACTGGAAGATTTTCTGTGTGCTAACCATAGCATTGCAAATTGCTTTGTGGTTGTGTGTCTATAATAGAAAGGCAAGACAGCCGAGCAGAGCAGAGCTGCCCGAATTAAAATGCTCTCGAGTCCGGCATGTCTGGCTTGCGCTGTTGTGCCGCCCACATTTCCCTGAAATCACGAGGTTGGTGCAGTCTTGTGACAGCGGGCTTGCGGGAGCACTTGGGAGCACACTGGAGCACTGTCCTCTTGACTTTGAGATACTCCCAAATGAGCCAAGCCAGCGCCCCCAGTCCTGGTTCCCGAGTGCACCCAGAGCAGAGAAGCTCTTCTTGGCAGCTGGGGGGCTGTTGGGGACACTTTTGAGACAGCACCATGGCAGTCACGGATTCCATGGAAAGCAAGTCTCTAACAGCAACAACAAAATCACTCTAGGAATTCATCTCTCTTCATTCTCTTTTTCTCCCAGGGAGAACGTTCCATCCTTCCACAGACAAACCTACCAGCCCACCTGCCTGTGGGCTCTGCTGGGCAGTCTTCCTGTTCAGACAGGCCTGCTCAAGCACCGTCCTGCCCTGCGCTTCTGCTTTCCTGCCACCCTTTGGCAAAACTTGTTAGAGGAGTTTTTGTATTGGTTAGTTCCTGTTCTTCTCCTTCCCTTTACTTCTTCCATCCTTTCATCCCTCCAGTTTTCCCTTCTCTCCATCTGCGCATTCCTGCTCCCACACTGACCAGAAATAGGGAGAATGGCACACTGAAGCCCAGGCACAGCTCTGACCAGCTCATGTACTCTGCACACCCCTCCCCCCAGGACTTGAAGCAGATTCCTAGACATCCATAAATAGTTCCACATATATTGCTTGAAGATGAGAATTCTTTTTTCGCGTAAGAGTTCTAATACTGGAGCCTACGCGAGGCTGTAAACACTGGGATTCCATACAGTTGTTGGTTCGTGTCCTGGCCGCTCTGCTGTCCATCCAGCTCCCTGCCTGTGGCCTGGGAAAGCAGCAGAGATCAGCCCAAGGCCTGGGACCCTGCAAAAGAAGCTCCTGGCTCCTGGCTTCAGCTGAGCTCAGCTCTGGCAGCTGCAGCCTTTGGTGAAGTGAACCAGCAGACAGAAGATCTTTCTCTATCTTTTTCTCTCTGTAAATGTGTCTTCCCAATAAATATGAATACATCTTTTTCTAAAAAAAAAAAAATCCAAGTACCCTATCACATCCATTAAAAAAAAAAAAAAAGATGTATTCATTTGAAAGGTAGGGAGAGAGAGCCCAAAGAGAGATCCTATGTCCTTTCATTCATTCCCAAATGGCCACAAAAGCTGGGCCAGGCTGAAGCCGAGAGCTCCCACAGAGGTGGCAGGGGCCCACACACTAGGGCCATCTTGGTGCCTTCCCAGATGCAGTCAGCAGGAAGCTGGCTCAGAAGCGCAGCAGCCAGGACTCGAACTGGCATTCTGATATGGGATGCTTGTGTTGTCACCACAGCACGGGCCCCTATCATAGCTTAGTAACATTTCCTTAAAATCCTGATACGTTTCCAAGTTTTCATTGCCTCATCTATGTCATTTTTATCTATTACTATTTTTTTAATATTTTTTTATTTTAACAATCTTTACATGGTTAATTTGTGCATAAAAGGTCAAGGGCTACAGGAAAGTGGGTAAGACTATTATTTCCATATTGTTTCCTTCATATATCTGAGGTAGAGGGGGATATTGAGGGAGAAGCCCCACCTGATTTCCCACCCACCCCAAGTCCCGCATGTGGGGCATGCTCCGAGATACTCATTGAAGTGGTTTCAATAGGTCACCAGTTTTGAAATTGCTGCCAATCTTGCCTCTCCAAACACGATGAGGTTGTTGAAAAAATCCATTAATTGACATTGTCCATCATAGCGTCTCTATTTGCCCGGTATTTTGTTGCTGAGGTGATTGATTAACTTGTTCCATCTTCTGTCCCTTCATGGTTTGTGTTCTGAGTCTGGCATTTCAATTGGGCAGATCACCAAAGAAACTTCATCTGAGGTGTTCCCAGGCCAGATACTCGTATGCACCAGCAAGCACAGGGCCCAGCACAGTCCATCACCCGGTCAGCTGGTAGTTGCAAGTGCTAGGTTGCTTCTGTTTTCAGCCCCGCCTTCTACTGGAACCAATGGGTGTTGCAGTCCAGCCTGGTTCTGTATAGTATTACTATTTTTTTAAAGGTTTATTTTACTTGTTTGAAAAACAGAGCTAGATAGAGGTCTTCTGTCCATTGGTTCATTCCCCAAATGGCTGTAACGGCCAGGGTTAGGCCTGCTGAAGCCAGGAGCCAATAGCTTCCTCTGTGTCTCCCACATCTATGCAGGGGTCCAAGCAGTTGGGCCATCCTCTGCTGCTTTCCCAGGTGCATTAGCAGGGAGAAGTGGAGTGGCCAGGAATTGAGCTAGTGCTGATACAGAATGCCAACACTGCAGGTGGCAGGTTAATGTGCCATGCCACAGCACTGGCCCATATGTCATTTTTAAAACAGTTTGAAGAGCTACATGAACTTGTGCTGTCAGGCTGTGTCCTTGCCCCTTTACCCGAGCTGCCTTCATCAAAGTCCAGCACCTCCCTGTTAGACCTTGTCTGCCATGACCCCAGTAAGCCACCCCTTCCCTCCCTTGGGAAACTTCCTTCTCTTTGCAGTGTAAAGCAGTGATCCTCAACCCAGGCCAGGTATAGCTTTACTAGCATTTCAAGTGAAATACTGAACCCTAGGCCTGCCTCTAGAGTTTTTGATATAATTGTCATGGGAAGGGGTCTGGTATCATTTTCCTTAGGCTGCCGTGTGGGTGAGGAGCCCAGTCTGACTTGAGAACCCCAGCAGTCAGCATGGAGAAGCTCCTCTCCTGCACCCACCATGAGCTCATCCGTTCACACAGCTGCTGCAAATGCCATCCAAAGGCTGGTTGCCCTGACCTCTCCCTGCACTGCAGCTGTCTTAGACATCTGATGGGGGATTTGTTTATTTTTATTGCAAGGTCATATATACAGAGAGCAGGAGAGACAGAAAGGAAGATCTTCCGTCCGATGATCCACTCCTCAAGTGACCGCAATGGTTAGAGTTGTGCCGATCCGAAGCCAAGAGCCAGGAGCTTCTTCTGGGTCTTTCATGTGGTTGCGGGGTCCCAAGGCTTTGGGCCATCCTGCACTGCTTTCCCAGATCACAAGCAGGGAGCTGGATGGGAAGTGGGGCTGCTAGCATTCGAACCGGTGCCCATGTGGGATCCCGGTGCATGCTAGGCGAGGACTTTAGCCGCTAAGCTATCACACCAGGCCCCGTGGTACAGATTTGACTGATCTCCAGCACCTGTGCATGGCAGGAGGCCTGCAATGTGATTACCAGATCCCAGGGTTGGGACTGGGGAAGGCTGAGAGAGTGGGATAGCTGGGTGGGCAAAGACCCTGAAGCCCAGGAGTTTCCTGAAGGGTTCAGAGTATAGTGAGAGGGACACATCCTCTCCTGGCATAGACTCAGGTGTCTGAGTCTGAAGCTGCAAGGCCAAGGGCTGAGGAGATAGTTGGTCCTAAGGGACCTGTCTCCAGCCAGCTTTGTCCAGGATCCTACATCACATGGCAGCGGTGGGCAGAGAGAACATGACTTTCTTTTCTTCCATTTCATCAGAGATAAATCAAGATCTCTTTTTGTAACTTCTCTTGACATGAGTGGGGCAGGCAGGAGGGGAACGGTTGGTATCCCATAGGAAGGGACTGAGCATTGGCTTATAGGAATATGTCAACAGAAGTGGTTTTGTTTTGTTTTGTTTTTTAAAGATTTATTTATTTATATTGGAATGGCAGATTTCCAGAGAGGAGAGCTAAAGATCTTCTGTCTGCTGATTGACTCCCCAAGTGGCCACAATACCAGAGCTGAGCTGTTCCAAGGCCAAGAGCCAGAGCTTCCTGCAGGTCTCCTACATGGGTGCGGGGTCCCAAGGCTTTGAGCCATCCTCCGTTGCTTTCCCAGTCCACAAGCAGGGAGCTGGAAGGGAAGTGGAGCACCCACATGGGATCCCAGCGCTTGCAAGGCAAGGATTTAGCCACTGAACCGTAACACCAGGCCCAGTGGGAGCATTCTAAGCCAGAATTTACAAACATGGCTGAGGTAATGTTTCCTGGAAATTGACTAAGACCCTGGCAGTGGAAGTTGGGCCATTTGAAAACTCAATTTAAGGATTTGGGACTCAAGTTGAGAATGCATGGGGCCAAAAAAGCTTTATCTCTGACAGCTTTACAGTAAGCACGAAGGGAAGAGTTGGGTCAAGCTGCCTGGTTCCCGGGAGAGAAGAATGTCTTGGGTTCCACGCCTGATCCGGTGGCAAATCCCTGAGCCCTTCACCTCCTGAGTCCAGCCCCTCCCCACTGCCTCTCCACTGCTGGTTGCTTGCTTGGCATCCACCATGGCTTTCCTCAGCCAGTATGCACACCACACAGCAGCCCTCGCAGCCTGTGGCCTGTATAGTGCGGTGTTATCTCCTTGTTTTCTGCCGGTTCAGTAACTTCCGTCAAAGTCCCTCCACGGCCCGTGTGGCTGTGTGTGGTCTGAATCGTGGCTGTCACTCCACCCACCACACTGCAAATCCCAACTGTGCCAGTCTCCACGTTGTGATGTGGTTGCTGCCCCAGGACACTTGCACCTGCCACCCCTCTACTCTTGCCTCAGGGACCGCAGTGGCCTCTTCCTCAGACAGCTCTTCTCTGAGCTGTTCCCAGCAGTTTCCCCACACCCTTCCTTGTTTTTGTAAATAGTGTCTAGTCACTCCCTGGTGCCTTTTGCTTCTCTGTAACCAGAATGTAGAATGTTGTATGAGAACAGAGTCGGCTAAATAGTAACTCATTGAACTACATGACCCTCAAGGGGTCACTGCTAGGCTTTGGGTAGCAGAGAGCTCCCTGGCCCAGCCTGTCACAAGGCTGCACTTCTTGCCACCTCTGCTCAGGGTTGTAGAGCAGGAGTCCACAAACCTGGAAGGAGCCAGAATGTAGAAGTTTCGCTCCACACAGCGTCTGTTACATCTTAGATTACATGGGTCTGGCCCGGCACAGAGACAGGCGGACTAAGCAGAGCATGCGCCCTGCTCCAAAGCCTTGACTGCAACTCTCCAGCTCTGCCCCAAAGCGGCGCGGACAAGGAGACACCCTCAGAACCACGGGCAGTCTGGGCAGCGGCATGAGCTTCTTCCCAGAAGTGGGAAAATGTCTTGGAGCTTCTGTGGCTTCCTTTAAGCACACAGCACACCTCCTCACCCCTGGAGAGAGGCCAGCGTGGACACGTGGCGAGTCTCAGCCACCTCCTTGGAGGAAGCACCGTGGCTCTTCTCTGCAGTGCTGTCCCCCGAGGAGTGGATAGGAAACAGCTCGCCTCCACTGGGGGCTTTTAATTCTCACGTTTTAAAACACAGTGGACTGCGTTTTTCTTCCTTGAACATATTAAGAGGGAATTTGAACAGAATTTAAACAGAAGGGACTTCAAAAAATTCATGGAAGAAATGAATTCAATTATTTTGGAGCAAGAAATTCTAAAATTCTTCTTCATAAAATGTGTTTTTGATGAGCTTCTTAAAAGCTGCCTCATATATCATCCATTTAGGAGTCCAGATTTGGTACAATAAGTTTGGATTAAAATTTTACTCTGGGGCCCAGCACAGTAGCCTAGTGGCTAAAGTCCTTGCCTTGCACACTGGGATCCCATATGGTCACTGGTTCTAATCCCGGGAGCTCTGCTTCCCATCCAGCTCCATGCTTGTGGCCTGGGAAAGCATTGGAGGACGGCCCAAGGCCTTGGGAACCTGCACCCACATGGAAGACCTTGAGGAAGCTGTTGGCTTCAGATTGGCTCTGCTCCTGACCTTGCGGTCACTTGGGGAGTAAATCAGTCGATAGAGGATCTTTCTGTCTCTCCTCCTCTGTGGATATGACTTTCCAATTAAAAAAAAAATTTTTTTTTAAAGATTTATTTTATTTTTATTGCAATCTGATGATTCACTCCCCAAGTGACCACAGTGGCTGGTCTGTGCTGATCCAAAGCCAGGAAACAGGAACTTCCTCCAGGCTCCCACGTGGGTGTAGGGTCCCAAGGCCCTGGGCTGTACTCATACTCGACTGCTTTCCCGGGCCTCAGGCAGGGAGCTGGAAGGGAAGCGGGGCTGCCGGGATTCGAACCGGCGCCCATACACAGTCCACCTTTGTGTCCTTTCTTCCTGGTGCACACGGTAGACACTCAGTAAACAGTGGCTAACTAGCTAACCAGCTCTACCAGCAGGCGCTGAATGCAACCCAGCAGTAAGTTTGCTTAAAGCGTGGTAATTGCTTCCAAGCTTAGCAGTGCTTTTTACACTCATTCCATTAGTTTGTTGTGATGCCTTCGTCCCACTCCTGTTCTCAGAGTCTACCAATCTTATTGAGGGAAGAAGCGGTCGCCTTGCTGTCACACCGTGGCTTGGGAGATGACCTGTGGTGTGTGTTTGCCTTTAGCTTGTACTTTGCTGACCAGCTCCCAAAGTATGAGTTCAGCTGTTGACAGCGCTCCTCGACTTCTCACAAGCTGTTTTATGGACATCCTTTTCCTCCTCCCTGCTCCTCTCAAGATCCGTGCTAGGTCATAGCGTTGACTCAGCATCTCCTTGTCTCCTTAGAAAATGGAAAAATTCTTATTAATCTGCTTGCTGGAAAAGAGTGCTTAGAGAGCCACCTGCCAGTAACCTGCTGAACAGAATACTAGTTACTGAGGGTGGACAGCCTCATCAGGACTTTACACCTGGACTTAGATTTAACCAAGAGCCAAGTCATTTGGTTGATTGAGACAATGAATTTGTTATTGTTAAGCAGCTCTACCTGATGGAACTTGTTACAATGATACAACTGCTGTATATTTGCACATCCAATACAGAAGTCACAAATCACAAGTGGCTATTGAGCATTTAAAATGTGATTAGTAGGGCCCAGCGCGATGGCTTAATGGCTAATTCTTTACCTTGCACGCACCAGAATCCTATATGGGCTCTGGTTTGTGTCCTGGTTGCTCCACTTCCCATTTCTGGCTCCCTGCTTGTATTCTGGAAAAACAGCAGAGGGTGGCCAAAAACCTTGGGACCCTGCACCCACGTGGGAGACCTGGAAGAAGCTCCTGGCTTCTGGCTTTGGATCAGCTCCAGCTCCTGGCGTTACAGCTACTTGGGGAATGAAACAACAGATGGAAGATCATTTTGTATCTCCTTCTCTCTGTAAATCTGCCTTTCCAATAAAAATAAATAAACCTTGGGCCCGGCACGGTGGCGCAGTGGTTAAGGTCCTCGCCTTGCACGCCCGGGATCCTATATGGGCGCCGGTTCTAGTCCTGGCAGCCCCGCTTCCCATCCAGCTCCCTGCCTGTGGCCCCGGAAAGCAGTCAAGGACGGCCCAAAGCTTTGGGACCCTGCACCCACGTGGGAGAACCGGAAGAGGCTCCTGGCTTCAGATCGGCATAGCATCGGCCGTTGCGCTCACTTGGGGAGTGAATCATCGGATGGAAGATCTTCCTCTCTGTCTCTCCTCTCTGTATATCCACCTTTCCAATAAAGAAAATAAAAAATAAATCTTTAAAAAATAATAATAAACCTTAAAAAAAACATGATTAGTAAAAACAGAAGTAAAACCATGGGAATCAGCAGTTCTAGCTTATGACCAGGTCCCTGGCTAGGGCCCTAGCCCAGCCCGAGGCTTTACAAACATTGGAGGAGTGAGCCAGCGGGGAAGAAAGCCTTCTCTGTCTCTCTCTGTGTATCTCTCTGTTTCTCAGAATAAATTCAAAAAGCAAGAGAAAATAGGGAGCAGTTTTGTGATGTATCAGATAAAACCTGCAACACTGGCATCCCCTATGGACACTAGTTCAAGTCCCAGTTGCTCCACTACCAACCCCGTTCCCTGCTAACGGGCTGGAAAAAGCAGTGGAAGATGGCTCAGTTACTTGGGCCACTGCCATCCATGGAGGAGACCAGGATGAAATTCATGGCTCCTGGTTTCAGCCTGGCCCAGGCCTAGCTATGGTGGCCGTCTGGGGAGTAAATCAGCAGATGGAATGTTTCTGGGTGTCTCTTCCTGTCTGTAACTCTGGCTTTCAAACACATAGTAGAATAAAATGTGGTTAGTGTACCCGAAGGACTGAATTTTTAATTGTTTCATTTCAATTAATTTCAATTTAAATAGCTAGTGATTTTGTGGCACAGTGGGCTAAACTGCCACCTGCATCCCTTAGAGGTTCCAGTTCAAGCCCCTGCTAACAGGAATGGGAAAGCAGTGGAATATGACCCCAGGGCTTGACTCTCTGCCACCCACCTGGAGACCTCGCTGTATTCCTGGCTCCTGGCCTTGACCAAGCCAGCCCAGCTGTTGTAGCCATTTAAGGAGCGAATCAACAGATGGAAGGATATCCTTCTTTGTGTCTTCTTCTCATTTTGTACCTCTGCCTTTTAAAAATAGATACATTTTTAAAAGATTTATTTTCATTGGAAAGGCAGATCTACAAAGATCCTCCATCAACTGATTCACTCCCCAACTGGCCACAAAGGCCAACGCTGAGCCAATCTGAAGCCAGGAGCCAGGAGCTTCTTCCAGGTCTTCCACAGGTTTGGGCTATCCTCCACTGCTTTCCCAGGCCACAAGCAGGAAGTAGAGTATCCAAGACATGAACCAGAGCCTACATGGGATCCCAGTGCTTTGGAAGTGGAGGATTAGCCAATCAAGTCATCACCCTAGACTCAAAATATTTTTAAAAATCTTTTAGAAAGCAGCTACTGGCTAGTATATTGGGCCTGACAGCTTTAATCCATTTTTAAAAGATTTATTTATTTTTATTGGAAAGACAGATTTACAAGAGAAATAGAAACAGAGAAAGATCTTCTGTCTGCTGGTTCACTCCCCAAGTGGCCACAACAGCTGGAGCTGGTGGATAAATGGCCCCCAAGGCTTTGGGCCATAAGCAGGGAGCTGGAGCAAAGTGGAGCAGTTGAGACATGAACTGGTGCCACATGGCATCCTGGTGCTTACAAGGTGAGGCTTAAGCCGTTGAGCCCTGTAGCTTTGCCTTTTTTAAAAAGGTATTTTTGTTTATTTGAAAGGCAGATTTCAGAGAGGAGAGTCAGATCTTCATCATTGGCTCATTCCCCAATGGCCACAATGGCCAGAGCTGAACTAGTTTGAAGCTAGGAGCTTCTTCCAGATTCCCCACAGTGCAAGATGATCCAAGGACTTGGGCCATCTTCCACTGTCTTTTCAAGCCACCAGTAGAGAACTGGATTGCAAGTAGAGCAGCTTGGACAAGAGCCAATGCCCATATGGGATGCCCGCGCCACAGGCTGAGGCTTACCTATGACATCATGGCACTAATCCCTGTAACTCTGCTTTTTAAATAAAATAAATAAAAATTTTAAAATGTGATGCATCATATTTTAAACTATGTTGCAGCGAGGTAAACGGGCTAACTTTGTGATGCTGCATGTTAAACTACCACTTGCAACACTAGCATTCCGTATTATAGTGCCAGTTTGAGTTTTGGCTATTGTGCTGCTTTTTTTTTTTTTTTTAAGATTTATTTATTTATTGGAAAGTCAGATATACAGAGAGGAGGAGAGACAGACAGGAAGATCTTCCGTCCGATGATTCACTCCCCAAGTGAGCGCAACGGCCAGTGCTGTGCCCATCCGAAGCCAGGATCCAGGAACCTCTTCCAGGTCTCCCACACGGGTGCAGGGTCCCAAGGCTTTGGGCCGTCCTTGACTGCTTTCCAAGGCCACAGGCAGGGAGCTGGATGAGAAGCGGAGCTGCCGGGATTAGAACCAGCGCCCATATGGGATCCTGGCATGTTCAAGGTGAGGACTTTAGCCACTAGGCCGCGCCACAGGGCCCTATTGTGCTGCTTTTTTATATCTAAGCATATTTTAGTGAAAAACACAATTTCTTTTTTTTAGTTTTTATTTTAGAGATGCTTACATAGTTAATCAGGGGCTATTGTAATTCTGATGCACCTTCCTGCTAATGCACCCGTGTTGGAGTTTTTGTTAAGTCCTGGTCACTCTGCACTTCTTTTTTTGTTTTCATTTGAAAGGTAGATTTACAGAGAGCGGAAGAGAGAGATCTTCCAGCTGCTAGTTTAGTCCCCAATTGGCTGTGATGACTGGAGCTGTGCCACTCTGAAGCCAGGAGCCAGGGGCTTCTTTTGGGTATCATATGTGAGTACAGGATCCCAAGGCTTTGGGCCGTCCTCCGCTGTTTTCCTAGGCTATCAGTGGGATGCTGGATGGGAAGTGGAACAGCCAGGACACAAACCCCTGCCCATATGGGATGCTAGTACTAGGCTGAGGATTAACCTGTTGAGCCACTGTGCCAGCCCCACTGGGCACTTCTGCTCTGGCTTTCTGCTAATGTACCTGGCAGGCAGCAGGTGATGGCCTAAGCACCTGTGTTCCCAGGTAATACTCCTTGATGCTGGCTTCAGCTTGACCAGCTCTGGCTAGTGCAGGCATTTGAGGAGTGAAGCCATTGGTGGAAGATCTCTCTCTCTCTCTGTCTCTCTCACTCTGCCCTTGAAATAAGAAAGGGAAAGAGGGCCATGCACAATTGCTTGGTGGTTAAATCTTCCCCTTGTCTGTGCCCAGGATCCCATATAGATACCAGTTCATGTCCCAGCTGCTCCACTTCCCATCCAGCTCCCTGCTTGTGGCTTGGGAGAGCAGTGGAGGACAGCCCAAGGCGTTGGGACTCTGTACCCGTGTGGCAGACGTAGAGGAAGCTCCTGGCTCCTGGTTTCAGATCAACTTAGCTTCAGCTGTTGTGGCCAATGGGGAGTGAACCTGCAGATGGAAGATCTTCCTTTCTGTATCTCTTTTTTCTTTCTTTCTTTCTTTTTTTTTTATTGGGAAGTCATATATACAGAGAGGAGGAGAGACAGAGAAGATCTTCTGTCCATTGATTCACTCTCCAAGTGGCCACAACAGCCGGAGTCGCGCCAATCCGAAGCCAGGAAGCCAGAGCCTCTTCCAGGTCTGCTATGTGGGTGCAGGGTCCCAAGGCTTTGGACTGTCCTTGACTGCTCTCCCAGGCCACAAGCAGGCAGTTGGATGGGAAGTGGGGCCGCCGGGATTAGAACCAGCACCCATATGGGATCCTGGCGTGTGTGAGGTGAAGAGTTTAGCAGTAAGGCTACTGCACCAGGTTCTCTCTGTATCTCTTATCTCTGTATATCTGCATTTTCCATTAAAAATAAATAAGTCTTGGTCTCCCTAAGAGGCCACTGAACTTATCTGGACAATAAGACGCTGGACTTTATGCTAGATATGTGGTTGCAAGGAACGAATCTCAACTGAACTTGAACTGTGATTATGCAACAAGGTGGAGGAATCCACCATGGGGGGAGGGGTATGGGAGGGGTGGGGGGAATCCCCAGTGCCTATAAAACTGTATCACATAATACAATGTTAACAACAATAAAAATAAATAAATAAATAAATAAATAAGTCTTAAAAAAAAAGAATGAGAGAAATCTTGCATCTACTGATTACTCACTGATTGGCCACAACAGTCAAAGCTAGGTCAGGCTGAAGCCAGAGTCAGGAACTTGACCCAGTTCTCATATGGGTGACAGGGACCCCAGGACATGAGCCTCCACTGCCTTCTCAAGAGCATAAGCAGGGGCTAGATTGGAAGTGGACCACCCAGTGCTTGAACTGGAACACATATGGAGTGCCCCCAGTGTAGGTGGAGGCTTAATTAGCTATGCTACAACAATGGTCCCAAACGAATTATAGATGAAGAAAACAAATACAGCAGATCTATGAGTAATGAAATGGTGACCCTGAATATAGCATGATCGTTTTGTTTAGGTTTTGTATGTGCCACACTGTGTGCAGGGCGCAGGAGGTACTTAGGCTGTGTGGTCACCTCTGGGTGGCTTGCGTCTTTACGATGGGCTGATGTTTTCTTTGTTTTATTTAAAGGTTCTTGGCCTGAGCAGCTGAGTTCCAGCCACAGGTGGATCATTTAGCTAAAAATAACATCGAGAGCTGAGCCTCCTCTCAAGCGCTTGGCCACCTTCTCTGTTTAAAAATAAATGCAGAAATAAAATCTTTTCCACAGTTCCCAAGTGTTCTGGTGGGGGTGATTACTTCTTTTTTTTTTTAGATGAATGTTCATAGAATTTATTATCTCTACCATTTTACTATATTCTAATTATTCATTTTGGGCCTAGTTTTATATTTTTACAATTTTATATTCTTTTTTTTTTATTTAATTTTGACAATCCTTACAAATTTAATTGGGGTAAAAAAGGTTCAAGGTCTAAAGGGGGATATAGAGGAAGAAGCCCCACCCAGTCTCCCGCCCACCCCAAGTCCCGGGTGTGGGGCGCGCTCCGAGATACTCGATCAAGTGGTTCCAATAGTTCACCATTCATGGGTCGTTGCCAGTCTCGCCACCCCAATCATGATGTGGTCATTGAAGAGTTCATTGATTGACACAGTCCCTTCTAGGGTCTCCATTTGCCCAGTCTCTGCTGCCAACAGATGGCTGAGGTTGTTGCTTGATTTGTCCTGTCTTTCCCTGGTTAGGACTCCGAGTCCGGTGTCTCGAATCGGAAGATCCTCGAAGAAATTTTGAGGTATTCCCAGTCCAGATTCCTGCTGTTTTAGTAGCATAGGGCCCGGCACAGTCCACCGCCCCGATCAGCTGGCGGCTGCAGTTGCTGGGCCGGTTCTGTCTCCACCCGTGTCCTCTTGCATGGGGACCAGATTGGGTGAAAACCAGGCTGGGCTGACTATTCCCACTGGTGCAAGCTACAATCAGAGTTGGTGAGGGTTGTTGGGGTTTAGTTGTAGCACCAGCTGGCGGAAGCTGGTACAAAGGGTTAGACACGTTGAGTTGAACCACAGGGCCAAATGGAGAAGGCACAACTGGAATGGGAGTGACCTGGGAGGGAAATAGTGGGTTCCTCCCTCGTGGGTCATCACCTTCCACGGGAGGGCATGGGAACTAGGACAGGGGCTGGGGTGGCTAGACAGACACCCAACAATATCCATTAGGGACGGTAGGAGGAGATAGTTGGATGGAAGTAGGTGGCAACACCTGTTGGCAAGAATATGAACAGGAGGGTACTTGGGACAGACTGGGCTAGTATGCCATATATACTGGCAAGCCAGGGTAGGGGGTGGGCCTGGTTGAGGCTACTGTGGGCCGCCCTGACTGGGCTGCAACTCCTACTAGTACGTGCGAGGGACAAGTGCGTCCAGGGGGTGATTACTTCTATAATCAAGAAGGGAATAAATATCTTTAGTTCATTTTAATGAGGAAATTGAACTAAATCCCTAAGAATCATTCCAGCACAAACATGTACAACTTTCTTCAGAGGTGTTGGAGGGAAGGGGGAAGGGGAATCGACCCCCAAGTTGCAGCGCTGGGCATGTACAAGTGCCCGAGGATGCTGTAGCCTCAGCCGAGAGGCAGCTGTGTGCTTTCCGTAGGCCAGTCATGCCTCCTTTCAGCTCTGGAAACCTTTCCTGCCACAGCCCTGATTTGCCTGCCCTGGGAAGGCAGGGAGAGACCAGGCTGTCCCTGCCAGCAGAGCTGCTGGGCTGGCTTTGGCCCCAGACAGAGCGACCCTTGATGTGGTGGGGGTTGAATGGTTGGCCCCCCTCCAACAGCACATGCCTTCTGGTCTTTGCCTTCCACTACTGTTCTCCACCACTGTTTCCAGAAAGCAGTTGAGAACAAGTTTGTCTCTAGAGTTTTAACCTGGACACACATTTGGGGAATCTGTTCTCTTGCTGGGGCTCTTTTGCATCCAGGTGCCTGGGAGTGCCGCAGCGTACCAGCACATGCTTGCTCAGTCCTGGCCAGGCTTTCCCCCCTGGGACTTTGCTTGGCAAGGGTGCTCCTGCTGCAGCTGTGGCTGCAGAGACCTCAGCCCCAGCACCCTCGCCCTGTCTGCTTGCAGGGTCCACTCTGGGCTGCACTTCTTCTGCCCTGCTGTCCAGGGGAGGACGTGACATGAGCCTGACACCTAGACTCATCTCACATCATGGTCCCCTCTGTCGGAACAAGGCAGCAAAGTCTCAGAACAATAAAGAACACACACATAACACCCTTGGAACGGTCTTCTCCTTGTCCAGGCCTCAACTGCTCCCTCCCCCCGCCCCCACCTCTCACTCCCCTATGCCTGATGTGACGCCAAGCAGTGGTGCACTGTCTCAGCCCCCATGCCTGTCCATCTCCATCCTCCTGGACACAGGAGGGAAAATCTTACCCGCCTTCTGACTTCATTCTAATCAGAAACTAAGGCCCACCTGGGTCTGTAACCCTCTTACCTTTGTAATAAATATTTAAATAAATAATAATAATCCCATGCCCCATGTCAGTCTTTGGCCAGAAGGCCGTCAGAGCAGGTTTCCCAGGCTGTCCGCCCTCATGGTGTGCAGAAGGCAGCTCCATGCAGGACCACTGGGTTGTGCAACTCTGAGCTGTGGGTGGTGTGTGTATAGACAGTGTTCCGTGTGGTACCCCTGGAGTTGTGCCATGCATGGCCTTGTCCCAGTCTGGCCCTGCCTAAGAGCCACGCATGGACAGTGAAGCCCTCAACTCAGCAGATTGTCACCATGCCAAGTAGTGATTGAGGACCCCTGGGGGCTGAGCCGGAAGGATGCAGGCTTTGCTCTCCTGGACCCCTAGGACAGCTTACACTCCTGGGCAGGGCAGTGTGATCCTAGCAGCTGAGTCACCTGACTGCGTGTCCTTGTTGCTTTCCCAATTCCACGACTTCTATGACTCTTCTGATTCAGGGGACATTTTCTCTTTAGTTGCAGAGCTACTTTGCCGCGTGTGAGGATGAGACACCTGCGATCCGGAATCATGACAAGGTCCTGCAGCGTCTGTGTGAGCACCTGGATCATGCCCTGCTGTACGGGTGAGATGGGGCAGTTGTTGGAGCCTGCCAGCCAGGGCTGTGAGGAATCCCTGAGCCTCTTTTCTGCCCTTTATCGTCCCCTTCACAGACAGGTTTGTCCCACCCTCTTCCCTGGGTTGCAGACTGTCATCATCCCAGGGAAGCATTTCAAGACAGCATAAGCTTTGCGGGACAGATTAGCCACAGGTCAAGTGGCAAGACGAGGGTGCATTGGTTGCTTGTGGGACTCGAGAGAATCCACCGCACACTAAGCTCACAATGGGCGTGTAGCTGCTGGACCGGCTAGCTGCAGCCTTCCAAAGCGGCCCCATTCAGGTCACAGCAGTTCCTTTCCTGTTTTCTCAGCCTGCAAGACCTCTCCTCTGGCTACTGGGTGCTTGTGGTGCATTTCACTCGGCGAGAGGCCATCAAGCAGATCGAAGTGCTGCAGCATGTGGCCACCAACCTGGGGCGCAGTGAGTAGCGCCAGGGAGACCTGGGGCAGGGCCAGCTGCCACCCTCCCTGTGGGGAGCTTGGGGCTCAGGTCAGGACCAGGACCAGGGGGTTAGAACTGGGGTGCCCAGAAACACTGGGGCGTTAAGGTGTCCGTGCCCTCCACAAGGCCTCTCCTGCATATGTAGCTTGTCGTGGTGGGGTGGAGGATGCTGGGCTCCTGTCCGGTCCCACTCTGAACCCAGGAGGCAGAAGGAGTGGGCAGAGTCTGTACTTCTCAGAGTTTCCGGCCAGGCCAGTGCGTGTTTAGAAGTATTGGTACCCCAACAAACGAGAGGGCTGTTGGTCCCCTCACTGCTCCTTCTTTCTTTCTGCCTTTGCCTGACAGACTTTCCTTCTGGTTACTGCTGCCTTTGTTTGCAGGCCGGGCCTGGCTATACCTGGCCCTGAACGAGAACTCCTTGGAGAGCTACCTGCGGCTGTTCCAGGAGAACCTGGGCCTGCTGCACAAGTACTACTTCAAGTGCGTGTTGGGTGGTTGGTCTCACTAGCCCCAGAGCACCCCTCGGGCCTCCTCCCACAAACTCGTCCCATGAGAAGCCACCACGGCATAGCCTGGCATTCACATTGAGGACATGTTGGTTGCCCCAGATTCTCAGAGATTTGCTGGCACATTGGCCAGGGGCACTGGTATCTGGTCTAGGCTCCTGTGTCCAGTGTGATATTCTGCAGCTGCCTGACCCTCTACCCAGGCCTCAGACCTGACCCGAGTGTCCCCCTTGACTGGGCCCTCTTCAGGGGTGGCTGCTAGGACAGAATATTACACCCTGGCTGTGTCCAAGAGGCTAATGAGCCGTGCTAAGGGCCCATCTCCAAAGATGTGGGCGGGAAAGTGCCAGGTGGCCCCAAACTGGTAGTGATGCTGGAAGGAAAGGGCTATTGAACAGGCTGCAGGCGTGAGAAGGTCAAACATTTAATTTCAACACAGTTGGCTTGGTAGTGAGATGTGCTGGCAAGCAGGCAGGCAAGCACCATTGTCACCTCTGTGTCCTTTAGGAACGCCCTGGTCTGCAGCCACGATCACCTCGCTCTCTTCCTGACCCTGGTGTCTGGGCTGGAGTTCATTCGATTCAACCTGGACCTGGTGAGACACCTCGACCCATACTGCTGGTGGAAGACAAAGGAGGGGTGGTGGCTTGACTTGTCAGGTCCCTTTTAGAAAGCTTCTCAGAAGTTTGCTCAGATGAGGAAAGTGTTCATGGTCAGCAGAAAGCAGTGGAGGGTGGCCCAAAGCCTTGGGACCCTCTGCTCATATAGGAGACCCAGAGGAGGCTCCTGGCTTCTGGCTTCGGATCAGCTCAGCTCCATTATGGCCACTTGGGGAGTAAACCAGCAAATGGAGGATCTTTCTGTCTCTTCCTTTCTCTGTAGCTCTGCCTTAAAAAAAAAAAAAAAAAAAAAAACAAAAAAAACAAAACAAAAACAAAAAAAACAAAAACACAACAGACACAGCTGATTCTTCCCTGGGCTTCCTGGGGTTCAGATGGCACAGTGCACATGTCCCATCTGACGTGCTGCTGGTTGCCTCGCTAGCAGACACTGCACAGTGGTCCCATGTTGCTGCAGGGAGGGGTTTTAAGTGGATACCTGGAATGGCAGATAGTATTAAACCTTGTAGACGCTGTGTTTCTTCTATACATGCATAGCTATGATTAAGTGTAATTTTTAAATTAGGCACAGTAAAAGATTAGCAACAACAAAAAAGAACCATTGTAACAATACACTAACAGAAGTTATTTAAGACTTATGAATTGTTGACAACTAGAATTTTCCATTGAATATTTTTAGACTGTGGTTGACTGTGGATAATTACAACTGCAGAAAGTGAATCAGTTGGGCCCAGCCTGATGGCCTAGCGGCTGAAGTCCTCACCTTGAGTGCACACTGGGATCCCATATGGGCACTGGTTCTAATCCTGGCAGCCCTGCTTCCCATCCAGCTCCCTGCTTTTGGCCTGGGAAAGTGGGTGTAGAACTGCAGCCATGTCAGAGACCTGGAGGAGGCTCCGGGCTCCTGGCTTCGGATCGGCTCAGCTCAGCTCAGCTCCAGCCGTTGTGGCCACTTTGGAGGGAATCAATGGATGGAAGATGTTTCCCTCTATTTCTCCTCCTCTCTATATATCTGACTTTCAAATAAAAAATGAAATAAATCTTTTAAAAAAAAAAGAGGCGGGGAAAGACAGTGGAGCAGTGAATGGATTTCCTGTTGGTTACAAAGCGCCTGTCAGGCCTGGGCCACTTGCGGGGCTGTAGCCGCTGTGTCCTGAATGTGTCCTCCCTCCCTCAGCCCTGGCTCTAGCAGCTGATGAGAAGGGCTGTGCTAGGGGTGAAAATGAGGCAGGATGTGTGATTCTCACAGTGAAGGAACGAGGCAGTGTTGGAGGATCCAGCTGGAGTCCACGGCTCCGATAGCAAGACCTCTCACATTACTCTTTGGGCTATTTTTTTGTTTTGTTTTGAGGATTTATGTGTTTATTTGAAGGAATTGCACAGAGAGGAGACAGATCCTTCATCTGCTGGTTCACTTTGGCCATCTTCCACTGCTTTCTCAGGCACATTAGCAGGAAGCTGGATCGAAAGTGGGTGGCTGGGACTCGGACCAGAGCTTAGATGAGATGTCACCATTGTGGGTGGCAGCTTGACTGACTCTGTTACACCAGGAGCCCCTCACATGACTCTAGCAGTTTATCTCTGGATTTACCTGTGGATGCTCTCACTGATCTCCCAAGGAAAAGGAGCATGGGGAGGGCTTTGGCAGAGGCAGATCTATGTCTCCAGGCCTGGCGAGACTCCTGCTGCCATCTGTGGAGGGCCTGCTTTCTGGCACACCTGAGGCCTCCACCAAGTGTCTCTCCACCTTCTCTCTCCAGGATGCCCCTTACTTAGACCTGGCCCCCTACATGCCTGACTACTACAAGCCTCAGTACCTGTTGGACTTTGAAGACCGCCTTCCCAGCTCGGTCCATGGCTCAGATAGTCTGTCCCTCAATTCCTTCAACTCTGTCACCTCCACCAACCTGGAGTGGGACGACAGTGCCATCGCCCCGTCCAGTGAGGGTAAGTGGCCCCAGGGCAGATGGGAGCTGAACCTCTGCCCGGAATGAGAGCTGGAGTCGCTTCAGCCGGGCCAGGGCACTTCTTGGCCAGCTTTGTTCTGGTGGGTGAAATTCCCTTGAACAGGGTTGGCCATTTTCCACATTTGTATTTCCGTGGAGTCCTTTCAGTAGCTAAAAGACAAATTCCTGGCACAAAGAGCCCCAGCAGAATTTTATGAGTGTTAGGCCCTCTTGCAGAAGGTTCTGGTCACATGCCAGGGTGGTTTTCTGAGCAAGGAGGGATTAGCAGTGCAACCTGGAAACCATGGCCTGCTGGTGCAAGGGTGAGTGTTGTCTGCTTTGGCAAGCTTTGTCCCACCCCAGGTTCTAGGCAGAGAGGCTCAGCAACCCCTGGGAAGAGGGGAGAGAACCAGACCGGGCCAAGTAAAGGCCGACTCACCAACTTCTATGTCCTCCAACTCCTGCATCCCATGGGATTGGGCCAGGCCGGAGCCAGGAGCTTCTGCCCTCTCTGCTGGTGTGTTAGGATGGTTGTACCTGTTGCATTGGAGATTGAAGAAGAATCTGTATTTTGTTATCTCCATCCAACAAGTTGTATGGATAACCTGTTCGGTTTTTATTTTTTGTGTTCAAACTTTGGCCTTGCTGTTCATTTGCAAAAACTGGCCGTTCCTCCTTCATCACCTGGGGGAACCTGGCATCTTCCTGGCCTTCACCCACCTCACCTCCAGGAGAAGGGGCCCACACACAGGTTCAGGCCCTGATTCCCTTGGATTGCCTTGGCACTGAGTTCTTGCTTGTGCCATGGACCAGAAGCCCCTGATGGAGGTTACTTTGAAACTTGCTGTTAGCAAGACTTGCAAAAGGAACTGGGCACTCAGTCTCCTGGCTTGGGTTCACTGGCTGCGTTAGAGCAGAAGTCAGAGTGAGCTCTGAGGGAGCACTCAGGCCAGCAGAGACGGAGTATCTCCTTGAGTCCACCCAGCTCCTGTAGTTTAGGGATTGAGCTGCTGGAGCTACAACACAGGAGCTTGTCCTCGTGCAGAGGTCAGATTCAAGGGGCCCGTCTCCATTAGAACACAGTTCTGGGTTGTTGGGAAGGGATTGTCCCCACGACTGGGACAGCCATGCGGCTCCTGGGTCAGGGCCCAAGCTGAGAAGCTGCCAGGCTCTTAGTAAATTCCCCGGAGGCCCTTTGAGAACAGGTACAAAGTTGAAGGTTCTTCTGTCTTGGTTTCTCCTCTCCCCTTGGCTCCCACCCTGTTGTCCCCACTCACCCCATCCTTCTACCGCCTGTTTCTAATCTCCAGTTTTGTCCCTCATTTTTGTAGATTATGATTTTGGAGATGTGTTTCCAGCAGTGCCGTCTGTACCCAGCACAGACTGGGAAGGTGGGACAGAGTCCACTGGGACCCTCTTTTTCCTGTTTTGCAATGTTTCAATGCCCAGCTTGCTGCATGTTTCAAAATCATCTCCTTATTATTTATAAAATCTTAATATTACAATGATTATAATAAAGCAAAGTTTGATGTTCTAATAGATGGAATTCTGCAAGAGGAGAACTTGGCCTTTAGTTCTAGGTGAATCTTCTCTCCCAGGGCAGCACTCCTGCCTTGGGACAGTGGCCAGGGGCAGTTGCTAAGTGGCTGAATTTTGGGGGACACTGGATCACCCTGTACCTATTGGCCTAGCCAAGGTATGTGGGGAAGTGCTGCTGGAGCAGCCCAGCGAGCAGGGACTTGTTCTGGAAGCCATGTCTTTAATTGTGCAGGTCGCCAGCTCCTTTGAGTCCAATGAGCATCCAAAAACTGAGGGGCTCGGTTCTCTCTGACCCTTCCTGCTGTCTCCACCCTCTCAAGCACGGGTGAAAGAGGTGTGTGGAAGGGTGCCACCCAGGCCCAGAGACCTCCTGCAGGGAGATGGCACCTCAAAGTCTTGAGGCCAATTGCAATGACACCTGTCAGGCCCTCACCCTGTCTTCCGGGCAGCAGTGCTTGGCTGCCTTTGTGTCTGGAGTTCCTCTCTGGGCTGGTGTTAACTCATGAAGCTCATCACCCAGGTTACCAACGTTTTGCAAAGTGAAAGTTTCAGATGAGTGAATGTTCCTCTTTGAAGTCGGAGGCCATTTCAGGTTCCAGTTATTATTAAAGAGCTCCTGTCTGGGGGCCATGTGCGGCCTGGAATGGGGGTGGTGAAAGCCTCCTCACCCTGAGGAGGGGGCGCACAGCGGCTTGCTCCCCACCCCAGTGATGCCTGACCTAGGAGCTTTTCCCAAGTTACATGACTATGAAACAGTATAACTGGGAGGAAAATAGACGTGACATCAAAAGAAATGAATGGTGTCATTGGCCAAGAACCAACATGGAAGGGTCCCACCTTTGAGGAGCATTGGCCCGAAAACCAGAATTCCATCGTGACATCATCTGTCCTGTCAGCCTCTCTCCTTGCAGCACGTGTGCTGGGTGCTGGTTTCCCCGCTGAGTCTAACAACTAACCCCTCTTGATAAGCCTGGCTCGGTCACGTGACAGCAGTGCCTGGCCTTCCTCTCCAGCCCGTCCGAGCTCCCCGGGCTCCCCGGGCTCAGGCCAGGCCAGGGTGAGAGTAATCCCAGCAATGGCCTCCTGCCCTCCTGACTTCCTTGTGTACCACTGAATTCCTGAGCGCAGAGCGGCAGCTCTTAGGGGAGCCTGGGTACTCTCCCTGGCCCTGGAGGTCGCACCAGACTCTTGGTCCTCTTGGGAGGACATTGGCTTCTTTACAGAGCTGGTGGGTACCATCGGAGGCTGCCACGTGCCTCCCTGAACAGCTGCCAGTGCAGGACTGAACAGCACCACATGGGGCCTGCACGGAGCCCTCTCTGCCGACCCTGGCCGAGAGGCGGGGTTTCTGCATTTGAGAACGAGGTCTCTGGTGTCCCAGGAGACCTGCAGTCTTCTGTGCTGCTCGTGTTTCCTGGCAGAGCTGGTGGTTTCTTTTAGCCCCTTCATTTGCCTCATGTGGGGGTGTGCTGCACCAGCAGACTGCTGCCCCAGGGTTTCCAGAGCCTACAGCAAAGCTGAGAGCAGGATGGGCACATCTCTTCAGAACTGATCATGGCCAGCACGACCTGGGCAGTTGGAGCTGTCTTTGGCAGTAAGCCCCACATAGGCAGCTCCCCAAGCCGGGCCTCAATTCTGCCTCAGTGGCTCCATCTGTACACATCCTTGCTTGGTTTGCCTCCTGTGCCAGTGCGAGGAGGGCAGCGGTTAGACCAGCTCTGCTGGAGGAGCTGCCACATCCCTCCGCCTTCTCCCCAAGTGGAGCTGTGGGAGGGGGTGTCACCATGAAGGGGCAGTCAGGACAGTCAGCAAGCTGGGGCTTGAAGGGACCCGTGTTCTCAGCGTCACCCCTAAAGGCACTGGCGCAGGGTGAGCGGCTCAGGGAAAAGAGACAGCCTCCTCCCCGGGGTGGCCTGCCCCACCCCTCCTCTGTCCACCGTGTTCTTGCTGGCCCTGTGCCCTCACCGCATTCTCTCCCCTGTGTTCTGTACTCCCAGCTGCCCTCCCTTCCTGACCCTCAACTCCTGGCTCTCCATTTTCTCCCTGGGAGCCCTGCCTCCTGCTATAACCGTCATCTCTGAGGTCTTGCTCTGTGTTCTTTGCTGTCTGCCTCTGCAGGGCCCTTCAGAGGACTTGGGGCATGTCAGCCCTGCTAGTGGGGTGTGGGTTGCAGGGGCTGCTCACCTCCCCACACATCCTAAAGAGGAGTGTTCTGGGGTTACCTGAGAGGGGTGCACCTGTTGTCTCTTTGTGGGCCCCAGCCTGGAGGCATCAAGATCACCATCCTTAAGGGCCTTGAGCCTGGGAGCTGCCTCACCTTGGAGTGCTTAACACTAACTTGGCCAAGTAGTGGTGTGCCCTCCTGCACAGCTTCTAACGTGCAAATGTCACCTCCTGTCAGGCCGGGCCACCCCACTGGGATCCCCTGGGAAGAAGGCCCCTCCTGGCATGAGGCAGGTGCCTGATGGGCCATTTTCCTTTCCTACCAGATGGAGACCTCACAGACACCGTCAGCGGGCCGCGCTCCACAGCCTCAGACCTGACCAGCAGCAAGGCGTCCACCAGGAGTCCCACTCAGCGCCACAACCCCTTCAACGAGGAGCAAGCTGAGACCGTGTCCTCCTCTGACACAACCCCCGTGCATGCCACCTCTGAGGACAAGGAGGAGTCTCAGGTGCCTGAGCTGCCGGAAGCCTGTGCCGAGCTCGAGGTCATCAGGTGAGGCAGCAAGGCCCCGGCACTGTGGGCAGGCAGCCTGACTGTCTGTGGTCCATGGCAGTCAGTCGCCCCCTGGGAGACCCTTCTGGGGAATTGTGACTTCATTATTTGAAAGGCAGATGACAAAGAGAAGAAGCACAGAGAGAGAGATTTTCCTTCTGTCTGCTGATTTGTCCCCTACATGTCCTGAAGCCAGGAAACAGAACTGCAGGCTGGTCTCCATCATTGTTCCTACCTCCCGGGAGCATTGGCTGGGCATGCCAGATGGCCAGGACTCCAACTAGGTATCCCAGGTGGCAGCTTAACCCGTTGTGTCACAGGCCCATCCCCTTGGGCAGGTCTTTTTTTTTTTTAAGATTTATTTATTTATTGAAAAGTCAGATATATAGAGAGGAAGAGAGATAGGGTGGAAGATCTTCTGATGATTCACTCCTCAAGTGAGCCGCAACAGCCGATGCTATGCCAATCTGAAGCCAGGATCCAGGAACTTCTTCCAGGTTTCCCACACGGGTGCAGGGTCCCAAGGCTTTGGGCCATCCTCGACTGCTTTCCCAGGCCACAAGCAGGGAGCTGGATGGGAAGTGGAGCTGCCGGGATTAGAACTGGCGCCCATATGGGATCCTGGCGTGTTCAAGGTGAGGACTTTAGCTGCTAGGCCACACCACAGGGCCCAGGACAGGTCTTCAAGCACGAAGAATCACAAGGCCTGTCCCTGGGACTGACGTGGCAGAGCAGGTTAAACCTATGGTGTGCTGGTTTGGGTCCTGGTTATTCCATCTCTGATCTGGCTTCCTGCCTGGGAAGGCAGTGGAAAACAGCCCAAGCACAAGGGAGACCCAGGTAGATTTCCTGGCTTTGGAAATTTGGGGTAAACTCATGGATGGAAGATTCTGTATGTGTATTAGTGTGTCTCTGTGGCTCTATTTTTAAAAATAGATTTAAAAAAAAAAATCCTGAAGCTCCGTGCTTGTGAGCACAGGCTGCTGGGACTGCACCAAAGGCTGCAGACCTCGGGCAGAGGCAGGTTTCCCCAGTTGTGGGATGGGGACCTGAGCCAAGCTCAGAGTGCTGGTGCGGCCAGCTGCTGGCAAGGGCTGCCCTCTGGGTCTCAGAGATCTGCCCTCCCTGTGTCCTCATGTGGTGGGGCAAGGCAGAAGCCCTCTGGAGCCCTGGTCCCATTGCTGCCAGGTCTACCCTCGCTCCCTCATCACCTCCCAGGGAGGGAAGGGTTTCAGCATGAGATTTAGGGGGCAGGCCCTGGCACAATGGCTAATCCTTCCCCTTTAAAGCGCCAAGATCCCATATGGGCACTGGTTCAAGTTCCAGCTGCTCCCCTTCTCATCTGGCTCCCTGTTTGTGGCCTGGGAAAGCAACAGAGGATGGTCCAAAGCCTTGAGACCCTGCACCCACATGGGAGACCCAGAAGAAACTCCCCAGCTCCTGGCTTTGGATTGGCTCAGCTCTGGCCATTGTGGCGACTTGGGGAGTAAATCAGCAGATAGAAGAACTCTCTCTTTATCTCTCCTTCTCTCTGTAAATTTGTGTTTCATTATAAATAGAAAGATATTTAAAAAGAAAGAAAGAAGGGAAGATTTGCTGGGAGAGCCTCAGGTAGCCAGCATAGGCAGCAGCCAAACTGCCTTTTGGCACCACAGCAGAGCAGCCAGAACGTTTGGTACATTTAGGGCCAGGGGCCACCTTCCGACTTACTCTTGAGGGATTCTGGAAAGTCCGTGAGCAGTTTCTGAGATTTGTACCAATTCTCGTTCAGCTTAGCTCTTTGAAAGAACAAGGAAATAGAAGGGGTGTGACACCTAGAGGCTCGCTCCCCTCGCCTTCCCCGCCCCAGCCTCCCCAGACCTGCTCCAGCCTACTCAACTAAAGAATAGGGCCTGGAGTTTGAACCCTGAGTGAATTCCTGGGTGACTTAGCCGGGATGACACCTAAGGGGAAGTGAGTCTGCTCAGACTCCGCTGTCCGCAGGCCTCCGGCAGCTCAGGCACCTAGGACGACTCCTTGTCCTGAGAGGAGGCCTCAGGGAGAGGCCAGTTGAGTGCGGCCTGGCTTTGTCCCAGATGGACGCAGCTGGCTCCTTCGTCAGCCGTCAGTTCCTCTGCTGCTGGCATCTGTATGTGTTTCATGCCCCATGGCCCCACTCTGTACTATACATCTTTAGCACTGGGGACACCATGGGCCTGTTACCTACCCCAGCCCGTGCCCACATAGACACTGGCCTTGCCCATGGAGGTCCCACGCCCGGCATCAGCTGTTTGACCCCCGCCTGATGTCTCTCAGTAACTCAGATATTACATCCGAGCCACCACTGCTGTTCCAGGGTCAGCAAGAAGAAGAAGATTGGCAAGAAGAAGAAGCCCAGGCCGGAGGAGGGAGCCAGTCCCCTTCACCCTCCCGCTGGTCAGCACAAGTGTGCCAGGCAGGAGGACGACGACAGCCTCATGAGCAGCCCAGGCCTCGGCCAGGACTCCCCCGACACCACCCTGGCTTCCCCCCAGGACGAGGGAGAAGGGCCCAGCAGCACCACTGAGAGCAGTGAGCGCTCAGAGCCTGGCCCCATGGGCTTGCTGATCCCCGAGATGAAAGACACGTCCATGGAACGTCTGGGTCAGCCACTGAGCAAGGTCATTGACCAGCTCCAAGGGCAGCTGGACCCCAGCACCTGGTGTTCTGCCGTCGAGCCCCCAGACCAGTCCTTTCGGACCGGCTCTCCCGGGGAAGCCCCGGAGAAGCCGCCATTTTGCGACTTTAGTGAGGGGCTTCCAGCCCCCATGGACTTCTACCGCTTTACCATCCAGAGTCCAAGTGCTGCTGCACCAAGTGGCGGCAACCATGACTCTGCAGGGCTTGGCGAACCGCTGCATGTTCCTGGTGGCCCTGCGGCTGCTGGCCAAGAAGAAAAGGGAGGAGGAGGAAGAGAGGGGCCGACGCCTTGGCCCTTAGGGGACACCGCTGGGGAGGCCCTGGATCTGCACGGCCAGTCAGCCCCAGGAAGCGAGATGCCTGTGCCCGAGCCAGAGCCCAGGACCCAGGAGGCTCCCCAGCTCAAGCGGGACCAGCCCAGCCCGAGTCTGAGCAGTGCTGAGGACTCGGGGGTGGAGGAGGGGCAGGGGAGCCCTTCCGAGGTGCCGCACTCTTCAGAGTTCAGGTGAGCAAGCCCAGGGAGGGAGTCTGGTGCGCAGCTCCCCAGCCTGCAAGCAGGTGCCAGGAAAGCCAGCCCTGGGAGGTGGAGAGGGGGAAGCCCCTGGGGCAGGGGGAGCCTCTGCACCCTGACCCCTGTCCTTCCCATGTTCGTCCCTCTCAGAGTTGACAACAACCACTTACTCCTGCTGATGATCCATGTGTTCCGAGAAAATGAGGAGCAGCTGTTCAAAGTGAGTCCCAGGAGGCGCAGCCAGGGCGGGGCAGGGCGGGGCAGGGCAGGCCGGGCTGAGGCCCGCTCGGAGGGGGCACTGCGGGGGTCCCGCACATGACCATGCACCTCGGCCCCTCAGATGATCCGGATGAGCACTGGGCACATGGAGGGCAACCTGCAGCTGCTGTACGTGCTGCTCACAGATTGCTACGTCTACCTGCTGCGCAAAGGTGCTACACCCACGGGGGGCAAGCACCCACCCCTTTCTCCCAGCACTCTCCCCTCTGTGAATGTCCCATGTCTTCCCAGCCTGCCATTTTACAGGACAAGGGGGTCCCCTCTAGGTGGGTGGAGAGGCAGGAGGGAGAAGAGGCCATTGGGCTAACAGGTATTGGGGTCTCTTCTCCCAGGGGCCACAGAGAAGCCATACCTGGTAGAAGAGGCTGTCTCTTACAATGAACTTGACTATGTGTCGGTGAGTTCAAGCCTGAAGCTGACACACTCTCAGGCCTCCGTGGACGAGGCCAGGGCTGAGAGCCAAACCTGAGGCCACCTCTTCCTATGCCAGATCTCTCCCTGTCCCTCTGTGGCTCAGGCCAATCCCCAGGTCTCGGTGGTTCTGTTCCATGGTGCCCCCAGGGTGTGCCTCGTCCCTCCCTTGCCATGCTGCCCTCTGCCAGGTGGGTGCCAAGCCCCAGGTGCATGTCAGGGTATGGCTTCCGGCAGGTTGGCCTTGACCAGCAGACGGTGAAGCTGGTGTGCACCAACCGCAGGAAGCAGTTTCTGCTCGACACAGCTGATGTGGCCCTGGCTGAGTGAGTGACCGTCCCGCCTCTGCCCGTGTCAGGATTGGGAGGGCTGGCCATGGCCTGGGAAGTGGAGACACATGTTCCTTGGCCCTCACAGTCTGGTCAGAGGCAGGAGAACAGGGAGTCCTGACTGCTGACTCATGCGGTCAGCCCAGGGGCTCTCAACCCTTGTGACCTGCAGAGGGGAGGGGGCTGCAGGAGATTTCCAGCAATGAGGAAGGCGCAGAGCCACGCTGACCTGGCTCACAGATGCTTATGTATAGTGAGGTGCCCAAGCCCCATCACCCAGGTCCTGCCCACCTTGTCCAGTCTACCCTTGCTGTGTCGCTTTGACCTTGTCCAGTTACTGCTTGGTGAACATGGACTTCTGTCCTCCCTGGGCCACTGCCGCCCCTCAGCACAGGATCCAGCCCACTCCTCCCCCGAAGGGTCTGTGACTCCTGTAGGCCGGGAGCTCTCAGGACAAAATCCTGCTGGCCACGGAGACCGTGTGCCCACTCACAGCAGACCCCCTCCCTGTTCAGGTTCTTCTTGGTGTCTCTCAAGTCAGCCATGATCAAAGGCTGCCGTGAGCCGCCCTACCCCAGCGTCCTCACTGATGCCACTATGGAGAAGCTGGCACTGGCCAAATTCGTGGCCCAGGAGTCCAAGTGCGAGGTCAGTCCCTGAGGCGTCACTGTACGGCCAGCCTTGGGGTTAGGGTCACGTGCTGCCCACGACCCCCTCCCACCCTCCTGGATCAGGGGCTCTCACACTCCACACGCTGCCTCCCCTCTCAGCTGGGTGCTGAGGTCAGGCGCCCTGACCCTCTCAGTAACTGTACCTGGCACTGGGTCCTGTGTGAGCCACAGCCCAGTGCAGCCCGCAGCCACCTCATCTCCTGCCCACACCCTCAGGCCTGGCACTGGGTCCTGCGTGAGCCACAGCCCAGTGCAGCCCACAGCCACCTCATCTCCTGCCCACACCCTCAGGCCTGGCACTGGGTCCTGCGTGAGCCACAGCCCAGTGCAGCCCACAGCCACCTCATCTCCTGCCCACATCCTCAGGCTTCCACCGTCACTGTACACTTCTACGGGCTTGTGCACTGGGAGGACCCCATGGATGAGTCCCTGGCTTCCATGCCCTGCCACTGCTCACCCCCGGAGGGCACCATCACCAAAGAAGGCATGCTGCACTACAAGGCTGGCACCTCCTACCTGGGCAAGGAACACTGGAAGACCTGCTTCGTGGTTCTCAGGTAGATCCCCGCACACAGCTCCCAGGTGCTAGGCTGTTGTGGCAGGTCCCTGCTGAGGGGGCCTGCAGAAGGAGCCCTCCCTTCCTACCAGGGTTGAGGAGATGCCGGTGCTGTGCCCTCCCTGGGTGCCTCAGGCAAAGATACACCCCCTGAGCTGTGCCTTGTGGCTCCATCCTGAGGCAAAGAGGCCCCCTGGTCTTCACAGCCACAGCCAGTGGAGGAGACCCCAGATTGTGCCCTCCACCTGGCCCCCCATCCTCAGAATGGGCTTGACCCTTGCTGGTTTGTGCCCCTACAGCAATGGGATCCTGTACCAGTACCCAGACCGCACTGACGTCATTCCCCTGCTCTCAGTGAACATGGGGTGAGTCCAGGAGATGGGGGGTGCTGGGCAGCTGTCAGGGCCAGGCCTTGCTGCTTGCAGGTCAAAGCCTGGAGTTCCTCAACAGACCCCTCCTAGTCCTGTCTGGGACTCTGGGCTTGCTGAGCTCTAAGGGCTACTAGGGAGAGATGATAGGGAACCCCTAGCCTGGGGGGAGGCAGACACACACCCCCTTGCGGAGTCCCTTGGCCAGAAGAGGCAGTGTGCAGCAAGAGGCGCATGTGCTGGCGGCTGGCGCTGCACTCAGGCCGTCCTCACCCCCACCCAGCCACGTGCAGGGGCCCAGGGGGACCTTGGTAATTCCCGGGATAAACAGTGTTACACAGCCCGCATGGCACTGCCACTGCCTTCCGGCACCCTCCAACGCTCAGGCCTTGTGTCCAGGGGCCCTGACCTCCTCTGCCACCTCGCCCCGTTTCACCCCTCCTCCTCTGGCCCAGGGGGGAGCAGTGCGGTGGCTGCCGGAGATCCAACACCACGGATCGGCCCCACGCCTTCCAGGTCGTTCTCGCCGACCGGCCCTGCCTGGAGCTGAGTGCCGAGAGCGAGGCCGAGATGGCCGACTGGATGCAGCACCTCTGCCAGGCCGTGTCCAAAGGGGTGAGCGTCTCCCGCCACCTCCCACCCAAGTCTCATCCTGAAGCCCACACAGGCACAGAGCAATCTGGGGGTGCCCAGAGACAGAGCCCAGAGGTGGAGGCCACATGAAGCCCCTGAGGGAGGCCAGAGGGGCTGGTGCAGTCCTGGTCAGCCCTGGAGGACTCACCACACACGCCTGGCTGCAGGTTATCCCCCAGGGGGTCGCCCCCAGCCCCTGCATCCCCTGCTGCCTGGTCATCACCGACGACCGCCTCTTCACATGCCATGAGGATTGCCAGACCAGCTTCTTCCGCTCCCTGGGCACCGCCAAGCTGGCTGACGTCAGTGCTGTGTCGCTGGAGCCGGGCAAGGAGTACTGCATCTTGGTGAGCAGGGCGGGCGAGGGTGGCAGCCCCAGAGGGAGAAAGTCACCCTTGCTCATGGGGCCACCTCCCCTAGGAGTTCTCCCAGGATGGCCCGCAGCTGCCCCCACCCTGGGTCATCTACCTGAGCTGCCCTTCAGAACTGGACCGCTTCCTGTCTGCACTGAGCGCCACTTGGAGAACCATCTACCAGGTACCAGCTGCCCCGCACCACTCAAGACTGCCACCCGAATCCCGGACACAACAGTGAGACTGCGGTTCAGGGACACACACACCAGCCCAGGACAGGGAAACCAGGGGATACAATTCCTGACGCTAGCTCTGGTCTCCATGCCTGTATGCAATGCAGAGGGGCTGAGCCCAGCCCAGCTGGCGAGGGTTCAGGACCACAGGGCTGGGCACCCCCTTGGAGCCTCCAACCACTGGAATGGGTGGGCTGTGAGCACATGCTAGGCTTCAGCCTTGGCCAGGGCTGTCCTGGGTTACACTGAGTAGGGGCAGGGAAGCCTCATGGGTCCCGGCCACAGCTGAGCCAGGAGCTCCTGTGGCCCTTACACGCTGCCCACTCGCCCGCCAGGTGGACCTCCCCCACAAGGCCATCCCTGAAGCCTCCAGCAGGCAGAAGCTTGAGGACGCCTTGAGCCTGATCCATAGCACCTGGCAGCGCAGCGACAGCCTGTGCCGCGGCCGAGCCTCCAGGGACCCCTGGTGCTGAGGCAGGGTGGGAAGGGGAGGTAGTCGGCCAGCAGGTGCACTGCCATGACCAGCTTGTGTGCCGCTCAGAGCCAGGCCTCCAGACCGTTCAACAGTTCACACAGGGCTGATGACTGTCCTGGGCACCTGGAGTGGGTGCCCAGTGTCCCTGAGCATGCTGTCCAGCAAGCTGCTGGGCAGAAGAATGAGCCCTGTGGGCTCTCGGCTTCCATGCTGTCTCCCTGGGCTGCCACCTCACAGCAGGAAGAAGGGGAGAGAGGCCTGGCGGTGCAGGCACCCTGTCCCTCCTGGATCAGGAGCCCTGCAGAGGCTCAGAGCCACCTGGGGCCCAGCCAACCTCATGTGTCTCTGAAGACTCTCAGCGTTGCGGGGAGGCCAGAGCACGTGAGACTGCATGTGCCCCCCTCACCGGCCCAGCCCCGTGCATAGCTGCCACCCTGCTAAGCCTGGGGCTGTGGCAGGGCTGCCCCCCAGGTTGCCAGGCTGCCCTGCATGCCCACGGCCCTGCCCCTGCCTCCTCCAGCCCGGCAGTGCCCACAGGACCCAGGGATGAAGAGCAGAAGACGGGCAGAAGGGGCTGGCGAGGAACAGAGCCGGCAGCCTGGGGGGCCATGGTGACAGCTCCTGCCAGCATCTGCTTGGCGGGAGCCAGGCTGCCCAGGTACTCCGTCAGGAGCTCTCTGGGAAGGGCTCAGGTGGTGTGGGTTTTGTTTTTTAAAATAAAATAGACATGTTATATTGCCAAAACATGGGCCTGGCCATCTGTGGGGTGGGGGTGTTGGGGTGTCATTCTGCAGGCATTCCTCCGTCATTTGCTCCACCCCTGACCCCTGGGACGAGGCCGATGAGCTGTGACCCGTAGACACTGAGGCCCAACATTTGCCTTCCCTCTTGGTTGCTGCAGCAGGCAGGGGAGGGGCAGCCACTGGCCCCTGCTCCCAGCGGGGTGTGCCACCAGAACTAGTCGGCATCACCGCCTTGCCTACCCACTCAGTCCTGAGTAGCCACAGCCAAGGTGGCATGAGGGCCACTTGCTCTTGGGACCAACCCAAAAGAGTCCAAGCTGTCCCCTGGCCTCCTGCTGGGCTGCCCGGTGGCGGGGGCAAGCCCAAGGATGCTGGCACCTGCTGGGATGATGGCAGGGCTGCTACAGCTGCTCAGTGCTACCAAGGACCGGAGTGGCAGAGGAGGGGTGGTTGGAGCCACCAAGCCAGGCCACAGGGTCTCGGGGTCTGCAGCTCTGCTTCTGGGTTTACCGGACTCAGGGTGGCCTGGAAAAGGCCTTTGCAAGGTGGGAGCAGGTGGTGGCCCAGCCCAGATAGACCGGTCTTGCCAGCAGTGCCAAGCATACAGCCCACCTCCATCCCAGGGTACAGGAGGTGGGGAGGGCCTGATAGGTAAGTCCTTCCTGGCCAGGCAGCTGAAGCCAGAGGCCACTGCTTGAGGCACAGTGGCCCTCATTTCAGCTGCTACCCACCCAGGGCCCTCAAAGGACAGTAGGAGAGCGGCCAGGGGGAAGCATGAGACCCCCCCGCATCCAAGAGACCCGGCTAAGTCAGTGCCACAGCCCTGCCCGGGTTTTGTTGTCTGTGGTCAGTCACAATGTGACAGAGAATGAACACCTCCCTGGGCACCATTCTGGGGCGTGTGGTGAGGCCTCGCCCTGCCCTCCATCCTGCCACATCACACACCACACCTAGGGCCGCACAGTAGCCACCAGCCCTCAGGGCGGCCACAGCGTGCGAGGGGGGTGACCTGTGTGTGCTGAGGTACTGCAGAAAGCTGCAAGATGCCTCCTTAGAGGGAGAGACCAAAGTGCCGCTCTCCATAAGGAAACAGCAACATGGCAGAACACAGGAGGCGGCGGGAGGGTGGTGTGCTGTAGCAAAGTACGTTAAGCTGTTGCCTACAGCACCAACATCCCATATTGGCACTGGTTTGATTCCCAGTTGCTCCACTTCCCATCCACGCAGGGCCCACCATTTTCCTTTTCTTTAAGATTTATTTTTGGGCCCAGTGTGATGGCATAGTGGCTGAAGTCCTCGCCTTGGTCCCAGTGCGGTGGCTTAGTGGCTAAAGTCCTTGCCTTGAAAGCGCTGGGATCCAATATGCGTGCTGGTTCTATCCTGGCAGCCCCACTTCCCATCCAGCTCCCTGCTTGTGACCTGGGAAAGCAGTCGGGGATGGGCCAAAGCCTTGGGTCCCTGTAACTGCATGGGAGATCTGGAGAAGTTCCTGGCTCCTGGCTTCGGATCGGTGCAGCACCAGCCTTTGTGGTCACTTGGGGAGTGAATCATCAGATGGAAGATCTTCCTGTTTTTCCTTTCTGTATATCTGACTTTACGATAAAAATAAAATAAATCTTTAAAAAATAATAAAAATACCTTGAATGTGCCAGGATCCCCCATGGTCACCGGTTCTAATCCTGACAGCTCCGTTTCCCATCCAGCTCCCTGCTTGTGGCCTGGGAAAGCAGTCGAGGATAGCCCAAAGCTTTGGAACCCTGCATTCGCATGGGAGACCTGGAAGAGGCTCCTGGCTTCAGATTGGCTCAGCTCTGCTCTGGCTGTAGTGGCCACTTGGGGAGTGAACAATCAGATGGAAGAGCTTCCTCTCTGTCTCTGTATATCTGCCTTTCCAATAAAAACAAATAAATCTTTGAAAACAAATGTTCCATCCACTGGTTCATGTCTCATGTTGTTACAGTGGCTGGAGTTGAGCCAAACAAACCAGGAATAGGTCTCCTACGCTGGTGCAGGGTCCCAAGGCTTTGGGCCGTCCTTGACTGCTTTCCCAGGCCACAGGCAGGGAGCTGGATGGGAAGCGGAGCAACCAGGACACAAACTGGTGCCCAAGCGATTCTGGTGCGTGCAAGGCAGTGATTTAGCCTCTTAGCCATCGTGCCTGGCCCCATTGAGAGTGTATCGGCAGTTGGAAGATCCTCACTGCAACTTTGGTTTTCAAAGAAATAAGTAAAGCTTTAACAATGCATGAGGGACCTTCAAAAACTGTTGAAAAGTGAAATTGGAAGATACATTTATTTTGGTGTCAAACAACTTTGAGACTCCCACGTGGACTTTGCACCCAAAGCATTGGCCATAAACATCAAGAAGGTACCTCCCAGAGGTGGAGTTAAGTTGGACCCCGAGGCTCCTGCCAGTGGGACCATCGACTCTAGGGGCCAGTGGGACAGGCAGGTGGAGGGAGGGCGGTTGCTGAGTTTTCCTTGTCCCCTGTGCCAGGGGCCTCCTGAGGCACTGGCCCAAGGCCAGGGCCCTGAGCTGGAGCGCCACATTCTAAGCCAGAGAGAGCAGAAAGGGCAGGTACCTTCCCCTGCCCCCCCTCTCCCTCCAGCACCCAGTGACCTTTTGCCCAGATCCCAGGGTCCAGGCCCGCCCCCGCCCGAGCCAGCTCGGATTGGGCAGAGCCAGCAGGGGTGTGGCGTGCCTGAGGCTCCAGCAACTGGCCCCGGCTGAGCTGAGCAAGTGGATTTTCAAGGCTGACCAGGGCACCGCAGGCTGCCGAGGGCCTGTCACACTAGGACCCCAGCCCTCTGGACATGGCCCCAGGACTCCTGGATCGTCCGTCCTGTGAGCCTTAGCAGGTGCAGACAGCCTAAACGTCACCGCCCCAGGGACTGTGTCATGCCCTTGACCTGGGCATAGCCAGCCCCTGGCACCGGATCCATGGAGGCAGTGTCCCCAGCTGTGGATCTGGTGTTGGGCGCTTCAGCCTGCTGTCTGGCTTGTGTCTTCACCAATCCCCTGGAAGTGGTGAAGACGAGGCTACAGCTGCAGGGGGAGCTGCAGGCCCGGGGCACCTACCCGAGACCCTACCGGGGCTTGCTGGCTGCTGTGGCCGCAGTGGCCCGTGCAGATGGCCTGCGGGGCCTGCAGAAAGGGCTGGCCGCTGGTCTCCTCTACCAGGGCCTCATGAATGGTGTCCGTTTCTACTGCTACAGTCTGGCTTGCCAGGCTGGCCTCACCCAGCAGCCAGGTGGCACCGTGGTTGCTGGGGCTCTGGCTGGGGCTCTAGGAGCCTTCGTGGGGAGCCCTGCTTATCTGGTGAGTGTATTGCCCCTAACCCCAGCCAGATCTCGGTCAGGCCGGGCAAGCAGGGTGGGGCCTGGAATCTGCCGCTTAGGCCTGGGCGGGGGGCCTTGCCCTGACTCTCACTCCATTGGGGTCTCTGCCCTGCTGCTCCTGAGGCAGGGTAGAGGGGGACTAGAGGGTGGCAGAGAGGAGCTGGCACCAATCCTAGCTTGCTCACTTCTTCCCCGGGGCGGGGGTCTATCCCCTGGGAGATCCCACTGGGCATTGGTCCTGGGCAGGTGTCCTGCTTTTTGCCAGCTCATCTCATCCTCGAGGCCATGCAACAGGTGGCCGACTCGGGGCCCTGTTCACTTCAGAGCCCCACTCCCAGCCTGGTCCCAGGTGTGGGGTCCCATGGGAAGCCCTCAACAGGCTCTGCCTGCCCAGTCTTCAACCCCAGCCCGTCACCTGCTCTGTCCTTGCAGGTGAAAACGCAGTTGCAGGCCCAAACGGTGGCTGCCATGGCTGTGGGGCACCAGCACCATCACCAGGTGGGCACCTCCTTCCTTGAATCTCGTGAGCCAGGTTGGCTAGCTGGCTAGCAGAACTCCCTGGCTGACCCTGCGTCCTTTCCCCTCTCCGACACAGAGCGTCCTGGGCGCCGTGGAGACCATCTGGCGGCAGCAAGGCCTGCTGGGACTGTGGCGGGGCGTGGGTGGGGCCGTGCCCCGTGTCATGGTGGGCTCGGCCGCCCAGCTGGCCACCTTTACCTCTGCCAAGACCTGGGTACAAGAGCAACAGGTAAGAGGCAGGCAGGAATAAGGCCTCCGTCCATGCAGGGTGGTGACAGATGGGGTCGCTGGGCTAAGGTCAGCCAGCAGCCTGAAGCTATGTGGGGTTCAGGGTGGCAGTGGAGTTGGGGTTCCCCCCAGCCTCTGCAGCCTTCTGTGTGTTGGGGACCAGGAGGGCAGCATGTGTGTCAGTGGGCTCTGCCATCCCCACAGTGGCTCCCGGAGGACAGCTGGCTGGTGGCCCTGGCGGGGGGCATGATCAGCAGTGTGGCTGTGGTGGTCGTCATGACCCCCTTCGACGTGGTCAGCACGCGGCTATACAACCAGCCGGTGGACGGAGCTTGCAGGGTGAGCAGGAGTGGGCGTGGGGGCCGACTGGACTGCTTCCCATGGTCCACGCACACCCACCCATGAGTTCAGCTGCTTTGCCTCTGCACGTGGGAATTGCATCTGCTCCTCACTGCCTCCTTCCCTTTCCCAAAGATAAGACTGCAGCTCAGAGGGATCCAGTGCCAGGCACCCCCACCCCTAGGGTGTTCCCCATCCTGTCTGCCACCGGCCATGCCTGGCGTGGGGCTGTGGCTGCCTGGAGAAAGAAGCTCAACGGGAGGTAGGGCTATGCTGGCATTCCTGCAGCTATGCAAGTGACCCCACTCCCATCTGTCTCCAGGGTCAGCTGTATCGGGGCCTCACTGACTGCCTGCTGAAGATCTGGCGGTTTGAGGGCCCCCTGGCACTCTACAAGGGACTGGGTCCTGCCTACTTGCGCCTGGGCCCCCACACCATCCTCAGCATGCTCTTCTGGGACGAGCTTCGCAAGGCTGCCCGGCAGGCTCAGCACCAGCAGGCTTAGGTGGCACCTCGCCCCCCGAAATTGTGTTCCAAAGTGACTGCTTGGGCTGGCAGGACTAGCTGTCCTGGAGCTGGCCATAGGCCCAGCACCCCCTCCTGTGCCCCACTCCCAGCAGCAGGCCCACCCAGGCCCAGGGGGTTCACTCCTAATCATTGCCTGCTGTGCCCTGGATTGCCATGCCCAGGGTTGCAGTCACTGCCCTGGGCACCAGCATCATTCAGACAAAGTGACATAGAGGCCTCTGCCAGGCTGGTGCTCCCAGACTCCATGCCTTGAGCTGAGGCTGAGCTGCGTTCAGCTCAGGCCGACCTCACCTTGCTCCCTAGGCAAGGACCATGCTTGGCCAGGCCTGAGGGGTGCACCATGCTTTAGGGGTTCCTGCCTGTGTGGGGAGACCTCAGGTGCTGGAATACCCTGGCAGCAATTGTCCTGGACTTCAGGGACTGCGCCCCTCCTGATGTGTCTGCCCCCAAACTGGTGAGCTCCAGGGCAGGGCGGGTAGCAGGCCCAGGGCCCGGGCTCTATTCCCAGAAGCAGCCACATTCTTGCTCCGGGTGACCTCGGTGACCTTGGTGACCTCGAAGGCCTGCTCTGACCTTCCTGCCCTGGGGTGGGCAGCAGCAGTTCCCTGGAAGGTACAGGTCTGGTCCCAACCCAGCAGCCGCAGAGCCCTCCCCACCACAACCCAAGTCCATGAAGAACTGCTCCCAGACCCACTGCCTCCTGCACACTCCGAAATAATAAAGTTTCATATATGTATGTTTTTTGAAGATTTATTTTATTTTGATTGGAGAGTCAGATATACAGACAGGGAGGAAGAACTGTCTGGTGATTCACTTTCCAAGCGACTGCAATGGCCGGAGCTGAGCTGATCCAAAGCCAGGAGCCAGGAGCTTCTTCGGGGGTCTCCCACCTGGGTGCAGAGTTCCAAGGCTTTGTCTTCGACTACTCTCCCAAGCCACAAGCAGGAAGCTGGATGGGAAGCAAGACCGCTGGGATTAGAACCAGCACCCATATGGGATCCCGGCACGTGCAAGGCAAGGACTTTAGCCGCTAGGCTACCGCGCCGGATCCCGAAGCAATAAAGTTTTATACTTTACTTCCATCAATCATCGGTGGAGGTCTCATTCACCCCTCCACTCCTGGCTCCCTCCCGGCTCTCCCGCAGTCCAGCAAGCGGATGGGAGAGTCTCGCCCCCTCTGACTCAGGTGAGGCCTGTCACCTAGTGGACACAGGAGGGAACAGCAAGACTAGCCGCTCCGGCCAGTGCGGAGCACAGAGGGGCGGGGCCCGGGGCGGGTCTCTGGAGGGGCGGAGCACAGGGGGGTGTCCCGGGAGGAGCCCAGTTGGGCGGGATTTAGAGGGGGCGGGGCCACGCGGAATTCGGGGGCGGGGCTCAGAGGGGGCGGGGCCAGAGCTCGGCTATGGGGCCAGAGCCTGAAGGTGTGCAGTTTGGGGGATCGACCAGGGGCTCGGGGCGGGGCCCACACTGCAGACAGAGTGGGTAGGACCCAGACGTGCGGCTCCAGGAAGGCATGGCTCAGGCGGCCCCCAGACCAGCAAGGGATAGAGACCCAAGCTCAGCCCCTAAGACCCCTCCACTGGGGTGCCCAAATGGAGTACACGGGGGGGGGGGGGGGGGCTTGTCCCTGGAGCTTTTCCACAGCCTGGAAGGGTTAAGTCCTTGGCCTGTCTTTCCCTCGCTTCCCCTCCCCTCCCCGGGGCCTTTGACCCCTTCCTATCTCCTCCCCACCTCTCCACAGACACCTTTGCCCCATGACGTCAGCGCGGCCCTGCGCAGACCTGGCTAGAAGGATCCCGGGGCTGCCATGTTCTCCCTGCCCGCCCTCCCCTCCTGGCTCCCCGGTCTCCCCTCCCTCGAGTGGGGCTCCAGCCTCCTCGACAGCTTCCTGCAAGGTGAGAGCCCCTCCTCCCCATGCGGCCTGAGCTCCGCCCCGTGGGCAGGGCTGGGTGGACCCACCCCCACGCGGGTCTCCAGCCTAACGCCCTGCACCTGCTGCCCCCCACCCGCCTGCCCAGGCCTCATCGGGGCCTGTGGGGTCTCCGTCCTGAGCAGCCTCCTGAAGGTCTACTTCTTCGTGGGCTGTGTCAAGTGAGTTGCCCACACCCGCGTCCCACCGGTGCCCCTTGCCAGGCCTCTGGGCAACACCACCCGTGCCTTCTACCCACGTCCTGCCTGGCCCCGCAGTGATGCCGCGTGGCGACCCCAGAAGGAGCGGCTGCAGGCCCAGTGGGCCTTGCTGGAAACGGTGCACGTGGCAGGGCTGGCCCTGTTTCTGGCTGTCGTGGGGGTCCGGGTGGCTGCCCTGGTGGTACTCGAGTTCTCCCTCCGTGCTGTATCCACGCTGCTAGCCCTGGGCAAGGTGAGGCTGTCAGGCGGGTTGCTGGGGAGTCATTCCCTGGCCCTGGGCCCCAGCTTCCCCACTGAGAGCAGGGGAGACTGGGTCCCACTCCTAGAGCCCCTCTCTGTGCCATGGAGAAGGAAAGCTGCAATTTGCACCCTGGGGTCCCGGTGTCCACACCTGCTGGGGCTGGGAGATACGGGGGATCCAACCCCAGTGCCAAGTACAGGTGCACAGAGCTGGCCAGATGCCAGGCCCCACGCTAGCCACTTGGAAAGCATCACTGTGTGGAACCCCACAGCCGGCCAGGATGAAGGTCAGCCATTTTATGCAGAAGCCTTTTGTGCAGATGGGGAAACTGAGGCTCCAAGATCCACAGGCAGCAGGGGCTGCAGTCGGGCCCTGAGTCCCAGCCGTCCAGGTGTGGTACCCCCCAGCCCTTGAGCCACGCAGTGGGACCCCTAGTGCTTAGGCTGGTCACTAGGCACCCTCCCCTGGGGCTTCTCCCCTCCCCCTCCACGTGACAGCCCTGGAAGACCCTCCTGCGCCCCCCTCCCTGCACAGGGCCCACAAGACGCCAAGGACAGGCTGCTGCTGTTCCTGCTGTGCCAGTACTCGCTGGGCTGCGGGCTCACCTGCGGCCTGAGCTTCCTGCACGAGGGCTCCCCCCACCGCACGCTCAACCTGCTGCTGGGCCTCGGGCTGGCTGCGCTGCTCGCCTCGGGTGCTCGGTGCCTCCGCCGCCACGTCTGCCGCCTCTACGAGCTGCACAGTGGCCAGCGCTCCTGCGGCATCTGCCTGGGCCTGCTGGCAGGCGCCCACGGCCTCCCCTGGCTGCTGGGCCGCGCCCTGACCATGGCCTTCGCGGTGGGCAACATGGCGGCGGTGGCTCTCATCAACCAGGACTTCTTGACCACCTCGGAGGCCATGCGTTTCTGGATGCCACTCACCATCTGCTACACACTTCTGGTCATTTACATGCAAGGTGAGGGCTCGCTGGCTGGGGGTGGGCCCTCTCAGCCATCATTATGTCCCAGGCCCAGGCAGATGCAATCTCCCAGAGGGTGGGTCTGGAGGTAGAGGCTGTGCACAAGAGTGAGGGCCACGTGGCTGCAAATGCTGAGGCCACCTCTAGAGCTCCAGGGCCAGGATCGTGACCTCATCAGGCTGAGCAGGTTGCAGACAAGTAAGCAGAGGAAGATGGGTCCTAGGGGTTGCTCTGACCGTGCAACCCTCAACCCCAGCTGTAGAGTTGGGATGGGGCAGCAGCAGGAAGCGCAACCTAGGCCGGGAGGAAGGCTGTGCAAAGGCCCTGGGGTATCCTGAGTCTAGAGTATCCTAGGACCAGAAAGAAAGCTGGGGTGGCTATGGAGAGGGACCCAGGGGGAGTGAGTGAGAGACCAGACGAGGCTGTGGCGGAGAGTGGGGGGCAGGCTCTGGGGACCAAGCTCGAAGTGTGGACTGCAATGCAAAGGCAGCGGGAAGTCCCACACAGAGCTGATGTGTTAAGAAGGTCTCTTCAGCTGGGCAGCGCACAGGGACTTTAGGCCAAAGCCAGGAGCAGAGTGGAAGTGGCAGGAAGCAGGGAGAGGCAATGGGACTGAGCGGGCATGCTCAGCTGAGGAGTCCTGGGATGGGGAGGAATCACTGCCACGCTCAGGTCTTTTTCTAGACCCTGGGAGGGGGAAGCAGCAGTGCCCGGTGTCCCGCAGGTGGGCGTGAGGACGGGACACTGGGATGCAGGGACAGCCATGACGCGCACTTACGTCCCCAGAGGAACAGCGGCACAACCCGGGTCTGCAGGGCCAAGTGCAGACAGTGCTGGTGCGCATGGGCAGCCTCTTCGTGCTGCTGCTGACCGTGGGCCGCTGGCTGGACCTCCTGGGCGTGCTCATCTCGCTGCTGGCGGAACTCTGGTGCCTGGTGGGCGTCCGCACGCTGCTCGACCTCTGCCAAGTCCAGGTGGGCTCCTCGCTCTGACCGTGCAACCCTCAACCCCAGCAGCCCTGGGAGTCCCCAGGTGCCCTCTCTGCGGGGTGGGGGGCAGAAAGAACTGCTCCCCCACTCTTCCAGGGCTAGGCTGGATCGGCCAAGGTCATGAAGGTGGAGGCCACACCCCCACCCGATCCTCAGCACCCCCACCCCAGCTGACACTCCAGAGGCCCTGGGGGATTGTGGGGGAGGTCTCGGGGGAGGCCTGAGACCACCAGGGGACAGGCTGTGTCCTGCAGCCTTTGGTCTTCTCCTTCCTTTAGGATTTCCCATCCCAGAGGCCACCAAAGTCAACTCCAAGCCAGGCTCCGCCCTCTGCACCTGCCCAGCCCCGAGAGACTGCATCCCCCTGACCTACACACATCCTGGAGGACTTGTAGACTGGCTGCTTGGCAAGGCCTTGACCTCGGGACACTGCTGAGAGACAGCCGCAGGGAAGACGCTGGGGGCCCCAGGAGACAGGGTTTGGGATGGAGACCCTCGGAGAGAGGCCCTCAAAGACCCCTGGGTTAGTCCCTCAGGACAGGCAGCAGGTGGAGTTACAGGAGCCCTAGGTGCCCCTTTTCCCAGCCAACCTTCATTTTGCAAGTAATAAAGGTGATCATTCGGCCTGAGTCTCCAATCATGCACAGAGAGGGACATAGGCTTTGCTGGAGTCACACGGCTCTTGGGACAGTCAGGGGACACATGCCTCGGGGTTGGCCCACGTCCCCTGGGAATGGAGCTCCTTGCAGGCAGGAGGGGATGTGGACATGTGCAGTCTGACGCCAACTTGCCAGTCTTGGGTGCCTGGTACCCATGTTCTGTGCCATCTCACCTGAGAGGCTAGTGATGGCAGCACCAAACAGCTTCCCTTGAGGACCCCCTGTCCCAACCCCAACTTATCTGAGACCAGGAGGTTCCTTCCCTTCTCAGCCTGCACAGGGCCTGGCTCTTCTATGTGTACCAAGCAAGCTACCACTGTCCCTCTGGGAGCCGTCCAAAGAGCTGCTGCCATGCCTGGCCATTATTAAATCATTCTGCTCTACCTGAGAGGTGCATACTATGAAATCCGAAGTGCCCAGATTTTAAGTGGCTGCTCGAGGGTGTACCCGGGCAGTAAGGAGTGTCCAGGTGGCCTTGGCCTCAGGAGTCTCGCCAGCTCCCTGCTGCCCGGGACCCCTGGAAGAGCTGGAGCTGGGGACGCTCACAGAGAGGAGCAGGTGTAGCCCAGGCAGGCTAAATGATGGGCTCGCTGACCTGTGGTCCAGCCAGTGCAGCCCAGCCTCCCCTGGCCATTCCCCTAGCCCAGGCTATTTGGTTATCTGAAGCTGGAAGGAGCCAAGACAGGGCCCTGCCCAGGAAAGGCCCCAAAGGGCAAGGAGCTGTCCATGACCTTCCTTGGGGCAGCAGAGGCAGCCTAGAGAAGGGTCCTAGGGTAGGCTGGGGACTCTTGCACAGCTCCCCAAACTCGATCACCCCAAGATACCTTGAGCCTGCCTCTGAACACTGCTCCCATCCTACCCTACCATCAGACAGGTCTCTTGACCCAGGGTGTGGCCTGCAAGGGAGCAAAAGCCTGGAAAAGCCCCCTCCCCCAACCTAGGAGCCTGCCAGGGCAGGAAGCAGGCTCAGGATCACGGAGGAAATGGCGCAGCTGGCTGGGCACGGGGCCAGCCCCTCACCAAACTAAGCAGAGCCCCCAACTGCTGCTGGAGGCGCCCCAGTCTCCCAGTCCCCAACACAGTCTGGCACCCACTGGGGACACAGCCAGGAGGGGACCAGGCCTGGTTTTCCTTTTCTTTTTATGGCCATGGGGACCATTTTCCAAACAAAACTGGGGACCACGTGGGCTGCACCAGGATTCTTTCCTTATCAGCTTATTTTTGTGAAATGAGGCAATGAACCACTCCGTAGCCAGAGGGAGGAGACTGGACCTTCCACCCAGAGGCCATGAGGGGCTGAGTCGCACCAGCCCTCCCCTGCAGGAGCACCCTGGGCACTGGCCACCAGGACCAAGTCTCGATACTAGAGTCCCAAGGTCCTGTTTAGAGCGGGGTGAGCACTGGTCTGAGGGGGGCTCCTCCTCCCCCATAGCCCCCACTGCTGGGTGCCCTGAGTTCCCTCTCTATCCATCCATTCATTCATTCATTCACTCACTCACTTAACAAGCCATTCCTGAGTGTCTGCTGGAAGTCAATACTGGATGGGTGAGGGAGGAGGCTTGGAGGAGCAGGATGCAGCCCCTGTGGAAAAGAGAGAGGAGGCAGGGCAGTGTCAGGGGAGGCTGAGGGGCTGAGAGGCAGGGGAGAGGGAAGGGAGAAGGGAGGAGGGACGGTGCCAGGGCAGAGAGGATGGAATTTTTTTTTCATTTATTTTGTAAGGTTTATATATTTCTTTGAAGGCAAAGTTACACACACACACACAGAAACAGAGAAAGCAAGCTTCCATGTGCTGGTTTACTCCCCAGATGCCTGTGATGGCTAGGACCATGCCAGGCCTAAACCAGGAGCCTGGAGCTTCTTCCATGTCTTCCATGTGGGTGCAGGAGCCCAAGCAGTTGGGCCATCTTCCACTGCTTTCCCAGGTGCAATAGCAGGGAGCTGGATCAGAAATGGAACCCCCCGGGCTAGAGCTAGCGCCCATATGATATGCTGGCACCACGGGCATCTCTATCCACCACACTGTGGTGCCAACCCTGGCATGTTAACTTCAAGGTCTGCTTTAGGAAGAACACAAGTTGTGTGCAAAAGTCAACCCAGGGGCTGGCATACAGCAATGCCAGCATCTCATATGAATGCCAATTTGGGTCCCAGCTGCCTCTCTCCTCTCCTCTCCTCTCCTCTCCTCTCCTCTCCTCCCCTCTCCTCCCCTCTCCTTCCCTCCCCTCCCCTTCCCTCCCCTCCCCTCTCCCTCTCTTTCTCTCTCTCTTCCTTCCTTCTTTATCTTTCTTTCTTTTATAAAGATTTATTTATTTTTATTGGAAAGCCAGATGTACAGAGAGGAGGAAAGACAGAAAGGAAGATCCTCAATCCGATGATTCACTCCCCAAGTGAGCGCAACGGCCAGTGCTGAGCCAATCCGAAGCCAGGAGCTCTTCTGGGTCTCCCACGCAAGTGCAGCGTCCCAAGGCCTTGGGCTGGCCTCAGCTGCTTTCCCAGGCCACAAACAGGGATCTGGATGGGAAGCTGGGCTCCCAGAATTAGAACTGACGCCCATATGGGACCCCAGTGCGTTCAGGAGAGGACCTTAGCTGCTAGGCCATCATGTGGGGCCTGCTGCTCCACTTTCGATCTAGCTCTTTGCTATTGAACCTGGGGAGGTAGCAAGAGATGGCTCAAGTTCTTGGGTTCCTGCCACCCCCAATGGGAGACCAGATGGAGTTCCAGGCTCCTGGTTTTGCCCTGGCTCTGTGAGGCTATTGAGGCCATGTGGAGGGTAAACCAACATTTGTCACTCCACCTTTCAAATAACTAAGTCTTTAAAGTGAAAACAAACTCTTATTTAGATTTGGAAATGAAAGCACAGCAGAATGCCGGCGACTTGGAGATCTGGGTCCATTCTCCAGACACCTCTGTGGGCAGGTTCCCACAAACACTTCATTGAAATTTTCCAGGCAGTGCCTGACCTTCTAGAACATTCTGTAACTCCCAGCTCTCACAGGTACCAGTGGGCAAGCTGAGACTGCGGTTCACCTACTTTATCACCAGCTCAGGTCCTGCGACAAGGAAGACAGGGAGGCTGCAGGACCCCTAATGCTCACAGCCACACTGTGGCTTAGCACCGCAGTGGCTCGGGACACCTGGGGAGGCTGAAACTCTCACTGGGACAGATGCAGATCAGGAAGAGGAGAGAGGACAGTGAGGGCCCAGGAGCTCAGCTCAGCATCCTGGCACTCACTTGGGCATCCTGGCACGTAAGTGCCACCAGGTTTGCCTCCTCTCTGGGACTCTACCAGGACCACCAAGGCCCAGGCCAAGGAGGAGGGGCTACTCTTCCAGTGCGCTCCTGTCTCCTGACCCACCCATGTTCGCACGACCAACTTTGAAGTCACAGTCAGCCTGGCCTTGGGAGCAGGCAGGCTCTGCCCTGGGGGAGTTAACACCCAGATGTTGTTGTCACTAGCAGGTGGTGGTTGGCTAAGGCTGGAGAGGGGCCCGAGAGGGGACACCCTGTGTCCTGGTCAGCTTCTCTTTGGTTTTGAAATGCTTTCTGACCAGCATGGTCTGGATGAAGCCCATTTTTTAACAGATGTGACTCACCGTGCCTCAATTTCCCCCATCAGTTGACAGGATTGAACAAGACAATAGAGAAGGGTTCTGGTTTCCATATTGGCTTGGAGGGGTCCCCCAAAGACCCAGGAGTTAGGAGTGTGAGCCCCAAAGTCTCCTGTTAATAGTTAATTGTGAGTGAAGGGTGGAGAGTTGAACTGTGAGTTCTAAAGGTGGGGCCTTGGGAAGTGATAAGCTTGTACCCATAAAACCCTGGTGGTTTCACTAACAAACATGGGGGTTGGCATTGTGGTGCAGCAGCCTGGGACTCCTCCTCATATGCTATAAGATTTCCTGGCCAAGTCCCAGCTACTCCATGCCTCTGATCCAGCTGTTGCCCATGTGGGAGGAGTGAACCAGTGGATGGATGAACTCTCTGCCTTTCAAATAAATACATAAATAAACCTGTTTTGAAAACACTATGGCGTTTCGAGACTAATATACCATAAAGAAGTGGACTGTACTCTTTAAATGGGGGAATTTTTTTAAAGATGAAAGAAAAAGTAAGAAAGACTGCTTTGGGGCCTAGCGCACTCAATCCTGTATGCAGCAGCATCCCTGTGGGCGCCGGTTCTAATCCCATCAGCTCCACTCCCCATCCAGCTCCCTGCTTGCGGCCTGGGAAAGCAGCAGAGAATGGCCTAAGTCTTTGGGACCCTGCACTCACGTGGAAGACCCAGAAGAGCCTCCTGGCTCCTGGCTTTGGATCGGCTCAGCCCCAGCTGTTGTGGCATCTGGGGAGTGAACCAGTGAATAGAAGATCTTTGTCTCTCCTTTTCTCTATAAATCTGGTCTGCCTTTCCAATGAAAATAGATTTTTTTAAAATAAATAGAAACAGGGCCCCGCGTGATGGTGCAGTGATTAAGGTCCTCACCTTGCATGCCTGGGATCCCATATGGGCGCCGGTTCTAATCCCGGCAGCCCCGCTTCCCATCCAGCTCCCTGACTGTGGCCTGGGAAAGCAGTCGAGAACAGCCCAAAGCCTTGGGACCCTGCACCCGCGTGGGAGACCCAGAAGAGGCTCCTGGCTTCGGATTGGCTCAGCTCCAGCTGTTGCGGCCGCCTGGGGAGTGAATCATTGGACGGAAGATCTTCCTCTCTGTCTCTCCTCTCTGTATATCTGCCTTTCCAATAAAAATAAAATAAATATTTAAAAAAAAATAAAATAAATAGAAATAAAGTAACAGAATCAGTTCTCTCTCCTTTGTCTCTTTGCTCTGCTGTCCATTATGTTGATCTTAATAGTGGCAAAAATATCATGTCCAGCTTGTAGCCTGCCAGCCAACAAGCCCACTGGAAAAATACTGCCTGTTTCCAAATCCATGCAGGCACAGGCCGACGGAGGAGACCTGAGAGTTGCTGTGTAATTGGCCAGACCTGGGTTGCATCCGTGTCCCTGGACTCAGGGGCGTTGTGGCAATCCTACCCGGAACCCTGGCACTGGGAACAAAAATGAGAGCCCCCAAAAGAGGCTGGGTTCCTGCATCTGTGTCAGGAACAAAATACAGACTGCTGGGTGGCTGGATCCTGGGAGTGCCTTCAGACTCTGTCGCAGGCCCAGGTACCCGCCTTCTGCTCTGGTCCAGCACGTTGGTCCCTAAGCCACATCCCCTGTGAGCTGAGGAGTGCGGAGGAATCATCTCTGAGCACCTGCTATGTGCCTGGCAACTGTGCCCATATTCATCTCTGCAACGGCAGGACAATTCTCACTGGGTAGCCAGGGGACACCGAAGCCCAAGCTAGACAGACACTGACGCCGCTCACAGCTATGTCTGCCCCAGCGTACATGGGCAGGCCCTTTCTCTGCGCTGCTGTACACACACACACACACACACACACACACACACACACACACACCAGCCCCTGGCATGGGGCTCTACCCACCTCAGGGACTCAGGAAGGATGAGGGAGGGCCAGGAGGCCCAAGGGTCTGCTGAGGGTGTTTACCCAGGAGTGGACCCCCAGCCGTCACCCCTGCACAACGCAGCTGCACATTGGGGCAATTCCTGGTGGTTCTGCCCTGCCTTGGCTGAACCAGAGCCTGCCAAGGACAGGGCAGCTGCATGATGCTTCCTTCTGGTGTCTCTGTACCCACCACGGCTGGGGTTGGGGGAGGGACTGGGGTTCAGGGAGCCTCCTGAGGAATAGGGCACGATCCCCAGGAAGGAGGACACAGCCATCCCATTCAGCCCAATTGTACCCGGAGGGAGAGTGGAGGCTGGGAGAATATTCTGGAAGCCAGGTGAACATGGCCTGAGAATGACCATTGCTAACACTGGCCGTAGGCCAGACTTGGAGCGGCCCTTTCAGTTCCCATGCCCCCCCCCATCTCTGCAGTAGAAGAGATGGTGGGTGCCTTGGTGGGCTTTGAGTGGGTCCCCACAAAGTTCCCAAGTGGGAGCCCCAATTTGTAGATGCGGTGGTATTTGGAGGTGAGGGGATGTGAGTGGTCGCCTGGGTGGCATCTGTGGCCTCATGGGGAGGAGACCCCGACCCGAGTGAGTGGCGAAGCTACTATGTCACCACGTAGAGTGCCCGCTACACTCGCAACAGCCACAAGGCCCCTGCCAGGTGCTGGCGGCAGAACCAGGAGGCCAGCCCTCTCTCTTCCTCCTAGATGACACAGGCTTCGGGGTTTCATTTTGGCATCGTTCAACAGGGCAGGACCCCCTTCTTTGGGGGGGTAGTGCTCCAGTATCTGTGTGGCAGGTGAGGTGACAGCCCCGGGGAGCGGGAAGAACCCCATCAGGGTCACAACTGGACTGGGGAGGGGGGTGAGGGGAGCTGAAAATGAAGTTCAAGTCTAACTGCACAGCCTGTACTGCTGCCGCTTCTTCCTCCCCGGCTGTCCCCACTGGTCAGCTTCAAGGTCATCTTTGCAAAAGTCTCTCCAAGTCCTTCACTCCTGAGGGCCTCATCACAAATGACTGCTAAGCTATCCTGCTCTGCTAACACCCGCCCCTCCCCCCACGCTCTGTGGAGACGCTAACTTGCTTTCCGAGAGCCCTGCACCCACGCCTGCCTTGCACATAACAGGTGCCCAGCAAGCATGGGCACAGGCAAATCCTCCCTGGGCAGCAGCAGGCTCCCCCCACTGCCCTGGACTTTGCCCCCTCTCCCACCCCTTTCCCACCATCTGGGGTCTCGGGTGGAGCCCCTGTCCTGTGGGGCCACCTGAGCAGGCTGCTGACCCTGTGGGTCGGAGCCAGGCGGGGACAGGCAGGGCAGTGGGGCCTCCGAGCTGCCAGACAAAGGGCGTGTGTTCTGGGCCAGCACACTTCCTGGGTTTCCATTGCAGGAAGTTTGGCACCTGCCTATCGGTGACAGCGACACCGGGGCTGGTGCAGGAGACTCAGGGCCAGGGTAGACGTCTCCGCCTGGCAGCAGGAGACAGGTAGTCGGCACGCTGAGCCAGGTGAGTGGTGCTCGTAAAACCTCCCCATCCCTCTTAGAATGCCCCAAGGTGGCCTGAGCCCAGGGCTCCAGACGTGGGGGGACCTGGGGAGCCCTAGACTGTGCTAGGGTAACCAAGGCACCCACCAAAACAGTGAGGGGCTCAGGGACATTCACAGAGGTGTGTGGGGCAGCTTCCTGGCCAGAAGTATGCCTCTTCCGGGCAGGCCTCCTGGCTCTGGTACCCAGGGCCTCCCTCTTTGTCTACTGGCGTTTTCTTCAAGCAATGCAGCACAGTGTGTGTGTGTGTGTTTGTGTGTGTGTGTGTTGGCTAGCACCACTACCAAGTCTGGACCCTTATGGCCGTCCTGAGCCCTGGCTTCCGTGTCCTTGCAGGGTGGCACAGGGTGGGGTTGGGGGTTGGGAGCACTTGTGCTGGGAACCCAGCTCTGCCCACTTGGCTCTGGGTAGGGGGTTGTGAAGGCAGCACTCTCTATCCTGGTGTCCAGGGTGTGTGTGTGGGGGGAAGGCCCCTGGGCAGATCCTATAAGCACAGCCTGTCAGCAGCAGGGCCCCAAGGGATGGGGGACCAGGGCTGAAGGGCAGAAAAGGGGAGGCCACGGAGGGGCCAGGCCCTCCTCTCCCCACCTTGGGACCCCCTAGAGCAGTCCCTGGAGCTGTGGGAGAGAGCCGGGCCTCAGCGGGCTGCCACACCTCCCGTGCGGTGGTGGGCCCCTCCCCGCCGCCATTGTGGCTTTAATCAAACGAACAATCTGTTTGCCTCTGAATCAGACCCAGATTCCTTTTCCAGCAATGTCCCTGAGGCCTCCAGGGACCAGAAAGGCCCATCCCGGAGGAGCAGGAGTGGCATCCAGGCACTGTCTAGCCCCAGCCCCCTGTCCCAGCCCCCAGGGCTCAGCTGCGGCCCCGCCCCCTCCGTGTTGGATTGACTCCAGGTTGGGGGTTAGGGGAGATGGAGAGCAGGGGACCCAGGCTGCAGACCCCAGGGGAGGCCGTGAGGGAGGGGCAGGTTGTTGGGGTCCACCTGCCCAGGGCTGAAGGGATCCAGACAGGCAGTGATTCCAAAGGACAGGGAGGATGACCTGCCAAGCCCCTGCCCCTGCGTGTCATTTTTTTTTTTTTCCTTTTCTTGGACTTACATCCCCAGGGCTTCCTCGAGGACCAGGCTGTGGCCACTTCCATTCTACAGACGTGGAAACTTGAGGTTCAGGAAGTGCAAGTCTCGCCCAGGGTCCCTGGCTTGGTGGGCGGTCATGGAGCTCAGGTCCGCTTGCACCGGGGACTCTGTAGAAGCCAGGGCCGAGCCCAGGTGTAACCCCAGTCTCTGACACCCTAGGTGGCCCAGGCAGGGGGCGAGACGGAGGGTGAAGGGTCACTTAGCACACCCCCACCCCCAGCCCCAGGACGCCCAGAGCGGGCTGCGGGGCTGGACGCCCACTCCAGCGCTCGGGGCCGAGGGGCGGGGAGGAGTGTACCAGGGAACAAAGGGAAGAGGAGGGGGCGGCGCGGGGAGCGGCCGGGCAGGTTGGGGGGCAGGTAGGGGCGGCCTCCGCGGGGCGGGCCCGGCCCCCTCCCCCGGCCTCACCTTTTATGGTCACGCGGCGCGGGGCGCGGGGCGGAGGGACCGAGGGGCGGGGAGGGGCGGGCGCCAGGCGCCAGGCGCTCGGGGCTCGGGGCTCGGCGCGCTCGCTCGGGCGTCCGGTGGGGCCCAGGTAAGCGGGCGCGGGGGAGGCTGGCGGGGTCCCGTCCTGCCGTCCCTGCCCGGGCCACGCGCAGGTGACAGCGCGGGTGGCCCTGGGCCGGAGCCCGCGCCGCCGCCCCCCTCCCCCGGCTTGGGACCCCAGCCCCGGCGTTCCCCGCAGGGGGCTGCTGGACCTGGGTGGCCGCTGTCGTTGTGTCGCAGCCCGTCGTCGGTCCCCGGGCCGGGAGAAGGCTCAACGCAGTGACGGGGGTCGTGTCCCCCCTGCCCGGGAGCGGGGCGGAAGCTCCCGCACAAAGAGACCCGCGTCCCGCACATGGACCGAATTAAGTCCCTAGCAGCGCCCCGCGGTGACCCGGACGGGCCTGCCCGGCTGCCTGCGGGGGGGCGCCGGGTTCTCTTAACTCTTGGGGCCCCTCCAGACGGGGAGAGGGGTGAGGAGGCGGTGCGGAGCAGCAGGGGTGCCGGGCAGTGGCTGCCAGGGTGTCCTCGGGGCGTTGGCCAAGGTGTGAGCTGGTGGTTGGCCTTGGCCTTGGTCCCACTCTGGCCGATCCGAGGGTCCCTGTAAGTGGTTGGGGCAGTCACCTTGGAGGATCCCAGTCCTGGTCCCCTGCCCCTGGGGTGGGGGTGCTATAAAGCCAGTCACCCTGTCCCCCCCCCCCCCCCCTCCCGCCCCGTGGGGGCCAAGACCTGCGCCTCCTGTATCCTTCCAGGGCACACACGAAACTCACTTTGTGCAAGTTGCCAGGCCCAGAGAGGGTCAGTGACTAGCCCCGACAGCCCAGCAGGAGGGCTGTGGGTCCCAGTGTGGAGCCTGTTTGGAGCCTCCTGGGCTTGCCTGGGAAAGGACAGGGGGTGCTGGGTCCCCATTGCACTCATTGCAGGCATCAGGTCCCTGTGGGAGGGAGGGGCTGAGTGAAGTGCCCACGCCCTCCCTTCCAGCAGTTAGAGTCCAGCCCTTTCAACCCCGCTCTGCCTGCTCCATTCTAAAGCAGGGAGCTTAGAAGTGGTTCCAGAGTCCTTTGGGAGAGGGAGTGCGATGGGGGTAAGGAGTGGGAAAGGGGACCCTGGGGTGGGAGACCCTCCAGTTCCCGGCTCAGACACCCCGCCCTGGGCTCCTGGCTGCAGCTGGCTGGTGGCTGCTGGCTGCATCCCAGCCTCCTTCCTTCCTCTTGACAGGAAATGACTTTCCTTCCCTTTGTTCCCACTTTCTCCGCTTACCCAACTGCAGCTCGGATTTGCCCTCTGCAGGAGGAAAGGTGGGGGCAGAGGGTCCCCTGGGTGCGGCCAACTGGGAGCTGCCCCCCAGGCGTGACCTCGGCCTGGGGGGCTCCTCAGGGCCTGAGGTCCCTGCTGGGAGGGCAGTGGAGGGGAGTGGGGGGGGGGTGTTGCTCAGCGGCTGACATCTGGTATCAACCCTGAAGAAACGGGGGCGGGGGGGGGGAGGGGATCCAACTTCCTAGAGGGCTGGCGTAGGAATCAGGACAGACTGTGGAGGGGCCAGAAGGGCACCAGGGCACCCCTGGACTTGCTGTGTTAGAATCGTGTGCCGGGAGGCGGTGGGGGTGGGGGCGGTACAGAGGGGGCTGGGGAAGTGGTTTAATCTCGTTCAGGGTGCAGGGCCTTGTGGCCATCCCCTGTGACTGAGTGGACCATCCAGAGGCACACGTGGCCCTCGGTTCCGGGCCCGCAGCCATCCGCACGAGCACCCACGGTGCAGCTTGTGGCTTTCTTTAATGCCCACCTGCACCCTGAACATGGTTTACAGAAGTGGGTTCTTGCACTCCTAACCCAGAACCTGGGGGCAGCCCCTGTGGTCGTGAGCCCAGAGCCCAGGCTGGCCACAGCGCCTTGAACACATCCGCAGGCTCTGTGCCGATGCACTGGTCTCCCAGGGCAGCGCTTCGCCCAGGAGTCTGAACTGCGTGCTGCAGCTAGACAGCCACCCACCTAACAGGGACTGCTGTGTGCGAGTTGTCTCCGGCTGCCCCAGAGGAAACCCGCTGGGACCAGGGCACTTTGAGATCCAGAGGGGACTTTGTGCAGGTCACCTGAGCTCCCAGGTGGGAGAGGGCACCCCTGTCTACCCAGCCTGGATCCCTGGGGTCCGATGTCTGGGTCCCTGTTTGCTCTCCTCCTAACACACTTGTGGCCTGACCATGACATCCTGGCAAGTGAATGGGAAAGAAAGATAAAGAGCCATGTTTAGCTCCGGGCACCCTCCCTTCCTCCCTCCACTGCCCTCCCAGCAGGGACCTCAGGCCCTGATGGGGTAGGAGTTGGGGGAGAGAGGGATGGGCTTGGCTGGGGATTCAACAGCCCTCCAGCCCTAGGTTACATCTGGGGAGCAGTGTTGGTGTCCAGCTGAGCCAGATGTGAAGGACTCACCCTCTTCAGGCTCCGCCTCCGGCTAGGGGCCTTGAGATGGAAAATGGTGCTCACCCTGTCCCCAGATAGGCGCCGCGGTCTGGGTTCAGACAGCCGAAGACAGATTCGAGAGCCTGCAGGGGTTCAGATGTGTGATGGTGAGCCCCTGTGTCCTGCGACTAGCTGTCGTTGTCATGTGCCTGCATACAGGGCCTCAGGGAGAAGGCCAAGAATCCGGGGAGGCTTCCCAGAGGAGGTGATGTTTCAGCTGAGCTGCCAAGGGAAGGCTCAAATTCACCCTGACGAGGGGCAGGGGAGGAAGAACAGGTGGGAAGAATATCCAAAAGCAGGGAAGAGCGGAAGCAGCATGGAAAGGGGGAGCCAGGAGGGACTAGGAGGGTTGGGCTGTTCTCCTGAGACAGTGGGGAGCCACGGAAGGCTTTTGAGGAGAGAAAACATAGGTGGATTTCTGCTCTAGAAAGGCCAAGGTCGGAAGGCGAGATTGGAGATTACCAAGCCCCCTGAGAGCCCCCACGCAGGTTCTCTCCCGATACGGAGCGGGCCTTGGAGTGGATGAATCCATAGCAGGAGGACTCAGGCAGTCGAGGTAGAGAGGGTGTGGTGTGATGTTCTCAACATCTGTGCCCCCATTTACTGCCCCCGCCCAGGGCAGAGCTGGCCTGAGAGAAAATCAAAGTCCTGTGCTTTGCCTGGGAGGTGACTCCGCCAGGAAGCCAGATCTGCGCATCGCACCGCACGCAGGACAGGCGTGCAGCGTAAATTCATCCTTGCTTGCAGGTGAGGCGCCCGGCTGCCCCTTGCTCCCCACCCTCGGGGCTGCGGGAGGCGCAGTCGGCACATGGGCGGGTCCCCAGGTAGGGTGGGCACCTACCCTCTCCCACTGGTCGCCTCGCACACGCTCTCTGGCCAGGCTGGGTCAGCTGGTAGGGTAGCTGTTCCCGTCCCGCGTCTGGGGGGGAACGCGCCCCGTGATCTGTGCTTCACCACGGCCTGCGTCTGACCTGCTTTCTGCCCGTAGCTCCCACCGGGAACCGGCGCCATGGCCTCCAAGCCCGAGAAGAGAGTGGCCTCCTCCATCTTCATCACTCTGGTACCCCCGCGCCGCCATGCCGCAGTGGCTGAGGAAGTGAGGCCAGTGGCGTGCGAGGCCCGGCAGGGCCGCTCTTGGGAGCCCCCTGTGAAGGCCTCCGGGGCGGGCCCGAGTGGGAGGCCCGGCCCTGTCAGCCCTCCTCAGCTGGCCAACGGAGGTGAGGGGTCAGAGAAGCAGGGAGGGCAGGGCCGTCACTGATTTATTCATCAATTGAGTGCCTACTGTGTGCCAAGAAGGGAGGCCAGGTTTTTGGCCTGCAGGCAGCTTGCATCCGAGAACAGGAAGCGGCATTAATGTGAACACAGTATACAGGGGGTGGCATTTGGGACAGCCCTGACCTTGCTGCTTCGGCTGCCCGCATTCTTAAGGGAGTGCCTGGGTCAAGTCCCAACTCTTCCACTGCTCATTCAACTTCCTGCTAACGCATACCCTGTCCTGCCAGCCACGTGGGAGACCCGGATGGAGTTGGCTCTATGCTGACTCAGCCCAAGCTGTTGCAGGCATTTGGGAAGTGAGCCAGCGGTTGGGAAAATCTCTCTGCATTTGTCTGTCTGCCTTCAAAGTAAAATCAAAGCAGAGGAGAAAGTGGCTGAGATCTGTAGTGTCAGGTGGACTCAGGTGTGGCCTGGTGAAGAGGTAAAACTTTTTATGGAGGAGACCTGACCTGGAGGAGGTGAGCTTGCAGCTGCAGTCTGCATGGCAGTGCAAAGGGCCTGGGGCAGCAGCCAGGGGAAGGATCTGGAAGGTGGAATGGCTGTTAGGGGGCTTTAGTCTCCCTCTGGAACTGGCACCCTGGGTGTGATGCACCTTCCCAGGCAGAGAGGGGAAAAGCTTCCTGCGACCCTTCTTCTGCCTGACAGTTGGGGTGGGCCAGCCCTGTTGCCTTGGTAACAGAGAGCCCTCCTGTCCTTGGTTTCTGTCACTGCCTGGGAGGGCTCAGCTATAAGGCTTGGTGAACAAGGACAGGGTGACAGCCAGACCCCTGGGGCAAGCACCTGCTGGAAGGAGGTCCCGAGGCTGGCCCAGCTGGGCATCTGGACAGATGTCCAGCCATCACAGAGTAAGCCTGGGGCTGGCCTGTCTGTCCATCACCATGGAAACCCCCCCACACACCAGTAGGAAGTCCCCACACCCCACCCTGTGTCAGACAGCCCAACAGGTCAGGAGTGAGGGCGGAGAGGAGCCTCAGAGCAGCTCCCCAGTCCTCCTCCCTTCCTCTCTTCCTCCCCTCCCATCCCGAGAGCCCCGACCCCTGCGGGCACACTTCCATGGGAGAACAAGACTGAGCTGCCTGGGACCCGGGCATGTGCGAGTGCGTGGAAAATCGTGTGCCCCGTTGGGGTGCTGGAGGTTGCCCAGGAACTGTAGCTTAGCTACCCACATGGGCACACTGCCCAGATGTTACCTGGTGTTGGTGGAGGCAGGTGCTAGCTGCCACGTCCACTTCCCTCGCACAGAGCCTGAGCAGTCACGGTCTCACTGGAGCCAGGTCGGCTCCAGCTGAGCAGCTTCCTCCTGACCATGAACATGAAGCCTGGCCGCCTTCAGACCCTGGAGGCCGGTCCTCTGTCGGCCGCCTTAGCCTGGAAAAAGTCCCAGCTTGTGTGTGCTGTGGCATAGCTGGTAAAGCTGCTGCCTGTGGCACTGGCATCCCATATGGTTGCCTGTTCATAACCTGACTGTTCCTCTTCTGATCCAGCTACCTACTCGTGCACCTTGCAGGGCAGCAGATGGCTCAAGTGTTTGGGCCCCTGCACCCACAGGAGGTGTTGGCCTGGCCCAGCTGTGGCCGTTGCAGCTGTGTGGGGCACGAATCCGTGGATCTGAGCTTTCCCTGGCCCTCTCACTGACTCTTGCCTTCACCCCTCCCATCTCCGCTCTGCACACACGCCCCGCCTCCTTCGCATTCCTAAACTCCCAAGTCGGCTTTCCTCTGCGTGACTTGGTAAAACCATACAAAACAAAAAAACCCACTGTCCTCCCTCCTCCGGCTCATGGCCACCTGGACACAAAGAATCGTCCTGCCTGACTTGAGGGTCCCCGCGCTGCCCCCGTGGCCTCCCATCCCCTCACTTGCTTCCCTCCTGAATGCCTTACCCATCCTCCCAGCACCCTTCTAGGGTCACGGGCGGGCAGGGGGAGCTGGGAGTCGGGGAGGCTGGGTGCCTTCTGGCTCCTGACTCATGAGCTCCCCTGCAGCCCAGCTCTTGCCAGAACCTCATCCGCAGCCCGGGCTTGTGCCAGCACAGCGACTGGCCCGCCCGCCCGTCCATTCTGATTCAGCAGGTCTGTGGCAACCGGGACCCAGAAACTTGCCTTTCCATCTTTCTGAGTTATGCTGATGCTGTGCTATGGGCACCACCCCTGGATAACTATATATTTTTATCTTTTTTTAGTACTATTTTTAAGATCTTTGTTTGAAAGGTAGAGTTATACCGGGCTGTGGGGGAGAGGTTGATGTTTCTCTTGGTTTGATCCCCAAGTGGTCACAAGTTCTGGGACTGGTCCAGGCTGATCTCGGGAGCGTGGAGCTCCACTCGGGTCTGCCGCGTGGGCGCAGGGATTCAGACACTGGAGTCAGCCTCTGCCACCTTCCTAGGCGCGATAGCGGGGAGCTGGAACAGAAGCAGACAGCTGGGCACTCGATTGGCACGCCCCTAAAGCTGACTGCTTCACAACACTGGCTCCCGTGTTTTTTAAATTTAAAGACGTGTAAGTGGCGTAATGTGCATGTTTATGGATGATTCTGCCATTTCTATACATGTGTACATGTTGTGATCACACCATGGTCATCAAAGGCGGTCTCAGAGCGTGGCCCCGTGGGCAGCTGTGTCAGCACTGCCTGAGCTGGAGGGTGAAGGTGGGGAGAGGACCAGCCGTCTGCTCTTGAACAAGCCTCCCTCCCCAGGTGAACATGGCACCTGCTTCCCATCTCTGCGGCCCCTTGGCCCTCGGAGGCGGCGCAGTAGTGTCTTTGCTGAGTGCGTGAGAAATCAGATGCCCTCCTGGAGAGGGATCCCCACTGGGAATGCAGCAGGAGCCCTGGTCTGTGGACTCCCAGGCCTCTGGAACTTTCCATCTGCTTTTCCTGTGTCTCTTGGGTGGCTGTGGCGTGCCCCCGTGCCTGTTCTTGGAGTGCCGTGAGTAGCACTCGCTCAGCCTGGGGCTGGAGGGACTCGATCCCAAGGAGCCCACAGGGCTTGCAGTGGGATGTTCTGGTTCTGGCACAGAGGAAAGACATCGGTGCTGAGACAGGAGCTGAGGGAGCTGTGTGTGTGGTGTGTGTATGCATGTGCTGCTGTGTGTGAAGGGTGTGCACATGCATGAGCTGGTATGTGTCCTACACATGTGTGATGCACATGTGCCCACACATGTGGTGGTGTGTGTGCTCTCCAGGCACATGCGTGTGTGGCCTTAGGAAGCTTCTAGACACACACAGACGTGAAGGCAAAGGAAGAACCACGTGTACCCATGTCTGATCCCAGGACTTGCCTGGGTTTGCCTGTGTCTGTTCCTGTGTGTGAGAGAAGTGTTCCTAATGCCGCTGGCATTGCTGCACCGCGTTTGCCGAGGTGCGTCTTTGACTGGAAGCCACTGTCGTACGCGCCCACGGTGCCCAGCGAGGTGACCGGGACTGCCTGAGGGCTATCTGATACTCCGCGCACAGTTGGTCCTCGGTGCTTGGCTCAGCCTTTCAGCTGTCGGACTGTAGCGGGATGAATGTGGCGCCTTTGTCTGCTGTGCTGACTCGCTTGGGAGACAGAGCTCTCGTCACCCGGTCCCTCCCTAGAGACTGACCGGCAGCCAGCCTGGCCAAGGCTGGGAGCTGGGAACGCAGTCCCAGTCGGCCACACGGATGGCTGGGGTCCAGCCCCCTGTGCCGTCAGCGTTGCCTCTCGGGTGCACATCTGCAGGAAGTGGAGTCAGGAACACGCGTGGGACTGCCACCTGGGAACCCCGGGACAGGCAGAAGGCATCTTAGTGTGTGTCGCCGCCGCGAGGCCAGAGGCCCTCCCGCAGCCGGTGTTTGCTTTTGTCTTTGTCTTTTTCATGTACAGAATGGCAGAGTGACAGACACTGGTTCATTCACTGACCCAGATTCCCACAATAGCCAGGACCGGGCCAGGCTGAAGCCAGGAGCCCGGAGCTCCATCCAGGCCTCATCTGTGGGTGCCAGGGGCTCGAGTACTTTACCCAACCTGTGCTGCTCCCAGGGTGTGCTGGCAGGGACCAGATGATTGGCAAAGCAGCTGCAACTCAGACCATGCTTGGGTGGCACTTAACCTGCACCCATGCCACACACCACCCCTGCCTGTCAGTTCAGGAAGATGTTTAGCTTTTCCTTAGCTACAAAACCAGAAGAATTATATGAGAGGGTGAGCCCTTTGAATTAGGGTCCAGATAAGGACTGCACTGATGCTGTTCAATGAAAAATAGAACACCACTCACCATTGTTTAGTCAAAGAAAATTAGGGGGTATTGATTTTAATGTTAAACATTATGGAACCTCATTTACTAAACTATTATTTCAACATATAATCATAACATTTTAAAGAAAGATTTATTTTTTAACAAGAGAAGGAGAGACAGAGAGATCTCACATCTGCTGGTTCACTTTCCAAATAGCACAACTGCTGGAGCTGGACTGGTCTCCAGCCACGAGCCAGGAGCTTCTTCCAGGTTTCCCACATGGGCACAGGGCTCAAGGATCTGGGCTATCCTCTGCTGCCTTTCCAGGCACACTAGCAGGAAGCTGGATGAGAAAGAGGCAGCGGGGACTTGAACCCACACTCCAGGATAGGAACCTGGCACCGCAGACAGAGGCTTAACCTGAAATGCTACGGGCACCAGCCCTAAAAATCAGTTTTCAGAATGTTGATTTGGGGGCAGCAGTTGAAGCTGCACCTGTGACACCAGCATCTCACACTGGAGTGCTGGTTCAAGTCGCAGCTGCTGTGCCAACAAGCTCCCCACTAATGTGGCTGGGAAACCAGAGCAAAGAGCTCTCTACCCACCGCCCCCCACACACACTCTGGCTGGTTGACTCTCTACACAGTACCCGGAGTGCAATACCTAAGGCGGGCCCAGGCTGAAGTGGTGATCCTGGAATTCCGTCAGGATGTCCTGGGTGGCTGCAGGAGCCCAGGCACTTGGGGCATCCTCTCCTGCTGTCCCAGGTCCATTAGCAGGGAGTTGGATCAGAAGCAGAGCAGCCAGGGTTCAGACTGGTCTCATGTATCAGTGTCCCAGGCAGGTGCTTCACTCACTGTGCCCCAGCCCTGGCTCCATGAATGTGCTTGCTCTCAGTGGTCATTCTTTCTCTGTAATAGAGACACGCCCCCGATCCCTCCCCTCCCCTTGACTCATTGCTGAGTGTGTTCCGCAGGGTTTCTTGTCATGCCCGAGACTTGTCCCTTCTCTTCTTGTCCTCTAGTTCCCTTCACCCTCGTGCTGCCCACATTCATCTTGAGTGGAGCTTTGGAATGTGGTTGGATTGGGGTGGATCTTTGTGGCTTGCTGCTTTGGGGATGGGGGGGCAGTAAGAACAGGACATAGGTGGTGCCATATCACTCTCGGTAGTGTCAGAGGGACCAGGAGACCCCTGAGGTCTGCTGAGTGCAGTTCCTGGCTCCTGGCAGTGGCAGCCTAACCCCTCCCTAGAGTATCCCTGTGACCTTTCACCTAATGCTCCCAGTTTCCTGCCTGTGTCCCTGGAGGGCATCTGCAGGTCCCAGCTCTCCAGAGGCTAGTGGCCTCCGGAGTCAGGAAGGTGCATTGCAAACAAGTTCCCATATATGGCAGGTGCTGCTAGCCAGGGCTGCACTGAGCCTGTGTGTCCCCAGGACCTGGCAGTTCTGGCAGGAGATGGTGTTGTGGAAGCCCGCACGGTTCCTTCCTATATTTGGCCCTGGCAGGTGCACTGCCTGTCCATCAACTCGGTTATCACTTACCCCTGAGTGCTTGGTGCCCCTTTCCCATCCCATATGGAGCCTAGTTCCTGTTCCAGCTGTTTCAGTTCCCACACAGCTCCGTGCTAATGTGCCCAGGAAGGCAGGAGAGGGTGGCCCAAGTGCTTGGGTCCCTGCCACCCTCATGGGAGACCCAAAAGAAGCTCTGGGCTCCTGGCTTTGCCCTAGCTCATCCACAGGCGTAGGGGCCATTTGAGGGAGTGAAACAAACAAATCTTTAACTGAAAATGAGACTTAGAGAGGGATTGAGAGATAAAGAGAGAGGTCTTCCATTTGCTGGTTCATTTCCCAAATGGCTGCAGTGGCCTGGCACTGGAACAGGCTGTAATCTGGAGCCTAGAACTATATTCAGATGTCTCACATGGGCACAGAGACCCTAGGCCTTGGGCCTTCTTCTGATGCCTCCCCAGGCACGTTGAGAGGGAGCCGGATGGGAAGTAGAGTAGTCGAGACTTGAAGCAGTGTCCACATGGGATGCCAGCATTGCTTGACAGTTTTACCTGCTGTACCATAATGTCAATCCCATGAACGTGTCTTTAACCAGATGTCGGTGCAGAGTCAGAGACGGGCCTGGGTCTGGCTGGTAAGGGGCCTCCTCTGCGTACCAGTAGAGACCCTGGCCGACCCTTTGCACCCTTCCGCTTGCAGGGTGCCCTCCGCCTCCTCCGGCCCTGGACGGTGAGGACACTGTGGCCGACCTGGACCTCCCCCTGCCACCGCCGCCACCCCCTCCTGCGTACCTGCCTCCTCCTGAGGAGGAGTCCCCCGCCCCAATGGGGGCATCCCTCATTTCAGACTTAGAACAGCTGCACCTGCCCCCACCCCCACCACAGGTACCTCCCTGCATCCCCTGGGCTGGTGGGATAGGGTGGACGGGGCTGAGGCTCCTGGGTCTCTGAAGGATGAAGTTGGGCAATGGGCTGGTCCTTCCTGCTCTCACTGCCTTGCGCCGCCCTCTGCCCAGGATCCCGCTTGGCCCCCAGGAAGCCATTTCCCTGAGTGTAGGCCTAGTCCTTCGTGTTGTGGACTACAAATGCTTTTCTAGCCTTCTGCGCTTCCCAGAAAGACGGGCAAGTCCCAGGCCCAGGGCTGGAGTCTGGCGAATGCCTGAGAAGTGCAGAGTGGCCAGGGGCTTGCCCCCCAGGCCTCAGTTATCCCATCTATCTAATGGGACTGATCGTGTCCGGTACCACTAGGATGCGCTTGGAAGGGTTGTGTGGGGTCCCTTCTGATAACCCCCCTTGTGTCCCCTCAGGCTGTGGTGGAGGGATTCCCGGGTCAGCTCAGGCCCTCAGAAGAGGAGCTGCCCCCTCCTCCGGAAGAGCCGACTAGCCTCCCTGAGAGAGAGGCGTCCACAGGTAAGGGCCCACAGCCAGGAGCATCCCAGAGTAACCCCCAGGAGCACTCGTGGGGACTAGCCCGGGATTAGCAGAATTCCCCGCAGCCTGTCCCAGCGCCTGTCCTTGAGCTGCACATTACATTTAATTTTTGTCACCAGAACCTTCTTTCCTTTATGACTAACCCCACTTCGGCGTTAATCCATGCGGTTTGCTATGATAGCACAAATGCCTTGAATTTTTTCCCACGACTCTTTCACGTCCTACTGCCCTTGCACAATGCAAGACTAAAAGCATGCAAGAGGCACCCAGGGCCCTCCCTGGGGGGCTGCTTCTCCCAAGGTCGTGTGCATCCAGAGTTCTGTCCGCCTCAGCAAACGGAGCCCTGGGTCACCTACCCGTCCCTCCTGGCAGCGCACTGTTTCAGGAGACTTGGAACCAGCAGAAAGGGGTTTCAATTGGGGAGTTGGGGATATTTGCATATGCATAATGAGGTATTTTGGGGAGGGCACCCAAGCCTCCACCTGAAATCCATTATGCTTCATGCACACTCCCACCTGCCGTCTGACAGTGACTCATCCGGTGAGGTCAAGTGTGGAGTTTCTCTATTGCAGTGTCATGGGTTTTGGAATGTTGGAGATGGCTTTGATGAGACGCACCAGCCCGTGGAGTAAGCTGGGCCACCGTGCCCTTGGCTTTCCTTCCCTGGGCAGCTCAGGGCTGTGGAAGTGGCTGAGCCGTTGGCGGCCTTGTGGTATAAATCAGTGCGGGGAGGGCTCAACCTGCTCTCCCGTCATTTTACCCACATGCAAATATATCTGACATGGTTTCCTAGAATAGAAACGGGCAGGTGCCATTGTGAATTTGCAACTTCGGTATGCCAGTGGGGCCTACGTGAACACAGCTCTGTCTCCCAGGGGTGGAGAGAGTATTTCGGCCTGCAGGCGCTTTGCGAATGCCCTTGTGAGCTCGTCATTGCCATGGTGCATTTCATCACCATCCACGGATACTTGAATGTTATGTAGGCAGCTGCACTGGGCCTTCCCCTGCTGGCTTCCGGCCTGCGTGTCCTGGCTGGGAAGATTTTTGCCTTTTCCTGAGTCACACCTTGAGACCTTGGGTGCGCCTTGGGTTTTGTGGGTGCATGTGGCACTGCAGAGCCCCGAAGATGACACCCCATCTCTCCTGCCACCACATCTCCCAAGGCCGTTCACAGTCCTTTATAATGTATCTTCTGACCCTCCCCTGCTTTGGGGGGGGTGGGTCAAGACCAAGTTCTGGGCCCTGCAGCCACATTCTGGTGACACCCCGTGTCTCTTCTGCCACAGACATCTGTGCTTTCTGCCACAAGACCGTGTCTCCCCGGGAGCTGGCCGTGGAGGCCATGAAAAGACAGTACCATGCCCAGTGCTTTACGTGCCGCACCTGCCGCCGCCAGCTGGCCGGCCAGAGCTTCTACCAGAAGGATGGCCGGCCCCTCTGTGAGGCCTGCTACCAGGTAACTGGGTGCCAGGCGCTGGCCTGGGCATGCGGAAGACGCTGTGTTGTTTCCTTCCCTGTAACATTCCTGGAAGGTAGGTAGTGCTGACCCACTTCACAGAGGAGAAGGTTGAGGCTCAAGGAGGAATACAGCCAAGTTTCCTGTGGTGGCTGTGACAAATTGGCACATTCGTGGGGACTTCAAAAACACACACCAATTTTCTCAAGTTCCATAGGCTGCAAGTCAAAAGCAAGGGAGTGCACGCCCGCTGGGGGTTCCCAAGCCGAACTCCTGCCCTTGGCTGTTCCAGGAACTCACCGGGCATCTGGCTGGGGTCTTGGCCTCGACCTTGGCAGCCAGCAGTGAGCACGATGCCACCTCTGAGACAGAGTATCCTCTGCCTTTCCACACACACGCCATTCTAGTGAATGAATTAACATTTTGAAAAGCAGAGAGAGAGCGAGGGTGAGAGAGCTCACCACAGGCCTGCCACCGCTGAGGTGAGACAGGCCAGTGCTAAAGCCCAGCTGTCACTTCAGGTGTCCCGTGGACAGGGCCGCACCCCAGGCTCTTGAACCGCCACCTGCTGCTGCCTGGAGTGCGAATCGACAGGATGCTCCATCAGAGGTGGAGCAGGCACTCCGACCCAGAGGCTGTGACGTGGGGTGCGAGTGTCCAGCTGCCCCCTTCGCCCACCCACCTCGCTCTGTAGGAACTGTGCAGTAGCTGCATTCAGGACCCGCCCTGAGGAACCCAGGACCCCTGCGGAGGCCCTTGCAGTGCCAGTGCCAGCATCTGAACTTGAAGACCTTGGGGGCCTCACTCAGTTCCAAGGAAATTGGCTGCAATTCTTCCTCAGACCCCACGGGTCCTTGGCTCTAGCTTAGTGCCACTTCTGGGGATGGAATGCAGCCCCCCAGAGCTGGTTTCCATGCCAGTGTGTTACACTGCTGACTCAAATGGGATGTGGGTGATGCCCTCAGGAGGGTGGCCAGACCACCTGCAGCCATGTCACCTGGGTATGACACAAATGGGTCACACCTGGCCATTCGCAGGTTTGAAACCTGCCTTCCTGAGAAGGTAGCTTGATTGGTGTCTGCACCATCCAGAATCCTCAGAATGATCCCATCACTGCTTCAGTGCACTGTGGGAGGATCCAGGTCCTTCCCACCCCTTCACCTCTGACCCCTGGAGCCAGGCTAGGGTGGGATGTTGGCAAGGAGGGGGCTCCAGCAGTGTGCTGGGCAGGAGAGGCTGCCCTCTCCCTGGCAGGTGCACAGCCGGAAGGGGAAGAGAGCAGGTGTGGGGGAGGAGGCCGCACTAATCACACTCTCTATTATTTTTAAGATTTGTTTCATTTTATTGGAAAGACAGATTTACAGAGAGAAAGATAATCTGCTAGCTCACGCCCCAAACGGCCAAGTGACCAGAGCTGAGCCGATCTGAAGCCAGAAGTCAGGAACTTATTTTAGGTCTCCCACACGGGTTCAGGGTCCCAAGGCTTTGGGCCGTCCTTGACTGCTTTCCCAGGCCATGAGCAGGGAGCTGGATGGGAAGCAGGGCTGCCGGGATTAGAACCAGCGCCCATATGGGATGCTGGCGTGTACAAGGCAAGGACTTTAGCCACTGCGCCACCACACTGGCCTTTATTTATTTATTTATAAGACAGAGTCCCAGAGAGGGAGGGGGAGAGGGGGGGAAAGAGAGAGAATCTTCCACCTTTTGGTTCACACCCCCAATGCAGCAGTAACTGGGGCTGGGCCGATCCAAAGCCAGGAAGAGGGTATTCCTTTTTTTTTTTTTAAATCTCTCTTCCCCCGGCTCCCCTCCCCTGCCCGCTGCCCCCTGTAGTTTACAATAACGTAGTCCTTCAGCTGTAACCTGTGCTCCAGTGTTCTGAGGTGGCAGGAGTTTCTCTAGGACTCACACATGGGTGCAGGTGCACAAGCACATGGGCCATCTTCTGCTGCTTTCCCAAGGGCATTAGCAGGGCGCTGGATCACAAGTGGAGCACTTGGGACTCAACTGGTGCCCAGACAGGATGCAGGCGGTGGATTTACCCATTATGCCACAGCACTGGCCCCCAAGTGCTTGGTTTAAGGCCCACCTCCTCAGCTTCCTACTAACGCACCAGCTGGGAGGCCGAAGGTGATGGCTGAGGCAGCCGAGCCCTGCCACCTCCTGGGAGACTAGGATGCAGTTCTGGGTACCTGGCTTTTGCTGGTTCAGCCCTGCATTTTGAGGGCATTTGGGCAGTGAACCAGCACATGGATGCTCTCTCTCTCCCCTTGTAACTCTGCTTTTCAAATAAGTGAAGAAATTAAAAAAAAAATTAACTAAAAAAAAAACCCGCATACCTGGAGCCAACAATAATATTGTACACTTCATATTGTACAAATGTATTAAATGTTCTTGCCATCATAAAATAAATTTTAAGATAATGCATATGCTGCTATGAGATATAAAACAGATAGATAGTGGTAGGTGGGTGGAACAACAACAAAAAATAAATCCAAATGGAAGGCCAGTGCTGTGACATTGTGGGTAAAGATGCTGCAGGCAGGGCTGGCCTCCCTTTTGAGCACCTGTTCAAGCCCTGGCTGCTGCACTTCCCATCCGGCTCCCTGCTTGTGGCCTGGAAAGCAAGCAGAAGATGGTCCCAGCCCTTGGGCCTCTGCACCCACCTGACAGCACTAGCTGAGGTTCCTGGCTTCTGGCTTCAGTCCGGCTCAGCCAGCCCTGCCCTTGGAATCATTTGACGAGTGAACCAGCTAACGCATAATCTTTCTCTCTGCTCCAGCCTCTCTGTAACTCTTTCAAATAATTTTTTTTTTTAAAAAAAGGTTTATTTTATTTTTATTGGAAAGGCAAATATACAGAATGGAGGAGAGACAGAGAGGAAAATCTTCCATCCAATGACTCACTCCCCAAGTGAGCACAATGGCTGGAGCTGAGCCAATCCGAAGCTAGGAGCCAGGAGCTTCTTCTGGGTCTCCCACTCCCATACAGGTACAGGATCCCAAGGCTTTGGGCCGTCCTGGACTGCTTTCCCAGGCCATGAGCAGGGAGCTGGATGGGAAGTGGGGCTGCCAGGATTAGAACCGGCACCCATATGAGATCCTTAGTGTGCAAGGCGAGGACTTTAGCCACCAGGCTACTGTGCCGGGCTCCAAATAAATAAATCTTAAAGAAGAAGAAAGAAAAGCATTGTCCTAGCCTACAGTAAAAACAAAAAATGCAAACAGAAAGATGGTCAAAGCAGGAAGTGAGACCACAGAGGAAGTTAGTGTCTGGAAATGTGTGATCAAGGGGCCTGACCGTTATTCCTAAGGCTGAACCCGGGACTTGTCCCTGAGCTGTCAAGCAGCCTTATGATGAGTCTAAGGCAGAGGCGCGTCGCTTTCCCTGGGAGTTGCTCTTCCTGGCTGTGATGTCAGAGCCTCCAGTTCCCTAGGGGAGCTGGCCCATGCTGGCCTCAGACATCCGGTAACAGCCAGGGCAGGGGTGGCTTTGTGCAGAGGGCTTGTCTGGTAGCCAAGAAGGACACAGCAGAGGGGTCTGGGCCGGATGTTCCAGGCCAGGGGCATGTCCTCCTTGCGACCCCGTGAGTAGCTGGTCCTGGAGACCTTTGTGTTGGCTCTGAGACGGCGGCCCCCTGTCACAGGACACCCTGGAGAAGTGCGGCAAGTGTGGCGAGGTGGTCCGGGACCACATCATCAGGGCACTGGGCCAGGCCTTCCACCCGCCGTGCTTCACCTGTGTGGCCTGCGCCAGGTGCATCGGGGACGAGAGCTTTGCCCTGGATGGCCAGAATGAGGTGTACTGCCTGGATGACTTCTACAGGTATGAGCTACATGCCTGTCTTGGGCAGAGGGGAGGACAGGGAGGGACTAGGGTAGAACAGAAGGCTCAGTCTCAGAACCTCCTGTTCTGCGCGCCTGACGCTGGGCTGTGCACCTGCTGGCACCTGCCTTGTGCTGGGCTGCGCACTGTAGTTACCGCATCTGACCCTCCAAACTGTGCTGCGGGTACCAGAAGAGTTCCTATTTATCAAATATGGAAACCAAGACAACAGCAGCCCTGGGGATCTCCCAGCCCTGGACCATGGAGCTGGACCGGGCCGAAAGGACACAAGTGCCCACGAGCCTCGGTCCCTGCTCCTAAGTTATCACCATCTGTGGCAAGCAACAGGTGTGTCCATTTAAAAAGGAAAAGGGCTAAACAGAGGAAAGGAAGCCGTGGCTATAATTGGAAACCAGTGAGAGGCTGAGGCCGGTGAGCATGCCTGAAGTTCAGACGCAGCCCGGCCTGTCCTGCCTCCAGCTAATTGCACCCTGGGCAGCCAGGTCTCCTCACGTGCTTTCCCTGGCGACTCCCACCAGGGAGAGGCCTGTGGTTGCAGCCTCAGATGCGGTCCCAGCGCTGGAGCTTGGAATAGCTCTGGGTGGGGTGCCCTTGGGTCAGCCTCCCTCTGACCGCTCCTGTCTGCGGTCGGCTCTGATCCCTACCCAGCACGGGTTCCTCTCCCCTTAGGAAATTCGCCCCCATGTGCAGCATCTGTGAGAGTCCCATCATCCCTCGGGATGGGAAGGACGCCTTCAAAATCGAGTGCATGGGAAGGAACTTCCATGAAAACTGCTACCGCTGCGAGGTAAGTGGAGCCCAGTAGCTCGTTGACAGCCCATCACCACTCGAGCCCTGTGGAGACGGGCTGGGTAAGGCCAGGGACTCGCCCCCCAGGGCCCCCATCAGAAGGGGTCTGAGGACCATGCTTGGTTCTGTCACAAACCTGCATGGGGCACTGCTGTCCTGTCCTTGCCCAGTGGCAGAGACAGCAAAGAAGGGAAGTAATTACAAAGATGTTGTCTTTGGTGCCAGTGCCGTAGCATAGTAGGCTAAGCTTCCACCTGTGCTGACGGCATCCCATTTGGGCACCAGTTTGAGTCCCAGCCGCTCCACTTCTGACCCAGCTCTCTGCCGTGACCTGAGAAAGCAGTGTTTATGGACTGAAAAAGCAGCAGAGGATAGTTCAAGGCCTTGGCCCCTTGCGCCCACATGGGAGACCTGGAAGAAGCTCCTGGCTAACTCCCCACAACAACCAGGGCTGGGCCAGGCCGAAGTCAGGACCTGGAGCCCCGTCTGAATCTCCCTTGCGGGCGGCAGGGGCTCAAAGTGCTTGGACCATCAGCTGCTGCCTACCAGGGTGCACAGTAACCGGAAGCTGGACATGGAAGTGTGGCCCGGCACTGACCGGAGGTGGAGGCGTGGCTCTGGGTGCTGAGATTGACAGCGCTAGAGTGGCTGAACCCTGTGGGGCAGAGCGGGGTTGCTGTCCCAGCAGAAAGAGACCCAAACAATGGTGTTCTGTCTGAGTGCACGAGTGGGCTCGGGGCAGAGAGGATGGGCTGGAATTACCCGGGCAGGTGCAAGCAGAGGCCTCTACTGAACCTGGGTTTTGTGGGATGGGTAGGAGTTTGCCAGATATTGAGAGAGGGGAATGATGTCAACACAGTGGGAGGGTCTATGGAAGGAACACGCCTGCGGCCCCTGAGGCTTGTTCCAAGTGGGAACTGTGGGCATGCGTGGAGCGTGCAGCCGGAGGATGTGGTCACGGAACACCGTGCTCGTGGCCAGAGAGAAGGGACCGGGCTGATGTGGGGAGGGTCCTTGGGGACCAGAGTAGGAGATTGCATGTCAAGGAACCAGGGACTCGCCCCCCAGGGCCCCCAGCTGAAGGGGTCTGAGGACCGTGTGCAGTTCTGTCACCATCTTGAAGTTCTTTATTATTTCAATTTGAGAGGCAGAGAGAGCGCGCGTCCTCATTTACCACTGGCCCCTCATGCCTACAGTGATGGGCACGGGGCTGGACCAGGGCCACACGCTGGGCACTCAATTCTTTTATTTTTTTTCAAGATTTATTTATTTTTATTGGAAAGTCAGATATACAGAGAGGAGCAGAGACAGAGAGGAAGATCTTCCATCCACTGATTCATTCTCCAAGTGACCACAATGGCCGCAGCTGAGCCAATCCGAAGCCAGGAGCCAGGAGCTTCTTCCGGATCTCCCACGCAGGTGCAGGGTCCAAGGCTTTGACCATCCTCCACTGCTTTCTCAGGCCACAAGCAGGGAGCTGGATGGAGAGTGGGGCTGACAGGATTAGAACTGGTGCCCATATGAGATCCCAGCGTATGCAAGGCAAGGACTTTAACCACTAGGCTACCGTGCTGGACCCCTAGGTACTTAATTCTTGAAGCAGCCTGCATTGCCTCCCAGGGCTGAATGTCAGCAGGACGCTGGGATAGGAAGTGGAACTGGGGCTGCAAACCCAGACATTGCAGTGTGGCTGTGGGCGCCCCAAGGGGGATCCTGACCACAGCTGCCCAGCCCACTGCGAGCGTCCACCCGAGGAATTTCCTGGGTTCCAGTTGTCAGAGCTGCTGGAGAGGCACCCCAAGTCCTCAGCTACCCCTTTCCCTGGCCAGGGAAACCTCTAGTCACCTCTAGTCAGGGGGATAAAGGTGACGGCTTTTGCAGGTGTCAGTGGCACTGGAAGTCCTGGGTGTTTGTGACTGGTGTCACTGGGCACAGCCAGGGCAGCACGCCCCATGGTTGGCCTTGCTGGAATCCAAGGTCCCCTGGAAACTGCAGGCTCTTAGGTCTAGCTTGGCCGTGATAAGCTCCTGGGCTGGCTGAGGAGTCAGTAAGCCCCACTCCCCGACCCCCTCGGCCTTGACTGAGGCCGCTGCAGTTCCATTTTAACATTGAAGCTCTTGAACCAGCAGCTTAGACCAAGGTAAGGGTGCTGCCCTGTCAGAGGGGAAAGGTGGCTTTTATTTTTGTGACAGGCAGAGTGATGGAGAGAGGGAGAGACAGAGAAAGCCTCACTCAGCCACCCACAGCTTCACTCCCCAAATGGCCACAGTGGCTGAGGCGGGGCTGGGCTGAAGCCAGGAGCCAGGAGCTTCTGTGTCTCCCACATGGGTGCAGGGGCTCAAGCACTTGGGTCGTGCTTTGCAGCTTTTTCCAGGAGCACTAACAGGGAACTGGGTTGAAAATAGAGCTGGGAACAAAGCAGTGTCGATAGGAGAGGCCAGCATTGCCAGCAGAGGCATTAACCCACTACACCACAATTCAGGCCCCCCGGTGACATTCTTGCAAAGCATTCCTGTTCAAGATGGGGAAAGTGTTCCCAACCCTTGCATGTGCCCCCTGGGCACGTTATGTTTGTCATCACATCTTCCTCAAGTGCCCAGATCCAGTGTGGAGACCCAGGGTGGAGACCCAGGGCGGAGCAGGGGATGCCCTCCTGGCTGGGCCTGCAAGATGCAAATCAGACCTTGGCCTGAGGCAGGGAGGCCCACTGTGACCCCAAAGTTAACTCTGCAGCGACAGGTCCCTGTGACTGGATCCTTGCAAAGCAAAAGGTAACAGCCTTGCTTGGGTCTCTAGACACAAATTGTGCCCCGTGGGTGTGCCCTGTGGGTATGCCCCATGGCAGAGAGGATGGCAAGGTGGGAAAATGGATCAAGTTTGGGCCCTAACTTCCTCCCTGTCCCTGAAATCCTCCAGTGATGGAGAATTTGGGGGTGGGAACAGCAACACCGTGGCATAGCAGTTAAAGCCCCTGCCTGAGACACCGGCATCCCATACAGATGTGGGTTCAAAGCCCAGGTGTTCCACTTCTGACCCTGCGAATGGCAGAGGCTGGCTCAGGTGCTTGGGCCCTTGCCATTCATGTGGGAGACCTGGAGGAAGCGCTTGGCTCCTCACTTTGGCCCAGCCCAGCCTTGGCCATTGTGGCTGTTTAGGAAGTCAATCAATGAATGGATGAGTTCTGTTTACCTTCTTGTGTAATTCTACCTTTCAAATAAAAATAAATAAATCTTGATGTAGCTGCTGGGTGGGAGAGCCAGAGGACAGACGAGGAGCCGCTCCAGCCCGTGGCTGGGCGCTTGTGTGTCCGTATACCCCTCAGTCGCCCAGCAAGTCCCTCCCAGCAGGCTCCATGCCAGCAGCATGGGCATGCTCATCCCGCACCCACCTTGGTTTTCCCAGGACTGCAGTGTCCTCCTGTCTGTGGAACCCACGGACCAAGGCTGCTACCCCCTCAACGACCACCTCTTCTGCAAACCGTGCCACGTGAAACGCAGCGCCGCTAGCTGCTGCTGAGCGCGCCATCACCTCCTGCCGGCAGCCTGGACTGCGCCCACACCCGCTCCTGCACACCGTTCTTCTGAGCCTCCGTGGGGACCGGCCTCTGGCTCTGCCTACTGTGTCCCAGACATAGGACTGAGCCAGCCAGGCCTGGCCTCCTCCCAACACCCCCAAGCTTCCAGCTCCGCCCCTGGACCCCAGAAGGCTCCTGTGCTGTGTCACCATCTGGCCCCTTGGACCCACTGCTGGGGACAGTCTGGGTGTATGTGTCCCTAACAGGAGGTATGCAGGCCAGCCCTGGGTACAGGGCAGCACTGTTAGAGGGCCATTGGTGGGAGAGAAGGTGACCCAAGGTGGCACAGCCATGGATGCCCCAACTTGGGGACATGGCAGGTTGGTGTGGAGCCGGGCAGAGGGGGTGATCCATGGCCATACAAGGCCATTGGCAGCCCTACCCTCTGCCTGCTTTCTAGCACCACTGCCCACAGACTGCCTTCCATCCGTCTGTCCGCAGCTGTGGCGTCCCATTGTACGCTGGGCAGCAGGGTGGGTCCTGGGGCCGTGGACATCTCTCCCTGCTCCGCTCCTTCACCCTCCCTGCCACAGCCCTGCAGCCCTGGCCAGCCTGCACTGCCCCTGCCACTGTGACAAGGCCTCACCTGCAAGATCTTTCTCCTTTTTTAAGGAAAATCACCTTTGTTGTTTTATACGTCCTCAGGCATGTTGTAGGGCCTGAATGATGAAACACCGTGTACTCTCCTCTCTGGGCTCTCCTGGATGGAGTCAGGTGCCTGGGGGCCCCACAGTGCCCTGCGCCAGGCCTGTCTCTCCGTCAGACCCTGCCATCCCGGGGACCAGCCTCATCTGCGAGTCAGTCTTGAGCCACTGTGTCCACCTGCCACTTCCTGTAGATCACCTGCAGTGTGTGACTTCCTTTAACTTCCTCCCTGAGCTGTCACTGCTTCCAGTGTTAGCCTCGGACTGAGTGATATATCCACCCAGTCCTGTGTCACCGATGTTTGTTCCTCTTTCACGTACAAATAAAAGCATGCCTCGGAGTAGCTCACCTGGGTCACGTCTGAGGTCCCTGGCAGATGGGACCAGCTTGAGAAAACTGTGAGCCTCAACTTGCAGTGGCCCCCGCCCCTTCCCTTCAGACCCTGGGCTTGACTTAGCATGTGCAGGAAAGAAACGGGGGTCTTCCTCATGCCCCCTGCCGAGGACCTGCAGTGACTACCTCGGATGTGCGTCTGAACACAGGCCACGTGCTGGGAGCTGCAGTGTTGTCTGTGGGCTGCTGGCAGCGGAGTCCTCACTGCTCGGAGGCCTCTAAGTGCTGTTTGCACCTGACCAGGCGACCCTGGTTGTGGACTTCAGGGCTAGGGAGTGTGTGTATGTGGCAGGAAGGAGCCCAGACTTGGGGAAGCTGACCCAGGACCTGAGCGTTTGAATGAGCCCTGTGTACACTGGGCCTTAGCTGATCCTATGGCCTGCAGGCTTGTTGCCATGGGAGGAAGCTGGCAAGAGTCTGTGGTGCCTCTGCCCTTTGTCCAAGGCCCTGCAATTGGGCCTTGCAGTTTGTGTGGGCACCTGAGCGTCAGATCAGACCCCTGGGAATGGGCATTTACCCACCCTGGCCTTGGCTCACTGCCTGCGGCCTATCTGTTAGCACTTTACACATGTGCATTCGATCCTCTGCACACACAGAGCTGCTGGGGAAGGCTGCAGCATCTGCTGGCGAGTGCCAGGCCTGTGTGTGAGGCATGTCAGGTTGGACTGCAGTACCCCCTGGCAAGTACAAGATCCAGAACTTGGATCAGGCCTGGTAGGGGGGCTGTGGGCACCCCTCGGCCTCACCTTTGTGGGCTGTAACTCCTGCTGGTGAACATGAGAGCCAGGGCTGGGAGTGGGCCAGGCTGGTCACGGCAGCAGCACTGTTGGCATACATGTGAACTGGGGTCTGGGAGTGGGGCAGGCTGAGCTATGCTGCAACATCCATGGATTTGCACTAGAGCCAGATGGGATGTAGCACAGACTGGCCTGGACCACAACACATGCAGCAACCAGGGCTGGATGTGGTCCTGGTAGGGGTTCTAGACCTGCTGGTATGTGTAAAGACCAGGTGTGTGGCGGGCTGGGCCGGGCTAAGGCACAGTACCCATCAGTTCCCATGAGAGATGGAGCAAGATGGAGCTGGGGGCAGAACTGACCATGCAGCTGCATCCACCTGTATGTGTGCTGGCTGGTGCAGGTGATGGACCAAACCTGACCCTGCACGGGTTGGCATGAGCCAAGACTGAGGTGAAGTTTCTTGGGGCGGGCGGCGACTCTCCAACCAGATTCCTAGACTCAAACCCTTGCCACAGGGAAAATCACAATATATGTGGTATGATTTTCGAGTGCCTGTGTTAGGACTGGGCCTCTTCAGTTGCTGATGCCTGTGCAGTGAGCAGCATGCCCAGATGCTCACAGGGGACATGACAGCCAGCTCCTCTAGGCCAGCAGAAGACACTGAATGTCTCCTCAGAGGATAGAAAGCAGAACAGGTTGGACCGCTCTCCTGGCCAAGCTTTGTGACATGTTCTGGGTCTGTGGATACACATTGAGGTGGACTGGCCAGCCAATAGACTTTGCAAAGATTTTCTCAACAAAAAATCTGAGACGGCTCAGAACTATCCAAACCACACAAGTAACACCTTCAGAATACTCTTCCCCACATCAGAATCTCTAAGGCATCCTCAAAGGACCACCTCCTGTGCCTGGTGTCCATGTAGTTGGCAGCAAGGAATGGCTCCCTTCTGCTGCAGATACAGGAGGGAAAAAAAAAAAAAAAAGGAAACATTTGTCCCACCTGGCTTCCTCCATACCTCATCCCTCCCCACCAAAATCAGAAATCCACGAGGGCATGCACCCCTTTCAACTATATAAATAATATTAAAGCTTGATTAAAAAAAACAAAAAACAAAAAACGCTCTTAAAGAGTCAACTGTCAACTCGTGGCCTGCTGCTGTGGACACGCTCGCAGCCACTAGAGGGCGACCTGGGCCGGAGAAGTGGGAGCGAGGCGGGCGCTCACTGGGTTCCTTCCCTTCCCTGCTGCCCACCGCACCGGGTCGCAGGGAGGCTGACAGGACAAAGCGAGTGGCTGAGAACGTGCAGCACGTAGTCCTGGGTCCCCACTGTCCTCCCGCATCCCTAGGACAGCCCTGCTGGAGTCCCCGCTGCTGCCACCTAGAATGGAGGCACGGGAATTAGTCTGGAGTTCCTGAGGAGCCCTGAGCCTTCCTGCAGGTCACTTCATTCCTGGGGGTCCTCCTTACCTGAGGCAGGTGCTTGGAGGCAGGAAATCTGCCCAGCTTCCAGCCGCTCCGGGGCAACCAAACACTGCTTCCTGCCCTCCAGAAAGTGGAAACTAGGAATCCATTGGGGCAGAAAGGGGTGCAGTGGGGGCGGGGAAGCACTGGGCTGGTGAGAATTCCCGCAGCCTGGCTCACCTGTGAAACAGCTAATGTTAACACCCCCCATTCAAGGACCAGGAGGCTGCCCATCCTCCACTGCAGACCCACTTCAGAAACACCTATATTCTAGAAGGTTCTAAAATCCATCATGTGACCCAGATGCCAGCATCCAATTGAAAAAAAAAAACAAAAAACCTTTCACATATTGAGCCCTTTGTCTTCTGGGTGGCTGGGTTTGGACTGCGGGCCTCGGCTTGCGAGTGAGCTGTGGTTTCCGTACTTTGTTCCTCCTGTGGGTGAGTCATGTTACAGCTCAAAGAATGATTCCCCCCAAGACTTGGGGACGCCCCCCGGCCGCCACCTTCCTTCTGCAGAAAGCCCCCGGTCGGCAGAATACTTTGTGCCGTTCGTAGGCAGCGTGCCTTTCCTTCCGGCTGCCGGCTCCCAGCTCTCCTGTGCATCGGGCTGTCCTACAGTCTGGAGATTGCAGAGAGACAATCCCTTCTGTCCCCCACACCCCCACGCTGCAAGGCCGGCTTGGCTTCCATTTGCACGTTGGCTTCAGTATTCCTGACCTGTGCACGTGACGCCTCCCTGATGCCCTTTGGAGTTGATTCTAGGATCCACCTGACTCCCTTGTGAATCAAATAAAATGCTTAACAAATGTTCATTTTATGTCACTACGGAAGGTGCGCGCTTAGCTTTTGTTGGAGATAACACTCCCTTCTTCGGGTGCTGATGGACAGCTCAGGCGAGGGCCTGTGAAGCAGCCAGCATTGCAGTGCAGCGGGTAGAGCCGCTGCTTGTAACACTGACGTCTCACATCTGCATACCAGCTCAAGTCCTGGCTGCTCCACTTCGGATCCAGCTTCCTGCTAATGTGCCTGGAAGGCAGCGGAGGAAGGTCCAAGTGCTTGGGCCCCTTTACCCATATGGGAGTCCTGGATGGAGTACGCAGCTGGTGACTTTGACCGTGCCCAGACCCAAAACGTCATGGCAATTTGGAGAGTGAACTAATGGATGGAAGATGAACCTGTCTTTCTGCTTTTCAAATAAATACAATAAATCTTTTTGTAATTGAAAGAGTTGCAGTTACATAGAAGACAGAAGAATGTTCCATCTGCTAGTTTGAGCTCTCAGGTGGCTACAACAAAGCCATGGACCAGGCTCAAGCCAGGAGCCTGGAGCTTCTTCTAGGTCTCCACGTGGGTAGCAGGGATTAGCACTTGGGCCATCCTCCACTGCTTTTCTCAGGCCATTAGCAAGGAGCTGGATCAAAAGGAGAGTAGCCAGTGTTAGTTATTTAAAAAGATTAGAGTTCTAGTTCATACAATATTACGATATTATTACGTGCGTCTAATTCCCGCGACCTGGTTCTTTACCGTGAGCTGAAAACACCAGATGCAACGAGGTATCTTAGGAGGTTTATTCCAGTGGGGCAGCAACGGGGTGGAAGTGGTGGAGAGAAAAAGGGTGGGAAGGAGGCCCGAAGGAGAAGAGAGAGAGAGCGCGCTCGCGAGCAAGCGAGCCACACCTGGGGGCCTTTCTGTCTGCAAGGTGTGGGGGGTCAGGGATTGGGAGCGATTAAGGGCAGGCCCCAGGGGATTGGCACCTGCAGGTGAATGCCTGGGGATGATTGGTGAGTGGGTGGGGTTGGGGAAGGAGCTGGAAGATTGAGGGTGGGATTCTCAGGTGAAATGCTGGGTTATATCTGATTGGTGGATGGCTAGACCTGCGCGAATTTTGTGAGCTGTGAGGAAGAAGGAATGGCGCCGGGTCCAAGGTGGGATATTTGTATAACTCCTTACAGCCAGGACACGAACCAGCGCATGCATGGGATGCTGGCATTGCAGGCTGCACTTTTACCCGCTGTTCCACAATGCTGGCTCCCCCCAGAATTATTTAAAGAGCAGCAGGCAGGTGGCAGTGATGCCCCAGGTCTCTGAACAGGAAGGGAGGGAGAGGAGAAGGGGTTGTTCGCTCTGATCAGCAGATCACACAGGCCCAGACTTCAGCTCTGGTTCAGCTCCTGCCTGCACCTTCAGCTCAAGGCACTGCGTCTTTAAGCTTTGAGGACAAGGAAGGGTGGTAGAAGTGGGTGTTTATTTCCTTAGCTCTGGTTTGGGGTGAGGCTGGAGAGGGGAGGGTCATGGATGCTGTAGCCGGAGGCAGCTTGGCAGTGACAACACTGACTGTAACAAGGACCCTGCGCATTTTCTTGGTCTTCATGGCTGCCCAAATGGGGACTCCAAGCCTCCAGGCCCCAGTGCAGCAGATTCTGGCTCCCAGGTTAGCTGAGTCTTGAACCCCAGACCCACTGCCTTCACTCCCATATCAGGCTGGTCATGTGCTCACCCCTCCAAACTCCTCCTTCCTTCTTTTCTGTGAAACTAGAAAACTGGTTCCCATCATCCCCTCTGAAGGAACACAGTGCATGTGACTAAACGCCGTGTGGTTTCCCAGGCTGGGTCCGGGGACATGGCAGGGTCATGCACGTGCAGGTTTTAAGGAAAGTGCTGGAGACTCTGCAGCAGGGTAGCTGGGGAAGGGATTCGGGGATATTCAGCTGCGTCCCTGCAGCTTTTCTGTAAGCCAAGAGCCCAAGATGAGAGCTTTGTTATTTCCCAAAGTAAGCAGAGCCCAGGGGAGGGACCTCAAATTGGCTGCTTGCTTTCCAGTAAGGACACTTTGCTGCAAAGGGACATGTTGAGTGGGGGAGGGGAGTCGTGTCTGGGGAGCGGGAGTGGGAGGGATTGCTGTCTGAGGAGGCAGCAGAGAAGGAGATGTGATGTGGAGATGTGGGGTGCGGGGACGGGGGGACTGCGGACTCCTGCTTGTTCCAGGAGCCAAGGCTTGACAGCAGGAGAGACAACATTTTGCAGTTGACAAACCCGCACACTTCTGAGAACCCAGCATGCTGGGCCCTCCCTTCACCCCAATGGCCATGAGACCAGCAATGTCAAATGGGTCCCCTCCGCCCCAACGGTCAGGAGACAGATGTTAAAAGGAGAGGGGTTCTCAGGAAATCAGGGTGACCTCAACTAGATAGTGTGGGGACAAGGGGAAGAGATTCCGCAGGGCAGTCTGAAGGAGACCTCTGCTGGCTGTGTGATCCTTAGACCCGAGCCGAGAGCAACTGAGACAGTGACCCAAAGCGCTGACCCTGGCGGGGGCAGGCACAGCTTATGAGTCATGCACTTGGCAGCCACGGGCTTCCTGAGGGCTGCTTGGACAGGCAGGGCAAGGCTCTCCCATCCCTCCCTGCACCCCTGCTTGGCAGGGCAGGGCTCCCTGTTGCCTCCCCTGAGATTAGGACCCATGGGCAGGAAACAAAAGATGGCTCCACCCCAGGGAGCCCCATTCACTCCTTCACACATTCACTTGTTCATCATGAAAATATGCGTTGAGCTGTCCTGTACAGTGGCTGCCGTCATGGGCACAGAGCTCAGATGGCTGGGAAGACAGAGGGAACAGCAGGGGGTATTTTGTGCTGGGGACCGAGGGAACCTACCAGGAGCTGGGCCAGGGAGCAGGCACCTCCCAGGCACTTTCTGGACACTGCTGGATGTAATTGTAGGGGTGTGAGAAGGGGCAGGGCTGAGGTCCAGCCAGTGGCAGACCGGACCAACAGAGCGAATGCCTCCTGGGCTGTGTGGCTGGGTTGGGACATTTTCCCTGAGGGCAGTGGCATGCGGGAACCCTCTAGCTGCTCAGAGTCACAGATGTGGAGCCAGAGCCCAGAGGACATGGGAGCTGCCATGCCCAACACGGCTAGTGAGTGGCCAAGTCCCAGGCGCCCTGGTTTCAGGGCGGGACTGTTCCTGCCGGTCCAAAGAACCCCTCCACCAAGGAGGAGGCAAGCAGGTGCTGGGATAAAGCCGTGCAGGTAGATCCAGATTAGCTGCTCCAGGCAGGGGAGAGCTGACCTAAGGTGCTGGTGGCCTAACCGTGTGTCACTTCCTCCTTCCTCTGGGCATTAATCTCAGTTCCCTGAAGGGAGGCGTGTCCTGGATTCCTGCAGGCGGTGGCAGTTCCGCTCTCCCTGCTCTGCTCTGTGGACCCAGGCCAGGACTGGGACACAGCCAACTCTCTGCCCTGCCCGCCCTCTGAACTCCCCACACCCACCCCTGCCTGTCAGAGGCTCTGGTAAATTTCCATTTTGCTGGAGCTTGAGTTCTGAGTCAGACTGCATCTCTCACCTGGGACTTTGCCCACAGGAGGTTTTAAGCTCCCCTTGTCCCAGGCTGGTGGAACTCAGCCAGGCTGGGCACTGTCCCGGCCACTTTTTGTCTTTCCTCTATCCAGACTTGGCAAAAACCCAAGGCCACCCAGGGTGGGGCTCTTGGACCAAGGGCGGGAGGCAAGAACCCCAGAGGCTGCAGCTCTGGAAGGCCTGCTGGGCGGAGGGTCCAGCGCTACCCTCACCCCAGGAGAGAGATCTCAGGGTCTGCATTTCATGGAGGGGAACAGAGCAGGTGCCAACAGTCACGGCCGAAGAAGTCAGAATGAATGAATCCGCCAGGGATGCTTGGGTGTCTGTTATGGATATAAAAGCTTTTTTATTTATTTTATCTGATTTCGTCAACCTTGGGACAATAAAATCACAACGTCTCAGAACTATCAAAACCACCTAAGCAGTACCCTTGGAAGGTGCCCCACAGCAGGGATTGAGCCGTGGATGACATCCGCAGGTACTGATGGGGCTCCGGCTGCTGGGAGCAGCCTCTCCCTTCCTCTCCCCACCTCCCCTAGACACAGGAAGAAAAAAAAATTGGAAGCAATTGTCTCATCCACATTCCACGTTCCTTGACCCTTCCCACCCTAGTCAGTAGTCCACGTGGGCAGACATCCTTCTCAATTACACAAACAACATCAACAAAATAATAATAAAAGCTGTTCTTTCCTCCCTTTTGCTGTCAGGTGCAGGGGCTGCTTGGGTGGAGGGTGAAACTGACAATGATGCGAGAGTCAAAGCCAGGAAGCAGGCTGGGCAGGAAGGACTTTGAGGAGGCAGGGGACCTGGGGCAGTCTGCTGGAGTTCAGGTGCCGGCAGGAAATGCTGATCAGAGAGGCCAGCGGGTCAGGGGGGCTGAGGCTGCTCCTCAGCTTTGAAGCCCCAGAGTCTTTCTTCACCGGCCAGTGCCGACCAGTGAACTGACTCATCCCACTGCAAGTGGAAGAGGGATGCAGCCCCAGTCGGCTCTGTTCAAGAGCTTCTAAGCAATAGGATTTTCTCTATGTATGTATTTATTTCTTTTTTTAAATATATTTTTTTAATTGCAAAGTCAGATATACAGAGAGGAGGAGAGACAGAGAGGAAGATCTTCCATCCAATGATTCACTCCCCAAGTGACAGCAATGGCCAGTGCTGCGCCAATCTGAAGCCAGGAACCAGGAATTTCCTCCGGATCTCCCATGTGGGTGCAAAGCTTTGGGCCATCCTCGACTGCTTTCCCAGGCCACAAGCAGGGAGATGGATGGGAAGCAGGGCTGCTGGGATTAGAACCAGCACCCATATGGAATCCCCGTACAGGCATCCCAGCGTGTTCAAGGTGAGGACTTTGGCTACTAGGCCATTGCGCCAGGCCTGCAATAAGGGTTTCTAAGCAATAATCATCCAGTCAACTAACAGAGCACTGGCACCTGATAGGAATCCTTCAGTCAATCAAGTTTACATCAGTGCATGATACAAATTATCCAGTCAGCTGCAGTGGTGGTGCGAAACAGGTACCCAGTTAGTTTAAGCATTGTACATGCTACAGTATCCAATCTGTAAGGGCTACATTTTATCTAGTGGCAAACAACTGAACCAGACAAACAGGTCCTTCCAATTCAATGTACAGAAACCAATTTGGGTCAATCAGCTTACTGCTTGAGCTGTAAAAGTAATTAACTTGGGCCTGGTGCGATAGCAAAGTGGTTCAAGTCCTCGCCTTGAACACACTGGGATCCCACATGGGCGCCAGTTCTAATCCTGGCAGCTCCGCTTCCCATCCAGCTTCCTGCTTGTGGCTTGGGAAAACAGTTGAGGACAACCAAGAGTCTTGGGACTCTGCACCAGTGTGGGTAACCTGGAAAAAGCTCCTGGCTTCGGATTGGCTCAGCTGCAGCGTTGCGGCCGCTTGGGGAGTGAATCATCAGGCTGCGGGTGGGCTGGCATGTGGCTCTGAGCCAAACCTCTGCCTGACTGGGCAGTGGGCAGAACGGACAAGATGTCACAGCCTCATTAGAGATGACACCCTCTAATCTCTAATGCAGATAAACAGAAAACATGTCCCTCTGCTGCGGCCTTATGCTCCATTCAGAACCAGTGCTTCCCAGACTGAAATGGGCACACCAGCCACCTGAGACCTTGTTACTACGCAAACCTGACTCTGGAGGTCTTGGGTGGAGCCAAAGGGTCTGTAATCTGACAGGTGACACCAATGACATCATCATTGCTTATCATCCCAAGACTCACGGGCAGTGTTGTGGGGCAGCAGGTGAGCTATGCCAGTATGCCATATCAGAGTGCCAGTTTGAGTCCTGGCTGCTGAGCTTCGAACCCTGCTCCTTCTGGTGTGTCTGGGAAGGCTGTGGATGATGGTCCAGGTGCTTCTGCACCTGCCACCCACATGGAAGACGTGCACGCACTTCCTCGCTCCTGGCCTCAGCCTGGCCTCAGCCTGGCCTCAGCCTGCCCCGGCGCTGGCTGCTGTGGGCATTCGGGGAGTAAAACAGCAAATGGAAGACGTCTCTGTCTCTGCCTCTCTCTCTCTTTTCTGCCTTTGAAATAAATAAATCCCCCTTGCCCACCCAAAGGGACAGTAAGACACTTCACAACTTTGCTCTTCACGTGTTAGGGAGATCTGTCCCAACTGGATGGGGACTCGTGCCTAGGAATTTAAGGGGGATTGGTTACAGGTCAGTCCCTTCTAAATCCAAAGCCAGTGGCTGCCCAAATCCCTTGGGAGCAACAGTGTAGCATTTAGCCGGAGCCCACTAGCCACCTAAGCCAAAGCCAGGCTACCCAATGCACGGCACCCAGGTACAATGCTGTGGTCGAAAAGCAGAATAACAGAAGGGTAGGGGGAGAGAGAAGGAGACAGAGATCTTCCATCTACTGGTTCTCTCCCCAAGTGGCTGCAATGGCTGAAACCGAGCCGTTCCGGAGCCCGGGCTTCTTCTGCGTCTCCCACACGGGTGCAGGGGTCCGAGCGCATGGGCCATCCTCCACTGCTTTTCCCAGGTCATCAACAGGCATGCCCAACGGGAAGTGGAGCAGTCAGGACTTGAACTGGCTACTACCACAGGCCATGGCTTTCCCCGCCATGCCACAGAGTGGGTTCCATCTCTGAATGTTTCAAAGCACAGTTGATCAACTCCTTGAGTAGAGAATCTGTCCATGTGGTCGGCTGACTATGTCTGTGTGCCTCTCACAGGTCGTTTGACAGGCAGATGAATGACAGGACAGTTTGTGTCTGTCCCAGGAGGACAGTGGGGCTAACTGTTCCTTAGTCCTTGCAACAAGTATGATGCGATCGCGCTGGTGGAGGGAAGTTCAGGGAGTACAGGCAGACGTGTGTGTGTGTGTGTGTGTGTGTGTGTGTGTGTGTATGTGTGTGCATTCCCCAGCCTGAGTCCAGCCAGTGTTCCCGCTCTTCCCTGCAGCTCTGGTTTTCCACTGTCCCCTAAGACCTGATGATCACTGGAACGGCCTTTGAGCCTTGGGTAGGAGAGCTGTAGTGAGATCTGAAAGAAAAGGAATTAAGATTTCTGTGATCTGGGCCTGGTGCGGTGGCCTAGTGGCTAAAGTCCTCGCTTTGAATGCTCTAGGATCCCATATGGGCGCCGGTTCTCATCCCGGCAGCCCTGCTTCCCATCCAGCTCCCTGCTTGTGGCCTGGGAAAGCAGTCAAGGACGGCCCAAAGACTTGGAACCCTGCACCTGCGTGGGAGACCTGGAAGAGCTCTTGGCTCCTGGCTTCAGATCAGGCACAGCACTGGGTGTTGCAATCACTTGGGGAGTGAATCATCAGACAGAAGATCTTCCTCTCTGTCTCTCCTCCTGTCTATATATCTGACTTTGCAATAAAAATAAAAATAAATTTAAAATATATATATTTTAAAAAAGATTTCTATGATCTGGGGCCCAGTGTGATAGCCTAGGGACTGAATCCTCTTCTTGCGTGTGCTGGGATCCCATACAAGCCCCGTTCATGTCCCGGCTGCTCTATTTCCCTTCTATCTCCATGCTTGTGGCCTGGGAAAGCAGTAGAGGATGGCCCAGAGCCTAGGGATCCTGCACTTGTGTAGCAGACCTGGAAGAAGCTCCTGGTTCCTAGCTTTGGATCGGCTCAGTTCTGGCTGTTGTGTCCACTTAGGGAGTGAATCAGCAGACAGAAGACCTTTCTCTCTGCCTCTCCTCCTCTCTGTAGATCTGACTTTCCAATAAAAAAATACATCTTAAAAAAATAAAAAAGATTTCTTGATCTGGTAAGATATGCTCCTACGGACTTGACAGAGAAGATCTCTCAGGCCAAAACTGAGACTGGGAGATTTCTAAAATAAAAGGGTTTTTTGAGCCTTTGCAGGTTAAAAATAGTAATAATTAAAAAGCCAGTTGTGGCACTATTTCCCACAGCTGCCGCCAGTGGCAAGGCTGGGTAGCAGGTGGAGAAATAACTACTGGAGCAGAGCATGGTGCAGTGTGTTCCACTTTGAGCTGTTACGCCTGTGAGAGCCAGAGCTCCTGATTGGCTGTAGCTGCGAGCAGGTGCAGTAGTGAGTGCCTGGCCTGGGTGAATAGGTTGTGATAAGACTTGCCTTCTGGTTTTAACAACTGACATTCAAAAGGTGAAATGGTTCTAGTAGCTTGTTACTGATTAACTTCCTCCATCTCTCCCCTGCCTTCCAACCTTTGGCCTTTTGTGATAAAATTTGAGATAGCTCAGATTTTTTTCCCCTCTCACCTAAAACTCCATTACACACCATAGAACTTCTTCTTCTGATTCTATTTAAGATGTATTTACTTGAAAGGTAAGCTACAGAGAAACAGAAGAGACGAAGAGGTTTTCCAGCCGCTGGTTCACTCCCCAAACAGTCACCATGCCAGGCGAAAGCCAGGAGCATCTTGCAGGTCTCTCACACGAGTAGAGGGATGCTCGCACACACTCGGGCCACTTGTCACTGCCCTTCCTAGGGCATCGGCAGGGAAGGAACCAAGACTCACAGCAATGTCCGTATGAAAAGCCACAGCTCAGGCCCGGGGTTTCTAATAATGATATAAACCAAAAGGCTTTCTGTGCAATTTTATTGCCTTTCATTACTGCTTGCTATTTTTTTAATGTTTATTTTCATCTGCTTGAAAAACAGAGATCCTCCATTGTTGCTTCATGCCTCAAATACTTGCGACAGGCAGGGCTGACTCAGGCCGAAGTCAGGAGCTTAAACTGTATCCAGGCCTCCCACAAGTCTGCAGGAACACAAACATTTTTGCCATTAGCTGCTACCTCCTAGCACTTACATGGGATTGCTAATGTGACAGGCAGCAGCTTAACCTGCTGTTCTAAGACACCAGCCCCAAAAACCTCTGTTTTAAGATGTCTTTTTTTTTTTTTTTAAGATTTACTTATTTTTATTGCAAAGGCAGATATACAGAGAGAAGAAGAGACAGAGAGGAAGATCTTCCATCCGACAATTCACTCTCCAAGTGACCGCAATGGCCGGAGCTGTGCTGATCCAAAGGCAAGAACTAGGAGCTTCTTCCAGGTCTTTCACGCAGGTGCGGGGTCCCAAGGCTTTGGGCCATCCTCGACTGCTTTCCCAGGCCACAAGAGTGGAGCTGCCAGGATTAGAACTGGTGCCCATATGGGATCCCAGCGCATTCAAGGCGAGGACTTTAGCCATTATGCTATTGCACCGGGCCCTATGGCCTTTATTTAAAAAAAAAAAAACTATCAGGGCTTGGTGCGGTGGCCTAGCAGCTAAATCCATACATTGAACGTGCCGGGATCCCATATGGGTGTCAGTTCTAATCCTGGCAGCTCCACTTCCCATCCAGCTCCTTGCTTGTGACCTGGGAAAGCAGTTGAGGACGGCCCAAAGCCTTGGGACCCTGCACCCACATGGGAGACCTGGAGGAAATTCCTGGTTCCTGGCTTCAGATTGGCGCAGCTCTGGCCATTGCGACTACTTGGGGAGTGAATCATTGGATGGAGGATCTTCCTCTCTGTCTTTTCTCTTCTCTGTATATCTGACTTTGCAATAAAAAATTTTTAGAAAATCAACAAATGTCTCTCTTTTTTTAAGATTTATTTATTTTAATTGGAAAGGTAGATTTTACAGAGAAAAGGAGAAGCATAAAGATCTTCTTGGGCCCAGCGCGGTGGCACAGCAGCTAAAGTCCTCGCCTTGAACACGCCCGGGATCCCATATGGGTGTCAGTTCTAATCCCAGCAGACCTGCTTCCCATCCAGCTCCCTGCCTGTGGCCCAGGAAAGCAGTCGAGGACAGCCCAAACCTTGGGACCCTGGAGACCTGGAGGAAGTTCCTGGCTTCGGATCAGCATAGTATCAGCCGTTGCGCTCACTTGGGGAGTGAATCATTGGACAGAAGATCTTCCTCTCTGTCTCTCTTCTCTGTATATCTGCCTTTCCAATAAAAATAATAATAATAATAAAAAAATAAATCTTTAAAAAAGAAAAAAAAAAGATCTTCTTCATCCATTGATTCACTTCCCAAATGGCCTCAACGGCCAGAGCTGAGCCAATCTAAACCCAGGGGCCAGGAGACAGGAGCCCCTTCCAGGTCTCCCATGCATGTGCAGGGTTCCAAGGCTCTGGACCATCCTCTGCCGCCTTCCCAGGTCATAAACACAGATCTGACTTAGAAGCAGAACAGCTGGGACTAAAACCAGTGCCCATATGGGATAATGGCACTGTAGGTAAAAGCTTAAACTACTGCATCATAGTACTGACCCCGAGCCGGATTCTTTCTCGAGGATCATATTGCCCCTTTGCATGACAGCACAACCATTGTTTAAAACAGTGGTTTCTTTTTTGTGGTTGAACCCATGTTAAGTGAACGAAAGGCACTGGGATCTGACTTAGGAGTGGTAGTTGGAGACTCAACGATTCTATAAAAACATTGAAGGGTCTGATACGATGGCTCAATGGCTAAATCCTCATCTTGTAAGCCCCAGGATCCCATATGCGCGCCAGTTTGTGTCCCGGCTGCTCTACTTCCCATCCAGCTCCTTGCTTTTTAGCCTGGGAAAGCAGTAAAGGATGGCCTAAAGCCTTGGGAACATGTACCACCCATGTGGGAGACCTGGAAGAGGCTTCTGTCTTCAGATTGACTCAACTCTGGCCATTGCAGCCACTTGGGGAGTGGACCAGTGGATGGACGAACTTTTTCTCTCTGTAAAATCTGACTTTCCAATTAAAACAAAAATCTTAAAAAAAAAAAGTGCAAACTCACTATCAAACAGGCTTGTAAAACAGCTAATTCAGGTGAATGACTGGTTATGCCCAGTTTAAATCCTCAATTTGACTAACTGAATCAACTTCAACTTTCTTTTTTTTTTTTTAAAGATTTATTTTTATTATTTTTTATTGGAAAGGCAGATATACAGAGAGGAGAGACAGAGAGGAAGATCTTCCGTCCGATGATTCACTCCCCAAGTGAGCGCAACGGGCCGATGCTATGCCGGTCCGAAGCCAGGAGCCTCTTCCGGGTCTCCCGCGCGGGTGCAGGGTCCCAAAGCCTTGGGCCGTCCTTGACTGCTTTCCCAGGCCACAGGCAGGGAGCTGGAAGGGAAGCGGGGCTGCCGGGATTAGAACCAGCGCCCATATGGGATCCCGGGCGTGCTAGGCGAGGACTTAACCACTTGCGCCACTGCGCCGGGCCCAACTTCAACTTTCTAACAACAACAACAAGTGGTTCTGCCTTCTGTAGGTTGGGTTTACTCCACAGCAATTTGAGCAATGCTGCCTACATCAAAAACTCCTGAGGAATGCAGGTATTGGGACAAGTGTTTTTTATTATTATAAGGCTTACTTATTTCTATTTGAAAGGCAAAGTTACAGCAGAGAGAGATGAAGAGTGAGAGAAAGGTCTTTTATTCACTGGTTCACTCCCCAGACAGCGACAATGACCAGAGCTGAGCCACTCTAAAGCCGGGAGCCAGGAGCTTCTTCCAGATCTCCCACGTAGAAGAGGCCCAAGCTTGAGACTTCTGCTGCTTTCCCAGGCCATAAGTAAGGGGCTGCTCAAAAGTGGACCAGCCGGGACTTCAACCAATGCCCATTTGAAATGCCACAAGTTTAGCTGGAGGCTTATCTTGCTATACCATGGCGCTGGTCCCTTGGGGTTGGGTTTTGCATGCTGTAGAGCTGTTCCTGGGTTCCCCCCATGGGGTGACACATCTGTGGGACCTTCGACATGACTTATCCCATGCGATTCCTCTCCACAGTCTTGCCTAAAGGATGAAAAGGAAAGAGAGAGATGAGCTTCAGTTTTGTGACTCACTTATCCTATATCATAATGGGCAAGAGACAAGTCGCAGCACGTGAATTACAGCCCGGGAGAGAGCTTGTTGGAAACATCCCCCAATAGCTGTAGCCAAAAAGTTCTTGGTGTTCTTCCTCTTCTGCCTGCTACCCTGAGCCGAGAACCGAGTGACTGGCTCATCCTGGGAGAGAAGTAGCATCACAGCTGGCACCTTCTTACAGTCCTCCTCTGAGCCAGCCTCCCTGTGGGAGGGAGAGCCCCAAAGCTGAGATCACTCTTCGGGACCCCAGTCAGGCTGCCCCTGAGGAATCTGGCCTAAACGCTAAGGCCCCTCCAACTCTACAGTTCCACTGGGGCAGGAGAGGGGTGTAGATTTATTTATATTTTTATTGCAAAGTCAGATATACAGAGAGGAGGAGAGACGAAGAGGAAAATCTTCTGTCCGTTGATTCACTCCCCAAGTGAGCGCAACGGCTGATGCTGTGCCGATCCGAAGCCAGGAGCCAGGAACTTCCTCCAGGTCTCCCACGCAGGTGCAGGATCCCAAGACTTTGGGCCATCAGGAGGGGTATAGAAATTGCAGTCCACAGGCTGTGTAAGGTTCGTGCTGTTACTGGGTCTGGCCCTGCCAATGATAACTGCAAGCAGGACTTGGAATTCAACCCATCTCTAGCAGGCTTATTTTTAAGTTGACAATTCTGTGTGACCCATGAATGATGTCATAAATATCCAAAAGGTCCTCAGCTGAAAAAAAAATACTCCTCACCACAGAGGAAGTGCTCTCCAAGTACAGTCTCATTAGGGAGATTGACTAGAACATGAACGCGTGCAGCAAGAAGGCCTGAGTGAGTGGTCGCGTCGAAAGGGCTTCTGGCAGGAGCTCAGTAACCTGAGGAGGCTAAAAAAACAGACATTCTGTGAGGAGAACCTGGAAGAATGAGCAGCACTGCAAAGACGAAAGGGAAGAGAAAATCCAATTACGGGAAGTGGTGATGGACCCTGTTAGACAAGAATAAGAACTAAACAGTTCACTGAGCGGGAGCAGGTGCTTGGCTCCTAGTTAAGATGCCAGTGGTTGGGGCCGATGGCTGAACTGGCTAACACTCCACTTCCAAGTGCCAGCATCCCGTGTGGGTATCGATTCACATTTTGATTAGTCTACTTCCATCCAACTCGTGGCATATGGTCTGGGAAAGCAGTTGAGGACGGCCCAAGTGCTTGGGACCCTGCACCCGTGTGGCAGACGTTCCTGGATCCTGGATTTGGATTGGCTCAGGTCTGGCCATTACAGCTATTTGGAGAGTGAACCAGCAGATGGAAAATCTTTCTTCTTCTCTTTATCTCTGACAATTTGCCTTTACAGTATAAATAAATATACATATACATATATATTTTAAAGATTTATTTTATTTTTATTGGAAAGGCGGATATACAGAGAGGAGAGACAGAGAGGAAGATCTTCCGTCCGATGATTTACTCCCCAGGCGGCCAAAATGGCTGGAGCTGAGCCAATCCGAAGCCAGGAGCCTCTTCTGGGACTCCCACGTGGGTGCAGGGTCCCAAAGTTTTGTGCTGTCCTCGACTGCTTTCCCAGCCCACAAGCAGGGAGATGGATAGGAAGTGGAGCTGCCGGGATTAGAACTGGCGCACTCATCTCGTGCCAGAGTCCTTGCTGTCAGTCTTGGCTCCACTTCTGATCCAGCTTCCTGCTCATGTGCACTCCGGGATGCAGAAGCTAATGGTTCTTGGGTCCTTGCTGGCCATGTGGGAGAAGGAGTTCTAACCTTGGCCTGGTCTAGTCCTGGCTGTTCTGGGTCCTTGGAGAGTGAACCAGCAAATGGAAGATCTCTGTTAAACCAAATTACATTAAATTTAAAAAGACTTGAACATTTGTCTAGGATAAGTCAGAATTTCAGTCCACAGGAAGTTCCGGCCTGTTGCTGTCAATATCTTAGTCATTATTTCCTCTCTGAGCTGGTTTGGGTTGATTCTCTGGACAACAGGGCTGGGCTGGGCTTTGTTTCCCGGCTGCCGCTCCCTAGAGTGATGTGACTGTCCGGCCCAGCAAAGGCCCATTGCGTCCTGACCAGGGCTCCTCCCTCGTTTGCTCCTCTAGCCTGACGTGAAATAATCTACCTCTCTCTGAAATACCTAGACCATTTTGTGTTTTCCCTAACTGCCCTAACAGATACAATTGCATGCATGGATTTCAACATTTTAGAAAATATTTCTTTTCATCTACCTGAAAGGCAGAGCAACCGGAGAGATCCTCCAGCCACTGTTGCACTCCCCAAAATGCCCTCCATAGGGAAGGTTGGGCCAGGACAAGGCCAGAGTCCCGAAACTACCACGTGGGTGATCCAAATACCTCAGCCGTTACCCTGTGTCACTCAGGATGCATTCGCAGGAAACTAGATCAGAAATAGAAGTGCCAAGACTCAAAATGGGCATGCCAGCCATGGGTGGCATCTTACCCAATGCATCACAACATGTGTCCCGGATTTCCAATTTGCACAAAATACAATTAATTTTGAATTCCCTCTTCCATGTCTGTAAGGATGCTCTAAGCAGTGACTAAGATGAATCAGAGAGAGGAGATGGACCTGAGTGCCCGCTGCACTCGGGTTCTTGAGCCTCCACTCGAGTGAGCAGTGAAGCTAGCAGATGGTATGAGGGAGCAAATATACGCAAAGTAAAAACACAGGGCAAGGGAAAGAGACAAGGTCAGGGGCAGGGGCAGTGGTCGCTGGCCAGAGAGTGTCCGAGGAAGTGATATTTGAAATGAGGACTGAGGGTTCAGCGCCTTGGCTCAGTGGCTAAATCCTCACCTTGCATCCACTGGATCCCATATGGGCACTGGTTCCTGGCTCCTGGCTTCGGATGGACTCAGCTCTGGCCGTTGCGGCTACCTGGGGGACTGAATCAGTGGATGGAAGATCTTTCTCTTTGTCTCTGTTTCTCTGGGTAAATCTGCCTTTCCAATTAAAATAATTTTTAAAAAATTTTTGTAGGGCCCAGCTGCGTGGCCTAGCAGCTAAAGTCCATGCCTTGAATGCGCTGGGATCCCATATGGGCGCTGGTTCTAATCCCAGCGACCCCACTTCCCGTCCAGCTCCCTGCTTGTGGCCTGGGAAAGCAGTCAAAGACGGCCCAATGCTTTGGAAGAGGTTCCTGGTTCCCAGCTTCAGATCGGCTCAGCACCAGTCGTTGCGCTCACTTGGGGAATGCAATCATTGGATGGAAGATCTTCCTATCTGTATATCTGACTTTGTAATAAAAATTAAATCTTTAAAAAAAAATTTTTTTAACAGAGACCTGCTGGAGATAGCAAGCAGCCTGCCACACGCAGACCCCAAGGAAGAGCCCCTGCAGGCAGAGTTAGCGGTGCAGCGAGTCCAGCTGGAGTAAGGCCATGGCTCAAGTAACAGGATCCTCCTCTCATGGGAGGCCTGGATTGTGTTTCATGACCCTGGCTTTTGCCCCTCTCTCCGTAACTCTACCCTTCAAATTAAAGCAAAGAATTCTACGGTCCACCAAATATTTAACATCTGGCCTTCTAGAGACAAAAGTCTACTGCCGTGTGGGCTGGACTACCAGCTGCTGCTGTGTTGTGTGAGAACTCAAGCACACAGGGTGTCTGGCCCGAGCTCTTGCCGTGAGCCAACGTCAGGAAGCTCTGACTCCGAGTGAGTGCCCTCTGTCCTCCACAGCCACAAAGAGCAGAGAGGCAAATGTTTCTTTGTTCCGCCACAGGCTTTCTCTCTGCTCTAACACCTGCCAACCTGGGCTGCAGGGTGGCCGGCCGTCTCTGCCACCGCGAGGGGGCAGCACTGACTAAGACTCCCAAGTACAGCCTCTTTCCCAGTCAGAATCTGTTCCTAAATTGTTCGGTTAAAACATAAAATAGAACTGATCAGGAAGGGACTGGATTATTTTTGATAATGAAATGCCCTTGCATATTAGTGTACGTGTAAAGAGAGTTTGTATTTTTAAAAATAAGTTGTCAAAGTTGAATTCCAGGGCCCAGCGGCGTGGCCTAGCAGCTAAAGTCCTTGCCTTGAATGCGCCGGGATCCCATATGGGCGCCGGTTCTAATCCCGACAGCTCCACTTCCCGTCCAGCTCCGTGCTTGTGGCCTGGGGAAGCAGTCGAGGACGGCCCAGTGCTTTGGGATCCTGCACCCGTGTGGGAGACCTGGAAGAAGTTCCTGGCTCCTGGCTTCTGATCGGCTCAGCACCGGGCGTTGCACTCACTTGGGGAGTGAATCATCGGAAGGAAGATCTTCCTCTCTGTCTCTCCTCCTCTCTGTATATCTGACTTTGTAATAAAAATAGATAAATCTTTAAGAAAAAAAAAAGTTGAATTTCAGCACCAAATGTCCCCCACATCTAGTTAGACCGCAAAGCACAGTGGCCCTGTCAGTGGCACACTGCAGGCATCTCACAGCAACACCCATGGGTGCCTTTAGGTGTTTTCTGAGTACAGGGGGACCTGGAATGACAGGGACTCAGCTCCCACAGAGCACAAGCAACAGTTTCTTTTTTTCTTTCTTTTAAAATTTATTTTTATTGGAAGAACAGATTTACAGAGAGAAGGAGAAACAGAAAGACCTTCCATCCACTGATTCACCTCTTAAATGGCTGTACCAGCCAGAGTGCAGCCAAGCTGCAGCCAGGAGCCTCTTGTGAGTCTCCCACGTGGGTGCAGGGTCCCAAGGCTTTGGGCCGTCCTGGACTGCTTTCCCAGGCCACAAGCAGGGAGATGAATGGGAAGTGGAACAGCCAGGACACGAAGTGGCACCCAAATGGGATCAGGCACCTGCAAGGGAGGGATTAGCCCATTGAGCCATTGCACTGGGTCCAAGGGAGTAGTTTCAAGTAGAGGCAGAGAGCTGAACTTCTGACCCAGCCCTGGCCTTGTTTTGCTGAGGTAGAAGTGGTCCCACCCACCTGTTTATTTTGGAATGTCCAGTCAGGCTTGCAGCCTGGTATCAAAGGGAAATTTATGACATATAATTAGTGTTTGTAAAGTTTTTGTGACCCTTCAAATGACAAACCTGCCATGTAAGACACAAGACAGACTGTTGTTGCTGGGAGGGCAGAGTTGCTTCGGGAATGTTCTCGCTGTTGTTGTAGATTGAAGCCATGGAGGGAAAGTAGGTTAAGGTCATGTGCCATCCAGAACTGGGCCACAGGGAACTCACACGGGCATCCTAGCCTGTGAGCTGCTGGAGAGAAATGACACCGAGAATGTAAGTCCCTAGAGGCACAATGCTTGGCTTCCTGATACATGACCAGGCCTGGAGAAACCTGGCAGGACTAATTAGAGAAACACCTGCTTTATAAGGAAGGGCACTGGACTGCATTGCTCAGCAAATATCATCTCTGAGTCTGCACTTGGCGTCCGAGGTATTCTGAGAACCAGACTTTTTTTTTTTTTTTTTAATAATTCTGAAAGGCCTGGTGGCTGGGTAACAGCAGGAAGTAGGCTGGTGGCCTAATTAAGCATTCCCATAACGCAGTGCTTAAAAACACACGTGGGGATGCCAATGAGTGCCTAATGTCTAATTCCTACATTTAATCCTGAATGTTCCTCACTGAATCTTCCGGGATGACCCCAGTGAGAATCATGACAAGTGTGCAAATGATGGCATGAGCTATACGAGGTATTCTCTGAGGACCGAAGGAAGTACGAGGGGCTTCCCCGAGGAAAAAAACCTCCGTGGATAGCAAACTACTTTCTTTTAAAAGAAATATTGATTTATTTGTATTGCAAAGTCGGATATACAGAGAGGACGAGAGACAGAGAGAAAGATCTTCTATTCGATGATTCACTGGCGGAGTCCAGCTCCAGCTGAGTTCGGAACTCAAGAAGGGTGCGTGCATGAGGCACAAAGAGGAAAGAAACGAACCACTAGGATTTCATGATCATAATGGACAATGCACAAAAGCTGTCCGCTTTATTTATGCAAAATCAGTCAAACTCTGGCTCAGTGGTCAAGTGTTGTGTTTCTAAGGATAATTCTGCCATTTGTTTTACCTAAAAACAATAGAAGTTCCTGCTACAATTCTTATCCTACAACTTAATCTTGTATCACAAAGAAAAGGGGAGTCTAAAGAATGAGGAAAGAATGAAAGCCTAAATACAGGTCCCTTGATTAGCATAAGGTCAGTGGGGACAGCCAAGACAGTAGGAATAATAGAAGGCCCTTTTGCAAGACATTGTTATTGACATTAACCTCCAAGCTCACACTGAGTAAAAGGGCAGTCTCACAGTAGCAAACAATGCCTGGATGGATTAGAATTCTTCCTCAGGGTGGTCTGGTGTCCATGCAAAAGAAGGTGGAGCTGCATTCAGGTGGTTGTAGAGATGTCCATGGGGCCCTGCCAAACAGTGGGAAGTTCCTTGCAGCCCTGCCTGCAATGGAACAATACTCTTCACACCTTCATGTCCCCCACATCCACTGCACGGACCCCAACAATTCACTCCCCAAGTGGCCAGAATGGCTGGAGCTGAGCTGATCCGAAGCCAGAAGCCAGGAACCTCTTCCAGATCTCCCACATGGGTGCAGGGTCCCAAGGTTTTTGGGCTAACCTTGACTGCTTTCCCAGGCCACAAGCAGGGAGCTGGATGGGAAGCAGGGCTGTCTCTGGGATTAGAACCAGCGCCTGTATGGGATCCTGGGTGTGCAAGGCAAGGACTTTAAGCACTGCACTATCGTGCAGGGCCCAGCAAACTAGTTTCAAATGTCAGCAAGCAAGTGTATTACTTGCGGGAAATGTCCTGACTCAGATTATTTTTATCAGGTAAAACTTTGGTCCAGATTAGCCCTCTATTTTGGAAGACCATCCAAAATTATCAGGGAAATAAATAGTGTGAAGGACTTGGGGACTGGCTGGAAAGGAAGTAGGGGACCCTGACAAGAATCAGCCATATGTTTCAAACTTCATTTGGAGGCTGGCATTGTGCTGCGTCCTGCTATGTCAGTGTTCCATATGAGCACCAATTAGAGTCCTGACTACTCACTTCTTGAAAAAAAAAATTACTTTTTATTTTTAAATTGTAAAGACAGATTTAGGACAGACAGAGCGGGGAAGAGCTCTGTCTGCTGGTTTACTTCCCAAATGGCTGCAATAGTTGGAGCTGAGCCAATCCGAAGGCAGGAGCTTCTTCTGGGTCTCCCATATGGGCGCAGGGTCCGTGCTGTTTACCCAGGCCACAAGCAGGGAACTGGATGGGAAGTGGAGCAGCCAGAACATGAAATAGCACCCTTATGTGATCCCAGAGCTTAGAAGTGGAGGATTAGCCAATTGAGCCATTACACCGGCCCCTGAATGTTTTTTTTTTTTTTTTTCAAGAGGTATTGATTAATCGGAAAGGCAGAGACAGTGATATCTTCCACCACCGAGTTGCTCTCCAGGTAACTGCAACAGCTGGGGCTGTGTCAAGGCAGGAACCAGGTCTCCCACACATGCGGCAAGGACTCTTCCTAGGCATGTTAGCAGAGAGCCGGACTGGAAGCTGGAATAGCTGGGATCCCAACTTACACTCCAAGATGGGATGCGGACATCCAGAGCGCAGCTTAACCTCCTGCCCCACAATGACCTGCCCTCGGTGGCTGTCAGAGGGGAGCCGTTCTGTGGAAGATGAACACACCCAACATTCTGTTAAGGACATTTCTGTAACTTGCCCAGGAAGATAGAATGTGAATCCAAATTCTTTTGACTGGTGCATTGTCTTAAGCTGGAAAAATGAAGCATAGATAATTATCTTGACTCAGACTATTAGTGAATTGGTGGTGCTCTTGCACAGACTTGTTCAACCACATCTGCTTGCCAGCATCTGTTTTCATGCACCTGCCTTCCAGTCCTTTGCTGGAGGAACTATTTATACCTCACCTGAAGCCAAGCCCTTTCCTTATGCAACCCTTCTCCCCTACATGAATCATCTAGTCAATTCTCATTCTCTCCCACTCAGTGTTACCTAAAAGTACTGCGAATTTTAAGATTTATTAATTTTTTTAATTTGAAATTCAGAGTTGGGGGAATGGAAACAGAGAGAGATACATCTTCCACCTGTGGGTTCACTCCCCAAATGGTCTCAGTTGCCAGAGCTGGACTAGTTTGAGGCTCAGAGCCAGGAGCTTCTTCTGGATTTCCCACATGGGTGCAGGGTCCCAAGGCCTTGGGCCATCTTCGACTGCTTTCCCAGGGTGCAGGCAGGGAGCTGGATGGGAAGCAGGGCCGCCTGGGATTAGAACTGGCGACCATATGGGATCCCAGTGCATGCAAGGCGAGGACTTTAATCACTACACTATGGCGCTGGGCCCAAGGAGTCAGAAATTTTCTCTGGATCTCCTATGTGGGTGCAGGATCCCAAGGCCTTGGGCCATCTTCGACTGCTTTCCCCGGCCATCTACAGGGAGCTGGATGGGAAGTGGGGCTGCCGGGATGAGACTAGTGTCTTACGCAGAAAACGGGATTGTCATGCCAACACGCCGGCCTCAGAGTTTTTTTAAGAATAAATTCATTGGGCCCGGCGCGGTGGCGCAAGAGGCTCCTGGCTTCGGATCGGCATAGTATCGGCCCGTTGCGCTCACTTGGGGAGTGAATCATCGGACGGAAGATCTTCCTCTCTGTCTCTCCTCTCTGTATATCTGCCTTTCCAATGAAAAAAATAATAAAAATAAATCTTTAAAAAAAAAAAAAGAATAAATTCATTGCGGAAATCCCAGTGCCTATAAAACTGTATCACATAATACAATGTTATTAACAATAAAAAAAAAAGAATAAATTCATTTTGGGGCCTGGCGGCGTGGCCTAGCAGCTAAAGTCCTCTCCTTGAATGTGCCAGGATCCCATATGGGCACCGGTTCTAATCCCGGCAGCTCCACTTCCCATTCAGCTCCCTGCTTGTGGCCTGGGAAAACAGTTGAGGATGGCCCAGTGCTTTGGGACCCTGCACCCATGTGGGATACCTGGAAGAAGTTCCTGGATCCTGGCTTCGGTTTGGTGCAGCACCAGCCATTGCGGGCACTTGGGGAGTGAATCATCGGACGGAAGATCTTCCTCTCTGTCTTTCTCTCTGTATATCTGACTTTGTAATAAAAAATAAAATAAATCTTTATAAAAAAAAGAATAAATTCATTTTATTTTCTATGATGTTTACATGGTTGAGAAGGATATATGTCCATGTGAACTACTCAATAGGGTGGGGAGGGTTAAGGAATGGGCGAATGTGGATGAGACAACTGTTTCCAGCCTTGTTTTTCCTCCCTGTATCTGGGTAAGGCAGGGAGACAAGGTGAGGAGGCTGCTCCCAGCAGCCCAGCTATATCAGTCCGGGAATAGGGGACAGCCACCTGATGCCATCCTGGGGCCTCCAATGTGGAGCATGTTCCGAGGGTACTGTTTAACTGGTTTCAATAGTTCTGAGATGCTGTTGGTTTAATTTCTCCAAGATTGAGGAAATCCTCCCAAGTTCCATTGACTGACATAGTCTACTTTAGTCTCTAGTCATCCAGATACTTGTTGTCAAAGCTTGACTGGGAGAGCTATTTAATTTGACTTGCCCTCCATGGTACTAGATGTTCTTCTGCAGGCCTCAATGAACTGGTTGGCAAGTTCCCCATTAGCATTTGGGCACGCCATGCACTGCACCGGCTTGAGCAACCGAGAGGCCCAGTGCCAACATAGGCACTCCACAGTCAGACCACATACCCTGTGATTTTCACTGTTGTTTCCAGTGGTTCAGTTGGGGAGGCCCCCAAAGAAATCTTGCCAGAAGTGACCCCAACCTCACTCCTGTGTGTGCCAGCCAGTGCAGGGTCCAGCTCAGTCCATCAGCCACATTGGCCTACACACACTGGTGGTTGCAGTCACTTTGTCAATTCTGTCCCCAACCCCATCTCATACGCAAACCAATGGATGCTGTGGCCCAGCCTAACCCTGCCCACCACACACTTGGCTGTCATGTACACCAGCGGGAAGTGCAGCCTAATCAAAGAAACCCCCAATAACTCCCACCAGGCCTGTCCCCAGCCCAGGTTTCTGCACATGCCAGTATGTCCTGCATCCCATTTGGCTCTCATACGTATCAATGGGCATTGGAGACTAACTTAGCCTAATCAATCCCACTGTCCAGCCCACACTCATATTGGTGGGTGCCACCAGCTGACCAGCCCTAGTTCTAATGTTCACTGGTAGGAGCTAGAGCCCATCACAGGGAACCCACAGTTTTCCTACTAGGCCCACTTCTAGTCTCAGATCCTGCACTTTCCAGGTTGTTATGCAGTCTAGCTTGACCGGACTTGCCCCCATTGTATGCACTTGCCAGCTAATGTGGTGGAAAGCCCGGCCAATCTGCACTTACTCTGTCTCATGCATGCTACCTGTGGATACTGTCTGTTAGCCCAACCTAGCTCTCCCCCTATCCAGCTCACATGCAGGCCAATGGGTATTGTAGCCCTGCCCAGCCTGGTCTGTTCCCAGTCCCCATCTTCATGTTCACTAGCAGGAGCAGTGGCCAAGCAGGGTGGGCTCACTCCCCACTCCCAACCTGAATGTTACTTGTGCTGGTGGGTGCTGCGGCCCAGGCTGGCATGGCTCACCTCACCTTCACATTTGTTGGTGGGTGCTGCAATCTGGCTCGGCCCAGCCTGCCCCTAGTTCCAGCCCTATTGTGAACTGGCTGGCATTACAGCCCAACTAGCTTGTCCTGTACCCTGTCCTGGTTCTCACTTTTGCAAGTGGGTACTATGAACTGGCCCAACCTGACCTGCCTGACCCGCCCCCGGACGTGACCCACATGTATGCTGGTGAGTACTGCAACCTGGCCTGGTCTGGGGTGCTCCCAGTCTTGGTTTCCATACTCACCTGCAGGGACTGTCTTGACACAGGAGTTCTCCAAGCTCTTCTGTCAGGTCACCTCCCTGTGGCAGACTTCACACACTCTGGTGGGTTCTTGGTCCAGCCTGACTTGGCCCACCTCCTGTCCTGGTAGGAACAGCTGACTGCAGAATTTCTTACAAATAAAACAACTTCATGTAATCTTATCTTCCCCAGCCACTCATTCATTGCCACTCCTCTTTTTCTGCTCTCTTTTTGTAGCCAACTATTCCCATTTAAATACTTTTTAAACTGATGTAGAATAGGACCTGGCGGCGTGGCCTTGCAGCTAAAGTCCTCACCTTGAACGCTCCGGGATCCCACATGGGCGCCGGTTCTAATCCCGGCAGCTCCATTTCCCATCCAGCTCCCTGCTTGTGGCCTGGGAACGCAGTCGAGGACAGCCCAAAGCTTTGGAACCCTGCACCTGTGTGGGAGACCTGGAAGAAGTTCCTGGATCCTGGCTTCGGATCGGCATAGCATTGGCTATTGCGCTCACTTGGGAAGTGAATCATCGGACAGAAGATCTTCCTCTCTGTCTCTCCTCCTCTCTGTATATCTGACTTTCCCAAATCTTTAAAAAAAAAAAAAAAAAAAAAACTGATGTAGAATAGATGAATCAGGATGCTAGCACAAAGATTAGGGAAAACAAGCAGGTAGTCAGAGGACTTGTCCAACACACACACACACACAAAACAAGAAGCAAAAGCTTATTCTGGGTTATTCCAAAAGGCAGAAGTATGGTTGGTAGATATTTGTACCAGTGGTTTCAATTCTCCTACATAATTGACATCACACTGTGTCATCTTTTGAAAGATGTAAATTTAGCATTTCTTACGCCTATGAAAGAAGTAGAAATTTCATGCTGTTAAAGACGTGGTCTTGAGGAAGGCATTGAGGCGCAGGGAGTTAAAAGTGCCTTTGGGATATCTGGGTTCCATATTGGACTGTCTAGCAAATCCTAGTGTTGTGAGGTGCAAGTAAGATCATGCCAGAAAACTCTAAGTTAATAAGGAGTCTTTATCAATCAAACTTGGTAATAACAGGGCCCACTAGAAATAGCAAATCACAAATCCACATAGCAATCCAGTCACTCCAAACGCCAAGAGGAACAAATGGTCATTACCCTGAAGTCCATTTGGTAAGCTGAAAACCTATGTCCCAGCTTCCCCAACAATTTAGGTTATCCTAAGAGACATGCAACGAATAACCTGGATACACTTACTAAGCTGCAGACATTCACCTTTCCCTGGCTTCTCTGCCCACAATACACTACTGCTGGCCTCACCTCTCCTGGAACTCCTGACAGCACACACATTAGAAGTACAAAGCATCTTAACATTAACATCACTGTCCCGCCCGAGCAGTGACCAGAGGGCGAGGAATACAGACACACAGGGGCCATGCTCAGGGGATACCTGTCCGCAGAGTCCGCCCTGGCCAAGAGTGCAGAGTGGAGCAGGACACAACCAAGAGAGCGAGCCCCTCCCTAGCATGGGTCTTTATGGGGGCTTGTGAGGGGAGGGGTTACACCACAATGCAATTCCGCCCTCTCGGGTTCCGGTGAGGATGGGTGAGCATCACAGGTGGGCAGGAGGGAACACCTAGGAGGTGGGCGGGAGTGGCTTCCAAGCTCTTGACCCTGAACTAGCTGCCTACACCACCAGGGATTTACCTGCTGCTTCCTGCTTACGTTGCCTAGAAGGCAACAGATGGGAGCCCAAGAACTTGGAATTCCTGGCTGCTGACTTTGGCGTAGCCTAACCCCATCTGTTGTGGCCTTTTGGGGAGTGAACCAGAGAATGGGAGCTCTTTTTCCTTCTTTTTTTGATAAGTAAATAAATAAATCTTTTTAAAAATACAATAAAATATTTTAAAAATTGTGACTTCTTTAACAATTTATTTATTGGAAAGTCAGATATACAGAGAGGAGGAGAAACAGAGAGGAAGATCTTCGGTCCGATGACTCACTCCCCAAGTGAGCACAACTGCTGGTGCTGCGCCGATCCGAAGCCGAGAACCAGGAACCTCCTGAACCAGGAACCTCCTCTGGGTCTCCCACGTGGGTGCAGGGTCCCAAGACTTTGGGCTGTCCTCGACTGCTTTCCCAGGCCACAAGCAGGGAGCTGGGAAGGAAGTGGAGCAGCCAGGATATGAACTGGTGCCTATATGGGATCATGGTGTGTGCAAGGTGAGGACTTCAGCCATTAGGCTACGGCACCAGGCCCTAAATGTTTTTTTCAACACACACATATCGTCAGAACATCCGCTGGAACTTAAGACATGTATGTTCACTAGCTTTCCTAATATCTAATATCTAAAAATACATGTGCTGACACTGAAACCTACAAAACTGTTTTATGGGCTAAGTGCAGTAGCCTAGAGGCTAAAGTCTTCACCTAGCATGCTGGGATCCCACATAGGTGCCAGTTCTAATCCTGGCAGCTCCCTGCTTGTGGCCTAGGAAAGTAGTCAAGGACAGCCCAAAGCCTTGAGACTCTGCACCTACGTGCGAGACCCAGAAGATGATCATGGCTCCTGGCTTCAGATTGGCACAGAATCGGCCGTGGCGGCTGCTTGGGGAGTGAACCATCTGACGGAAGATCTTCCTGTCTCTCCTCCTCTCTGTACATCTGCCTTTCCAACAATGATAAACAGAATAAATTAAAAAAAAAAAAAAACTTTCATTTAGTGTATCCTGGATGACAACTTTATTTTTTCCACTTCTTTTTTTGTTCAAAGCAGAGTGACAGAGGGAAAGATACAGAGGAAGAGTTCTCCCATCTGTTGGTTTATCCCACAATGGCCACAGCTGTGCCAGTGACAGCCAAGGGCCAGAAGCTTCTGCTTGGTCTCCCACGGGGATGCAAGGCCCATAGCACTAGGGCTATCTTCAGGGTTTCCCCAGGCACTTGAGCAGGGAGCTAGATCAAAAGCTGCGCACCTGGGACTCGAACCGGCGCCCATGCGGGATGCCAGCGCTGCAACCTAACCTCTTACACCACAACGGCAGCTCCGTGCAACCTTTACTTATCTAGATCAAAAACAGAAACAAAACCACTCACCAGAAAGTGTTGGATTTATTTTCAAAATACATCCAGGCCGCCGGTCACTCACTAAAGCGGCCCTCGCCTTCATTTGCACCTGCAGCCGCCTATTCCTGGGCTTCGACCAACCTGCAGCTTCTCTTTTCGACACTTCTACGACAACCATTTTCAACCCTAAAATGCAACAGCTCCACGCCAATAAAAAGCCACATAAGACAGAGTCCACCCCTTTCTGTCCACCAGGGTCTAGAGATCACTACCGCCACATTCCTGATACTCGCCCTTTCTGTGTCTCAATCACTATGACTGGTTTCCTCACTCATCACGCTGCTACTGCTTTGCCTGGTATCATGTGCTTGTCTAAAAGTGTTTTTAGATATATACTATGTTGGACCCGGCATAGTAGCCTAGCGGCTAAAGTCCTCACCTTGCATGAGCCAGGATACCATATGGGCACTGGTTCTAATCCCAGCAGCCCTGCTTCCCATCCAGCTCCCTCCTTGTGGCCTGGGAAAGCAGTCAAGGATGGCTCAAAACCTTGGGACCCTGCACCTGTGTGGGAGATCTGAAGCAGATTCCTGGTTCCTGGCTTTGGATCGGCGCAGCACTGGCCATTGTGGTCACTTGGGGAGTGAATCATTGGACAGAAGATCTTCCTCTCTGCCTCTCCTCCTCTCTGCATATCTGAATTTGTAATAAAAATAAATCTTTAAAAAATAATAAATCTTAAAAAAAAATGGGGTGAGTCACCTCTGATAAAAAATATGAAACCAAAAAAATTATACTATATTGATTTTTACTTATTTGAAAGGCAGAAAGAAACAGAGATCTTCCATCCACTGTCCACTCTGCAAATGTTCTCAACAGAGAAGCCAGGAGTCCAGAGATCAGTTTGGGGCCCCAGGAATCCAGCCCTCATGCGCTGCCTCCCAGAGCTGTGCCTTGGGGCTGCATCTGCTGGTGTTCTGGCAGTACTAACAAGTGCGGCTGCCCAGGAGCGCTTCCCACTTGTACTGCTGGTTGTTTTTCCACCATGCTGCTGGCTGCAAGGACCCGTTCCTTCAACTGCAACACTTCTGAAGCACAAGGAAGCACTTTACAACCGTTTTGCCTCAAAAGGGAGAAAATTATTACAGTATGTGGGAGTACTCCCTGCTGCCAGAAATATTTTGAAGGACTTCCCATATTATTGAACTTTCCAGAAGAATTCATTTAGTTTTTTAAACAGGAAAAGGTCATTGTTACAGTTCCAAATTCCCTCCTATGCCAGAATTTGGCAAGGAAAACCCATCCTTTCCTGAAGCAAGGATAGTTATTAGTGTTTCTATTGTTCAGATAATCCACACACAAACTTCAACAAAGGACCAAAATACCAACCCATCCACAGGCAGAGGACAGAGGGGCCAGCACACATTTCCACTCTGCAGTGTTTTAAGGAATGGGCTACAATCTAATGTCTTAGTTAATACCTGCATTCTTTTTTCTAGGATTATTTTTATTTAATATTGGAAAGTCAGATATATATAGAGGAGATATAGAGAGGAAGATCGTCTGTCTGCTGATTCCCTGCCAAGTGACTGCAACAGCCGAGGCTGTGCCAATCTGAAGCCAGGAGCCTCCTGGGGGTCTCTCATGCAGGTGCAAGGTTCCAAGGCTTTAGGCTGTCTCAGACTGCTTTCCCAGGCCACAAGCAGGGAGCTGGATGGGAAGCAGGGCTGCTGAGATTAGAACTGGCGCCCATACGGGATCCCGGACCGTGCAAGGCAAGGACTTTAGCCCCTAGGCTGCTGTGTCGGACAGACCCTGCATGCTTTAAAAAGAACCCAAATGTGTCTCAAATTAATCCAGATACCTCAGTTTTAGATGAAGAATAACTACAGGAACAAAGAGTTGGCTCTTCTGGCTCAGTCTCTACAAACTCAACCACGATGGAGGACAGCGCAAGGCAATGGCAGCCCTGGGGCAGAGCACGACACTGCAGGGTTTCAAAATTTGCTTATTTGACCATGGCTCTCCGCATATTTAAGTTCACCTGTTCAACCACGTTGGGCTTTTTGGCTTAGGAAGTCGGAACACGTTTAGATGCCAGTGTGGGCTTGGGCGGTTATATGTTATCCCTGGATCTGCTGCGCCGGTTTGCAACGTATACCATTTGTCAGCAGTGCACAGCTCTCTGAAAGAAGAGACTGATGCCCCTTGTGTACCAAAATGGGTGAACTTTCCAGAAGAATTCATTTATTTGTGTTGAATGTAATGGTTAAAGGTATGCCGTATGTATGTGGTTTATAAGTAGAATCTCTGGATTAGAATTGTATTTACTGGGCATCCTCTTGGATTTCGTCTGCTATGCTAACAAAGGGCTTACACAACTTTTTACCTGAAGTTAAGTGCTCAGCCAAACTTTCATTTTGGTCATACAAGCAAAAAGTAAACACTAAAAAAATACTGCTTTGCCTTTGGGATGGCGAGATCAGAGGTGTTTACTTATTGTCTCAAGGAAGGTGTGCGTCGCTAGCAGGTTTTATGAGCAAGCCAGCCCAGCCCCCAAGCAACATCTGCACTCTCAGCATTGGTTATTTTACTGGGCAAATCCTGCAGGGTGTCTTAGAGCCGGCTGCAGACCTTGAACCAAGGCAACCTCAAGGCTTAGACCCAGCAGGCAGGTGGGTTCAGGGGAAAAATGAAAATGTGCATCGAATTGCCTGTTAATACGCAAAGGCAGTGCATGTTTTTTTTTTTTTTAAAGAACAATAAATATCATGTTTCATTAGCTCTCACAGCCGGAGAGAAGAGCCGTTCAGTTCAAAAGATTTACACGTTCTTGGGCATACAAACTTCAACTAGCTATGCAGTGCTGTTGGCCATGCTGTTGATAAAAAATCTGCAACCTAAAATCTTTTATTTTTCATCTGGAAACATCAAATTCTGTCGGTTCCATCTACACCAATATTTTTGACCAGTTCATCCTATCATTATGAGCTTTATCTACCCCCTTCAACCGATACAGGTAACATACCCCCTATGATGATGCATGGCAAAGAAAAAAACACAAATAGCCAGTTTCATGAACTCAGGTCATCAGGAAGAACTAAATTAAACCAATCAACAGAAAAAAATCTCCCAAAGAGTGAGGTTGGAAGCCAGATTTAGCAAAATTACTTCTGAATTTCCTGGCTTTGTTAACATGAGCAGCAAAGCTCACCAGATTCACATTTAACTACAGCCTCTGCAGTCCACAAACAATAGCTCTTTGAAGATGTGACAGGCAAGCTGGGCAGACACACAGAATAAATTACATTGCACCGACGTATTTACATAGTTAGATGAGGATTTTAAGCAAAAAGTACGAAGATGTTCCCGGTAGGCAATAACGATCTCCCAATCCATGGTGGAAGTTCATGGCTCAGATATAAATAATGGGCTATAAAATCTTATCTGGAAACAGTTGCGTATTGCGTGCTCCAAGGCTGGCCAATGAAGAGCGACCTCTCCGCTGTCCCCCGCCTGCCAGCACATCAAAGGGACAACACTTTTTTTTTTAAAGCGACCAAGCACGGTGGAGTGTGAGCACGAGGGCCTGGTGTCCCCGTCGGGGCACGCACGGCCGCTCCGCCTCTCCCCGCCATCCTAGCTGGAGGCCCCGCGCGCCCACGGGTTGGCTACGCCCGCTGGCGCCGGGCTCCACACCCAGCTTCCCACGGCGGAGTTCTAAGCCTTTCCTGGCCCAGCCCCGCGCGCACCGCCAGGGTGGGGCGCGAGCACCCCACTTCCGAAGGGCGGCGAGGGCACGCGTAGACGGCGGGCGCCGGGCACGGCCGGCTGCCGAGCCTCTCAGCACACACCCCGCTCGTCTCCGAGGCGTGCGCGCAAGACCCCGAGGCCACGAACAAAGGGGCCGCGCTCGCCCGCCGCGAGGAGCGCGGACGCGCGCGCCCCTGGCCCCTCGGCCGCACGAAATGGCGGCCGCGCCACAAGATGGCAGCCGGGGCGGCGGGCCAGGAGGGGCCGACAAAGCACCGCGGCCCCCTCCCCTAGGCGTCCAGCACGTCAGGATCGTCGGACCCCCGGCCGCCTCCCGAGCCCGCCAACACCGCAGCACCTTTGTGCGTGTGCGCAGCCTTGGCTCCCCGACACGTCCCGTCCCAAGGACTTTTTTTGTTTTTTTTAACTGCAAGGGTAGCGACTGCAGGAACTTGAACCTCGTCCACCTGTCGGGCGACCCCCGCCCAGGACGGCCCTGCGTGGTCATGGTCGTGGGCGCGCCCGTTTCTAGAAAGGGTTTCTCACACAATCGCAGCGTTTAGCTCCAGACATCAAAGTGAAGCCAGAATTGGGGGAGGGTAGGAATCAAAGACTCCGCCCTCTCCCCCAAAACAACCCACGGGGAAACCAAGGGTAAAGGCGTTAGAAACTCCCCACAGCGTGTTTCGGCGGCCACGTTTGACAGGGCAGCGAAGAGCCGGGGCCCGCGCGCGCACGCAGCTCCAGAGGGCGACTTTCGGCTTTCCTTCCACCTTGCAAACTTCCAGTGAGCGCTCTAAGCTTGCCATCGCTTCACCTTGCCCTCTCCAGGTCGTAAGGGGAGCCGGGGTCTGGGCACAGACAAAAGAGCAGCAGGCGCGGTTCCCCTAAGTGGGAGGATCTCGGCGGGCTCGGCTTTGCCTTGGCCGGGGCTCCATGGTTGGAAGCAGGGCGATGGAGACGAATTTCTCGCTGGCTTTCAAAAACAGTCCCAGTTTCCCAGTGCGCCCCATCCCCCAGTTTCCCTCTGGTTCCTTCTTTCCAGAAACTTCTCAGGGAAACAGCGAAAAGCCTCCTACTCCGCCGCCGCCTCCCTCCGGACGCATGCGCGATGGGCGGGGCGGAGAGCTCGGCGCGGGCACGCGTCACTGTGAGAGTGGCGTGTGCGCGCGCGTTCGCCGAGTGAGGTCGGTTCTCACAAGGAAGGGAACAGGTTTCCCCCTCCCGCAACGTTCCGTGTTCGCGCAGGCGCGTCGGGGCAGATTCCTTGCCCTTTGAAGGGAGGGAGGCGTAGGCCTCTAGTAGTCACTCCGCGCGCATGCGTAATGGGTCGTTTAGTTTTTTTTTTTTTACGCGCCTCTTGTAACCTATTTTGAGAAGAATTCATTCTGGGCAGCTGGCTTGTATCGTACTGACTGGTTTCCCCACTCTCGCTGAAATCTATTCCCCTGAGAGCTTATTGTGTCTGTGCTACGAGTCTGCCGGAGATTCGCCTTCTTTGCGTGGAGGGCCGAGGATGAACTGTGTCTCACGGCCTTCCTCCCACTCCTGCGCCATGTTTGGAAAGGCTCCTGACTGGATTCGGTGGCGGGAATGCAGGTGGAGCCTCTTCCAAGCTTGGGGAAACAACCCTGGCCGAAGGATTCGGTGGTTTCCGGATCATCAGTCTCTCCGCCTATACTTAAGTCTTCATGAAGTCCAAAAAAAATGAAAAAGACCTTTGATTGGAGGGTGGAGCTCGACGCGACCGCGATGCCCTGGCAGGCTGGCAGGGCTGACCGCTTTGTCCGTCCCGGGTGTGGGTGCATACAGCTCCGGCTCCCTCTGCAGAACTGAGGTTGGATAGTGGTAACCATGGTGACTCCGGTTGCTTGCCGTTCCTTAAGGAGTGTGGGGGAAAATTACTGCCGGTTTTGTGGGCTCTTAAAAATACAAAACACAACTTAAGCGGAAAGCCCTCTTGTCCGGTAACCAACCCCGTGTCTGAAATCCGGGGAGACGCCCCCCGACTGGGAAAGGCTAGCAGTTTCCCGAGCCTGGCCTCCGCCCCTCCTGGCGTCCCTCTGTAGAATCCTCCGCAGCAGTATTGTCCTGAGACCCTGGGACGCGTCCTCAGATGTTCCTGGATATGACGTTTTACCTAACAAGGGGGCAGTGGCGGCACCGTGTTTTGGAGTTGCAAGCTGTCCCGTGGCCCTGCAGTGGGCAGGCTGGTGCCCTCGCCGCCTGGTGTCTGTGCCAGGAAGACCGAGGCCAGGAAGTGGTTCTCCACCTAGGGAGAAGTGTTTTTTTTTTTTTTTTTTTTTTTAATGTGGGAATTCTGTGTTGGGGCCAAATTCCCAGAGGGAGCTCTTAATATATGAAAATTAGCTGGAGGAGACTGCATGCAAAGGAATTCTGTCTCTGCTGATACTACTGTAACTTGAAGCTCAGAAATTTCGGGGTCTAGGTTTCCTTGAATTTGCATAATTTATGTTACAGATTCTGTCTTAGCATGAATTCTGCTTAATAGAGGCTTTAAAATCAGAGCTATAGTGAGAATAACATTACTACAGAAGGGGAAGAAAGCAGGCTTTGTGATGCACTGTGCATGACACCCACCATGAAATTTAAATTTAAAGCCTTAAAAGTACAATAATGCTAGCATTAAATTAAAGATGCATCGTGACCTACTTAGTCTTTCATAGGGTGTGCTTTTAAGACAAGATTCTCCACAACTGTGGAGCCTTGCTTGAGAAACAAGGCAGTTTCCATTTGCTGGTTTTCTCCTCAAATGCCAGGAGCAGCCTGAATTTCAGGCAGAAGCTGGGACTTGGAAACTCAGTTCTGGTCTCTGGAGTTTGAACCATCAAAGGGTACATATTGGTGGGAAGCTGGAATCAGGACCAGTACTGGGACTCAACCCCAGGCCCTACAATGGGAAATATGGAGGATCTTAATTACCAGGCCAAACATCTCTGTACTGTCAGGCAAATTGACACAAAAATTGAAGCTATGGGCCTGGCATGTTAGCCTAGCAACTAAAGTCCTCGCCTTGCATGCACGGCCCATCTCATGTGGGCACTGGTTCTAATCCCGGCAGCCCTGCTTCCCATACAGCTCCCTGCTTGTGGCCTGGGAAAGCAGTTGAAGATGGCCCAAAGCCTTAGGACCCTGTACCCATGTGGGAGACCTGGAAGAAATTCCTGGCTCCTGGCTTCGGATCGGCTCAGCTCCAGCTGTTGTGGTCACTTGGGGAGTGAATCAGTGGACAGAAGATCTTCCTCTCTGTCTTTCCTACTCTCTATATATCTGATTTTCCAATAAAAACAAATACATTTTTTAAAAATTGAAGCTATGTGATTTAAAGAAATATTAGTAGTAAGCGGCAACAATAAAATTTAAGAACACTTTGAATTCATACATGCTAATACAGTGTTTGTTTGAATTCTTTACTTCAAACTACAGTCTAGCCTCCAAGAAGAGAAGTAGGAGATTTTAAAAGAAATGTTTTAAACTTTTTTTGAATGTTGTCTACATAGCTGAGAAGGATGTTTGAGCCACTGATTAGGGTGAGAGGGTTGAAGTATGGAGGAAAGAGGGTGGGACAAATGTTTCCAATTTTTTTCCTTTTCTCTTGTATCAACGGGAATGCAGGGGTGGGGAGTAGGGTGCAGATAGGGAAGTTGCCAAACTACATCAATACCTGGGGATGAGGGACTATCGTTTGACGTCATCTTAGAGATCCCAGTGTGGGGAAGGGTGATCTGAGTGGTTTTCACAGTCCTGAGATGTTGCTGCTTTTGTTGCTCCAGTGCTGAGAAAATCTTTCCAAAGTATAGTGGTCGACAGATTCCACCTTAGTGCATCCACAGACCCAGGAACATGCTGTAAAGCTAGGCCAGGGGAATTGTCCAACCTGTTCTACTTTCCATCCTCTGACTTGGCACTCAATACCTATTGCTGGTGTAGATGAGCTGGGTGTCTCCTTTGTTCACCTGGGCGTGCTGTCCATTGCATGCACATCAGCAACTGAGGAGGCCCAGTCCCAACACATGCACTCCAAGGTTGGACCACATATCCTGTGAGTTTCCCTGTGGCTGGTGTACAAGTCTAGTGGTCTAGTTGGGCAATCCACCGCCAAAACCTTGGCTGGGGTCATCTTAGACCTGACTCTTGTGTGTCTGTCAGCTAGTACAAGGTTCAGTTCAGTCTGTCACTTGCATCAGCTTGTGCACATCCAGGACACGAAGTTGCCTGGTCTGTTCCACCCCCAGCCCGATCTCCGAGTAAACTGCTAAGTGCTACAGCCTAGCCCAGTCCAGCCTGCCACAAACCCAGCTCTTTCTTTTTTTCTTTTTATTATTATTATCATTTTATGATACAGTTCCATATGCCTTGGAAACCCAGCTCTTATGCACACTAGTGGGAACTGTATGTAGCCTGGTAAGGGTGATCCCTCCAATAACTCCCACCAGGTTTGCCCCCAGTCTCGATTCCTGCATGTGCCAGCATGTGCAGTAGTCTAGTCTGGTCAGCCCTGCATCCCATCTGGCTCTCATGTAAGGTGCTGTCGCCTTTTTCAGTCCAGCCTGCCCCCAGTCCTGGCTCTTATGCTAACCACCGGGAGCTGCAGCCCAGCAGCGGAGAACCCATAGTTGAGCACAAGGGCAACTTAGAACTATAAATCTTTTGATAATTCCAGTATGTTTGGAATAAGTTACTAAGCATACTTTATCTACATTTTTTTTTGTTTTTGAGATTCCATCAAGTTTAGTTTAATAAAATTCTCTGAATTAATCATAAGCATGATTTTTATTTTTTATATACTCCTTCCTGTTAAGTCCTAGAGCTGATGTATTTTGGGCTAATATATTATCACATATAGTAAAGAAGTTCAATTTTTTTTAAGATTTATTTATTTTTATTGGAAAGTCAGATATACAGAGAGGAGAAGAGACAGTGAGAAAAATCTTCCGGCCGATGATTCACTCCCCAAGTGAGCGCAACGGCCAATACTATGCCAATCTGAAGCCAGGATCCAGGAACTTCTTCCAGGTCTCCCATGCGGGTGCAGTGTCACAAGGCTTTGGGTTGTTCTCGACTGCTTTCCCAGGCCACAAGCAGGGAGCTGGATGGGAAGTGGAGCTGCCGGGATTAGAACCAGTGCCCATATGGGATCCCGGGTGTCCAAGGCGAGGACTTTAGCCGCTAGGCCACGCCGCTGGGCCCAAAGTTCAATTTTCTTACAGTAGGAATAAGTAGTAGGATCTGGAACAGTTAATATGAAATCTGAATGAAGAGCCAGTAATAACCTTTGCTTATATAGGATATGTTAACATAAATACATTCATTCAATGTACTAAAGTGTTAACATTGCACAGAACATATAATTAATCTCACCTGGAAATTGCCTTTGAAATTTTTATGATTTATTATTTAAAGATTTATTCATTTTTATTGGAAGGGCAGATTGACAGAGAGAGGAGAGATGGAGATCTTTCATCTGCTGGTTCACTCTTCAAATGGCCACAATGGCCAGAGCTGGACTGATCTGAAGCCAGAAGTCAGGAGCTTCTTCTGGGTCTCCCATGTGGATGCAGGGTTCCAAGGCTTTGAGCCATCCTCTCTGCTTGTCTACCCGGGTCACAGCAGGGAGCTGGATGCGAATTGGAACAGGTAGGCACCCCCTGAAGTGGCACCTATATGAGATCTGGGTGTTTGCAGGTGGAGGTTCAGCTATGGTGCTGTCCACCCCTCTGCTTACCCCCCACTCCACCCTGCCATTCTTTAGATTTCTTAGGAAACTAAACATGCTAAAAGTAGAATCAATATATAAATGTGTTAATATTGGCATATAATCATTTGACTCTCAAAAATAATAAGATTTATGTGACAATTATATAATACATAATAAGTTTTATCTGCTTTATTTTGAAAAAACAAATTCTGGTTGTAACAACAAGAATTTAATATCGTCAAGTTCTCATGTGGTTGGGGCTTTATTTGTTCATTTAGAGCTAAAGAATGTTTTTGTGTGATGTCTTTTGAAGAAATGGTTATATTGTATGTTTTCATATGAAGCAGCTTAGCTTTAATAGCATAGGACCAGATTCTTGTTAACTGTCTGTCCTCCTGTTCAAATTCGTGATGGTAATTTATCTGCTCTAGTGGCTGGGTTAGCATTCACACCCCGAGTCTGCAGCCTAGAGGCTTCCCCATCCGAGCTCCCATTACGCATGACTGAGCTCTTTGAGCATGTCTAGCATGCTAAATACAGCAGCTCCTCACAGTGTGAAAATAAGACCTGATTAAAAACAAATCTATTTTAATTCCCCTTTGCAAAATGGCTTTGCTTTCATGTCACCTTTCTGAATTACCTTTAATAAACAAGTGAGGAAAGTCACTCCTCCATCTATTTATCATGGATACATCACAACCTCCTTCTTGATCTTTTTCATCGAACATCAATTATTGTTAAGATAAATACCGAATTGTCTGAAAATAACAGAGTGGGCTGTCTGCCTATTGAAAATACACAAAGATACACAAACAAGATATACAAAGAAGAAATTCCGCCCCTGTAAATAGTTTTAAAAAGCACAAACTAGAGAAAAGCTTTCCTAGTTTTTCCATTTGATTTGGGGCTGTGCAAAGGGCATGTCGGTTTTGTTATTATTAACTTTTGTAATAGAAAAGGTCAGCAAAAAAAAAACACCCAAAAAACAAAAACAAAAAACAAAACCGGAGCTGCATGCCTGTATACTTGACATGTAGTCTCTACATGTTGATTTGAAAAGGCTTATGGGACCTGGTGTAACTGTAAAACTGTTGATGATGTTGCGCTGTTAACTCCAGCTGATGCTTGTTTTTGATAGTAATGTCTCATTAACTCCATTTTCGTCATTATTTTATATGGCGTGCTACTTTAAAATACTTTCACATACAAGTATATCGTTTCTTTTGTTACTTCCAGTCACTTTATCAAGTAAACTGGTATTTTATGCTCGTTTTGCCAAAGAGGAAATTGAGATTCAAATTAATTTTCCTGCACCATCTAGCTAGTGATCAAACTGAGCAACTGCCATTTCTGTTAGCCCATTCCTCCATATAATGTTTCTCATTCATACTATCATCAGTGTTTTCTAGTAGCTCTCAAAATTCAAGATCAAGTAGTGTTTGTTATGCTGAATAAAATCTGTAAGGAATGGGGATATGACATTTAAATCAGAAATGGGTAACATTTCCTACTCAGTTTGCTCATTTTAACCTAGTATATGTGAGCTATTTTTTTCTTCAAATGGATTTGATTAATTGACATTAGAAAAAAAATTTTTTTGCACTCTAGGAGCACATTGAAAAAGTGAACAGAAAAAGAGCTGTTTTTAATTTATTAAGTTTACTTAGGTTGATGTCTGTTGACATTTTACAAGCTGAGAATTCTCTTTTGAGAAGTATAGTCATATAAAAAAACAAACTGGATTCAGATGCTCGTTAGGATGCTTAGTGCTGGCTCAGAGTGTGTGGGTTCCATGCCCAGCTCTGGCTATCAGTTCATCTTTCTACTGATTCAGGCCCCAGAGGCAAAGGCGATGACTTGATTTCTCCCACATGGGAGAGCTCTGTTGAGTGCTGGCTCCTGGCTTCAGCCCTGCCCAGCCCCAGCCTTTTCTGGCATTTGGGTTTGAACCAACAAAACACAGTTTTCTCTGTCTCTCTCACACTAAAAACAAAACATTTTTTTATAAGAAAAAATAAACTAAAATTAATAGTTTTTGCTATATTTGGTGCCTCTAATCCTGAAAACAGGTCTTTTGATGAAACTGATAGTTCAAGAAAACTGAGTATGAAAGTGCTGGAAAAGGTTTAAGGGAATTATGCTTGCCTTCAAATTGTTAGGTGTCTCAGTTGTATGATAATTTTTTGGTAAAATACATCTTAATTTGATATTCCTCTAAGAGTTTCAGGAAGAACTTGAAAGTTTGCTTATGTTAGTAATCTTCTACTGCAATGTCTGTTTTGCCACTCTGTTGATGTCAAAGGACCTCAAAGTATTTGTAAACAACATTACCTATTTATTGAGCTGGAAAAATTAAGTACCTGCTCTGGTTTTTACATGGGAAGACAGCACTTCTACACCAAGACCTATAGGCTGATCATAAAAAATATACTGCTTTGTATTTTCATTTAATGTCTGCTCTTGTGCCAAGGAGAAAGCACAACAAATATACCTTAGCTGGTTTTAATCTCACTAGTTTTCTAAAGATTTTGTTTCTAAAAGCCTTCTTCTGCCCCAGATTTTCCTTCCGCATGATTTTAACAGAAGGCTGCAATCAACTGAGATTTGTCCTCTCTCTACATATTTTTTAAGTGATTTATTTTTGGCTGCTGGAGGACTCCGGTGCAGCTGCTGCTGCCATGATCAAAATAAAGGTTGATCGCGATGAGTTGTAGGCTCAGGAGGTATGTTGCAGGGAGAGAGCACTTACCAGGAGCTGCTGGTCAACCTGAACCCCACCACGCAGCCTCTGGTTTCCTGCTGTTTCGTAGGAAAGCTTTACAAGCACATCAAGAAAGCCGTGAAGCAGAAGCAGGTTCTGCACCGGTGAAGGAGGTGTGCAAGTTTGTCAACAAAGGCAAGAAAGAAATCATGGTTTTGGCAGGAGCCACACTGCCCATTGAGGTATACTGCCACTTCCCACTGATGTGTGAGGACCGGAATCTTCCCTATGTGTATATCCCCACGAAGACAGACCTGGATGAAGTTGCAGATTTCAAGCGCCCCACCTGTGTGATCATGGTCAAGCCCCAAGAGGAATACCAGGATGCTATGATGAGTCCCTGCCCTCCTCTCACTGAAGGACTAAGCAACCTGGTTATTGCACCTTGCTGCTGCCCACTTGCCCAGCATGGCCCCGGCTCCCCAAGCGATGGGATCTTCCCTGGTACCCCTATCAGCTGTGTGTGGTGAAGGTGGAGCTGGGGCCTTCTCCATCAGTGCTGTTTCCTATTGAGCCTAAAAGAAGACAGCTCCTAAGAGCCTGGGCTGAGAGAAATAAATGCTAAGACTGCAAAAAAAAAGTTATTTATTTTTATCAGAAAGTCAGATGTACAGAGAGGAAGATCTTCCATCTGCTGATGCATTCCCAAGTGGCTGCAACAGCCACAGTTAAGCTGATCCGAAGCCAGGAGACTGGAGCCTCTGGGTACCCTACAAGGATGTGTGGGTCCCAAGTCTTTGGGCTGTCTTCAACTGCTGTCCCAGGCCACAAGCAGGAAGCTGGATGGGAAGTGGGGCCTGCAGTATTAGAACCAGCACCCATATGGGATCCCGGTGCATGCAAGGTGAGGACTTTAACCACTAGGCTCTGGGCCCCGTCTATATGCTTGTAATAGCAAGAAATCCGTCTTGCTCAGTGGCCCCTTGTAAAGCCACTGAGTAAGCTGCCTTTTTTGGGGGAGGGGCAGGAACAGCTAATTCAAGACCTACTGTGTTCTAAAGAAGTGATTTGCATATACTTTAAAAGGTGCCTCAAATTGTGGGACCTCATGCTGAAATTCATGCTGCATTGAAAAATGCTTATGAGTTCATGCTTACTAACTGTAGCCTCACATACTTTTTGAGTTTAGGCAGCAGGGTGCTGGCCCAACTCTCCCAATGTTATGGTTGTGACAGAGAAATGGCCAAATGTCCAAGCCTACGTTAAAAAAATTATTTTTTTGAATGTGTTTCAGACAGATACAGAGAGACAGAAAGGCAGAGAACAGACAGATCCTCCATTTGTTGGTTTACTCTCCAAATGGCTGTAATGGCCAGGGCTGGGCCAGGCTGAAGCCAGGAACTTCCTCCTGGTCTGTTTTTTGGATGAAGGACCGAAGCACTTGGGTCATGTGCTGGTGCATTCCCAGGTGCATTGGCAAGGACCTGGATCAGAAGTAGAGCAGCCAGAACTGGAACTGGTGCCTATATGTGATGTTTGTTTTGCGGAGGGTGGCCTAACCTGTTACACCACAATGCCAACCTCCTGCCCTCCACTACCTGCCACCGCCCCTGTAATCCTACATCTTAATATAAGTTGCTTTGCTTTTACTTTTCCTGAGGTATCCAATAAAATTCCAATTTTATTTAATGAGTGATTTGTATGAAGACAAGATCCGACCTTTGTGGTGACAATAACTAGACTGAATTAGCACCAACCATTCTTCACAAGTACCAACACTGTATTTCATGTTTCCAACTTCTTGGGCTTTCTGTTGCTGCCACTAACTGAAGTTCCAAAAAGGGGTAGGGGAGGAAGACTCAAGAAGAAAATGTAAAATAAGCCAGGAAAACATGATAAGAAATGAATTACTTTGCTATGAATCTGAAAAAACTGTTCACCAAGTTGGTGAGATTGGTTCCTTAGGCTCTTGCTCGCTTAGCCTCGGGAATGTGCTGAGAGGAGGGCAGGGAGACCCTCTCAGTTGATTCGACTCACTGAGAGCAGGGCTGTCAGAGGCCAAACAGAAGAAAAGTTGATGTGCCTCTTCTCGCGGTCTCATACGGTCTGTGGCTCCATCATTAGGAAACGTGGATGCTGGAAGAGAAACCCGTGAAAGCAACTTGACCCTGTAGTTTGTGGAACAGAAGCAATTAAGTGCCAGAGACTCCAGATACTAGTGCCACTGATGGTGCCAATATTTGCCAACTCAGTACTGGTAGTTTGACAATTATGGCTTATATTTAAGGTGACAGTGAATGAGACCAAGCATTTAGTCTCCAGCATGCACCTACACCTCTATTAAGATTATTTGTGTAATTTTTTTCCCTACATGGCCTCAAAGGCCCAAGCTTGGGCTGTCCTCTGCTGCCTTCCCAGACAGCGGGATCAGAAACGGGGCTGCCAGCCTCCTCTGCTATTATTTCTAAGGATAAAAATGAAGAAGAAATTTTGATTCGCTGATTGTTCCCAACTCTGTTATTCTGTACTTCCTTAACCTCCTGGGCTTTCTTGGGCTCCTGTAGGCTGGCGTTTATATAAAAACTCAGCTTCAGTTTACAAAAGTCCCTAGGTCTAGTCCTTTGTTGTGTTTAAAAAAGAAATTAGCGTGACCCCTCCGAAGGGAACAATATCAAGATTCCTGTCGGTTCTATCTAGTCCTTGCATACCATAACGTTGAGCAAGAACACCTCGCCAAGAGGCTTTGCCACACATTTACAAGCCAATGATTGCTTCAGAGGGATGGGTCACCGCCTAGCCGGGCCTGAAAGGGGCGGCCTTGTTCTGACCACTTTCCCAAGCAACGTCCTGAACGGCCAGCCTGGGCCGCAGGGCTAGCAGGTGAAGGACTTGGCTGCCGCGGTGGCCTGTGTCCCCCGGAACACCAGCCCCTGTCTTCTTTCCTTTTTCTTCTCTACAACTGTGCCAGGAACCGCGGCCCGCAGCTTCCCCGCACCCCACGCCGGGAACCTGACCGAGCACCCGGCGGCGGCTCCGCCCCGGCGGCTCCGCGCCTGCGCACGACGCCCAGCGCGAGCGTTCCTGCCCGGCCCGCGTTCCTCCCCCGCGCCCCACGGCGCGGCCCGTGCGCCTGCGCGCCGCGGCTGGGAGGCGCTCGGCGTCGCGGCCGCGCGGGTGGGCGGACGCGCGCGCGCCCGCGGCGGCGAGGGGGAGGCTGGGCCAGGCGGCGGGAGGCGGGCCGCGCGCGCCGGTGGGAAGCGTCCGGCCGCCACAGCGCCAGCTCCGTCGTCGTCGCGGCCGCCCGGGTCCCGCTCGCCCCTCCTCCCGCTCCCCCCCGCCCGCCGCCGCCGCCGGGGCGCATGCGCCGCCGGAGCGCGAGGGTCGGCTTCGGGTGTGTGGTGGCGGCAGAGCGGAGCTGCGAGGCCCGAGAGTCAGAACCTGGGGGAGAGGGATGGTCTCTGCACGGGGGGGAGCCGGAGGAGCCGCCGCCGCTGCCGACGCCCCCGCCGCAGCCGCCGCCGCCGCCGCCCCGGCGCCCGCCTCCCGGCGCTGACGGTCTCGTACGAAGCCGGCGAGGGGGAGCCAGCAGCAGCGGTCGCCGGCACGCCGCCCAGCATGGTGCGGGAAACCAGGCACCTCTGGGTGGGCAACTTACCGGAGAATGTCCGGGAGGAGAAGATCATCGAGCATTTCAAACGGTGAGTGACACGAGGCCCCGCTTCCCGCTCCGACCCGTTGCCGGCCCCTCCCCGTGCGCGGGACTGCCGAGGCGAGGGACCCCCCCTCCCGGCCCCGGGCCCCGCGGACCGGCCGCTCGGGCCTCCGACGTCGCCGAGGAAGGAGCCGCTGGGCTCGGCCTGGCCGCCGCCGGCCCCGGGAACGGTGGCCCCCGGGTCGCTCCCGAGCGCGCACGCCGGAGATGCCCGGCTCGGAGAGCTTTCGGCCCGGGCGGGAAGGCTGTGCAGAGACCCGAGTCGCGGTAGGCGGTGCGGGGAGCGCTCGGGGAGCCGGGCCGGCAGATGTTGTCGCCTGCTTGGGCGGGCGCTGGGTGGAGGACGGTGCGGCATGGGGGGCCCTGCTGCCCGAGGCCGGCCGCTGGACGGGGACCCGCACGCCGCCCGCTCCCCGACGCGGTGAAGCAGGTGGTCGGGCATTTCGAGCCTTTCGCGCTTTCCAGACGCAGTTTCTTCGGTAGTTGCCCGCGTGCTGCTGGCGGGGGAAGGCGAGCCGACCCGGGCCGGGGTGCCGCTCCAGCCCGGCGGCGTTGGCGCTTGTGCTCTTTGTGGGGTGTCTGTGTGCGGGGCCCACTGGCCGGGGGCTGGACGCGGGGGCGCTCGGCGCCTGCCCCCCGGGGGAAGGACGGTCGCCCCGGGGTCCTGCACCGTGCGAGGTTTCCAGCTGGGCTCGCCCTGAATTCCTCTTACTGTCTGGTGAGTTAGGGAAATTATGCAGCGTCCCTATTAGTGAGTCACCATGGGAAAAATAGGTTGCGTCGCTCGCGGCGGAGCCGCTCGGATGAGGAAATGGAAGCAGCGGGCGCAGAGCTCCTCCGGCTCCTAAATGGAGGAGCCTGGATTCTGTTGGTGGTTGCTGTTACTGGGCATTAAATCCTCGCCGCTGGGGCGCGCGTGTGCGCGTGTCCGCGTGTGAAAAGGCGCCGGCGATGGCGAGGCCATTCATAACCTGATAGTGCGGCCCTTGCGGGCCCCGCCGTGCGCGCCTCCGGACGCCCCGTGTTTACTACGGAGTGCCTGACAACCGGGGCCGGGGCAGTCGTTCGCCCCTGCGCGGGAGGATGAAGGGGGCACTGTGCTTTGAATTGGGAAGCAGATGGGAACTTTTTCTTCCTGACGCTGCTCCACCCCTTACCCGCCTCCCAGCCGTCTCTTGATACCGTTCAGTGCTTTGGTGGAATAATGTTTCAGGTTCATATTATTGGAGTGGAAAAACCACTGGGCTGTACTCAGTGGAATCTCCTTGTGGACTTTGCACATCTCTGCATGGGAAATTCTCGTGCACCGACGTGCAGACACGTGCATTGCAGCATTCGCTTTGCTCCGCTGTCTGTGGCCAGACTTGTCATTTCGCATTATGCAGGTTCAAGGGACATTGTGTGCTTCTGGCAGGGCATCTGGCGCTGCTGCAAGATGAGGGTGTAGGGACGGGAAAGAGGAACTCCTCCAGGGCACTGTTGGAAGGCTTTTAAGTGGATGGTGCTGCGGGCCCGCTGGTGTGAATGACTTTCTAAAATGGCGGCCAGGACCCGCTTTCTGTGGGAACCGGCAGAGCCGATCTCGGAGGCTCCGCGGGAGGAGGGGGCGGAGGCGGCGAGCCGCCTTGGGAAGCGAGCGGCCGTCTGCAGCCACATCCCGGGCTCCGCGGCTGCGTTCCCCGGGCGCCTCACCTCCTCACGAGCAGGGGCAGATGCTCACCTCGCGTGTCCCGGAATCCCCTTCATTTTAAAGGCTACTGTTTTCATTTTGAACATTTTGTTTTTTTAGCCCATTGAACGGTAGGGTTTAATAAAGACGATTAAAGCCGTATAGCAGAGAAGTCTCACTTTCACCCCCAACCGTGGGGTTCCAAAGCGCCCTTCCCCAAGTCTCTTGGATTTCTTGTTTTATCTTTCTGCATGTGCAAGAGGTGTTCTTGCTGATCTAGCTGTGCAACTGAGAGGACCTTGTTTGGAGGAATTCACACCTCTGTCCCTATTGTGAAATATGTTTTGTAGAATGTGTGGCTGCTGCTGGGAGGGAAAACTAAATCGGTTATTTGAATTAGAAAAAGCAGTAGTTGTATCAGAATGATGGCTCTGCAAGGAACTTAATATTCATCTCTGGTCTCTGCCAGAAAAAAAGAATGAGAGAACCCTGCACTCCCTATATTACCGTTTTCCCCAGCTGATTACAACATTTAATAACTGTTTCACAGGATTAAGAGGTGTACACTGGGAATACATTATATAAAATGTATTTAAGGTGAATGTTCTCTTAGCAGTTACTAGGCTTTGCAATTATTTGGGTTCTCAAAGAGACTAAACCAGACAGCTTTGGGGGCAGGGCAGCTTATGGACATTTTAAGGGAGGGGAATAACGGCAGGTCTTGTTTTTAATTGATACATTTTTAATCGGTATTTTAATCAGTGTTTCTGGTGGACAGTAGATTGAGGAGAGGGTGCTGATTTGGCTTTTTTAACCTCAGTGTTGGAAAAAACAAATCCTGAAATATAATCAGAGCATCTTTAACAATTTACTTTCTGTTTTTGCATTAATAATAAAAGCTTTTGTGTTCATTATCTTTGCTGGTCTCAGTATGTTGACTAGAAAAAATTAAGCAAAGGTTATTTCGGAATGCCATTTTAGTTAACAAAGATTCATTACAGGGCACCGTAGGGAAAGTCCTTTCCTTTGTGTGTTAGCTGGGCTGAAGGGAAGGGAGGAGTTACACAACAATTGGTTGCTGTCTTTTGGCTGTGAGAGAGGTGTGTGCGGAAAGACAGCTCCTTGAATTAGAATAATCCAATGAATAGAACCCTTGAAAGATTTTAAAATTCTTTATACCTTATTTTAAGATTTTTAGTAATACTGCGTTCTTCCCAGCCACTCCCAGTTTTAGAAGCCAGATTATGCAATGATTATGGGATGTTGCCCCGCATGTAAAAAATCCTTTTTAAATATATTTTGAAAAAAATTTTTCTTTATTATGATGCAGTTGCTTAGGCTCAGGAATTTCTTCTTCCTACCATGTAAACGTTGTGAAAAAAAATGAGACCTATTTTAAAATTATATTTTGGTTTGATAATTTCAAATGTTTTTAAACAGTGGTTTTTCTGAATTTTAAGTGTCTGGTATAAATGTTACATGTTGTTTAAATCCAGATCTTCTGGAAGTTTTCTTGTCCTCATTTTATTATAAACAAAGGTAATTTTAGAGTTAAATTTGACTCACTGGCATACATCATTCCTGTCCTTTCTTCTTGTGAGGTCCGAGGTTTCTATGAAACAGTCTCTTGATTTTGACTATGCTGATTTTGAATATCTATTTTCATGATAGGTTTTTGCATCATGATAGGTTTTTGCATGTTTTAAAATTAAAGTAAAATTCATAGTTATCCTGACATAGCATTACAAATAATGCAGAATATGTAAATTGTTGTATTTTATTTCCTGAAAAGAATGCTTGTAGCGCATGGCAAGAAAATAAAGGATTTATTGCAAGGAAAAGTGGTGCTGGTTGACTTGTGCAGGGTCCCGTTTTTCTTTTACCTTTGTTATAGACTTCATTATTTGGGACTGCATTGCATGGCATGCTTATGAAGAGGCTTCAGCTTTTTGAGATGTTTTAAATTCTGGAACAATAGGAAAATCTGTAGAAGTGATAGCTGTGGTGGTAACATGAGTGAAGGCTTTCCATGGGAGTTTTCCGAGTCTTTGTCTTTGGTTTGAAAATTTGCTTTTTTTTTTTTCCTTTCTTAATTTTTTTTTTTTACTTATTTGCAAGAGGGACAGGTTTCTTTCCAGTTGCAGGTTCACTCCCTAAATGCTTTACAGGGTGGGACCACGTCTCAGGCAGGAGCTCCTGGATCTCACAAGGGTGGTAGGAACCCCGTCACTTGAGCATCAGGTCAGCGCTAGTAGGAAGTTGGAGTTAGAAGAACTGTCAGGAGTAGACAGCGTAGACATTCCATCTTAACTGCCAAGCTAAGTGTCTGTCCCATATGTGTTTTGTTTTTTTTTTTCTTCCCCACACACTGAAATCCAGCTATAGCTCACAAAAATTATGTGGCTTCTGAAAACAGGTTCTCAAGTACCCTGAACAATATCTAGTGCAAAGATATACATACTCTTGTAGTTTATTGCTGAGCTAAAATTCTAGTGCTTTGTATGTAGCATGAGAAGTCGTGTTTCCCATGATGGGTGTTGAGGCACAGAAGGGTGAGATCCTTGCTTTGGAGTGTCTAGGATTGTGTCTGCCCCTGCTTCTGATCAGACTTCTGCTAGCGTTCCTGGGTAACAGCACGTGGTGGTTGCTGCCACCATGCACGAGACCTGCATGGAGGTTCAGATTTCAGTCAGCCCTAACTGTTGCAGGCACAAGTTCTATCTCTTTCTCTGCCACTTTCACTAAAAAAAAAAAGTCTTTCATTTGCATTTTCCCCCAGTGTTTCTTAATTATAAGGAAATTCTTTAATTGTAGCCATTCTAATTAATTTTCATAGTAGACTATGCTATTTTCACTTAAACGGTGAGTTACTGTAAGGCAAATAAAAAAAGTAATAGTTTGAGACACAGGTAGTATTTAAAGAAGGTTGGAAATTTACAGGTGTTACTTTATTTAGTCTGTTGTTAAGGAAGCTTTTATATCTATTTCAGGGTGTTAAGTAACATTGAGATCATCTGGTAACAAAGTTTGCCATATACTTTGTAGTGACAAGATGTAATTCCTGCTGCAGTTCTAAAGTATTGCAGTATTCAAATTATTTCCCTTTTATATATCCCTGTTTGGCAAATTGAAAATTAACATAGTTAAAAAAAAACCAAAACAGTAGAGTGGCTGTATAAAATCTCCACTTTAACGGTGAGCATTTAGCCTGTGGGTAAGTTGCTCACCTCCCGTCTTGGAGCATCTGTGCTTGACACCTAACTCTGGGTTCCTAATGCAGGCTATGGGAGACGGTGGTGATAGCGCCAGTAGCTGGATTCCTGCCATTCACATGGCAGACCTGGATTGAGTTTACAAAGGTCATCCCAGTCCTGATCATTGTGGACATTGGGAAGTGAAACAACAGATTGGAGTTCTGTTTGTCTGGGAAAAAAAAAAAAAGAGAAAAAGGAAAAAAAGAAAAAAATCCTAAATAGAGAATTTTAGGAAGAATTAAATATGATTTGATTATGGAAGTGAATTGAACTCTAGCATGTTTATTTATGTTTCGGTTTACTTGAAAGATAGAATGACAGAGAGAAACACAGAGAAGGAGAGCTTCCATTTGCTAATTCATTAAATGCCCCAAACACCAGGAGCCAGGAATTCCTGTGTTGCCATTCCATAGTCTTCCCAGTTAGGAGACCAACACGGATATAGTGTCCCTGTCCCAGTGCACAGACCTCCCTCAAGCAGTGCCAGCCGTGGCAGTGTCTGTGTTTCCTTCCTGGTTCAGGTTGTCAATATCACATGTACTTCTTTTTTTTTTTTTTTTTAAGATTTATTTTATTCTAATTGGAAAGTCAGATTTACAGAGAGAAGGAGACACAGAAAGATCTTCTGTCCACTGGTTCACTTCACAATGGCCAGGGCTGAACTGATTTGAAGCCAGGAGCTTCTTCTGGGTCTCCCACGTGAAGCAGGGTCCCAAGGCTTTGGGCGGTTCTTGACTGCTTTCCCAGGCCACAGGCAGGGAGCTGGATGGGAAGCGGGGCAGTCGGGCCACAAATAAGCACCCATATGGGATTCTGGTGTGTGCTAGATGAGGACTTTAGCCACTAGGCTGACGTGCCGGGCCCCACATACAGCCTTTCATGTTGTCAGGTCTCATCAGTCTTCCGTCTGCAAGTTTCCTTTCCTTTCCTAGTTGTCATGTGCTTGAGAGTTTTCAGGAGCTAAGTAAATGTCTCTCTTCAAGATGTGCCTCTACCTGACTGTCGAATATTGCCTGATGGCCTGATGAGGTTGTATATTCTTGTCAGAAATACTGTAGAAGTGGTGCTTTGCCCTTCTCAGAGTATATCGGAAGAGAAACTGTATCTGCCACTGGTGACATTAACGTTAATTAAGTCAGTCTCTCCATCATTTCCCTATTTGTATTAGGTAAGAATTTTGTGGGAAGATACTCTGATGTTATGCGCTTAGTGTCTGCTTCATTAAGCTGCCTCCTCCTTCCGTCCTTCGCATCCCTTATTCAGTCTTTGCCTGTGTAATATACCACTTTGATCAGTTGTTACTGCGAGTCCTGCTGCATGTGCTGCACACAGGCATGAACTAAAGTGCTAAGATTCATCTTCTCCAGTTTTTTCATTGAGGTTTAATCCAGGGCTTATTTATTTTATTTTGGTATCCAGATCATCCTAGACTTGATCAGTGGGAACTCTTTAACCTACCTGCTATGTCCTTGAGGTAGCTCCCCTTCATTCATGCATAATAAAACTCACTTTGCATTTTACCTGTCCCAGTCGTGGCATCAGTGATTTTTCCAAGAAACCCAAATGTGAGTATTATGAGCAGGTAGTGTTCATAAGAGACCTACCCTCTGTATGAACGAAATCTTTCCACAATGCCAGGCTTTATTAATGAATCAGAGTATTTAGCTATGAGCTCCGTGGACTTCCCTAGGTATGCAGTCACATCAGGTACTCCCCATTGGTGAGGTCAAATTGGTAAAGCCATGGCAGTCTCCAGTACACATGAGCCGTATAATTTTTAAGAAGTCTTTTGAATTTATTTGAAGGACAGGGTTATAGAGGTGGAACAATCCTTTGTCCACTAGTTCATTGCCCAATTGGCTGCAGTTGCCGGTGCTGGTCCAGACCAAACCAGGAGCCCCTGAACTCCATCCGGGTACCCTACACGGGTGGCAGGAGTGCAGTTACTGGGGCGTCTTTAACCACTGCTTTCCTAGATGTGGTAGCAGGGAGCTGGGTCATGCATAAGTGGGGTATCTGGGACTTAAACTGGTGTCCATGGGGAATGCTGGCATTACAGGTATTGGTCCAACTCACTGTCCCACAACATTGGCCCCCATATACATATTAATTAGCATACGTCATGTTACTTAATACATACAACATAGTAAGAAGAAAATAAGGTTAATGGACATATAGCTCCAAGAGAGGCTGTATGTCTTTGGAAACTTGTGTATGTTGGTCCTCTCTTGGTGAGGAGGTCGGTGATGGGTCATGCAGAGGACTTTGGTGAGCAATCCCTGGGTGTCCGTAAGAGAAGCATTTCACCTGCATGGTGGTGTGTCTGGTCTGCAGGACCAGTTTTTGTTTCTGTTCTTTGTTTTTTTGGAAAGAGATCTGCCTTCTTGGCTTCATGTGAATGCCTCCAACAGCCAGGGCTGGGACAGGCAGAAGTTAGGAGCTGGGAAACTTAAGTCTGCTATTGGGTGCCAGGGCCCCAAGTACTTGAGCCCTGAATACTGGCACACATTATTAGGTAGCTAGAAAAAGGAGCAGAGCTGAGACTGACCCAAGGTGTTTGGATACAGGATACTGGCATCCCAAGCAGCTCCCCAGAAGAACATGGCTGCCCCGCAGCTCATCCCTTTGAGTGTCCCAGTTCAAGGTGTGTTTGGCCATGCCTTGCCTTCCACTGATATTTACCTTTGGGTGTGGTGTGGTTGTACTCTCCTGGATGCTGGTAAGCAAGTTTTGCTTTTTAGTTTTTAAATATTTATTGGAAAGTCAGATTCACAGAGAGAAGAGACAGAGAAAGATCTTCCATCTGAGAGTTCACTCCCCAAGTGGCTGAAATGGCCAGAGCTGACCTGATCCAAAGACAGAAGCCAGTGTCTGCTTCCAGGTCTCCCACACAGGTGCAGGGTCCCAAGGACTTGCGCCATCCTCTACTGCTTTCCCAGGCCACAAGCAGGAAGCTGGATGGGAAATGGACCATCTGGGACACAACAAAGATTTAGCCACTAGATTATTGTGCTGGGCCTGACCAATATGTTTTAAATTTTGTGGCCTGGCGTGGTAGCCTAACGGCTAAAGTCCTCGCCTTGCACACACAAGGATCCCATGTGGTCGCCGGTTCTAATCCCGGCAACTCCACTTCCCATCCAGCTCCCTGCTTGTGGCCTGGGAAAGCAGTCGAGGACGGCCCAAAGCCTTGGGACCCTGCACCCGCATGGGAGACCTGGAGGAAGTTCCTGCCTCCTGCTTTGAATTGGCCCAGCATTGGCCATTGCGGCCACTTGGAGAGTGAATCATCGGACAGAAGATCTTCCTCTCTGTCTCTCCTCCTCTCTGTATATCTGACTTTCCAATAATAAATAAATAAATCTTTAAATTTTTTTTCCCCCTCGGGCTGGCATTGTAGCACAGTGAGTTAAGCTGTTCCCTGCATTGCCAGCATCCCATATGGATACTGATTGGAGTTGGGCTGCTCCCTTCCCATCCACCTCCATTTACATGCTTTTTGGAAAGGAACAAAAGATGCTCCAAGCATCCATATAGGAGACTTGGCTGAAGCTCCTGGCCATGTATTGTAAAACTCTGGATTCACATATGTTCTAGTACGTAAGAATTCTAATTTCCCCATTTCCATATTTGTAAATTCTTTCTGAAGAGAGCAGGACTTGAATTTCATTTCAATTTCCATTATTATTTTGAAATGATTTATATATTTTTTAATTTGAAAGACGTATCTTTCATCTGCTGGTTCACTCTCCAAATGACTGCAGCAACCAGGAGCCAGGAATTTCTTCTGGGTCTCCCATGTGGGTGTCTGGGCCCAAGGCCTTGGGTTGTCTTCTGCTGATTTCCCAGACACATTCGCAGGGAGCTGGATTGAAAGCAGAGCAGCCGGGACTGAGACTGGCACCCACATGAAATACTGGCATCCCAGGCAGACTTCGCCCCCTACATTACGATGCTGGCTCCCTCATATCCTCAGTTATTCTTCATGCTTTTACCTAATTGTCGAGTTTTGTGTTCAGTGTAGTTGATACTGCAACTGTTCCTTTTGTCCTCTGCCATCTCTGGATGTGTTGCCTCTGTGGGCACTGCGTGGCTTCCCTGGGCTCTGTGGGCACTGCGTGGCTTCCCTGGGCTCTGTGGGTACTGCGTGGCTTCCCTGGGCTCTGTGGGCACTGCGTGGCTTCCCTGGGCTCTGTGGGTACTGCGTGGCTTCCCTGGGCTCTGTGGGCACTGCGTGGCTTCCCTGGCCTCTGTGGGCACTGCGTGGCTTCCCTGGGCTCTGCTTGGAAAGGAATAAGGAGAGTGGCAAGGAGAGGGAAAGACAGTGGGGCTGGGAGTGACTTGCGTATTTTTACCCTCGTTTTTTCTCTTAATAGGAGACAAAATGTGAATGCTTTGCTTCTGTTGTATTGTAACCTCTTTGGCATAAGCTTCATCACTGAATGAGTCTGAACTTTATTATACACTGAGTCATGCAGAAGTAGTAATGAGAAGTGAGTTCATTTCTCAGGAATAATGTTAGCAATCATTGCTTCATTTATTTGGGTGTCAACGTCTCAAGTTATGTGGCATTTCAACAAATGTTTCTGTAGCCCTACTTGCCCCAAAGACTTATTGGTCTGAACCTGCCTTTTCTCTCACTGCTCTTGGCTCCCTGTCTGAGGAGTTCCTTAATGAATTAAGATCCTTACACATTGGCATAAGCCCAAGAAATCTGGAGTTTGTTATTTGATGTACATCTCAGACATAATTTGTAAAAAAAAAAAAATGTAATTTTATCTATCTGAAAAAATGATAGAGGTTGGAGTGGTGAGGGGAGACAGTCTTTGTCTGCTGGTTCACTCTTAGATTCCTGCAGCTGACAAATTTGGGCCAGGCCAAAGCCAGAAGTGTGGAACCAATCAGATTTCCCATGTGGGTCCCAAAGCTTTGGACCATCCTCGACTGTTTTTCCAGGCCTCAGGCAGGGAGCTGGATGGGAAGTGGGGCAACCTGGATTAGAACCGGCGCCCATATGGGATCCTGGTATGTGCAAGGTGACAACTTTAGCTGATAGGCTACCATGCTGGGCCCAGAACCATTAACTTCTAATTTTTGTCAATATTAGCAATTTAAAATTTTTTATTTTTTTATTATTTTTTAAAAAGATTTATTAATTTTTAATGTAAAGTCAGATATATAGAGGAGAGACAGAGAAGAAGACCTTCCATCTGTTGTTTCACTCCCCCAAATGGCTGCGGTGGCTGGAGTTGAGCCCGTCCGAAGCCAGGAGCTTCCTCTGAGTCTGTCTCCCACACGGGTGCAGGGTCACAAGGCTTTGGGTCGTCCTTGACTGCTTTCCCAGGCCACAAGCAGGGAGCTGAATGGGAAGTGGGCCACCTGCAAATGAATTGGCACCCATATGGGATTCCAGCACATGCAAGGCGAGGACTTTAACCACTGAGCTATTGTGCCAGACCCTGAACTTTTCTTTTAGGTTTATTTATTTGAAGGCAGAGTTGCATACAGAGATAGGGAGAGACTGAGGTCTTCCATCTGTTGGGTTACTCCCGAATGGCCGCATTGGCCTGAGTTGGGCTAATCTGAAGTCAGGAGCCAGGAGCTTCCTTCATGTCTGCCATGTTGGGTGGCAGGGGCTCCAGCATTTCGGACCATCCTCTGCTGCTTCTCAGCCTCATTAACAGGGACCTGAGTGCGAAGAAGAGCAGTTGGAACTCAACTGGCATTGCAGGTTGTGGCTTTATTTGCTAAGCCATAATGCTGGCCCCAGTTATTTAATTTTGTTTGACTTGTAGTATAATGAGTTTTTTAAAAAAAGATTTTGTTTGTTTACTTACTTGTTTGAAAAGCAGAGTGACTGAGAAGTAGAGGTAGGCACAGAGGGAGAATTTCACCTGCTGGTCCATGAAGTCCCCAGTAGTCGGCCTGGCCTCTGTGGAAGAGCTAGGCATTCAGCTGTCCATTCAGGTCTCCCTTGTGGTGACGGGCATGCAAGTATAGCGTCTTGTGCTTTCTCCCAGGCGCGTTAGCAGGAGGCTCCACTGCTGCTGGGGTGGGACTCCAGGCACTCTGAAAGGATTTATGCTACAGCCTGACCCATCAAGTATTTTAGTATCTTCTGTTATGTTAATAAGAAGCAATAGCCTTGACTAGTCTTAGGACTGAAACTTGTACACTTAAAATGGTTAGCAAAAGAACTGTTTTTAAATGTTTCCTCATAATAGTTAAAAAATCGAGTTGTGATAATATAGAGAAAATATGGCCAACTCTTAATTTAGATGTTATTATTTTTCTTGAAATTCAGCCTTATGGCTTACTTGAAGAATTCCCAGTTACTGAAATAGAAATAAAAGGTGTAATGAGGGAAAACCAGTGTTTGATCTAAATGTAAGATCAAGGGGTTGGTTCATAAGATTTTCTTTTCTGTAAAAGGTAATGTGTTAACATTACTGCATTATCTTGTGGTTATAGTACATTAGTAACCTTAGTTCAAGAGAGGAATGGGGCCAGGCACAATAGCATAGTGGTTGAGGTCCTCGCCTTGGATGTGCTGGGATCACATATGGGCACCGGTTCTTATCCTGGCAGCCCTGCTTCCCATCCAGCTCCCTGCTTGTGGCCTGGGAAAGCAGCTGAGGACGGCCCAAAGCTTTGGGACCCTGAACCCACATGGGAGACCCAAAAGAAGCTCCTGGCTCCTGGCTTTGAATTGGCTCAGCTCCAGCTGTTGCAATCACTTGGGGAGTGAACCATCGGACGGAAGATCTTCCTCTCTGTCTCTCCTGCTCTCTATATATCCGCCTTTCCAATAAAAATATTTTTTTTAAAAAAGAGAGGAATGAATTTGAATCTTCTTTAATGTGAAACTGCAAATACTTATTGTGTTATGTTACAGATGGCTGAAATAAAAATTTTTATTCATTTTTTTATACCTGCTTTATGCCCTGTGTCTTGCCCATTAGATCTTTGCGTTCTATCTACATAAAATGATCATTGATTTTGAGGAGGAAAAACTTGGTAATGATGGGATAGAAAAGTAGAAAAATGGGCAATACACAAAGCTGTTGATATTTTAATAAAATACTTAAGCTTTGAAAAGTGATGTCTGGTTGAGTATTCCTTACCTGAAATGCTTGGCACCAAAAGTTTCTAGATTTTGGTTGGACTGTCTGCACAGGTTAGGCCACGCTTGAGCATCTCTTTATCTGAAAATCCAAACGGTCCAGAATAAAAACTTGGAATTCCAATTTGATGTTCCCCTAGTACTAAGTCCTAGGTGGCTGGGTAATTAGATAATGTGATGCATCTTTAATGAGGTTGCTGTTGTCTCTTCGTTTTCTTCATTTGCAGGCTCCGTTTCCTCACGAGACAGGATTTCAAAACTTTGAGACCCCTTGAAGATGTCTTCTCTTTACCTAGAAATAGAGCAGTAATGTTAGTGACCACCATTCTTAGATGTGAAATTTTAAAATATTTATCTTAATTTGAAAGACAGCGAAAAAGACCTTTCATCTGTGGGTTCACTCCCTCAGTGCTCCCAGTAGCCCAGGGCTGGCCTATGCAGGGCCAGGAGCCAAGAACTCAGTGTGGGTTTCCTGCATGGATGGTAGGGACCCAGCCTCTTGAGCCATTATTCCTGCCTCACAGGTGAGCATTGGTGGAAAGTTGGAATTGGAAACGAAGCTCAGTCTCCCAAGATATTTCAGTTTGGCATGTGGATGCTAGAGGCCAGGTCTTAATGACTGCTGTAGTGCTCCCTTTCAGATATAAACCTCTTTTTATTTTTTCCTTCACTTTTTAACAATATTTATTTGTTTGAAAGGCAGAGGGAGAGGGAGGAGAAGGGAAGGGAGGGAGAGAGAGACTCCCCATCTGCTGGCTCACTTGGTAAATGAGTGCAGTTGTTGGTGCTGAGCCTGTCAGAGCCAGGAGCCAGGAGCTTTTAACGTGTCTCCCATGTGGTGGCACAGGCCCAAGCACTTGGGCCATCTTCTGCTTTCTTGGGTATATTAGCAGGGAACTGGATTGGAAGTGTAGCAACCAGGACAAAAACGGGTGCCTGGGTGGGGTGCCAATGTCTTGGGCAGTGACTTAACTTGGTATGCCATACATAGCACCTGCCTGAGCTGCTGTCTTTTAGCTGAGGGAGTTGGTAGGGTTAAAAGGTGAATGCTACCTTCATTGTGAGGTATAGTTTGAGTGTCTGAGTGTCTTGTTTTACAGGACTCCAGGTGGACTTGTGTGAAAATGCATGTGTCAGTCCCTTGCTGTTGCTTACTAGTAGATCCGTTGCGGAAGCTGGAATTAAAGTTAATTGCATCTTTTTTAAAAAAAGGTTTGTTTAGGGGCTGGCACTGTGATGTAGTAGCTTAAGCTACCACCAGCAATGCCAGCAGCTCATAAAAACAGTTTTAGAATAGATTTATTTGTTTTTATTGGAAAGGTAGATTTTACAGAGAGAGGTAGGGAAAGAGCTTCCTCCTGCTGGTTCACTCCCCAGATTGGCCACACTGGTCAGAGCTGAGCCCATCTGAAGCTGGAAGCTGGTGCCAAGAGCCAGGAGCTAGGAGCTTCTTCTGGGTCTCACGTCGGTGCAGGGAGCTGGAAGGAAAGTGGGGCAGTATGGATATGAGTTGGTGACCATATGGGATGCCTGTGCTTGTAGGTGGAGGATTAGCCAGTAAGCCATTGCATTGGTTCCAGAAAACTGAAGATTTTGAATGGATTCCCAGCAGCCAAGGATCTTTTTTGCTGCTGATATGTAACAACTGCCTAAGAAAGTTTTTTTTTTTTTAAGGCTTATAATTTGAAAGTCATAGTTACAGAGAGGGAGAGCCAGGGAGAGAGAGCTTTTGTTTGCTAGTTTACTCCTCAGGTGGTCACAGTAACTGAGGCTGCACCAGGCTAAAACCAGGAGCTAGGAGCTTCTTCCAGGTCTCCCACATGTGTGGCAGGGATCTCAGTGAGCCATCTTGTACGGCTTGTTCCAGGCCATTAGTAGCAAGCTGGATTGGAAGTGGAACAGTGGTGACATGAACTTGCAGCCAGATGAGGGCTTTACCTGCTATGCTACAATGCCAAACTGATAGTATTTTTTTGGATAGTATCCTTTAAAACCATATAATTAGTAACTCAGCTTTTCTCAAAGCCTCAAGCTTTTTTTCCAGTATAGCACATTACTTTCACATATAAAATATTAGATTACTGATATACTGAATGTACATTCCTCAGGGAACTTGTAGGGACTCTCAGTGTTTATTATATTCATTGTCAGATGTTTAAAGCAAACACTCAGGAAGAGCCTGCCATTATTTTGATTAGTTTTTCATTCTTTCTTGAAAACTTAAGAGAACACGATGGGCTCTCTGTGTCCCTGGGTGCTGCATCCAGCTAAGTGCAAGAGATCAACATCCTGGGGTTCGCCAGACTGGAAGGTGGTGTGTGATACAGCTATCAAGCTGCTTCAGATCCAGCCTCCTGCTAAAGAATATTGCAGAAGACACCAGACAATGGCCTGACTCCTTGGGTCCCTGTGATGCATTTGAGAAATTTAGATGGGTTTTTGAGCTCCTGGCTTCAGCCTGTCCCAGTCTGCTGTTTATGTAATAGGGAAGTGAGCCAGTATGTAGAAGGTTTCTCCATGTGTCCCACTGTTACTTTGTCTTTGAAATTAAAAAAATAAATAATTTCTAAAAGTCTGGAAAATGCATTTATGTTGCTATGTATAGTTTTTTGCTTGTTTATTTTCTAAGTGATGGAGTATATGTATTTGCACTGCATTAGATGTTATTCCTTAGAGATAATTTGAAGTACACAGGAAAATGGTGTGCATAGGATACATGCAAATACTGTGCCATTTTACGAAAGAAATTTGAGCGTCCTTGGATCTTGGATTTTAGCGTCAGTGTCCTACAGATCTCAACAAATGTTTGTATAGTGTATGAGAGAGAATATTGTAAATGTTGATCAAATGTTTTTAGAGATCAATTTTCAAAAGCTATTTTGAAAGATTTATTTTTATTGGAAAGATAGGTCAAATTTACAGAGAGAAGGAAAGACAGAAAGTGCCGGAGTCCAGCTCCAGCTGAGTTCAGAACTCAAGAAGGGTGCGTGCATGAGGCGCAAAGAGGAAAGAAACGAACCACTAGGATTTCATGATCATAATGGACAATGCACGAAAGCTGTCCGCTTTATTTATACAAAATCAGTCAAACTCTGGCTCAGACTTTTTATGTCATGGTCAAGTGTTGTGTTTCTAAGGATAATTCTGCCATTTGTTTTACCTAAAAACAATAGAAGTTCCTGCTACAATTCTTATCCTACAACTCAATCTTGTATCACAAAGAAAAGGGGAGTCTAAAGAATGAGGAAAGAATGAAAGCCTAAATACAGGTCCCTTGATTGGCATAAGGTCAGTGGGGACAGCCAAGACAGTAGGAATAATAGAAGGCCCTTTTGCAAGACATTGTTATTGACATTAACCTCCAAGCTCACACTGAGTAAAAGGCCAGTCTCACAGTAGCAAACAATGCCTGGATGGATTAGAATTCTTCCTCAGGGTGGTCTGGTGTCCATGCAAAAGAAGGTGGAGCTGCACTCAGGTGGTTGTAGAGATGTCCATGGGGCCCTGCCAAACAGTGGGAAGTTCCTTGCAGCCCTGCCTGCAATGGAACAATACTCTTCACACCTTCATGTCCCCCACATCCACTGCACGGACCCCAACAAGAAAGATCTATCCATTGGTTCACTTCGTAACTGACTGCAGCTGAGCTAATCCCAGGCCAGGAGCCAGGAGTTTATTCCAGGTCTTCCATGTGGGTGCAGGGTCCCAAGGCTTTGGGCTGACCTTGACTGCTTTCTCAGGCCACAAGCAGGGAGCTGAATGGGAAGCAGAGCAACCAGATCATGAATTGATGCCAGTTAGGATCTTGGTGCATCCAAGGTGAGGATTTAGCCATTGAACCATTGTACCAAGCCAAGACCAATTATTAATTTTTTTTTTTAAATTGAAGCGGTGATGGAGAGAGACAGAGAAATAGAGAAAGATCATCTGTTAGTTTACTTACCAAATGTCTGCGAAAGTTAGGACTAGGTCAAGCCAAAGCCAGGAGCCCAGGACTCCATTTTGGTCTTCATGTGAAGTGTGTCACTTGGGCCAGCATCTGCTTGCTTTGCTAGGTGTTAGCAGGAAGCTGGATCAGAAGCAGAGATAAGACTGACATGGTTATAGGGTTTTGGCATCTCAGACTTTAGCTTAACATTCTATGCTACTGTCTGTCCTGGTAGGTTTTTTTTTTTTTTTTTTAAATTTATTTGTGGTTTTTAACTGTAGGAATTAGAAATTTAAAAAATTTTTTGGGGGGGGCAAGTGTGGTGACACAGCTCGCTAATTTCCTCACTCTCGTGCTGGGATTACATGGATGCTGGTTTGTGTCCTGGCTAGTCCATAACAAGCCTGCTCCCTGCTTGTTGCCTAGGAAAATATCAGAGGACTGCTCAGGTCCTTGGGACCCTGCGCCATGTGAGAGACCCTGAAGAGGCTTCCAGCTCTCAGCGTCAGATCAGCTCAGCTCAGCTCTGGCCATTGCGGCCATGTGGGGAATGAATCAGTGGATAGATCCAACCCCCCACCCCCCACTTTGTTAAAGATTTATTTTATTTTTATTGGAAAGTCATATATACAGAGAGAGGGAGAGACAGAGGAAGATCTTCCCTCTCTTGATTTATTCCAACGCAATCGCAATGGCTGAAGCTGAGCCTGTCTGAAGCTAGGAGCCTGGAGCCTCTTCTAGGTCTCCCATTTGGGTATAGGTTCCTAAGGCTTTGGCCTATCCTCCAGTGCTTTCCTAGGCCACAAGCCTCACTGAGGTGATCCCAGAGCTGATTCTTATGTGTGCTTGCTAGTACAGGATCCGGCATAGTCTGTTGTTCCAGTCAGCCTTTGCACATGCTAGTAGTTGCAATTCCTGGCTCAGTTCTGGCTCAAGCTCTGTCTTCTCTGTAAACCGATGCACCGGTGTTACAATCCAGCCCGAGCCTGTCCTCACTTAAACTAGAGCTGCAGCCTAGTTGGAGTGACCCGCAGTAACCCCCACCAGGCCCGTCCCCCTGCACTGTTTCCCGTGCTTGTCAGTATGTACAGCATACTAATCCAGTCTGTCCCACATCGCATTCAACTCTTATACATGTCAGTGGGCATTAAGTCTTAGTTCGATCTAACTATTTCCATTATTCAGTCCACTCTGGTGCCCGCGAGTGCCACTCTCTTTCTAACCTTGCCTGCCTTTAGTCCTGCTTCTTGTGCTCACCAGTTGGAATGGCAACTCAAGAGGAAGGTGCCCACTGTTTCCCTATTGGGCCCATTCTTTGATCTTGTTCTCTCCAGGTGGTTCTGCAGGTCAGCTTGACAGAATTAGCTCCCAGTACCAGCATCTGCCAGCTGACGCTATCACAAACCTCAGCCAACCCACACCCACTCTGGCTTATGAATGTGCCCAGCCTGGCTTTCCCCTGATCCAGCTCACATGAGGCCAACAGGTGTTGTAGCCCTATCCAGCCTGGTTGCCCCCATCCCAAGTCTCACACTCACCAGTGGGAGTACTGGTCCAGCAGGGAGCCTCATGTAGCCCCCCTACCATTCTCTCCCCCTCCCCTCCAGTCTCCTGAGTCTCATGTGTGCTGGTTAAATGCTGTGGCCCAGTCTGGCATGGCCTGCTTCACCTTGGCATTTACCAGAAGATGCTATAGCGTGACCGGGCCCACCCCCAATTCTAGCCTAGCCCAGCCTAGCCACTCCCAGTCCTGACCCTCATGTGAACTGGCTTGTGTTGTGGTCCGACCCAGCCTGACCCACTCTCCATTCTGGTGCTCAGATTTGACAGTAGGTGGTATGAACTGGCCCAGCCTGATTCACCCCTGACCTGAGCCAACTGTATGCTGTTTGGTATCATTACCTGGCTTGGTCTGGGCTGCTTCCTATTGTGGTTCTTGTGCTAACCTGCAGGGACTGTGACCCGACAAAGGAGTTCCCCAAGCTCCTCTATCACAACCTACCTCAATGCCAGATCTCGTGCCCATTGGTGGGTCCATGGGCCAGCCTATTTAGTTCACCTCCTGTTCTAGGAGGGATAGTGGCCTTTGCTGACTGGCCCTCACCCTTTCTGGTTCTTACTATTGAGTACGACATCCCAGCCAAGCCTGGTCCACACCCAGACAGCTCTCATATGGTTCAGTAGGGGTAGAGACCTAGCCCAGCCTGTCCTACATCCACCTTGGTTGTCATGAGCACCAGTGGGTGCTGGAGTTTAGCCCAGTCTAGCACATCCCATACCTAGTCCACAGTTATGCTGAGGGAAACTGCAGTCTTGTCCTGACCAGATAGCAGCCCCAGCTCTGCCTTCGTGCTCACCAGTGGGAACCACAACCTAACCAGGGTGTCCCCTTAGCTACCAACCAGACCTATTCCCAGCCACAGGTCTTGCCTGTGCCTGTGGTTGCTCTGACTCAGTTTGGCATAGCCCCTCACCTGTCTTGGCCTTTGCTTTGGGAAGCTGTAGCCTCGTGCTCACCAATGGGAGCTATAACCCACTAGGGAAGTTTCCCAGGTTCTCCTATTCAGCCAATTCCCAGACCTAGATCTCATGCATGCCAGTCGGTCTAGGCCCTTGCTTGGCATAGCCTGCCCCTGCATCCTGGCCTCTGTTTGAGTTGGTGAATGTTGTGGCCTGGCCCACTCCATACCCTGTTTTAGGATGCACATGTGGGTATGTAGCCTGGACCTGCCAAGCCTATTCTCGGCCCTAGTACCCTTGAATGTTGGCAGGTTCCAGCTCAGCCCCTCACCTCTCCAGCTCTTAAGCTAACCAGCGAGTCTTGTATTTCCACATGGTTGGGCCCAGCTATCCCCCACAGAACCTACCCCCCAGACATGGTTCTCTTGCATGCTGGTTAGTGTCATGCCCCAGCCTAATGTGACCTGTCCCCTGTTCTGACAGTCAGGTACTGGGAGCTTGCCTTACCAGGCTCCGGCCCTAGCTTTTGTATGAGCTGGTGTGTGGTGGTCAGCCAGGTTCCATGCTTAACAAGCCCATCTGAAGACTCCCATGTGTGCTGGGCAATGAGTCTGACCCATAGAGATCTTCCAGTCTTTCCCCTTCCAAACTACCAAGTTTCAGCTCTCTTGCTTAAATGCATGTACAGTGGCCCTGTGGTTGGGAGTCCCTTATCCATGGATGTCCCTAGGCAGTAATTCATCACCCCCAAGTACCCAGAGCTCGTTGCCGGGAGGCCAGTGGGCTTCACCTGGTGCAGTTGGCGCCCTGGCTGCCCGAGCCAAGATGGCACCAGCTGCTTTTAAGTAGCCAGTACTCACTAAATTTTCAGCTTGGAAGGTTAAGTTGTGCACCCTCCTACCAGCTAAAAGCGGCTGGTACGGTAGTAGGTCTCATACAGACACCTAGCCCGAACCAAGATGGCGCCAGCTGGTTTTAATCTCTTTTTTAAATTTTTTTTTTAAAGAGGAGAGGTTGAGTGATCTTAATATTTTTTAAATGGCTGCAAAGGCCTGGGTCTGAGTCAAGTTGTAGTTAGGAACCTGGATCTCCACTGGAATCTCCTATGAGGTTCACAGGAAACCAAATACTTAGAACACCATCCACTTCTTTACCCAAGTGTGTTAACCCTGGAGCTGGATTCAAAATGGAGGAGTTGGGTCTCAAACCAGCACCCTGTATGAGATGTCAATAGTACAAACAGCAACTTAATACTGACCTCAAATTTACTGATTTTGAGTGTGCAAACAAGTGGCTTTAGAGTAGGTTTTTTGGGCCCAGCTTGGTAGCTCTTGGATAAAGCCCTCGCTTTGCATGCACCAGGATCCCATATGGGCACTGGTTATAATCTCGGTTGCTATACTTCCCATCCAGCTTCCCTGCTTGTGACCTGGGAAAGCAGTCAAGGATGGCCCAGAAGCCTTGGGACCCTGCACCTGTGTGGGAGACCTGGAAGAGGCTCCAGGCTCCTGGCTTTGGATCGGCTTAGCTCTGGCTGTTGTGGCCGTTTGGGGAGTGAATCAACAGACGGAGGATCTTCCTCTCTGTCTCTTCTCCTCTCTGTATATCTATCTGACTTTGCAATAAAAAACAAAACAATCCTTAAAAAACTTGAAGTAGGTTTGTTAATGATGTGTAACCCTTATCATTCTTTTCAGAATGTTCAGTCATCCATGTGGAAACTGTCTTCCTTCTCCCAGTTGTTACTATTGTTAACATCTCTTTCCTTAAATTTAGCTTTTCTAGACTCTTCTTGCAGTAGAATCATAGATTTTTTTTCCTTACATGTCTAGCTTATATCACTTAGCATAGTGTTTTTGAAATAAAATTGGGTCATAATAAGATATTTCAAAAGATTGATTTATTTGAAAAAGTTTATATCTGAGATGTACATTTTAACAGTTTTTAACATATTAGGAAAAGAAAATCAAATAGCAAAACCATTTAAGAGTGTTTGTTTTCATCTCCTTGCCAAGCAGAGCAGTAGACACCCCTACCCTGTCCCTTCTGGTTGCTGCTTCACTCCGCAGATGCCCACAGTAGCCAGGCCTGTGCCAGGCTGAAGCCATAAGCTTGGAGACTACAGCTAGGTCAGTGTGAGGACAGGCAGGGACCCAAACACCGGAACCATCAACAATTGCATCCCAGGGTGCACCTGGCTGGGAGCTGAAACTGGGAACAGAGCAGGCATTCAAACTCAGGCACTCTGTCAACCATGGACCAAATGTCTAATTTCCTAAAAAGTTTGGAGAGATTCATTTCACTGACGTATTCTAGAAAGGTTAAGGGTAGATTGATAAATTTTATTTATTTAGGAAATGACGGTGATATAATTGATGCCAGTAGTTGCCCTAGAGAAAAAAATGTAAGTGTGAAAGAGAGCAATTTTATACTTCACTGTGTATAAATATTGTGAATTATTAAAAATATCATTCTGAAAACTTTTTGAAAAATTACTGATATACAACAATAATTTTTACTGTATTTTTTCCAGATATGGCCGCGTGGAAAGTGTCAAAATTCTCCCCAAGAGGGGATCTGAAGGAGGAGTGGCTGCCTTTGTGGATTTTGTGGACATCAAAAGTGCACAGAAAGCTCACAACTCGGTCAACAAAATGGGAGACAGAGACCTACGCACGGATTATAATGAACCAGGCACCATTCCAAGTGCTGCTCGGGGATTGGATGATACAGTTTCCATAGCATCTCGTAGTAGAGAGGTTTCTGGGTTCAGAGGAGGTGGTGGAGGGCCTGCTTATGGCCCCCCACCGTCACTTCATGCACGAGAAGGACGTTATGAGCGGAGACTTGATGGGTAAGTTCCAAGGTTTCTGTAGGCAGGTATTTTGTATTTGATATGGTGAGAAACAGAAACTCGTATTTAGGGGCCCCAGATGGATTTAAAGTTTGGGCATTTCAATGTTTCCTATTTTGGGTTGGAAACAGAAGTGATCTCTGTCTCACTGGCTGGTGTCTTATGGAATCGTAGAGGATATTTCCTGCAGCTGATTGGATATCTGCTCTTGAGATGTGAAGTGGTGGAAGATTGTCTGTGGCAGCAGCATTTTTGGAGTTACCTGTCTTCTAGAAGTATCCCTTCTCTTGGATATTAAGGCGTTTGTTGGATATATCCTTTCTACCTGATGGAGCTATTTGGCTACAACTTTTTGGTTGTACTATTTGGAATATTTCTGGAATATTACAGCCTATGGATGATCTTAGAAGTTGAGTCTGCTTCTTCATTTCACCACGTGATATCTACAAATGAATTGGATTGTCACAAAAGAATGAAACAGACCATAGTGATTCAACCATTTGGATTCTACAATGATTTATCATGGAAATGTATATATACTTGGATGAAGAAGAGAGAAGGCGATGCTTGAGTTTTCCATTTGGATTTACACGATTTCTGTGTTGGAATTATACTCCTTGATGGAATTGGGGGAAATTGACGTGCTGAACGTTCCCGAAACCTGGAATATAGCTGTTCTGTTCTAATTGCTGGAATGTATTGGATGCTGTCAAGACTCCATTAGCCCAGGGGAAGAGGATTATTCTCACTTCTTAAGCCAGTTGCTGCCCGCTTAAAGGTACTCTAGTTTGGGACACATGGTGACGATCAGTTGTGGATACAGCAATCAAAATTGACTGAGCTGGATGACTACAAAAGAAAACAGTTGGCGAGCAACCATACCTTATTTGTTGGGATTGCAGGATATTTCCTCGTCTGCCAGCTGCCTGATTCACACTTAGGACTGGAGATGTTTATGAATGTGGATCAATTTATAATTGCCTACTTTCTCAAGAAAGAAGTCTAGGGGTTTGAGAGTTTGTCTGGGACTCCTTGCTTCCAGTGGAATTATTTTGTCTGGTCACTAAGATTTTTTTTCTTGTGGTTCATCTAAATATCATTTGACACCCTTGCCCATTAAGAAGGTGGATTACCCCCCTAAGAGGGGCCAAAATTGGGGAAGTTATGTTCACAATTCTCTCCCTAGCTTTAATTGGGATTATAGGTCGTGTTTCCACACTTGGAAAAGGTTGGTATGTCCTGACCTGTGTCTATTAGCCCCTCTCCTAACCCAGTCAAACTTTCTTTCTCACTAACTCTAGAAGTATTTAGTACTAATAGATGAATCAAAGAATAGCCAGTAGATTCCAGCTCTGCTAGCTCTTGTGCCTGCCTTCTGTATTCTTCCTAATAGATAATAAGTTCTTTGCATATTGATAAAATATTAGCTGTAACAGTAATTCTAGAACTTTGTCTATTGCTTTTGTTATAGCATTAATAATGGCTTTAATTAACATTTGATGGGATGCTTAATGAAGTATTTATGAAATTTTCTCTTAAATCTGAATGGAAACTCCTGTTAAGCAATGAAATATTCATATTTCAGGAAAGTAGAAATAAAAATGAAGAAAGTTGTTATTTAATATTTAGCAATAAAGATTGATTTTTGGCAGTTGCTTTTCATTATGGCAACAAGAACCAAGGAAAAAAAATAGCCCAGGGAGATAGGGCTATGAAATGGTATATAAAAATGAATGTGGAGAGATCTGGGATCTGGCCATCTATTGGGCACATAATTTTAATTTTTAAGATTTTGCTAAGTAATTCTTCATTGGAGAGATTCTAAAATCTTACCTTTCATGAGTCCTTAATCCTTTTAATAGATTAATACAGAGAATAGGTTGGAAAGAAACTAAGGCAGAGTGATTTTTTTAGGAATTTAGGATTAGTTCCAGTTCCCAAAGAGCATTTAGGATTTCTTTATAGGATTATAATTCATTTTTAATATTGACACATAACTGCGAATCTGTCAGGTACTTCTTGCACTTTCAGGTTGATAGATATGTGTATCTTACTAAATATATATTTTCATTAAACAAAGTTATTGACAATAGTAAGTACATGCATGAACAAATTAGGTGATAGAATAAACATTTAGGAATTAGTTTGAATTTTATCGCATAAGGAGATAAAATAACTTATTCTTAAATTTACATAGGATAGTATGTTGGGATTCAATATTGATATCCTAAATATGTAGGATTGTTTTGAAAAATAATTTTTATTAAATATAATGGGGCACAGCAATTTATGTAGCCTGGTAATTTTTTATAATTAAACTTAATGAGAAAGGGTTTCGCTTTAAGAAGAAAAATATTTTTTGGAAGTCCTCCCTTCTATAGAACATGTACTATATCAGGGCTTTCATGTCTATGTTAAAATGTGTGGAAATGTGATCTAAAGTCATGTGATGGAAAGTGTAAAAACCTTTCATAGCAAGAATAAAAAGCTTTAAAATGGCAACCTAGTCCATTCAGATTATGAAGAAAAGGAGGGGTACAAAGTATTTCTATATGCAAGTCAGAGAATCCTTAATAAAATGAGCAACTGACTATGTAATACAAGACATGAAAGTCCAGACTACACTTAAAACAGTTATTGCTCATCTGTGAAAATAAGTTTTTGAGTCAAGTGACATGATAAGCTTGTTAGTAGTTGCTTTCTAAGTGGGTTAATGCTGTTTGGAGAATGACCAGTGACAAAGGCAATGTTGAAGTGAATGTTTTGCATGACTTGGCTTAGTTTTGTTTGCTCCTTTCTGATTAAATATTTTTCCCCCTCCTAAATGCAGGGCTTCAGATAACAGGGAGCGTGCGTATGACCATAGTGCCTATGGACACCATGAACGGGGGCCGGGAGGCTTTGATCGGACGAGACATTACGATCAGGATTACTATAGAGACCCTCGGGAGCGGACTTTACAGCATGGGCTCTATTACACTTCTCGGAGTCGAAGTCCAAACCGCTTTGATGCTCATGACCCCCGATACGAACCTAGGGCTCGGGAGCAGTTTACGCTGCCCAGTGTGGTACACAGGGATATCTACAGGGATGACATTCCCCGGGAGGTACGAGGCCGAAGGCCAGAGCGGAATTACCAGCACAGCAGGAGTCGCTCACCACATTCATCCCAGTCTAGAAACCAGTCTCCTCAAAGACTGGCTAGCCAAGCGTCCAGACCCACCAGGTCCCCTAGCGGCAGCGGCTCTAGGAGCAGATCCTCCAGTAGTGATTCAGTCAGCAGCAGCAGTAGTACCAGCAGTGACAGGTAGGTTAAACAGATGGGCTATTGCATTCTCACCCATTTGCAATGATCAGCGGTGATGGAATCTTGGATTGGCATGTGGCCATTGAATTAACCATTCTACTGAGTAACCTGAAGCTGTTTGATTTGCAAATCCTGTTTCATCCTCTGGATGTGTTAACATTTAATTGTCAACAAGGCAGTGACTTTGAATTTAACTCTGAGACATTGAAAGTGTGGTGTCTGAAATGTTAATGACTTAGCCTTTTTTTTGATTAAAAATTGGTAAAAGCTGTTTGGTTAAATGTTTTAGTGAATTATATTGTTAAGATGCTTATTATCAACTACTAAGTCAATTTATAAATGCATTTGAATTTACTTTCAACATTAAGGTGGTACCCAATTTATAAATTAATAGAAAAACATTCTTAAAATTCAAATTGGAATTCTACTGGTGTAAGGTTGTATAAACTTATCAATTGTGCATTTTTACTTTTTATAAATAAATTTTATTCTACAGATTAAAAATAATGAATTCCTTAACAAGGAAATCATAGTTTTGAAATTATAGTTCAAAATAGATGGTATATTACTTCCAGTAATCTTGGGGAAGTGACTTAATACTTTCTTAACCTCACCATTTTCATCTTTTATAAGAACTGTCATTAAGTTATGGTTAAAGTGAAAACTGCGTTTGAAGTGCTTTCCTTGATGTCAATACATGTTTAATAAATATAGCTCTTTAATAATCGCTAACTTATTGCTGCTCCACATATTGATAGTCTTTGTGTATTTCCAGTTTCCGACTACTGTTTTCAGCCTATTCATCCCAGAGGTCCCATTTTTAAATTTAGGTGCCATATGGATACAAATTTCGGAGTCACTGGATACAAATTTTATGACCTTATTAAAAGGCCTAGTTTATTTTTCTTTTCATGTTGCCTGCTTAGAATTAATTGAAGTAAAGCGAATGGTCATGTAGTTGAACGGCTCAAGTGTTTTAGACTTCCTAAATTTTCTAATTTACAATGTTAAATGGAAATATTTTGTGCATTTACCTGCCTGCCTATGTATAATTGAAGCATTCTGAAAACTGTTGCATATTAGAATGATGGAAGTATATAGTTTAGGAAATAAGGAAGTTCTGGCTCAAATTGCAACTCTTCTTTATGTAGATGAGAATACTTAACTTCTCTAAATTTAATGAATATTGTCTTAAAATGGCTGGTTTGGAAACAGAGTAGCAAAGATGCAAACTCAGCACCTGCTAGAGGAAACAGGCCCCCGAGTTATGTCTTAATTGCTGCACCAAATGCTTGTTTTTCCCTGAGTGTATTTTTCAAAGGTTTTTGTTTATTCATTTGAAAAGCAGAGTTATGGGGGTGGGGTGGTATGGGAGAGAAAAACATAAATCTTCATCTATTGGTTTATTTCCCAAATGTGGATCTCCCACATGGGATGCAGGAGCCCAGACACTTGGGTCATCCTCTTGTGCCTTCTCAGACACAATAGCAGGGAGCCAGATCAGAAGTGGAGCAGCAGGGACTCAAACCTGACACTCTGAATCAGCATTTTGGGTGCAGCTTAACGCTTTACACCACAGAGCCTGCCCCCCTGTAAATTTTTTTTTATGGTGAAAAAAAAATCACTTTAAAAGATTAACCTGTAGAAAGTTATGCTAACTGCAGGTTTGGAAGGCTGTGGCTGACCAGTAGATGTGTTTAATTTGCCTTGTGTGGTATTTTAAATTATTGCCAGTGCTTAGAGACTTACATTTTATCTGGAAGTCCGGATTTGGATTTTTCCCTCTGATGTGCGTTGTGTGATTGTATTTGACAAGGAGTTAGGATACAGAAACCTGGTGGTTGAAAGCTCCTTATGGATTTGGGAACATTGGCAGATTCTTGTGTATTTCTCCCTTTCCTGTGCTTGTATGGAATCTTTCTGCTGTGTTTTTTTCTTCTGAGATTGTGTAGTTTACTTACCTAATTTCTTCATATCTAGTCTTATATAGTCGAGTTTTCTAGAGCTAACGGATTGTCAACAGTGAGTAGGTTGCTTTTAATTGGTTGCTTGAACTTTATTCGTTAGCTTATTGATTCCTTCTAGTTTCACTGTTGTGATAGTTGTTATGTAAGTACAGCTTTAGTATTTAAATATAAAAACAGTGGGGAATAGAAGGCAGATTGGGTAGAAGGTTTTAAGAACAGGTAATAGTTTAGAGTTTTACTCTATGGAGAGATGAGCTGTTGAAGGATTTGAGAGGAGATAGTTGTTTTTTTTTTTAAATTTGCATTTTATTTATTTATTTTTATTGTTGTTTACATTGTATTATGTGGTACGAGGAGATAGTTTTTTGAGATCTGCTTTAGAAAGGCAGTTGGTGACTTGGACCAGGAAAGGCCAAGATTACGAATGTCAGTTCCAGTTAGAGACCTGAAAGAACTGGTAGCTTGGATTGCGAGAGTGCCTGACTTGGGAAATACATTGCTAAGAATCAGGATATGTCAGTTTATGAAGAACAAACTGAACGTTGTTGGCGATGGGACTGAATGATGGGCGTCTCTGTGCTGTCCTGTAAGAACAGCACCAAGTATTTATCACAAAACCAGGAATGTTGCCTTTCTCAGAGCATGTTCAGCAGTTACACTATTTAGGTAATATTTTTATATATAACACACAGAATAATGCAGAATTGCAGAATCGTTGGAGTTGGCCAAACGATTGGGTCATTAAATTTTTTTTTTAAAAAGATTTATTTATTTATTTTTATTTTTTATTTATTTATTTTGGGAAGGCAAATCTACAGAGAGAAGGAGAGTAAAGGTCTTCCAACTGCTCATTCACTGCCCAAGTGGTCACAGTGGCTGCAGCTGAACTGATCTGAAGCCAGGACCAGGTAGTAGCCTTCTTCCAGTTTCCCACGCAGGTGCAGGGTCCCAAGGCTTTGGGCCATCTTTGACTGTTTGCCCAGGCCATAAGCAGTGAGCTGGAAGGGAAGTAGAGCAGCTGGGACACAAACCGGCTCCCATATGGAATCTCAGCTGCTGCAATGTGAAGATTTCAGCCACTAGGCTACTGTGCCAGGCCCATGGTCATTAAATTGTGATCCAATCCAGTGCGTGGAACTAAACTCTGGTGTTCAGTGTCTATCCATTGTCCCTAGATTCAGTCCCCTTTTATCAGATGTCCTCTTTTCCTCTGTAATTATGTTGAGTTTAAAGCATAGTATTTTTTTTTAAGATTTATTTATTTTAATTGCAAAGTCAGATAAATACAGAAAGGAGGAGAGACAGAAATATCTTCCGTCCGATGATTCACTCCCCAAGCGGCCGCAACGGCCAGTGCTGAGCCAATCCGAAGCCAAGAGCCAGGAGCTTCTTCCAGGTCTCCCACTAAGTGCAGAGTCCCAAAACCTCGACTGCTTTCCCAGGCCACAAGCAGGGAGCTGGATGGGATGTGGAGCTGCCGGGATTAGAACCGGCTCCCATATGGGATCCCAGTGCGTTCAAGGTGAGGACCTTAACCACTAAATCACGGCTCCGGGCCATAAAGGATAGTATTTTAAGGACTGCTGTTGCTGGGTAGTGGATAAAGCTGCTGCCAGTGAGTGCTGGTTTGAGGCCTGGCAGTTCCACTTCAAACTCAGCTCTTTATTTAAGAAGAGCAGGCAATGATTCATATGCTTGATGACCTGCCACTTATGTGGGCCCGGCCCGAGCCTTGTGGGGAGTGAACCGGAAGATGGACAATCTCCATCTCTGCCTGTCAGATGAAGAAATAATTTTTTTTAAATTTTATTTTTGATGGTGTTTACCTAGTTGATTAGGGTGTGAAGGGTCAAGAATCAGGGGAAAGTGGGGAGACCATTGTTTGCACAGTAAGTAAATATTTTAAAAAAGTAACAGTTTGAGGGTCTGGCGTTGTAGCCTAGTGGCTAAAGTCCTTACCTTGCATGCTCCTGAATCTCATATGGGCGCTGATTCTAAGCTTGGCAGCCTCACTTCCCATTCAGCTCTCTGCTTGTGGGTTGGGAACGCAGTCAAGGACGGCCCAAAGCCTTGGGACCCTGCATCCGTGTGGGAGACCTGGAGGAGGCTCTGGGCTCCTGGCTTCGGATCGGCTCAGCTGCAGCCATTGCATCACTTGGAGAGTGAATCATTGGATAGAAGATCTTCCTCTCTGTCCCTCTGTATATCTGACTTTGCATTTAAAAATAAATTGAAAAAAAAATCCTTCAAAAAAAAAGTAACGTTTTTTAGAGGCTATGTGAATTCAGTTTGTTTGATTTCTTGTTAGAAGAAATAATTTCTATTTTGTTATGTTTAAAATTATGATTGTGAAATTGTGACATTTGGAAGTCTCTTAAGGATGTTTGAAACAGACTGTTGTGTAGTGGACTAAAAGGGATGGATTTACTTAGGGAAGAAGCAAGTCTCTCTTGTATCCATGACGAGGAAATCAGTCACCCTTTAATTCCCTTAATTGGACAGCTTTGGTGAACACATTCCTAGCAGTGCATTTTCAATGAGAAAATTGGGGATTAATTGCAGCCTAGTTGTAAAATTCTCGTCAATGGCATGCTTGATCTGCTGTTTATACAAAATGGTGAGAAGTGCATCAGCTGTCCCAGGTCTGAGCTAGCTGCTATAGGTCTGTTTCTGTTTTTAAGGATTTATTCATTTTTATTTGGAAGGCAGATTTACAGAGAGAAGAGAGATACACAGAGATTCCATCTGCTGGTTCATTCCTCAGGTGGCTGCCACGTGCGGAACTGGGCCAGTCCTAAGCGAGAAGCCAGGAGCTTCTTCTGGGTCTCCCATGTGCAGCAGGAGCCTGAGGACTTGGACCGAATCCTGCTGCTTTCCCAGGCACATCAGCATGGAGCTGGATCAGAAGTGGAACAGTTGAGACTCGAGAACCCGTGTCCATACGGGCAGAGGCTTAACCCATGTCATTTTCTGGGCCTCCTATTTTTGTCTCTTTCTGGACCATTTTTATGTATAAATTCCATCAAAGAATTTATTATGAAACGTCTAGATTTATTTATTTCTTGAAAGACAGTGACAGAAGCAGAGACAGTTCTTCTGTCAGCTGTCTCATTTCTCAAATGCTTGTTACTAGTGGCTCTGTTGATTTCACTCCCCAAGTGACTGAGATGGCCAGAGCTGGGCTGAATCAAAGCCAGGCGCCAGGAGCCAGGAGCCAGGAGTTTCTTCCAGGTCTCCCAAGTGGGTGCAGGGTCCCCAAAGCTTTGGGCCATGCTCACTGTTTTCCCAGGCCACAATCAGGGAATTGGATGGGAAGTGTAATAGCTGGGACATGAACCAGTGCCCATATGGGATCCCGATGCATGCAAGAGGAGGTTTAGCCACTAGGCTTTGGTGCCAGATCCTGCCTTATCTATTTATGAACACTGTAAATTGTCCACAGACCACAGTCCCAAAAAAGGGCTCCTCATACATTTTTTTAATTTAATTTTTTTTTAATTTTACATTTTGAATTTTATTGTACAATTCTGTATAGTCTGGGATTCACCTGTCTCCAATCCACCCCCTAACTGATTTTCCCATATTGTCACAACAATATGTTGATTCATAAGAAGTTAAAATTCCATCAGTCTGCCATTTTCATGTGCCCTGGCATTGCTGGTACAGACAATGTCAGTCCATCTTCCCATTGTCTAGATATGTCCAACACTTTCACTGGGAGTCCATCTTTTGTTTGGAAGTAGAGATGTATGTTGCATTGTGTCTTCACGTCTAGCTATGGTAGTCTCCATTACTCCACCACTATACATTCCAATTTGCATGATGGTTTCCTTGTATTAGAGAGAAGAAAAGGTATTTGTCTTTTTGGGATTGACCTATTTCACTGAGCATAATAGTCTTTAGTTGGGACCATCTAGTTGCAAATGGTATAATTTCGTTTAATGGCTGAATGATATTCCATGGAATGCATGTGCCACAGTTTCTTTAATTGCTCCTCTTTGGACACATTTCTGGATTGCTTCCATATCTTTGCTATTGTAGATTGTGCTGCTGTAAATATAGATTACAGAGCCTCTTCTCATACAAAGTTTTAATTTCTTTTGGGTATATCCTCATACATTTCCAGCTCTAACTTGCCCTTGATCCTTTTTCCTAAAATTGTCTTCATTTTATTTGAAAGCCACAGAAAGAAAGCAGGCTTTCATCTGCTTCCAACAGGCCAGTAGGCCAGGCCAAAGCCAAGAGCCCAAAATCCAGTGCAGGTATCTATAGTGTGACAGAATGCTTGAGTCCCAGCAGTTTCCATACCAGAAAACTGGACTGGAGGCAGATCCAGTTACTACTCTGTGATGAAGGCATCCCGGGCAGCATCTGTGTGTGTGCCAAATGCCGGCTCCTGACGCTTGGTTCTGTTCCCTATAAAGGTCTACTGAATCATTGCTGGAAAGATGGGTTATTCATTTAAGGCTTATTTATTTTATTTTTTATTAGAAAATCAGATTTTACAGAATGAAGTAGAGTCAGAGGTAAAGAGCTTTCATTTGCTGATTCCCTCCCCAAGTGGCTGCAATGGCTGGAGTTGAGCCCGTCTGAAGCCAGGAGCCAGGAGCTTCTTAGCATCCCAGGCAGATGCAGGGTCTCAAGGCTGTTTTCCCTTGAAACCTTTTTGTGGACATTCTGGTAGTGGACCAGTGGATGAAAGAGCTCTCTGTCTCTCCTGTCTCACTCTTGCCTTTCAGATATATATGTAAATTTAAAAAAGAGAGAGGTGAATGCTCTGTGCTTTTCCAGTTTTTTGGCTTTACCTTACAACAGTTTTGTTTTTCTTTTTAAATGGGAAATAGGCTTCTTCTCCCTTAATGTTTTTTATTAATTTATTTGAAAGGCAGAATTACAGAAAGAGGGAGACATTATGGCCCCACATGGCCACAGTGGCCAGAGCTGGGCCAGTCTAGAGCCAGGAGCCAACAGCCTTTTCCAGATCTCCCATGTGGGTGCAGGGGCCCAAGGACCTGGGCTGTATTCTGCTACTTTCCTAGGCACATTTAGTATGAGATGCCAGTCCTGACCCCAACAATCTAATGTTTAATGAAAAGAAAGTTAACTTGTGTTACTGCTGCTGATACTGTTTGCTGAACTTGTTTTGTGTATTTTTTTTTCCTTTTACTTTCTTATTTATTCAGCTATGACTTCCAGTACAGTATAGAAAAGAAATGAAAAAGGAATATTCGTGTCCCGTCCCTGTTTTTTTTTGTTTTTGTTTTTTAATAATCTTACTTAGTTGATTAGGGTACAAAGGGTCAAGGATTACAGGATGAAAGTGGGTAATACCATTGTTTCCACACTAATATTATAATTTTCCCCTGTATCTGGGGTCAGGGGAGAAACAAAGGGAAAAGCCCCACCCAGCCTCCCACTCATTGTTTTGTATATTTCTTGAAAATCATGTTTTGAGCAAATTACAAGCAAAGTTGTTGGTACCCCTGCTTTTTTTTTTCCTAGTGTTGACAATTTAGGATTCTTTTACATAAATTCTGGATCAAACAGTAATTAGAATATTTGGTGAGTTTTAGATTTTTATAACAGGCTTAAGTGCTACTTTTTACAAAAGACAGAATCTTATAAGGAAGAATGTGTTGTTTTTAAACTGAAAGAATGCTGGCATGAAAGTTCTCATTTAAAAGAAGCATTTTTTTTTTTCCTGTAAAGACCAGAGATGCATCTCATTTTATGAGCAGTCTAGATGTTTATAGATTTAAATCACTTTTTCCATAAGGGAGTTTTGCAGTTCGTTTATATTTGTGATAAGATGACTTCCTAACACATTAAAACAAACAAAAAAATTTTTTAAAGATTGCAGTAAAAAAAATAAAAACAAACAACCAAACAAACAAAAGATTGCAGTGAAAGATATAGATGAT